>NC_135313.1:67732997-68367719 GCF_048772815.1 Callospermophilus lateralis | reverse complement strand
AAATATAATTAATCTTATTTTCTCGCCTTATGTGATATCAGCCTTGTCTTTTTCCACTATCTTAACCTAATATATAATATTAGATCACCAGTTCTGAGTCGTTACCCCTCATGGAATTCACTATTTGAATAAATTACTCTCTGAGGTTATAGTTTCGTGATGTAGACTTTTTTTATTTAATAGTTCACATAAAATAAAAGAACTAAAAAGTGAAACTGAAAAATATATAATTGACAAAGTTTAATAGTCATCAGAATCATTTATTTAAATGTACTAAGTATCTCATTGGTTTGGTCTGTTTTATGTCAAAAGGAAACTGTCTATAGTGGAATCAAACCAATATCTTTTCTCTCTTACCAGTCACTCTCAGTATCTTTCACCTAAAATGAATCAAGACCCATTTCTAATAATAACATTGTGGTGCAGTGACTTGAAATTGTTTATGGCACATTGTATCTCTGGGTTGTTTAAAGAAATCAGTGTGTTGAAATTATAGATAGAAAAGCACAGCCAAAAAATAATTTCAATGATGAGCATTTATTTAAAATTAAGAACCTTGGGATTTTTAACAATACCCACAAAAAATAATGCTTTAGTACTTTTTAAAAATTGTGTACAATATGTATCCTTTATTTCAAAGCTTTCAAATTTAGCTGAAATACTCCATTCACTATCAAACATTAATATAGATGAAATTTTTCCTTTATTACAATGCAATTAAGCCTCATTTTTTTAATGTTTATTTTTTTAGTTGTAGCTGGACACAATACCATTATTTTATTTATTTATTTTTATGTGGTGCTGAGGATCGAACTCAGTGCCTCACACATGCTAGGTGAGTGCTCTACCACTAAGCCCTTAAGCCTCATTTTTAACTAGGTCTATTTCAAAAAATAGATCTGATTAGGTTTTAGTTAAAAGGATTACATCTCTGTCATTTTCTAGTGTATTTTTCCAAAATATCTGCATGAAACAAAATTTTAGAATCAATCCAAATTGTTTTTAAAATTTTCAAATTCAGTGACTTTTGATCCAGGAATATTTTGTGAATCATTTAAAGTTCAGCTCTTGAGGTATTAAAATTATGCAGAATTCTTATTTTTACTAATGGGGAGAAAAATGGTGTGCATTCACATTGAACTTTTACCTATTGATATGTCTATTTCAAATAAAGCACTCCCTCAAACTCTAGGGATGACAAAATAATGTGACCTGAGCTGGGGCTCTACCTCTAGAGCTTGCATAAAGCCCTGGGTTCAATCCTTAGCTCCACAAAAACAAACAAAAAATATGACCAGCGGAGAATATACACACATACTCCGGCATATTCACACACATAAAAGGCATTCTTTTTTAAATCAGATGACAATAGGCTTTATAATTCCTTGTTACCCTTTGTAAAATCTGTATGTTACAGATTTTAAAACCCTAAAAATGTAACAATATATTAAGGAAATTTAAGTTACTAATTTCATCAACTATTGAAAAAAAAAAGTGATTAATCTTTTTGTCTTTTTCTTTTCTTATTTATTCCTTCCTTTTTAGGATCCCAAACGTCATTTGGAAGAACATGTGGATGTACTTATGACTTCAAATATTGTCCAGTGTTTAGCAGCTATGTTGGATACCGTCGTATTTAAATAAAGCAACACAAAAAGCTACTATAGTGATACTTTCAGTGTATCTTCCTCTGCTGTTCCTAATGCTCAAAATCAAGGGACCACTGAAGGTGTATTTGGTTAAATGTAAGACATCTGGCATCATTTGCAGCACTGTAACACTTCTAGTCTCGGTTGTGCAATTACTTCTGTTTTCTTTAGTCAGGGTCTTTGCAGATTCCAAAGTTGAGCAAGAATACATCAAAGTGGGCAAATTTTGTTAATATCCCATTTAATATTTGAAGAAATCAGTAGCACAAATATATTTTGATGGTTGCTTACAAAATAAAATACATTTACAATCCATGTCTCCTGAGGTCTTTTTGGCACTGGGTAGAATTGACAGAATAACATTTGACAGTGCTTCGGAAATCTTACACAGAGATGTTTCCCTTTGCATTTTAAGATCTTATAAAATATCAGTGTGATAACAGAACTTCACAGATGCAAAATGACTGCCATTAATGAGTGGCTACCTCATGAGTGAGTAACCCCACCCCCTAAAATATTGACATTTTATTAAAAGCATATACTTTCAGGATTTCAGAGGAGTACATTTAAGAAGAAAAGGGCAATTTTGATTTAGAATTGTTCATATTTTAAAAGAGTACATTCCACCAATAATTTTGAAATTTTTAGGATCTGGATGCTGGAAACTCTTCTAGATTTTCATCTAAGATAGCCACAGAATTATACAATGTCGTCTTCAAAGCAAAATGAAAAAAGTAGCCATGGTGTGAGTTTAGAAAACATAAGTTTATGAGCAATATTTTTTCCTCTCATCTTTCCCAAACTAACTTAGAAATACTCAGTTCTCTGATGGAGAAAAACATTTTGACTATTGACAGTTTTCAGAAATGAAGTCAACCCTTAGCCTTCCAACCTGGTATGACCCTGTTAAGATTCATGGTACAGCACCATACTGGCTACCCCAAGCATATGGAAAAAGAGAGAGACACCATGGATAACTCCAGTCTGCACCCTCCTTCTGAGAGTATTTCCAAGACTTAGCAAGGTTTATTTGGGGGTCTTAAGATTTAGACTTTACCTACTTTAGGAATTATAAATATTGTGGTAGACCATTTATTGTCCTAGTTGAACAATTCTAGGCTTTTACTGGTTGTCTGATGAAGTTAACAAAAACAAAGAAATGGCTTAAATTCTCAGTATGTCTCATACTGTCATTTTTGGTTGAATTAAGAGGAATTCTAAGCACCTTTTGCTCATCCTGTAGTTTCTTCTTTTACATAAAGATATATTTTTATGTAGAACATGTAATATATTAATTCAGGTTATTAGGATTTTCTAACCATTTACAATTAAACTAAGGTAGAATTTTTCCTTTTGCTTAATCTCTGTAGGTTTTTTGGACATGACTTTTTTTTTCCACTTTATAATTAAGGTTCTTAACTTCAAAGATTTAAGAGCTAGTTAAGGTTTTTTGTAGAGTATGCCTTCAGAAGAAAAATTTAGTATGTCAAGGACTGGTCTTGATATTCAGATTGGAAAATATTCATGGGTTTATTTTTTTATTCACTTCAAGGTGTGTATTTGTTTACATAGTGATTAAAACCCTTCTGAGAAGGTTTACATAGTGATTCTGTTTTTGCCCTTGTTTGATCACTTGATCTTCCTGGATTTTCCATAGCCACATAACACTTCCTCTTGATTCATGTTGGAGACAGTTCCAATTTCAGAAACATATTACAAACCCTCCTAGCAGAAAACCTGTGTTTTCTTTGTAGATTGAGTCCAGTGGATCAAGAATCAGGATGCACTAAGAGGAGAAGCTCAGGGAATGCCTTTGTCTTGGAATGTGCAACTGTTTTATCAGTAGCCTGATGCCCTAGGCCCAGTTTGGCACTGAAATGACTTTGTGTTTGTGTGCACATACTTGCCCACACATGGGTGCACGTGTACCTGATATGCTTATGTGAGCTCTTTCCTACCCACTATGTAGAGTTAATACAACTCTGGAAACAAACCTTTGGCACAGATATAGCCCTACTTTCCTCAGACTAGTGTAGAGCACTGAAAATTCTAGCCTCAGGATTCAAAATGTGACCTGCCTTGATTAATAGCATCTAGATATTATGGAAACATATTCCACCCCAAAACTACAATCAAGAATCCTGGGATGGTTCATATGCACTGGTCTACAGAAGTATGGATCATAATTAGTTGTGATCTTGAGGAAAGTCTTAGTTTTCCTTCTTGAGTATATATTAATTCAAAACAAAGACTACACGTGATGAATCATTGAAAATAGTTCTGATAATCCAAAGGGGGTCAGTGCAATTCCTCCCTTAATTCAGTTTCTTAAAAATTCAGAATGTGCACTCCATGTCTTCTCTCTCCTTTTAACACCTTAACGTGTCACTTTTGCATTCTTTATTTAAAAAAAAAAAAAAAAAAAAAAGCCAGCTCAGGGTGCCAGGAATAGGAAAGCCTCAAAAGGAGCTGAGAGCGGGTTCTCACTTTCTCCGTGTATACTTAAGGTTCGGTGTCCCATTGAGGACAGAGAAAGATACCCTATGAAGCACCAGAGGGAGAGGCAATCAGAGACAATGATTGGAAGAGGGGAGGAAATGTAGGTGGCCAAAATGGGACAAGAGCCTTTCAGAGGAACAAATGGCGGTGGAAGGTCAAGAGTAGGAAAACAAGCGAGTCAAATGGTGTCATAGCTGTTCTCCCCCTCCCCCGCGCCCCAATGCCTCACTGGCTAAGACCCTGCCGGTTTGTGAACCTTCATCGCCAGGAGTCGAGGTTTGCTTTCGAAGGGAAAAATGAGTCTGGCTTTATTTTTTTTCTCCCAGAAAATTGCCTCGGCTCGATTCTGAGACATCTGGCCATCAACCTGTACAGCCGAGGGCCGCCCGCGCCGAGCCTTGCTCTCGGCGCTCTGCTGGAGGCCGCAGCTGGTGCCCAGTGCAGCTAAAGCTCCCAGCCCGAGTTGGGAGGCGGCGCGGTCTGGTCTCAGCGCTGACCACTCAGTCCACTGCACTGCTTTAAATTACACCGTAGCCGCAAAGCTGCGAATCTCATTAACCCCTCTCTGCCCACGCCCAGGATCCACCCAATTTGCCCAGCGCCTCTGTCCCTGAGGGAACTGCTCCGACCCAGGGAGGCGGATGCGCCTGCTCGTAAACGGACTCCATCAGATGAGATGCCAAGGCCTCGCCTGTGGCACGGAAAGAGTGTGTGCCCCTGGGGTCTCCACCAGAGGTGGTCACCCGGCCCTCCCTCAAGTCTCCCAGGCGGAGCCAGCCCTCGAATCCCCCACCGCGCTGGGCCGAGCTGAGCTCTGGTCCTGCGCTCCTCCTTCTCATTCCCGCGCGGCTCTGGGAGACTGGGAAGAAAGCCGCGGGAGGCCAGGTTGGCGAGTGCCGGGCCACGGGAAGCAGCTTTGGACAGTTAAAACCTCTGCTGCTCTTGGCACTATGGTTCAGATTGATGGCTGGGCCCATCTGCAGATCAGGTACTGGGAGATCTTTTCTCCCAACACCTCGGAATTGCTTTGGGCCTCATGCTATTTATTTGTGCCAAAATCCCTTCAAATTGGTTCTTTTTTCTATTCCTCTTTAGATTCTTCCTCCTTTTAAAATTACTGGCATGGATTCTTTTTCTCCCCTCCAGATTATATAAACAGCGCGCGCGCGCGCGCACACACACACACACACACACACACACACACGAATGTGCAGAAAGATCATTGCGTTGACACCACTTCCACTCTGTCTCCCCAGATCAGCGCTCCTGGCTAACCCATTTGCACCAGGACTCAGGCTTCTCTCCTCCTGGCTAGGCTTTTGAATCTGTCGCCAATCCAGCACCTCGGAGAAAAGGAAGTGCAGTGAGACTGGAAGGTTGCATGGTGCCTGCCCCCAGTTAGATGCTCCTCAGATAATCTGCAACCAACTTGGCTTATAAAATATTTAGTAAAGACCCGGTAAACATCACTGCAAATACATTAAGGCACTTCAGCCTGACAGCTTATGATTATTTCAAAACTTAAAAAGGAGATCATAGATTGTCACTGTTTCTATGCTCCACCAAGAAACCGAACCTTCCCGAGGTGGGTGGATGGGTGGGTGAGTTGCTGCTTTTCGTCCCCACTTCTCCCCCCTCCTCCAGCTCATCACTGTGGCTCTCAGCAGCAGGGACTTATTTATGTATATACTTTAAAAGGTGGGGGATGGGGGTGAGGGCACCAAGGACACGCAGAAACCTGCTCACAATGCACCCACTCAGGTGTTGTGTGCTTCTGTATTAACTGGAAAAGACAGACTCTGGAACTTTTACAGGGCGAGAAGAGGCCACCGGCTCGCGCTTTGTATACTTTGCACTTGAAATCGTTACATTCAACTGAATATTTGGCTCATTCAGATCCGAAAAGTCTCCTAGCATCATCGAATTTCCTCCTCCGCCCCTCGGCTCTAAAGGGGGGAAGAGGGGGGAAGGTAGGAAATGTTTAGTAAATTGCACATCTTTGAATCTTCCTAAAGCAGTGGTCACAAAGCTTAAAGGTGACACAACAGTGCTCACGTAAACCAACACACATCCCCCACCCCTCAAGCCAACAATAAAATCATCCCCTTAAATTTGCCATGATCGTCGCGACCAGGAGCCAGGTGATTATCCTAATTAATGTCTATCTAATTAAATTACTGTCAGCAGTTAACCAATGGCAGGAGCCGTTTCATCGGCTGCACAAGCAGCAAGATCAAAAGTGAGCCTTTTCTGATTGCTGCATAGTGTCAATTGGCCAATCTCTTCTCCCAGGGAAAAAAAAAAGTAAATCAAACCTTTGAGAAGCATTTGCTGGTTGAAGTGCTTTCTGTCTAGTGAGGGGGTCTGTGGATTTCTAGTTTATGATAAATAGGACTTTAAAAACGAGGGACGGGAGGGCAAGTGTTCAGGTTCTAGAGCTATGCAGCTGGAGCACTGCCTTTCTCCTTCTATCATGCTCTCCAAGAAATTTCTCAATGTGAGCAGCAGCTACCCACATTCAGGCGGATCTGAGCTTGTCTTGCACGATCATCCCATTATCTCGACCACTGACAACCTGGAGAGAAGTTCACCTTTGAAAAAAATTACCAGGGGGATGACGAATCAGTCAGATACAGACAATTTTCCTGACTCCAAGGACTCACCAGGGGACGTCCAGAGAAGTAAACTCTCTCCTGTCTTGGACGGGGTCTCTGAGCTTCGTCACAGTTTCGATGGCTCTGCTGCAGATCGCTACCTCCTATCTCAGTCCAGCCAGCCACAGTCTGCGGCCACTGCTCCCAGTGCCATGTTCCCGTACCCCGGCCAGCACGGACCGGCGCACCCCGCCTTCTCCATCGGCAGCCCCAGCCGCTACATGGCCCACCACCCGGTCATCACCAACGGAGCATACAACAGCCTCCTGTCCAACTCATCACCGCAGGGCTACCCCACCGCGGGCTACCCCTACCCACAGCAATACGGCCACTCCTACCAAGGAGCCCCGTTCTACCAGTTCTCCTCCACTCAGCCAGGGTTGGTACCCGGCAAGGCACAGGTGTACCTGTGCAACAGGCCCCTTTGGCTGAAATTTCACCGGCACCAAACGGAGATGATCATCACCAAACAGGGAAGGTAATGCTACATTCTTGGCTGCCGCTGCTCCAGGCGCGGCCAGGGGGCAAGCGCACCCAGGTTGTGACCGCCGCGGCAGCGACTGTTTGGGGTCGGGACAGAATGGAAGGCGCTCTGGAGCGCCCTGGAGTTGGCTGGTTTTGGAAAAGGGGAAAGTGGAAGGGATAACCGCCGTGGTGATGTTGGTAGGGGGGAGACAGATGTAAGAACGCGGTCGGAGAGCCAGTCAGTGGCTGGAAAAAGGCGAGAGAAAGAGGAAGAGCCCCGGCGGGCTGCCGGGTGATGGGAGGGACGCATCAACGCCTGTATGGACCGTGAGGTGGAGAGGCAGGTCGCCAACCTTGCTCTCTACCTGAGCAGTGATACCTGTCGACTCCCCCACTCCAGCTGACTCGCTGCTCTTCCCGTTCAGTCCCACTTCTTTCCTTTCCCACCACCCCTTTTCTAGATCCGTTAATCTACCCTTGGAGAACAAGTTTTGCTTTGCTATCTGGCGCCCCGCTTCTTGCATTTAATCTTTAACACTTATTTTCTTTTTTCCTTGTTTTCTCTCCCCCGCCCCGCTTAATTTAAATAGGCGCATGTTTCCTTTTTTAAGTTTTAACATTTCTGGTCTCGATCCCACGGCTCATTACAATATTTTTGTGGATGTGATTTTGGCGGATCCCAATCACTGGAGGTTTCAAGGAGGCAAATGGGTTCCTTGCGGCAAAGCGGACACCAATGTGCAAGGCAAGTCCTTCCAATTAACACTTTTTCTTGACACTTATTTAGGTGAGAATGATTAATTAAAGCCTTTGTGGACTGGCGAGCGACTTTTAAAACGATCGGCCAATGACTTCTTAAAGGAGACGAGGGGACAAGGGGACAGACTGAGCGAGAGGGGGAGGATTATGCAAAAGCTATTTTAATCATCCCCAGTTAATAGGAAGAAAGCACGGCCTTAAAAAGCCGAGCTAATGGGCCTCACAGTGGAGTGAGGTGTGTGTGTGTGTGTGTGTGTGTGTGTGTACACGCGCGCGCGCTCGCGCTATGAAGTGAGGAGTTAGGACTGGGCAGTGCCCGGGGCATATGTAAACAACGTACTTCTTTCTCTAGGAAATCGGGTCTATATGCATCCAGATTCCCCGAACACTGGGGCTCACTGGATGCGCCAAGAAATCTCTTTTGGAAAATTAAAACTAACGAACAACAAAGGAGCTTCAAACAACAATGGGCAGGTCAGTGGCTCAAGCGCTCGTGCCTCCCTCCCCCCTCTCACACACACACTCACACACACGCACGCACACACCGTTCGACAGTATAAAACAGCAAGCGAAACTGGATGGTGCTTTGCTTCATTAAATACTAAAAAATTATATTTCCGCCACTCAAAATTATATTAGATCTATAAAGTTGTTCTTTTTGCCCCCCAATCCTGGCCCAATTCCGGAGTTCCCGACCTTCCCAAGTACAAATACTGATTGATTTTGAGAAGGGAACCCAAGAGATCTGCAGGTTGTGAAAAATATTTGTTTCTCCTCAAAGGAGGTCTAGGAGAAGGGCTCTTGAGGATCCGCGGTCGGGTTTGGTTTTCGCGAGTATCCAGGCGGATTCTCGCTCCCTGAGGCGCGAGGACCCATCTGCTGCAGCCACCCGGTCACTAGCCGGACGGGTCCCGCGGTCAGTTATCCGGGGTGGCGGGATCTAGTTTGTCCTCGCCTGGCTTTGGAGTAGCGGCCGGTCGCACACAACCACCGGCACGACCACCGAGTTAACACGCCGCTCGGCGTTCTCCTTTTTCTTCGTCGGACAGATGGTGGTTTTACAGTCCTTGCACAAGTACCAGCCCCGCCTGCATGTGGTGGAAGTGAACGAGGACGGCACGGAGGACACCAGCCAGCCTGGTCGCGTGCAAACATTCACTTTTCCCGAGACCCAGTTCATCGCGGTCACCGCCTACCAAAACACCGATGTAAGGAGGCCTAGAGTCTGTGTGCGCGGCTGGCGGCGCTGACATTTCCCGCACCCTCCGTATCCCCGCGCCCTCCTGGGCTCTGACGCTAACAGCACCAACATCAGCAACAGCTGGCTCTGCTGAGCGTTTTAGGCTTAGGGCTAGGGGCCTGGTAGGCACTTCCCCAAATACCAAGCCCGGTACAATGCTCCCTATTTTTCGATTTCCTCTCTGACTCGGTCACAATGAGGTGGCCAGGATTTCTAGGGTCTCTTCTTTTGGGAGTTTTAATTTGTTCCTTAAAGTAGAACAAATTAAAATCTCTCTCCCCTCTCTCCCCCTTCTTTGTTTCTTTTTCCCTCTTTCCTTTAGGAAACAAGCAGATCGCCGCGTTTTATTCTCGGCAAGTTTTGACATCTAAAAAATAATTTAAAATTTTTCAGAATTGATGGTTAACATGAACAAATATTACAAGATAAGACTGGGGCTCTCCTTCAAAACAGTCTGTTCTGGGATATAAAAAAAAAAGAAAGAAAAGAAAACACATGCATTCCTATATGTGAAAATACAATAAATCAAATTACTGGGAGCTACAGAGTTTTCTGGCACTTGAACCTCTTCAGTATTTGTATGTTTACAAAAACTGATTTTACTGGCTGATTTGACTACTAGGAATGATAGGGGTTTTTTTAATGTGTGGTTTTTAGTTAAATGAAAATATTAAAAATGAAAACATGCTTTTATTTTAAATCAAACCCGAGTTTGAGATGCAATTTGCCTGTTCCTCAGTTGTGAATCAAAAGTGACCAACTTTTAAAAATATGGCAAAACACTTAAAATAGGCAAATTTGGTGATGAATTCAAGTTCTTTAAAAAAGATTTTTGTGCAAGTGCATTATGTGAAACAAGAATTTTAAAAATGTGAGTTTGAACCAAATCAGAACACACAGGGAGTTCATTGAAAACAATGCCTCAGTTTTAGGGGTCACTAATTTAAACATGTCCTTCATAACTTTCATGATACTTTTTGTCTTTTCATCTATTCTCTCTAATTTTTCAGGTAGGGAAATCTTGTTATTTAATAAAGCCATAGGCCTTAAGTCCCTGTAATAAGTGTCAGATGATATAAGAAGGGGAAATTACAGTCACCCCCCCCCTCTTTTTCTCCCCTAGATTACACAACTGAAAATAGATCACAACCCCTTTGCAAAAGGATTTCGGGATAATTATGACACGTAAGTAATTTTGCATGTTCCTTTTCAAATACTTGTGGATTGGCCTTTAGGTCAAGGGTGGATCATCATGTACAAGGGTTTTGGAAGTTAGAATGTGTGAGTTAATTGAGGTCTCTCTCTCTCTCTCTCTCTCTCTCTCTCTCTCTCTCTCTCTGTTGGTTCCCCAGCTCTCTGGTGATCTTGTGGCTTGGTATTTGTGTGATTTGGGTCAAAGTTTTCCTCTACCTATTTTTAGCTTTCCTGGGAATTACTAAGTTGGCGGCTTCTGGGTTTGGCTGGCTGAGGAAGCTGCCCTTGTTCCTGGGTGCGGGTGTTGTCTGTGGCACTGCAGATGCTCAGCTCAGATTGTCTGTGTCTGAAACGGGCAATTCTGCCTGAAAGTGCATGTGGCTCTGGCAGTTGTTACAGTCTCCTTGGCATATGTGACTTTTATTTACCCATTTCCAAGTTTTGTGTAATAGCATTTCCTATGCAAGTTTACTATGGACTGAAAAAAAAAAATGTGCACCCATCACAGGCGAGTTCATGAGTAGAATTGGTTATAGTCAATTCATACTTCGGGAAGGACTAGGATGCTGTTGCTGTGTATTATTTATAAGCTTCAAAAGACAAATATTTCCTCATCTTTTATATCTAACCATGTGTCAATTAAATGTGTTAGTCCCCCCCCCCCTTTTTTTTCAGGCTTCTTACCTATCTCTCTTCTTCTAGCAAAAAGCTATTCTCTGGTGGCAGCAGTAGGTGTAAACTAAACGTTTTCTGGGGTTGTTTTGGGATTCTCACTCAGGGGCCAGTCATAGTGCTTAAGAATTCAGACAGTGTTATATAGCAAAATCTAAATCTATATTGCAAGTTCCCCCACTTTTTCTGTCTACAGGAGAGAAGGGTACATACATCTTAGTTTCATGGCTTGGATTGAGTGCTTGGGATACAGCTCAAAAGTTGAAGCTGTTTTTGTCTAGGAATAGATTAAATGTGTAGAGAAAAAGGCAGGTGGCTGCCCCTATTCAATTTCCAGGCAGATATCCATCTTCTCTCTTGATATTTTATTTAAAAGACAGTCATTGGCATCACTGTATATAACCTTCTTATGCTTTCCTCAAAAGTAGTTCAGAGGAAGCAAGCCTCATCAATGATTCCCCAGAATAAAAACTTGGCTACCCAAGTTCTCACAACCTGAAAAGGTGGGGCCAGCACAGTTGAAAGAATGTGGCCCAGGAGACCAGGGATACTGGAGGAGAATCCTATTGATTTTGAGCTTTTAATTCTGTTATGAACATCTGTTCCAAAGTATTTCATTTTACACAAATCAATTCAGTAATCCCAAGTGGTTTGGGACCTTGATGGGCATCTAAACTGTATCTTTTGCATACTGTTTTTTTTTTCTTTTTAAAGTATTGTGATGGTAAACAGAGAAGATATTTGTACCTTCCTAGTAATGTTCCCTTTCTGCCTCCCTCTTTTTCTCTTATTTGAAACTGGAATTAAATTTCTAGAGGGAAATTACTGTAGTAGTCACCAGAATGCACTTGAGCAGCCATTGCCATTCTCACCTGTCCCTCATCCTCTGTCTTGGAAAAGCCACTTCCCTTTCTTAAATCACTATGTTTTTCATAATTTTTTAACTATATAAAAACATACCTTGGGCTTTTTAGGGGGATAGTGAAGAATTGAGTGGTTTATGATATTTCCTTTCCCCGATTAATTGACTGGGCAGCCTTGATTTTGGAGAAATACAGAGAGGCACAAGAGTTCCTGGGGTACTAGGAGGTTACTTGGCCACTCACCAGGGAATCTCCTCCCCAAAGGATTAAGGTCTGACAAGACTGGGGCTTTCCTTCAAAACAGTCTGTTGACTAAAGACTAAAAGACTCATGTGTGAGCTAAATAAAAAGGGAGGCATGTGTGTATGTGTACGAGCAAACACTTCTAATCTTCATCCAATCCCCGGTTCCCCTTCAATTCTAATGGGATTTCCTAGGCCCAGGGCCTAAATGTTAACTTTTATTTTATCTAAGGTAATTCCCAACAACACAAACTCTGTTTGTGATTAGGCAAGTTATTTAGCTTCCCTTTGCCTTAGTTTACTCATCAGTAAAGTGGGGTTGCTGTAAGTTAAATAAGTTATTATCTGTACATTCTACAGAAAACAGTGCCTAGCACATATATGCTGTTGTAAGGGTTAGCTATTGTAAGTGGTTCATTGCTTGGGGGAGGTTGATAACTGTACTGTAAGAGTTTTCCCTAAAGCTATTGCCAAGGGTGGATCAAAAGCTGGAGGCAGAGAAGGTCAAAACAGAGAGTAAAAAACACTTTTACTTTTTAAAGAGTTTTATTGATTGGGGATGATTGTTTCTCATTCATTTGCATTGGTAGAGGTGGGAGTCAAAGGCTCACACAGGGGAAACAATAGACAAAAAATACCTTCCAGCAGCAATCACCAGAGTCTCAGAAGACCATCGAAAGTCAGTCTTTGATGATTACTACCTGGATATATGTGTCCCCCCTCAACCCCCGCCCCCCAAGTAGTATTCTCCCTAGGGCTGGCTTAGACTATCTAGAAAATGGAGGAGCAAAATCATCTGAACAATCAAATGGACATAGGAGGTGTTAAAATGGTGAAGGGAGTGGGTACCTATTTTAAAAATTTCACTCAGAAACTCGCCACAGAGGAAAGGCCCATTGGGCAAATGCCTCAGTCCCAGTGTACTCTGGCTCAATGTGCGTACATAAGGTGGAGAAATGGGACGAAAGCCTCCTGCGGGCCCCTGTGGAGTCCCCTGTGCCCTTAGCAGGGGAGAGAAGGGGAAGAGGAAAGCCTTCCTCTAGGTGCTCTACGACCTGCTTAGGTTTCTGCATAGACAAACGGCCTCCTTATAAACCCAAGACTTATTTTGGGGGAGGATGCAGGTCCTGTGACCTTCTGTTGTATCCATTCTGTATGGCAAGGGCAAATCACAGACGGAAAGTGTAGAGGTGGGCGAAAAGTGGAGGTATCCTTCGCTTCAGCACCCTAAAGGGACCTCCGCGCCACCCGTCGGTTCTCTCTTTCTCCCTTCCCCCGCAGGATCTACACGGGCTGCGACATGGACCGCCTGACCCCGTCGCCCAACGACTCTCCGCGCTCGCAGATTGTGCCCGGCGCTCGCTACGCCATGGCCGGCTCTTTCCTGCAGGACCAGTTCGTGAGCAACTACGCCAAGGCCCGTTTCCACCCGGGTGCAGGCGCGGGCCCTGGGCCGGGGACGGACCGCAGCGTGCCGCACACCAATGGGTTGCTGTCCCCGCAGCAGGCCGAGGACCCCGGCGCGCCATCGCCGCAGCGCTGGTTTGTGACGCCCGCAAACAACCGGCTAGACTTCGCGGCCTCGGCCTACGACACCGCCACGGACTTCGCGGGTAACGCGGCCACGCTGCTCTCTTACGCGGCGGCGGGCGTGAAGGCGCTGCCACTACAGGCAGCCGGCTGCACCGGCCGCCCGCTCGGCTACTACGCCGACCCGTCGGGCTGGGGCGCACGCAGCCCCCCGCAGTACTGCGGCGCCAAATCGGGCTCTGTGCTGCCCTGCTGGCCCAACAGCGCCGCGGCTGCCGCGCGCATGGCGGGAGCCAACCCTTACCTAGGCGAGGAGGCCGAGGGCCTGGCCGCAGAGCGCTCACCGCTTCCGCCCGGGACCGCCGAGGACGCCAAGCCCAAGGACCTGTCCGACTCCAGCTGGATCGAGACGCCCTCCTCCATCAAGTCCATCGATTCGAGCGACTCGGGGATTTACGAGCAGGCCAAGAGGAGGCGGATTTCGCCAGCAGACACGCCGGTGTCCGAAAGCTCGTCCCCACTCAAGAGCGAGGTGCTGGCCCAGCGGGACTGCGAGAAGAACTGCGCCAAGGACATAGGCGGCTACTACGGCTTCTACTCGCACAGCTAGGCCGCCCCTGCCTGCTTAGGGCCCGCGCGCCGCCGCGGCCCTACCCCCCAGCCAGCCCCTCACAGCTCTTCCCCAGTTCCTCTTTCCCAGGCCCTACTTTGAGTGCCCTTCTCATTTTACCTGACCCTCGATGACCGTCTGCAGCGAATAAGTGCAGGTCTCCCACTATGATTTAACCCTACCCCCACTTTTTTTTGCACAGCCTTCTCTGCAATTAGAGCACCGACCTTCAACTTTGCTGTAAACCTTTTGGTTTTCCAACTTCATCTCCTTCTATGAAGTTATCCTTCTAATAATCCTCCTCCCCTTCGTCTTTCTCTCACCTCCTCCTTCTTTTTCTTGTAATGAAACTCTTCACCTTTAGGAGACCTGGGCAATCCAGTCAAGGCAGAATCGATTCCGACTCGCCGTGTCTCGGCCTCCCCATTAACCATAGGATGTTGACTCTAGAACCTGGACCCACCCAGCGCGTCCTTTCTTATCCCCGAGTGGATGGATGGATGGATGGATGGTAGGGATGTTAATAATTGTAGTGGAACAAAGCCTGTGAAATGATTGTACATAGTGTTAATTTATTGTAACGAATGGCTAGTTTTTATTCTCATCGTCAAGGCACAAAACCAGTTCATGCTTAACCTTTTTATTTCCGTTTCCTTCCTTTTCCTTTTCTTCTCTCATTCTTCCTTTCTCTCTTTTCTATTTTCTTGTGAGATAATTAAAAACATTCTAAGAGGCTCTGGAAACAATGAAATACTTGATAGTCATGGGTTTCTCACTTCTCCTCAATTCGTTGCATGAAATAATTACTATGTGCCCTAATGCACACAAATAGCTAAGGAGAATCTGCCCAAACACCTGTAAAGGATAGGTGTCTGTTCATAGGCAAGTAGATTAAGTGGCATGATGCCTGCAAAGCAAAGTTAACTGGAGTTGTGTTTTCCTCCCTTCCTTCTAAATAGAATAGCTCGACATCAGCAATATTATTTTGCCTTATTTGTTTTCCCCAAAGTGCCAAATCCATTACTGGTCTGTGCAGGTGCCAAATATGCTGACAAACTGTTTTTGAATATCTTTTCAGCCCCCCTCCACCTTTATATGCTGTAAATCTTTGTAATGAATACTCTACTAATGATATAGATGACTGAATTGTTGGTAACTATAGTGTAGTCTAGTGAAGATGAATTGTGTGAGTTGTATATTTTACTGCATTTTAGTTTTGAAAATGATCCCCCCTGCCACTTAGAAACAGCTGAAATTTGACTTCCTTGGGAAAACACTAGCATAATGCAAATAAGACTGATTTCCCCCCTCTAAGTCTTGTTATATTTGATAAGGAACATTAATCCCCCTGGAAATAGATTAGTAAGATTTCTAATGTTGTGTAGCAAACCTATACTTTTTTTTGTATTTTAAAATTAATGTGAAATATGCATCATACACAATATTCAATCTAGATTCCAGTCCATGGGGGGATTTTTTCCTAATAGGAATTCAGGGTCTAAACGTGTGTATATTTTGGCTCTTCTGTAAATCAAATGTTGTGATTTTTATATTTGTTTCGTTTTGTCTGTGAACTGAATAATTTATACAAGTACACACTCCATTGAGAAACGTTTTGTTTTTTGCTCGTTTGTATCGTCTGTGTATACAAGTAAAATAAACCTGGTAAAACGCTAACTATGGTGTTTGAAAGCAGTTTACAGTTTGAAAATAATTATTATAGGTAATTACTTTTAAGGGTTAAGGAAGATTAGCCTGTTTCTACTGATAAGGAGTAGAATGTTTATTTGGAACCACCTCTAATTTCCTCCTTGAATTTGCTTTATAGCACTCTCAGGAATTGCGATTTCCTTTTTATTTACAGTTATTTAGTTCCCTGTGAGTCAAGTTTCTTTTTATTGCGCTCATCCCCGCAACCGAAAATATACCTACTTTCTTCATATATGTCTCTGATTCTCTCTGAAGTTAGAAATGAGGCGAACAGGAAAAGTAGGGTCTTTACATAAGGAGTTAAGAATTTCTTTAAATTTCACAAAGTAAGGTGGGAAGTATTGGATGAGAGTAGGCTGTAATTTTAAAGCATGGTAAGATAGGCTGTTGACGACAGGTGTCAAAAATGTTGGTCTTACTAAGAGGCCTTGGAGGTAAATGCAAACACAGAATGGAGTACATTTCTTGAGTGAATGGTTTTGGGGGATCATGTGGGGTGGGATGGAGACCCATAGAACAAATCCAAGGAAGGGCCATTTGTAAGCACTGAGTTTAAAACTTGTTTTGGGAGGTGTCTGGAGGCTACTGCTATGTCACTACTTTACAGGAGTTCCCGTGCCAGTTCCCACCCAGACCAGATTCCCATCTCTTGGGAACAAATATAAAAATGAGAAATTTCCGCCTGGGGGCCGCTGCGCCTTAGGCAAGAATTCCGCAGAGTTCCACCTTCACCTGGTAGAGAAGTGATTTTTTTGGCCTTTGGTCTCCAAAGAGGTGATTCAGGATAGAGTCAGAAAAATGGTTTAACGTTCTTGCTTAGTCTGGGCTGGCCTCAGGTTACCGGACAAAATCTAGAGACTGTCCTGTGTCCCCTTTGCAGTCTGACAGACGTAAAGAACCTTCAAAATTCCAATTAAAAAGAAAATTCGAGGGAGGATGAAACTGACTTGCCTTCCCTGGACAATTCCGCCACTAGACGGCGTTCCGTGGAGTTTTGTCTGCCACACAGAAAAGCGATGACTGATTCTCCTTTGTGTTTCCTTCTCCTTTCCACATCTAAGAACTAAAGAAGAGGACGAAAAGTACAAAACACGGTGCATGTGTTAGCAAGGGAAGTGGAGTAATGCATTCACG
Source organism: Callospermophilus lateralis (assembly GCF_048772815.1). Classification (NCBI taxonomy): domain Eukaryota; kingdom Metazoa; phylum Chordata; class Mammalia; order Rodentia; family Sciuridae; genus Callospermophilus; species Callospermophilus lateralis. The sequence continues at coordinate 68,350,498 of NC_135313.1, read as the reverse complement.
TAATCACTCACTCGACCAGGGCTGAGCTCCAGCTACCTGGCCACCTAGTCGCGCTGAGGAGCAGGCGCACGTGCGGTCGCGGGGGAGAGGCTGCGGGGGCAGGGGTGGTAAGAACTCGAGGCCGCGGGGGGACGGCGCTCAGCTCTGGGACCCGAGGCCTGGTCGCGAGAGCGCGCGCGCCTGGCGGGGCCCTCAGCCCTCAGGGCAGAGTCCCTGTGAGCAAAGGAGTGGTGTCATGTGCGTAAACGAAGCTCTTGGGAGCTGAGGATAGATTTCACAGGAACGTAGTGCCTTGTACTGAAAGACGCGCTTTAGCTGCTATTAGGAAGTTCTTAAAAAATTGGGGAGGTCGTTTCCCTTGCAGCTCTGCCACCATCTGCTGTGTGGACTGAGTCAGCGTGAGGTAAATTTGCAGCCACGCGCTCGGAGGCAGTGTGCTTTCTTGTCCCCTTAAAGCATCATCATTTCTCCTCGCTTCCAACGAGTCTTGGGTGTCTAGTGAAGTGTTACTGTCAACGTGTCTGAGAACCTGCTTCTGTTCAAAGGAATCAGAGTTTGGTTCCGGGAGGCCTAGTGGGAATCAAGGTTCGCGCGTCACGCTGGAATTCAAGTTGCCTTTTATGTCCGTGAGAGTAGGGGGTCAGTTTAAGGGCCGAAAGAGGTGGCGAATCCTCTCTGTGAACTCAGATTGCCTCAGTTTTCAATGGTATATTTGCGAAAAGAGAGAGAGAGAGAGAGAGAGAGAGAGAGAGAGAGAGAGAGAGAGAAAGGAAGAAAAAAGAAGGTGAATGTGTGGCTCTTGCTTTCCCGCCACTCACAATCCCCGCCATTTTAACTCAGTTTCAGTCTCACTTGGAGCTGAGCGCGGCAGCCGGCAGGTCCCCAGCGCTGCAGGGTCCGGGTTCCTAATCTTTCAGGCGGACGCAATCCGGTCGGGGTGGACCCAGAAGGATCAGAGCGCTCAGTGGGCGAGGGTGGCGGCGGTGGTCCTGCACTGGCAGGCGAGGCCGCAGCTTGGTTCAGGCACGTCGGAGCCCAGGCCCGAGGTTCGGGAGTCCTGGACCCGCCGCGGAGCCTGGGCCAGGCTTCCCTGCTTGGCTGCTGGGCGTGCGCGCTGCGGGCGCCCGGCTTTCCCAGCCTTGGGTCCAGATCCAGGTCCAGGTCCAGGTCTAGACCCAGGGTCAGGCCGTGGAGCCGGGCCGAGGTCCAGGTGGGACTCTGAGTAACAGCCACCTCTATCCTACCTACCGGTCGGGAAGGGCGTGCGGCCTAGGCGCTGGCCGACGGGTGCTGCCTCCCTGCTGTTCCTGGAAAGCCAGGCCTGGCAACTGAAAAGCAGTTAGGACGGGAACAGACTTTTTAGGACTAGCTGAAATTTACTGACCAGTTTAAAAAAAAAAAAAAAAGTCAGTTGGTTTCTGTCTTTTTAGAACTGACTTACATCACCTGAGTTTTGAAAATGTAGTATCTTAAGGTCTATGGAGGACTTCCTGAAGCCCCTTACCCCTTGAGTTATATTTTCTTATACATCCCACTGTTAAAACTCATTGTGACTCAGCTCTTTTTGTCATATTATTTCTTATCTCTTTAGCTTTGAGGTTTTAGAGGATGTTCTACTTTCTGTTTAGGATGCAGGTTAGGAACAAAAGCTTTGTTGAATACAGAGGCCATTTACATTCCCAGAAAACTTAAACTGCTTATTTTAAAATATCACTTCAAGTGATATTTTAACAATGTGTATATGTTCATAAAGGATTTTGTGAAAGGTTCAATCTGTCCTCAGGTACAGCACCTTTTTGTGTGTGGCTATGAGTTATCATGTAGGCATTTTGGCCATGGGATACGGGGAAAAAAGTAGAACCGCATGATCCTGTAATAATCAGGCTTATCTAGATTTCCTTGAAAGAAACAATACCAATAAACGTATGCATAAAGAAAACAGCAACATAAAAGCCTAATGAGTCAATTAGATTTTTAAAAATGTTTAATTTATTTTGGTATGTTGGCAATTGGTTGATAAATTTTGATATCTGAAAGAATAATATTTTAACCTAATATCAGTGAAATCGGTTTTTACAAAGGTTGCCAAGACTTTTTAAGCAAGTTGAATCTGTGTGAATTATTGAAGTGATGGTCAGAGGTATTCTTTTGTCAAAACAAGAATCTCTCAGAGATGACAGACAAACCAGGAGAAAATTTCAGGCATTGCATTATACTTGGTTTAATTCAGCTGTTTTGAGACTTATGTGTCTTCTCGCTTCCTGTCTTCAGCTTGCGGGTTAGGTTGCCACACACTTAAAGATATATTCACTTGAAATAAAACCCCACTGCTTTCACAATAAAGTAAACTTGATGGTGTACAAGTCACTGGCCTCATCTGAGCTGATTATATCTGCCTTGCATGTATTTTACACCCACAGTATGGTTTGCAGTGGTGTTCAAGGCATGGCGTGAAAAATTTGATTTGAATAGTTCCATTAAAGCAATGAAAAAAGAATCCATGGCTTAATAGAGCTTCTAGTGATAGCTCCCCTTCTTACTATGCTAACTCCGAAATAAATATGTAATCTAGTATTAGGAACATGGCATTTAGAAGACCCTTGCTGGTAATATTTAATTTAATAAACATACTAGCTGTGACATTGTTAATGCAATGAAGCTTGTACCACAAGCTGATTCTTTCAGATTGTTTGACCTATTACTTATCACTAGATTCCTTATAAACATGTCCTGCAATTTATAACTTGAATTACGTTTCAAATTATTTTGGACTTCAACTCTTTAAAAATACCTGCATAGTGGGCACTCATTTTATATACAAAGCTTTTATGCTTGTGTATCATGACACACCTTTTACAAGGAGGAAGAGGGAAATTTGGAGGGAAAAGCAACTCTGTGTGTATGCCCCTGATTGTTTTAACCAATATAGTTCTTTACACCAATACTAATAGGAAAAAAATACATGATTACATTTTGGGGCAAGAGTTGGCTTTATATTTTTGATGGTTATATTGGATTTTAATAAACATCCAATTAATTGAACTTTCTTGTTAAAAAAATAAAACAAAGCTTGCTTTATATATTAGATTTACTGCCTTTATTAGGTTTACTTTGGTTTAGATTTAGTACATCTCTTCTTGGTAAAAGTGTACTGTATGTGAAAAAGCCGTTTCAATTCAAACTTACCATTTCAGGTGCCTAAAAAAAGAAAACAGTTGACAATGTTTTCTCAAACCACAGGGTCTTTCTAACTCACATTTAAACTTTCAAGATGTATTTGTCATTTATTTTGCCATTCCTAGTATGAAAGGAAAGGAAAAGCATTTTTCAATCTTGGGAAAATTCAGAAGCAATTTTTTGGTTCTCAGTTAATTCAGTTTCATCTTAAAAGTTCAAATTTAGCAAAGCACATGTTCCCTTGTTCATGCCAAGTGTGATAAAAACTAGTCGAAAAATAAAACCATTGCAAACAAGTAGAGCACTGCACTTCACTGCACAGTATACAGGCCACATCGTTTGTAGGTCTGATGTCACTGCCTGCTGGGCTGCCATTTGTGAGCATGTAAGTCAGCCTTGAAAAGTTGATAGAAGACTCACTATTTCAGATATGTGTGTTCAAATTGTTTTTTTAAATATCCTCTCTGAATAGTGATATGCACACTCATGAACATTCAACCATTTGCCATCTTCTATCAGTAAAAGGTTATGCATTAGAAGACAATATTTTATTTCAATGCATCTAAAATATGCATAGCAAAGTTCCCTCTGTCTTTTTGTAATGTAGTCAAATTATAGACTACTTTGTGGAATTATAATATAACTTTCTTCATTAGTTTAATCACAGTATTTACAGCATTAATCTATCACACATTTAGTTTAATATTCTTGAACTTCATTGAATAAAACATACATGCTTTTTATTTAAATTCAATTTAGGCATTCTGCAATCAACACGGACATTTTATGGGAACTTTTTAGTTATTGTATAGATTTCTATTATTTTAAATGGTTTGCTCAGTTGGGAATTTACTGAAGGCCAAAGCATTATTTCTGATTAAAATTGTTTCAAAAGTGGCTAGTACTTTTATAACCTGATGTGCTTTTGAATTGAAAAATTATAATTTTGGATATAGTTTTACCAAATAATACAATGTTTACTACTTAGTACTTTCCTTTGAAAAAACAGAATGAGGACTTAATCTTTTCAGTTTACTTACCATTGAATGCTATATATTTGTTCAAATAAAGTCTTTTTTCTACCTCTGTCTTAATTTGCTATTTTTCAAAATGACTGAGTTCTTAATAATTCTTCAAGCTTATTCACCTTTGGGATTCACTCTTAATTTATGCTCACATTCTGCTTTGTTCCTGTGGAGAAAGTCAAAGAAACATACTGACTTCCTCCTCAACAAATTTGTTCCTTCCTCCTCCAACTCTGATCTCTCCCTGACACTCATTTTGCCCTTGTTGACTCTCTTGCCAACAACTTTTTTTAATATCTACTTTTTTTTTCCTCACACTACCACCCTCAAACTGAATCTTTATCAAATCTATGTCTGATTCATCAGTTTTCTTATTTCAGGTTAGAACTTGTATGCTTTCCCCAAAAGCAATTGTAAAGTTTTGGGGACGAACATCAGATACAGTATGTCTTTTTATTTAGTCCCTCCCACCCATTTTTAAAAAAATTGTGCTTTCCCCCCTATATATTTCTATAATTTTATCATCTCCCTATACTCACTTTTCTATTGTCTCATTTCTCTTTGTATTTGTGAAGGGACAACCTAATATTTTTGTCTTTTTTTGTGGTATTTCTGTTCTCTTTACACATAATATTCTTAGCTATGTGAGGTACTGCATTTATCTCTGATTTCTTTTGTATTTAGGATCCATCTGTCAATGCTTTTCTTTGATCTGTTTCAATTCAGCTTTCTGATTTGCACAGATATTACAATCTTACTACATTCACCTGTACACTTTTAACCAAATGCAATGGCCTTATTATGAACTAATCTTTATTTTCTTAGATATTTTAAGCCATAATTAGACCTTTGGATGATTCAGAATCACATATTCTACAACTCTTTCACTTTTCCCTTTCTTCCAGCTTTTCTTTCATGGCTGTTTGCTTGCTTGCTTATTCATTCATTCGCTTGTAGTTTTTATAGGATTTGCTTTTCACAGGGTATGTCCTGATGTATGTCTCTTCTAAGAAAATTAGCTAGACATAATACATGTAATGTGGAAGAATAGGTGGGAGAAAGAAGATTTTTCTTAATGCATATTTTCAACCTATTGCCTGACTGTCTTCATCTACTTGATTTTTATTTCTTATAGCCTCATACATTTTAATTGACTCTCTGTATTTTCCTATTGGAAGTACTTCCTTGAGCCATCTGATACCTAGTCATGTTCTCTTTATTCTTAACCTAAATTTAACATGATGAAGACTAATATGGAGTTTTAAAAAGTTAATTTTCTTAATATTAATTTAACTCTTGATGAAGATTGCAATATGAAGTACACATGCCAACATCATTAAGGCAAGGATTTTTATGGCTATGCAATTGTACATAGTCTGTTATTAACTAAATGCATCACTGTTAGCTCTTTCTCTACAGAATCACAAAAGAAAGGAAGGAAGGAAAGAAGGAAGTGAGGGAATAAAAGAAAAAAGAGAGAAAAAAAAGAACAGAACCGAACCTAAGAGATACAGGCCTTATAGTCATGAGAAGTAGTTTTACTTGAAACATTAATTCTTTAGGAAACTCTTTGTTGCTAAATTTAAACCTAAAGCTACAAACATTTTAAAATTTCATTTTCAATTCTTTTTGCTTTAGAGTTAACTTTCAAAATATGTGTGTGTGTGTGTGTGTGTATATAGCAACATGATGAGTCTGGAACATAAAATCAAGAGAAGCAAGCAGGAGATTTTTGACATTCGTTAAGTTCTGCTGCCCTGGATATAGCACTCTTTGGGGATCTCCTATTGGAGCCTGAAGAAGTACCCTTTTTTGTGTGTGGTGTTGGGGATTGAACCCATGGCCTTGTGTATATAAGGCAAGCACTCTACCAACTGAGTTATATCCCTAGCCCCTAAAGAAGTACCCTTTTAACAGTCTCTCACTTATGAAAACAAGTCTCTATTTCCTAACGTTTAGAATCAAAAGACTTTAAATTTATTATAACTTGATTTGCACGCAGTATAATTTTCAGTTGAATGATAAATTGGTCAAAATATACCAGATCAAAGAAATGTTCATACAATGTGACTGAAAATTTGTAGTTGGAAATTTAATACCTAAGATGCCTATATTAAATCTGTTTTAAAAACATAAACCTCAAAGGAACTTGTCTCCTTTGGTGTAGTAGAAAACAGTGAAAATAGTCAACTCTTCATGATGATCTTCACTATACTCATTTGTAAATTGAAATTGTAATTAAATATTTCAGTTATCTTCCAGCTTTAAAGAATGCTTTTCATGGATTTCTAAATTTCTGGGTAGTTTGAATTCAGATGTTCTGACCTAAGGCAGAACTACCTGTAGAGAAATGGCTTTCAAAAAAAATTATTTTTAAAAAAAACTGGAACTCAAGAGTTTTATGTGCACACATATACACATAAGTTTCACAAAATAATATATTTTTTACCACATTCAACATGCTGTTATGTTTTCTTTTATGTTCAGTTTCATTGAAAAGAAAGTCCTGATTAAGACTTAGTAAATTTATTTCCTGATTCTTGAAAGGACAGTGGCTCAAAGTTTGAAATATATTGCTATAGTGATACCGTTAATTTAAATAGGCTAGAATATACCGAGTTTCCTCCTATATCTCTACATATGCATTTTAGTATTTCTTTTCTAGAATGGTAGAATATATAAGCAAAAGTGAGTGAATCACTCATTTAATAAATTACGTGAATGTATATAGTAATGAAGAGTAAATGGGTGTAAAGATGGAGAGATGGTCCTTTTCAATGTTCTTTCCATTATGATATGCAAGCCAGCCTTTCTTTTAAATTTGTTTTTTAAGGCAGCCTTCTTTGAGGTTGCTGTAATTAATTTAGGATTTAACTTTTTTTTTTTTTTGTATTTCATATCTCTCTCAGGCATTTCATCTTTGTCTCTGTCTCTCTCTCTCTTTCACACACACACTCCAAGCATGTTGATTTATTGAAAATCAAGGTCACTTCTGTCTTGGGGATAAACAGGCCCATACTTGCTTCTGTGGCTCTTTGCATGAACCTCCTTCTTCCTTCCTGACACTAATGCATAGCTGGATGGAGGGAAGAGGATGGCAGCTCTTCTCATACCCTCTACATCAGTGGCTTCCCATCAGAATCACCAAGGGAGTTTTAAGAATTCTGACACACAGATTTGCGCCTCATACCAAATACATCAAGATGAGACTATCTGGTAGTGAGATCTGGGCATCAGTACTTTGAAAAGATTCCTAGGTAATTCTAATGTGCTGCAAAGTCTGGGAACCATTCTTCCTGATTTTTTGTTTCATTTGTTTTCGTTTTTGTAGTGAAAGAGTTGAGGTTTTTTTTCTTTTTTGTTTGTTTTAACAGCTGGTAATAATGGCAAGTTGTATCTGTCTATTATAATTTTATGCCTAGGAACTATGGTAATGGGAACTCTCTTTAAATAAACACGTAGACTTAAAAATAATTATTTTCAAATGACTTTCCATATTTTTAAGCATGTGTCAGCATAGTTACCTTTGAGAACAGGCGGTCTATCCTCTTGACTGTAAGGGAAAAGTGACCTAAAGTACTCTGTGTTCTCACTTTCTATATGGAAGAAGGCATTTATACTCTGCCCAAGTTTATTATGATGAAATACGAGGATAACTGCATTCTCTTGAAACCCTACAATCATCCATAAGGTAGCCTTTATCTGGATAAACCCAAACTGGAAGGTTTTCTGGAAATGTTGCAAGTTTGACATGTCATTCTTCACAGAATAAATACCAGATTATCTAGAATAGTCTAATTCATAGGACAAATACAGAGTTCTAAGGGTGGGAAGTCAGTTTGGGCAATGCCAGCCATATACCATATTTCAACTCAGTTATAGAGGGATACCTCTAAATATGTAAGATGGAAAAATTTCTGCTCCTCAATATAGGCCAGATACAAGCAGCTTACTTACTCAGATAGCTCTATAGTCCATGGCATCCTCCCAAGTCATTCATTTTAAGTGGTTGCATCCATTTGAGTCATGATGTGAACATCACCCAGCAAACTGAGTCACAAATTAATTTACATATTGAAGAAATTGTTGTATTCAGTATACTGTAAAAGAAATATCAGAGAAATTTTGCATTTGTGTTTTGTTCAGATTCAGAATCCACTCCAGTGTGGAAGATTATCCCTAGGAACAAAAGTTAAGATCAATTGATCATATATTACATAATATTCATATGTGGAAGCAATATAACAACCAGAAGGAAGGATGAAATGAGATCTATTTGCTGAGAAATATGATGTAGAACATGAAAATTCACCAGCTGTAGGTCTCAAAATGGCTAAAACTCAAAAGGTTGAAAGGAAAGGCTTGGTTAAATATATTTTGGATGTTGCTAAGCTTAAATTATTGGAAAAATCTTATAGTTTTTGTTACATACAAACAATTTAGTTTGTATAATCTTTAGAAACTGTAGATTCTGGGATTTAAAAATAGAAAAGAACCAACTAGAAGAAAAGTTAAAGTTAACTGATTCTACTTATTTCTTACACTGCTTACTAGCCACTTCTCCAAATGCAATATTTCATCTGTGCTGGAATTAAGTATTTATTAATGTTCAAGAAACTAGGCAGTCATATGACTGTGGCTTATTATAGCTCACTCCTAAATTTAGAAGTGTTCCCAGATTGAAAAATGGTAAAAGGATTAGAGAACAAATGCACAGTTTTTAATTTATGCCTTGTTTTGGATTTTATATGTATTTTGAAACTAGATTTCATTATCCCAGTCATTCTGTACAGAACCTTTTAAAAGAGCAAAGTTAAGTTGTGTTATAATTTTTTGAGGTCCCCAAGTTTTATTTGTATAAATTATACTTCTTTTGTTTGTTCAATTAGCATCCTTCCTAGAAATCATATATAGTAATTTTTAAAAATATTCAAGCATTTCCTATTTCTGAATTATTTGTGTACATCATCTGCCAATCTTTTGATTACTTTTACTTATTTTTACTTGGGAAATTTATGGTAAAGATGAAATCTGTTTATTGTGAATGCAATTTTGCAAGAAGGAGGCTATAACTACTTCTAAAATGAAATCTTTGGACTAATGGATTTTATTTATCCTTGTTCTTTTTGCAGTCCTAAACTATAATTAAATGAAAAGGTTTTAGCTTATATATTTTGTTTTGTTTGGGTTTTGCAAACCAAAAGCAACATTGTGATAGTTCATTTCATAGAAGTTCTAATAAATATATCCTTACCATAGTGAACGGTTCAAGATAGAAATACCTGAACTAAAGCTCAGGATTTCTTTGCCATTAGTTCAAAAGTCTCTCTGGTAGATTTTCAAACTGAATGTCCCACCAATTTTCTCCTGTGGATTGTCAGTTGAGAGAAAAGTAATATGACAGTGTTACACCCCTGTTTTATGTCTTTTTTGAGGGTTATTGTAGCTTAGGTGAAGTTTTTTTTTTTTTTTTTTCCTTTCCTACCTCTGTTGCTTTCACAACTTTGAAAAATGAAAAGTTTCTCTTTACAGAAAAAGAAAAGCTGGGAATTCTTTATCTAAGATAAACTGATGTAACAAAAATCTTCCATATGGATTTGGTTACTATTTTAATTTAGTGAGCCTTTGTTGATTGCAAACCATGACTGAGGCATTATATAAGGCACCAAGGAGATTGTAGGATGAATTAAATACAGATTCTCTGTGATTTGTGGAAACACTATACTATAAGATCAAAAGTGATGAGCCTTAAGTTCTAGAAAGAAGCTCAGGAGAAATCCCTTGGGAGCCTAGGGGAGATTTTGATTATGTTCTGTGAGGATTCTTGGAAGGCTTTATGGGTGGGGTAGTTGTTGAGGCTGAACTTTCAGAAGGCCAGGAGGAGGCTTTCTGTACAAAATAAAAAAAAAAAAAAAGTCATGAACAAAATAAACAGAAGGGAGGTAGGGGAGCAAAGGCCTATTTAAGAAATAGATAATGTTTTTGACGCTTGTGAAATAGAGTATGTAGGGAAGGTAAAAGGAAGCTTAGAAAGGCTAGGTGCCATAAAATGGAATATTTTACATATTAAGACAAATTGGGCCTCTAATTAAATGGAAATAAGTGATAAATTTAATTGACTGTTACTATGAATTCTATTGGAAGAAGCCATGTTACTATTGTACAATTTACATATTCCACTTAACAACATGTTTAGACTATGTTCATAACTCAGTACACTTTGAGCTCACTCCATTTTTTAAAAATGTTTTTTTTAGTTGTAGTGGGACATAACACCTTTATTTCTTTTATTTATATTTATGTGGTGCTGAGGATCAAACCCAGGGCCTTGCACGTGCTAGGCAAGTGCTCTACTGCTGAGCCACACCCCCGGCCCTGAACTCACTCTTTTTAACTTCTTTACTGTTAGGTTATATGAATAAACCATACCTAACATAACCTGTCCTTTTTATGTGCACATAGCTATTCCTATATTTTTGCTATTATAAAAATTGGTACAGTAAACATTTCCCTTTCTATACTTATATTAGATATTGTGTTAGCTTTTCATTGCTATGACAAAATATCTCAGAAAATCAACTTCAAGGAGGAAAGACTTGATTTAGCTCACTGTTTCAGTTCATAGTTGCTTGCCCCCTTGCTTTGAGCCTTTAGCAAGGCAGCAAATTATGGTGGGGAGCATATGGTGGAGTCAGGCTGTTCATCTCTTGGCCATGGTGAAGCAAAGAGACAAAATGAGGAAGGGGCTGGGGACATGATGTAACTTTCCAGGGCATGTCCCCACTGACCTACTTCCTCCAACTAGGCTCCACCTCCTACAGTTTCTACCACTTCCCAAGAGGCCATTCAATTATGAACCCATCCATGGATTAACCCAGTGATAAAATCAGAGCCCTCCTGATCCTATCACTTCCCTTTGAACACTGCTGCATTGGGGATCAAGTCTTCAACACATGAACCTTTGAGGGACATTCCAGATCCAAACTCTTACAGATATCTATAGGATAAGTTACTAAAAGTGGAATTTCTGGGCTATGGGCTGTATCAATTTATAGTTACTCCATAAGTATATGAAAATTTGTTCCCCCACCCTCTCACCAGTTCCAACTATGTCAGTCTTGACATAATTAAAAAGTTGATCTTATTGATAAAATTAGAAATTGGCATCTAAAATAGGAAGGTATCTACTAACTAGGGAACATATAACTCTGGGGAACGTGTAATCTTGGGATGGGATGGTATAAGTGAAAATGTATAGGAATAATGTGACATGCCTTTCTAGATTGTTAATTTTTCTTAAGAATTTGGCAGGAGTGCATGTTATTTTCATTTTAAAACAAGCTGAAAAAAATTGAAGGTAGAAAGTAGAATTTATATGATTTCTTTTTTATTAATTAAAAAGAACATTTATTCTATTTTATTATTAAATTATATATACTATAGCACCTTGCATAATGGAAATTACTATATAAATTTTATTGCTGCATTATCCAACAACTGTTATAAAACAAAATCTCTCTTCATTGCTCATCCCAAACTACCAACATATAAGAAAAAGGAATGACAAATTTCTTATTTATTTTAATATTCTGATAGAATTGTTGCATACACAAATCAAAAGATATCATAGAATAGAATTTAATTATCACCTACTTTTATTTCTTTTTTTCTTTTCAAGTTGTAAGCAAACTATTACATTGCTTAAAAAAACTTCATTATGATGTGTTCCTGTACATTTCACTTTTAATTTAAAAGGTAATTTTTTATTTATTTTATTTTATTTTTTGTGGTACTAGGGATTAAACCTAGTGGCAATTTATCACTGAGATACATACCCAGTCCTTTTTACTTTTTATTTTGAGACAGGGTCTTGCTCAGTTGCTGAGGTTGGCCTTGAACTTGCTGTCCTCCTGCTTTAGCCTTCTGGTTGCTTTGATGGTGTGCACCATCACACCTGACAAAAAGTAATTTTTAATTTTTTAAATTTTAAGATGTCATTTTTTTTCTGATACGTCATAATTTACACTACTTTCTTAAGTGGTAGATGAATTGAGGGGAATAGAGGCTAATTCAGATTTAAGATACATTCAAAAGAAAGAAGCAGTAACAGATAATTATTAATTTTATCTATTGTTCCCAAGGAGGATGGTAATCATCAGACTTTAAATATTTTTAACAATGAAACTCTTAAAACTCATTGGCATGCAGAATATAAAATATGTAATGTGGATCTGTTCTGTAGGAGCAGGGTGAGAACCCTGGATTTCTGTTCACTGGCCCTCTCTATCTGTTCTTCCAGTGACTCCTGATATCGTTGTCACCAATAATACCTGGGTTATTGGGAACATAGTTCAGGAAAAATACTTTCCTTGCTGATCTTGATGCCTCTGCTTTTCATGAGACACTAGATGAAAATCTTTAAATTGCTTCAATCGATTGATCTATATTCTACTTTATTCTAGGAAGATGATAAATCCTGAATTTGATATGTGAAATTATAAAGGCTCAAGGTTTCAGGTTTCAAGTTTCTTGGTTGAAGCAAACAGGTCTTGGAACTTCATTTTTTTTTCATATTCATTATTGATTTACATCATCAGGGCAGACATAATAATAAATTAAGCTACCTCTGTGCCTCTGTGACCCTCAGAGAACCTTCTTATTGTGATTCCCCAATCCTTTCTCTTTTGATTTTTTTTTTTTTTTAAATATGAGACTTTAAAGAAATGTTACACTTGGGGTTGGATGCTTTGGACTCTGCTCCTGACTTCTAGGATTTTCTAAGCCAAAATAATCATTCTGACGGAAAACTTAAAAAATAACTCACTACATTTTATGATAATGTTTGTCTTTGTAATAATCATGTGTTTCTGAGATATATTAAATCTTCTTTGGTGATTCTAAAGGTATATTTATTCCAGACATTCTGCCTTAAATAATGTCTTATAATAATACTGTATTTTATGATCATGCTGCAGATAGATCTAACAATAAGGCTGAAAAGTAATGGCATGTGGTAAAAGCCACTAATGCCAGTACTGCACATTAAAATTTATGATTAAGATGAGCACAATGGGTCATGCCTGTAATCCAACTACTTGGGAAACTGAGGCAGGAGGATCATAAGTTTGAGACCAACCTGGGCAACTTAGGGAAACCCTGTCTTAGAATAAAATAAAAAATCCTGGGGATGTAGCTCAGTGAATTAGAGCATTTGCTTAGCATGTATGAGATGCCTGGTTTAATCCCCACTACCACCAAAACAGACAAACAAAACTTGTCATTAAACCCAAAAGGAGATTGGAGGTATGATAAAGTGCCCCTATTGATGTTCAGAAAGTTTATCTATGAAGCAGGAACCCAGATAGAATTGAAAAGATAAAAATTTTACAGAGATTTTAGTTTTCTCATTTTTTTTGGTAATTATTTATTTGGTACTTTAAATTGTTGTAGTAGTTTTTACTAATGGTGAAGAGGATTCTAAACCTTGAATGTCCAGGATAATTCTGCATATGTCAGTATGCACATCCATTGGCTTTCTTACTTAACATTGTATCTCACAAAGGTATTCATTTTTAAATTATGGATTTAATTAAAATTTTTATTTTTTAATATTCTTTTAACCTTCAACTAATGAATGGATAGGAAAGAATTGGATGTTCTTCATTTAATCCTGAATTTTATAGCTTCTATAGTTCTGATCAGCAGCATATGAATCCTCTGACCATTTAATCATATTTTTCTTAAAGAAAATATTTATGAAATGCTAATAAACTATTAAGTGAACAAGTAATACAATATGTGATAATTTTTACACCCTTCCTGCAGTGTGTAAAATTTTAATACAAACTTGGTGTATACTTGATAACAATTTACATGTTTATTTTACCATCTGGTAAATGTGTAAACGATATTTTGAGAAGCACATTTCATATTCACTTTAACAACTTATCCTTGACAATATGTGCCCCATCTTATGTATCGACTGGAAGGATCTTGGAATTTTTTGAAAACATGAATCCAGGAAAAAAAAAATCCTGTCCTAGTTTGCTTGTTTTAAAAATTATGGAAATTTAGGATTTAGGTTTTTGTACCAAACTGAGGGATTGTGTTGTTTGCTGACTGTTACCAGACATCCTGCTAATTAGGGTAGAATAATCAGAGAGGCTTCCAAATATTATATAATGTACATCAAAACCAGGTTTCCTACCAACACTACAGGCCACTTAGGTAGCAATAATAAAATAAATAGATTGTGTGTGTTGTTGTATAACAGTATCACATCTTTTCTAGAGTGTTTGGCTTGCTGTTACTTGTGTCTAAATATGGGAAGATCATTTTTCCAATGTGCTGCAATGAACCTCAAGTGGATAGCTTTTATCGAATACTTTAACAGCATTTACGACACTTTGGCCTTCTGCCTTTTTTATTTCATTCTTTTTGCTTATTGGTCTCACTGGAATAAATCTCAGGGACTTGCACAAAATAAGCAAACAGATGATTCCCTATTTAGTTTTTGTTTAAATGCACTCTTTCTGAGCTGGTAATAATCTGAGAACCTTTGTAAAATTTCATGGACTACCTCTACATACTAATTACCATCTGCCCATCTATAATAAAGGGCTTGGTAAGCAAATTGTAAATGTTAGCTTTAACAAACTTACTCCTCATAACAAAATCTTTATGTTGAAATCAAAATACAACTCAAAACCACACATTTTTTTATCTGTTAGATTTAGAAATCAAAGTACAGGGCCATCTTTGAATATTTCTGTAAATGAATTATCATCAATTGTTTTTTAAATTCTAAATAGCAGTTTGAAACTCCTCAGATTAGTTCCCCTTATCATTTGTCTCTTTATAGAATGACTATCCTACTGTTAATGATCATGTAACATAATTCTGAGAAATATCTGAGTTCATCTTTTTCTACAGCTGATTTGAGTGAGCTACATTGTTCCTGATGCTTTATAAAGCTTATAACCTACTTTCTGCAACAACCATGCAAGATAAACCACAGCTTTGCTTTCAGGTAGATACTGAAGCAAAGGAAGTTCAAACTATGTAAACCTTCTTATGGTTACACAACTAGTAAACGTTAGAGCAAGAATTTAACCCCAGTTTAGCTCATCTGAAACCCCCATTGCCTCAAACTTATTAGTAAGGAGGATCTAGAATCTGATTTTAATGAATTATTAAAATATGCAACATAGTGCCAATTAGTCTTGGAAGAATAAAGTTGCCTAACATAGGTATGAAATGATAAGATAGAGACTGGGATGACAGAAGAAAACGGAGATGATCTCTTAGAATTCACACAGCACTTTGACTTTTCTAAAATCTGCCTCTGTTTGAGCTGTTATTCCATGCTTCCAATCAATTACCTCAAGTCAATTCACTTAGGTTTACTTTGCAATGAAATGATTGGAAATTCAAATCAAGTATTTAAGCACCAACTAATATTTGATTAAAAAAACAAACAAAAATAGCATCTCAGACACCATGGCAACTCTGGAAAACAGTTGATTATTTTTAAATAACAAGTATTATAATGATAATATTAATAACAAATACTTATTGAATGCTTCTCTTATGACACTCTTCTAATTTCTTAAACAAGTACTAACAATCCTGTGAGACACCTCTTATTATTATTATTATTTCCATTTTGCAGATGAAGGAATTGAAACACAGATCAAGTAACTTGTCTAAGGACACAATAAATAATAGTTGAACCAGAGTTTGAACTCAGACAATTTTGTTTTAGAATAATGACTATTAGTAGTATGGTATTAAGTGTTAAGATAAATGAGATGGTAACTTATCTATTTCTCATTCAGGACTATTACTACAAAAATTAATATGAAGAAAAACAATGGTATCAAATAGGAATTAAAAACTTAAGGAAGAAATGAATCTGCTGTGATTCTTTAGTCCTTTAGTTTATTTAATTATGTAAAACAAGAGCAAACCAAATAGATAGTTTGCTTTTCATTTTTCAAAACAGAATTAGGGTTTTATTTTAGGTTTATAATATTCATTATTTCTTCCAAATGGAATAATAGGAAAATATGTTGTTTGTGGATCTGCCAAACATTCCTCATTATTAGTGTCTTATGGCTCTTTATTGTTATCAAATTGAACTATTTCAGAATTAAATACAGTTTAAGTATGTAAGCTTCCTTCATGGCCAATGAACTGAAAAGATTTCACCTTTTATTTGTAATTATCAATGCCTCAGTGATATTTTTGTAGTACAACTTCTTTGTATAACTTAAATAAAGTATATCCGGTAAAATAGTTATTATTTTAAATTAGAGAAAAGCATTTTCACTAAAATTGCATTATGTTTTGAAATTATCAGATTTTATTTAGCATGCCAATAAATTTATCCTGGTAATAAATTAATATGTACAGTTATAAAAAATGTTTGGTGCTATGCTATCCAAGAAAAATGCTTCTGAATGTGTAAAGTATATGCAGAATCCTTTAAACAGCCGACTTAATTTTCAAACTCAGAAGTGTGGTAACATCAAGTTATTGAAGAAAACTGGAGTTTTCATTCCCTGGAATTTATGATTAAGACAGTTTTGAGTTTATAAAGGTTTCAATCGCCCTTTCAGTTCTGGTAAGCTCCTGTACCTGAAATGAGAACTGACAGCTGAAAAACCTCCTGACCCCATCTCTTACTTGTACAGGTGAGGAATTCACTGGCCTGGCCTCAGACTCCAGAGCTAATCATACAGAGCCCGAGTTAAATCAGTTCTCAGAGTATTCCGCAAATGGCTAAATAAGGCATAAGCATCACTCAGAATTCCAGTCATACCTGAAAAACCTTGGTTTTCTGTTCTGCTTAAAAAAGGATTAATTTCTGTATGTTCTTTTGTAGTTTTCAAACTTAAATGGTGCAGTTGCTTTAAAACAAAATCATTCCCATAATACAGTATATCAACAACCACTGACTGCTAGTACTATTTATATTTATTTTCTTCTGGGATGTTTGAACTTGGATATATTTTCTTCCTGTATATTTTTAAGGAAAGGACAATATTTGTGGAATTCAATAGAAGCTTGTTAAATTTACATGGAGTCATCTAGTCACTCATTTAGCCAATAATAATGGTCAGAACCTTTGAAAGAGATTGCTAAAATAAAAATAGTTTTTAGTTTTCTTGAAAAAATAATATCAACTAAAATACTTACATAGAACAAACACATGGTAGGCCTAATCACTGTAAGCTTACAGATCAAGTTGCTTTGGGTGTGTGATAGTTTTGCTCTAAAGTTGAATATTCTATTTTATATGCTTTATATTATTATTATTTTCCTCAAGAAATATCCGTTTAAAAGTGAAAAATTTTGATACAGTTTGTTTGTTTTTGGTACTAGGGATTGAACCTAGGGGCACTTTACAACCTTTTTATTTTTTCACTTTGAGACAGGTTCTAAGTTGCTTAGGGCCTCACTAAGTTGCTGAGGCTGGCCCTGACCTGGAGAGTCTCCTGCCTCAGCCTCTGGAGTTGCTAAGATTACAGGTATGCACCAAGATTACAGTGCCAGGCTAGTATAGTTTTATTACTAACCAAATGTGTATATTTATATCAATATCAAAATATGAAATCAAATTTCACAAGCAAATTATGTTTTCTTATCTAATAATGAAATTTACCAAAGAATTTCTCATTGAATATGCCCTCTCATGAGTCTTTTTTAAATTATTGTTAATCTCAAAATGTAAATTTACTTTCTCTTTCTTATCGAAGATGCAATTTCTATAAAAAGGAGACAAATAGGACATGTAAAAAATAGTAATAAAATTTCTTTTATGTTTATGGGGCTTATTTTTATAGTTTCAAATAAATATAGCTATGTGCAAATTGAGAAAAATTTCCTCCCATATTTTAGAGATAGTTTGCAGTTTGAAACTCCTCAGATTAGTTCCCCTTATCATTTTGACACTGCATGTTTATCTTGGGGGCAGAATGTTTGCCTTGTATGCACAAGACCTGGGTTCAATCTTCAGCACCACAAAATAAATGCAAAACCAAAACTGTCTCTGTGTTTTTATGAATGGGCTTTTAATTTTGTGGTCTCAGTTTTCAAATAAGACATCCACAAAAGGAGTGAATACTTCTGAATGCTTAGTTTTGATAGTTTATTTAGTACCTTATTACGAAAAAATTAATTGAACCTATTTGTGAGACAAAATATTGAAATTTATTTCTGTGTCCATGGTGGTAAAAATGGTCTGAAACTGGATCACATGCTTTTTTTTCCAGCAGCACTGCTTCCTCTCCTCCCACCTCAACAAGTGTCCTTCTGAATAAACTGAGGTTTGCTTATAGGCTAGAGGCCTGATTGTAGCTCTTGTTCTTGATCGTCCCAGGCTCCTCAAACTGTGTCTTTGTTTGATAAATGGCTTCTCTAGTTCTTCCTGAGTAAACTCAACCTCTCCTTTTCTCCTGTATCTATTGAAATTTGCTTGAATATCTTACCAGTTGTTCTTAACCATAGCTGCTCATTAGAATCACTTGTTATGCTTCAAAATGAAACAAAACATAACAAAAAATTAACAGATGCCCAGGCTAAAATAAGAATCTTTGGAGCAGAAGCTAGGGCATTAGTGTGTTTAAGAAGTATCCAGATAATTCTAATGATTATCCAGGGCTGAGCACCACTGAACTAAAAGGATGAAATGCTTGTTTCAGAAGTCGGCACACAGGTTGAGCAGAAATTTGGGGCCTGGAGTCCTTCCAGTATCCCTAAAGTCACTTTGTGTGAATAATGTCTCCTTTGCTTATTCGAAGGCTAGCCATGGTGGGTAACCCAGGGAGGACAAGCTATTTAGAAGTATGTATCTACTAAAAGTCTGTAGAATTTGTTTAATTCGTTTATCATTCCCAAGTAGGAAATAAGAAGTCAGTTTTTTCTGTCCTCTCCCTTAAATTATGTTAATATTTGGCATTTTAAAATAACAGTTATTATGATTTACTCTATTTCTGCTTAGTGTTTGCAAAAATTTCAATACATTATGTAATGGCTTTAACAACTTATCCGTTATTTGAGTACCTTTATAGAAGGAAATAAAAACAACTCCTCTTTTTGGATAGGTCAATAAATAATAGCCAGAGCTTGATTAAATCCAGTCACAAGCGCTGGCATTTAGATTAGGTGCTATCTGAAACTTGCATGGATTAATCGATTCTTTTCTTTTAAAGATCTTACACTGAGTTGCACCATAGTGGATCAAATACTTTTAATTAACTCAAATGAAAGCAGTATCCAGCACCTACCTATGGTCTCAGAAATTGTTTTGCTGTTTGGTGGAACTAAAATTGTACAGACTATTTGATGGAACCTGTTCAAACTGGTTCTTAAGGAATTAAGATGATTTAAAGAATCTTTAAAGCCTATATTACTTTGGATTAAGTAGATGTTTGTAAAAAAACTAATTTTATATTGGAATGAAGTGTGGCTCTGGGAATCTATTCTGGGATCTGTAAGTTATTTAATTTTATTGAGTTGTTATCTCTCCCTCAACAATTTGAGTATAATGTTTCCCTATACATATTATAGAGAGATTAGGGGAAAGAAAACCTTGTAATAAATGAAATATTATTGAACCTTCAGTAAAGCTATGTTGAAGTCATTTAATAAAATATGTTATAAAATAGTGAATTATAGCACTAAAAGTGCTAAATTATTAAGAACCCAATACAAAAGGTCTAATGTATCCCTGAAGTACTTTGTACTACCTTTTGAATATCATATAGTTGACTGTATTTAATGAGTAGCTTATGTTTATTTCTTTTACTAGACTTCGCTGGTCTAGAAAGCAGGGGCTCTATTTGTCTTCATGTTGAGTCCAGTATAGACGTTGGCACATAATGGACTCAATAAATTCTGCTCAATGAATTTTACTTATGTCTTGTAGATGACAATTTCATCATCTTATAAAAAATTAGTATATTGTTTTTTAAAAAAATTTTTGGGAGGAACACTATTTGAAAACAGTTTTGTGTCTGAAAATGCAAACATAAATTTATAGAAGATTCATTGCTTTTGAGGAGGTGCATTGGATCTGGAAGTGAATAATACTATTAAGACATAGCAACTACTGGAGGACTGAAGCCTTCTGTTTGGTAGTAGGCAGTGAGGTGTATAGGAGGGACTGTGGAGTTTAGAATTAGAATTGGATTTGACTGTACTACTTTCATGCTGGGTGACCCTGAGAAAATTAATGTTTTAATTTTAACTTCTTTGTGAAATAGGGATAATATTACTTTGTAAACTAGTTGTCATGATTTAGTAGAATTTTTGTTAAAGTCTCTGATAAATGTCTAGATTTAGTAGGGACTATGTTAGCTGTTATAAAATAAATCAGCAAACAGATTCCTTTCAGGTGGAAAATGATTTTAAAATGTGCTTTTATTTTCCAGATGGTCTTTTCAATTAAAGAGGAATCTCTGGTTTTTCTCTTTTTCTTTTACTCTGATTTTCTGGAAATTAATTTCTAAAGGTTTTCAAATTAAATGTTATAAAAAGTTGCATAAAATATATTTCCCTCTTTGCTGATAAGGGACCTTATACTATCAGAGGATTATAAGATGAAGATAAACTGGTAGTTTTCATACTAGCCCTGTTAGTCCATCACCAACTTTCCATACAATTTGGAGCATTTGCCTGTGTTGGCTTAAGAGAGGCCAATCGAGACACTAATAGCTGCATTTTCTCCATGAATACACCCTTGGATCACACATAGAATTCCTATTAACAGCAATGTGAGTTAAACTTGTAAATCCCTTATGCATTGATGGGAGAATAGACCTTTTAGTTTACTTAGCCATCTTCCAGTTATTTGGCACTTTCCCCATCCCTTGTGAGTTCTCCAACATTTTCATTAAAGGCTTTTCTATTTTCTATTCTGCTTCATTCAGTTTGGGTTGTAATTCATGTTGGCCTGATGCCTTGGCAGCAATGAATGATTCTAATTGCCTCACTATCTATCTAGTCTGGCCTACTCATAAAGCCTTTCAACTTTTCATTCAAGCTTCCCTGCAGTATCAACTTCATGGGTCACAAACTTCCCACTCATATCTTTTCATTGCATCTTAGCTGCTTACCTCTTATGTATTTAAGAAACTCAAGAGAGTTTATCATTATTTCATTCCTTTTCTGTTATACCACCTCATCCTTTTTGTAAAATTAAAGCAGCTGCTGAAACCTTAAGGATGCAATGACGACTTTTGTCCAGATATTGTATCAGAAGAGCTAGATATACCCCAGTTCATATTTACTCCAGCTAGTTGTAGTAAAGCATTAGAAATTAGAAAAACATTTTAAGTATTCGTCTATGTTATTTATTCTGATATCTCTTTCACTACAATCAGTTCCAATTTTTTCCCACCCACTTGAAATACACCATTTTTCTTTTCTGGTCATGAAGATAGGCATAGTATGAGGATGATAATGATAAACTGAAAACAAAGGACCTGCTTTGAATTTGTGATTTTCTGGCACACAAGGAGGCTGCTCCTGTACTCTGTATAGCATGGGTGTTCTGTTTGATTCTGTGTGGCAGTGATTATTTTGGAAATTTTATGGGAACTTTTCTCCTATGAGAGAAAAATGTAAACAGCCCCTTAATATTTTTTTTTAAAAAGGCATTTCATATTAACAAATTTTGAAGTATTTAATGTTTAACTTCTTACTCCTCCTTTAAATATTCTTAACATTTAGAAGAATGTTAAGAATGTTAAAGCTTTTTATTTTAGAAAATTTCAATTATTATGTATTATTAATACCCCACCCTCCCTGCTGCTGCACTTATCTATCCATTGCTAGATTTAGAAACTTTGAGAGTCAGGTTTGTTTTTTCTTTTCATGGCAAGACTACTTTATTGTATACTTCTATATTATCTGAAGTATATTTTTGTAATATCTGAAGTCTCTATTTTTCTGTGAAAAGATCTCATTTGTCTCCATCAGCCAAGATGATTATTGTCAAGAATTGGTTAAGTTTTTCAAAATGAGATTTAAAAATCAACCATTCCTTCATTTATTACCTAGAATACTTACAAAAAGTATTACCCTCCTTATTTGGTTACAAAAAGGTATATTAAACTTTTCCCTTTATTTGCCAATTTTCATAATAATGTGTTGGTTCACCAATTTTCCAAAGGGGACCAGTGATATGTTCTTTCTCTTATCATTATGGATTTAAACATATTTAAATGGATTTAAACATTTCATTTCATTGTAGTTATAATCAGTGTTCATCTTTGGCCTATCCACTATAAATCTTGATTTCTTTTGGCAGGACTCTCATTAGTTTCTGATTGCATCCTTTCCTTTCTCA
This sequence comes from Callospermophilus lateralis, assembly GCF_048772815.1. Taxonomy (NCBI): domain Eukaryota; kingdom Metazoa; phylum Chordata; class Mammalia; order Rodentia; family Sciuridae; genus Callospermophilus; species Callospermophilus lateralis. The sequence continues at coordinate 68,327,941 of NC_135313.1, read as the reverse complement.
TACAAGATATATTTATCTTCATCTTGAATTCTAAATGGTTCATCTAAATTCCCATTTCCCACCAATTATATATTCTTTAATGACCTCTACTTCATTGGAAATTAGAAGGCACAATCTGGATGCTAAAAGTGGTCATTGCTACCATACTGGTCATTTTAGGGGACTGTGTAAAGCATTGGTCATATGAGCACACACATACACATGCATAATCACTTAACAGGATTATAAAATAAAACACATCATGGGTTAGGATTTTCAATTCTGATGCAGGACTCTATAGAGTTTTAATTTAAACATCTAAATCTTAAATTTTTATCCCCTTTTTCTCATGCTAAAAATTCCTGCTTATTATCTCAGCAATCTATGTTTTCTCCACAATATACTTAAAGGAGTCCACAACAACAATACCAACAGCTCGACTAAAAAATAATGACTAATAAGAGTTTTTGAGATTTTTACAGCTTTTTTTTTTTTTTTTTTAACCCTAGGAGATCCCAGTAAATAATTACTGTGTTTTAAGGAATGTGGAGTGTTTCATTTTTGTGCCTATGCCATCAACTAGTGTGGAAAGAAAATTATGGCCTTCATAAAATGTCCATGTCTTAATCCTGGAACCTGTGAATCTTACCTTATATATCAAAAGGGATTTTTGAAAATATGGTTAAATTAAGCATGTGACTGGGGAGTTTTCTTTGACTATTCAGGTTGGCTTAATGTAATCACATGGATTATTAAAAATGCAAGAAGGAGGCAGAATAGGAGGTTGGAGTGATGTGATATGAGGACTCAACCCAGCATTGCTGTCCTTGAAGATGGAAGGGGGCCATTGATAATGCATGGTATTGTTTTCTCCGTAACTAGAATATACAGATCTGGTAACCAAAGATTTGAAAACAAGGTGAGCCTTGTGCTTACTGCAATTATGTGTAATGATCCATTTGTAAATATTTAGCTGTGCTTATAATTCTATTCATCAGAGGCAGGAGTCTGACTCTTCACTTTTGGCATGGTCAGTTGATTATTAAAAAATATTGATAAAATATTGATCATTTTGAATAGTAGTCAGTGGGCACTGAATCTTCCCCTTACAATTTGGTTTCCATCAGACTAGATTAAGGCTCCATGTGTCACTCAAACATTTTTTCCCTCTGTTCACCAAATGTTTTCAGTGTAGGATGCACTCATCATGTAATGTGACTTCTGCTTTGTGTTTTCATCGGATGAGTTGGTACAGGGCAGCAGAGAAGTATTTGTTCTGAGAGCCATTCTGATAGTTAACAGTGGCTTGTGGAAATGACCACACATGTCCCTAAGTAAACCAAAACTAAGTAGGTCCCTGACTCAACTCTTTCTTGGCAGAACCAAATTCCAGAAGCCATCCTGTACCACCCAACGTAAGAAGAGTATGGAGAAGTTGGAATGAAAAGAGACAGTGGTCTTAACTTAGTGAGGCTACAATATATTACTTTTGTAAATCTTCAAAAATGACATTTCCCTGATAATCCATTGCTAAAACCATTTTTCAGGAGTTTGGAAGAGTTTGTATTAGTTTCTTGTTGTTGCAGTAACAAATCACCACAAACTTGGTTGCTAAGCCAATGCAGATTTATTCATACAATTCTAGAACTCAAGAGATCTGAAGTGGGTTTCAATGGCCTAGAATCAAGGATTATATTTCTAATGGAGCCTATCTATGGAAAAATCTGTTTCTTTTCCCTTTTATAGTTTCTAGAGGCTATCTGTATTCTTGACTAGTAGTTTCCTTTTCCCTTCTTCATAGTCACTGGACAGCATCTTCAAATCTTTCTGACGGATCCTCTGCATCCTTTTGCAGAGGTCCTTGTGACTACAAACGGGCTACAGGATAATTCCTTATCTTAAGATCCTTAATTCTGTTGCATTTTCAAAAGAACTTTTACCAGGTGTATTAGTCAGGGTTTTCTAGTCATACATTGTATATATGATTATTTATAATCATATGTGTGATTACTTATAATCAAATTTTTGTTATTTGGCTATTATCTAAATAAATAATAATAACCATACCAGTGGCTCTTGAGGTTGTTTTTGCTCCCTAGGAAACACATATCAGTGTCTGGAGATATTTCAGATTTTCACAACTGGGGAGGAAATGTAGTGGTTAGAAGACAGGGATATGTCCAAACATCCCATAATGCACAGACAAATAATTATCTGAGCTGTAATGCTATGGTTGCAAGGTTTATTGTTAACCTATGCTGCTCTTCTCTTCATTCTCTCATATCTTAAGTCAGTATTCTGATGCATGTGTTGTTTCCTCAGATGGCTTACATTGGTGATATAATCTCTGTATTCTTATATGTCTGCAAACATCTTTATTGTACTTGGCAAGTGAGTGGTATATAGTTTTTCATTGTAAAATAACTTTTTTTTGAATGATATCTTGGCTAGGTATAGGATTTTTGAATTGCATTACTTCTAAGTATTCTGTCAATGTTGTTTTCTTTCTATTTTCTAAAGTTGCTGGTGCCAATTTGATTTTTTCCTTTTCCTTTATAAATAATTTATTCTTTAGTTCTAAAGTTTGTTATATTTTGTCTTTGAAACTTGGGACTTTTTACTAGGATGTACTTAAGTTTCCCCTCCCTCTTTCCCTTCCTTCTATCAGTGAACTATTTCAAATATAGGCTTCAATGTTTTCATATTCTCTCTCTCTTTCCTCCTCCTCCTCTTTATTTTTCTATTCTGCTTTTTTCTTTTGTTCTGGGGATAGACCCCAGACCCTGGCACATGCTAGGCAAGGGCTCTGCCACTGAGCTACATCCTTAGTGTTTCAGTGTTTTCTTATTCCAGGGGAGTTCATTTTTTTATTTCTTAAATTATTACATATCTTCCATGCTTAAATATAGAATATTTTTTTATCCTCCCAGAAAGATTCCTCTTGTCCCTTTTCAGACATTTTCAAGGGCCCTCTTTTGTCAACCGCTCTTTGGATTTCCTTCCCTTTGATTAGTTTTGCCTTGCTAGAATTTCATACAAAAAGACTCACACTGTATTTTGTATTTCATACAAAAAAGACTCACACTTTTCTAACTGACTTCTTTTACTGAGTATGATATATTTTGAGGTTCATCCTGTATCAGGGGTTGGCTTCTTTTTATTACTGAGTGGTATTTCATTCTTTGGATATGTTGCAATTTGTTTATCATTTCTCTTGACATTGGATATTTATTTCCATTTTTGAACTATCATAAATAAATTTTCTACAAACATTATTATGCAAGATTTTTTGTGTACATGTGTTTTCATTTTTTGGAGGTAAAAATATAATCATGCAATTACTAGGCCATAGGGTAGCCACATATTTAATTTTAGAGAAAACATTCAGACTGATTTTCAAAGTAGTTAGTAGGAACATTAGTTGGTATAAACATAAGTTTGGAAATTGCATTAGCAACTTAGTTAAGCATCAGTTGATCATGTCAATTGGTCAATTCCAAGATTCACTATTCCATCTCATTAATCTGTTTCTCTAGGTCTGCATCAATTCCACATGGTTTTAAATCCTGCAGCTTTACAATAAGTCATGAAATCAGGATTGTAAGTTCTCCAGCTTTGTTCTTTTTCAAGATTGCTTGGCTATTTTAGGTCACTTACATTTTCATATGAATTTGAGAACCATCTTGTCAATTTCTAGAAAAGCTTGCTATGATGAATCTATAGATAGAGATGGATGGAATAATACTGAGTCTTTCAATCCACAATCATGATATATATCTGTATTTATAGGCTTCTTTTTTTCCCTACTGCTTTGTAATTTTCAGAATAGAAGTCTTGAACATACTATGTTAAAATTGTCCTTATGTATTTTTTCTTTTGTAAATGACACTGATTTTAGAATTTCATTTTTCAATAATTTATTTTAAACAGTAAAACTATGATCACAAACTTTTATTTTGCAGTCTTGCTAGCTTAATTTTTAAGATGACTTTGGATTTTCTATAAACATGATGGAATGGCAAAAACTACAATAACTACATTTTTACTTCTTCCTGTATAATCTATAAAATTTTTTTTTTTTGGTCTTATTGCACTTGCAAGGATATCAGTACTATGTTAAAAAAAGGTGACTACAGCAGATGACTTGCTTTGTTTCTGATTTTAGGGCAGAATCATTCTATCTTTTATTAAACAATCTTGGAATTCTACAGGCTTTTTATAAATGCTGTTTAATAGTCAGATGAGGAAGTTTTCTTATAGTTTGCTTAGATATTTTTATTTTTTTAAAAAATGTTTTAATTAGTGTAGATTTTCTTTGAACAATCATGAATGTGTATTAAATTTTGTCACTTTTTTCCTGCATCTTTTGAGATGACTGTGTACTTTTGCTTCTTTATTTTGTTAATGTGATGGATTATATGAATTGATTTTCAAATATTAAACTGATCTTTCATTCCTGGGAAAATCATGCTTATTTTAAATTTCTGGATTCAATTTGCTAATATTTTGCTAGAGTTCTTTGTGTCTTCATAAATGATATTAGCTTATGGGTCTTTCTCTTGTAATATTTTTATTTCTTTTTGGTACTGGGGAAATGCTAACTTCTTAAAATGTTTTGGAAGTGCTCTTCTAATTTTTGAATGAGTTTGTGTTAATAATATGTCCTCAGATATTTCATAGCATTTACCAATGAAATCAGAAAGGACTGGAATTATCTTTGTGGGGAGGTGTTTAGTAATAATTCTTTTGAATATAGGGCTATGCAGATTTCAAAATTTGTAGCTTTGGTGATTTGTATCTTTCAAAGAATTTGTTCTTTTCAATTACATTTTAAAATTTATTGACAAAAATTTGTATGTGATATTCTATTATTCTTCTTTGAATTCTGTAATATCTATAATAATATCCATTTTTTTGTTTCTAATGTTGGTAATTTGTGTTTGTTTTCTCCTTCTTTTAGTCTTGCTGGTGATTTATTAATTTTATTGATGTTTCAAAAATCAGTTTTATGTTCAATTGACCTTTTAAAAAAATTCTTTATTTTTAGCTGTAGATGGACACAATATCTTTATTTTTATTTATTTATTTATTTTTGGTGCTGAGGATTGAACCCAGTGCCTTACGCATGGGAGGCAAGCGCTCTACTGAGCTACAGCCCCAGCCCTCAATTGATTTTTGTATTGTTTGTACATTTTCTATTTTATTACACAGTTTTTTCCTTTTTAATTTAATTTTTCTTTTTGTGTGTGTGATGTTGGGGAGTGAACCCATGGTCTTGCTCATCTCTACCACTGAACTATATCCCTAACCTTTTTATTTTATTTTCTTGATTAACATATATTAATTGAATATATTTATGGGGTAAATGTGATATTTCAACATAGGCATAGAGTTTGCATCAATCAAATCAGGGTAATTAGCATTACCCTTTTTTTAGCATTTCTTTTTCTTTGGTGGCTTTGAGCACTTCTCTTTTAGATTATCGTAAAATGTGTAATAGGTTAGTGTGAAATAAGTCATCCCACTGTAGAATACCAGAATTTATTCCTTCTGTGATTTTGTACCAGTTACTTGATCTCCTTTTATCCCTCATTTCCCCTGTTTTTCCCCTTGTAGAGTTTCTGATAAGAACTGTGAACTCTCCTTATGATGTAATTATTTCTTACAAGTAGTATGTCTTTGTTTTTCCTGAGTGCATTTATTATTTCTTCTTTTGTCACTGTTTTCCAGTAATTTAACTATAATGTGTTTTGTGGTTTTCTTTGTGTTTATTCTTCTTAGGATTCATTAACTTCTGGGGTCTTTAAGTTTATATTTTTTATCATTTGGAAAAATTTTGGCCCTATTTCCTTAATTGTTTTCTATTGGACCATGTTTTTTTTTTTTTTTTTTTTTTTTTTTTTTGGTATCAACACTTAAACTCCAGGATACTCAACCACTGAGCCACATCCCAGCCCTGTTTTGTATTTTATTTAGAGACAGGGTCTTATTGAGTTGCTTAGCGCCTTGCTGTTGCTGAGCCTGGCTTTGAACTCACAATCCTCCTGTCTCAGCCACCTGAGCTGGGATTACAGGCCATCTTTATTATTATTATTATTATTATTTTTTGATACTAAGGATTTAATCTAGGGCCAATTTACAACTGAGTTACAGCCCAAGCCTTTTTAATTTTTATTTTAAGACAGGGTCTCACTAAGTTGCTTAGGGCCCCACTAAGTTACTGAGGCTGAATTTCTGATTCTCTTGTCTTGGCCTTCTGAGCTGCTGGGATTACGTGTTTGTGCCATTGCACCTGGCTCCATCTCCTGTCTTTCTTGGATTTCTATTTTTGGGGGCGGGTGGTGGTGGTGGTACTGGGGATTGAACTCAGGGACACTCAATTGTGTTATTATTTTATTTGGAGACAGGGTCTCACTGAGTTGCTTAGTGCTTGACTGTTGAGGTTGGCTTTGAATCAAAGTAAAATGTAGCTATTTAAAATATTTTCCTAGGTATTTATCATGTTGTTGTGTTGTTCATCTATCATTGAAATCTGGATTTCTATTTGGAATCATTTCCCTTCAGCCTGAAGAACTTCTTTTTACATTTATTTTATAGCAGGTCTACTGGTGGAAATTCTTTAAATTTTCCTTCATTTCGGACTTTATTTTAACTTCACTCTTAAAGGGTATAGAATTTTGAATTTGGGGCTGAGGATATAACTCAGTTGGTAGAGTGCTTGCCTCATATGCATAAGGCCCTGGGCTCGATCCTGAGCAACACACACACACACACACACACACACACACACACACGTATAGAATTTTGAATTAATAGTTCTTTTATTTTATGACTTTTAAGATGTTATTCTGTATCCTAGCTTCCATGATTTCTGATGAGAAATTTATCATACTTCAAGTTGTTGTTCTGCTACATTATGACCCTGTGGGCCACAATTCCAATCTAAGTCCAATTTTCAAAGGTGTGTCTGTTTTTTTGGATTGGAGATTGAACCCAGGGTAAACACCGAGTTCTGTTCCTAGCCCTTCTTTATTTTGAGTCAGGGTCTTGCTAAGTTTCTTAGGGCTTCAATAAGTTGCTAAGGCTGGCCTTGAACTTGAGATTCTCTGGCCTCAGCCTCCTGAATCGCTGGAATCACAGGCATTAACCACAGCGCCAGTCTTGTATGTTAATCATTTTGTGCATAGATAACATGTTATTTCAGTTCTTGATGCCTTTGTTATGCTACCTTTGGTTTTCCCCTATACATGCACATATCAAAAACAAACCCATGACTTTTTGGGTTTATACACAGAATTTGAGAACCCATTTTTCCAGCTGTTTAATCCTGGAAATCTCCTCATATTCTTGGACCAATAGGGGCCTGTTACTTATATGCATGATCAGAAAGGTGGAATTTATTTTGGATCAGGAATTTATTTGTAATCAGGAAGCTTGCTCTGTTGCAGGTTTTGATGGCTTTTTATAATCAGCCTGCTTTTTTTTTTTTTAAGTTAATTAAAAAGAAATTTAAAATTGTGGCAAAAAAAAACATGTAACATAAAATTTACTATTTTAACCATTTCTAAGTGTACAGTTCTGTAATGTTAAGCATATTCACATTAGTATGCAACTAATCACCAGAACTTTTTCATCTTGCAAAATGGAAACTATATATCTTTGAAACAGTTAACTCACCACTATTCCCTCTTAGACCTTGTAAATCACCATTATGCTTTCTGTTTCTATGAATTTGACTACTGTAGATAACTCATATGATGGAATCATACAGTATTTGTCTTTTTCCTGACTGGCTTATTTTATTTGTCATAATGTCCTTAAGGCCTCAAGGTTCATGTTGTATTAGAGTTTTATTCCCTTTCAAAGCTAAATAATGTTCCATTGTATGTATATACCATATTTTCTTTGCCTACTTATCCTTTGATGGATACTTGGGTTGCTTCCAACTCTTTAACTATTTTGGATAGTATTTCTATGAACAAAGGATGTACAAACATCTCTTCAATATCTTCCTTTCATTTCTTCTAGGTATATATCCAGAACTAGAATTGCTAGATCATATGATAATTATATTTTTAGTATTTTGAGGCACCACTATATTATTTTCCATAGCAGCTGTACCATTTTACATTTTCACAACAGTACATAAAGAGTCCAATTTCTTTTTGTTCTTATCTGTTTTTTTTTTTTAAATAGCAGCCATCCAAATGATAGTGAGGTAATATCTCATTGTGGTTTTATTTGTATTTCCCTAATGACAACTTGCTTACTTTTGTTCATCTTTCATAGTTGACAGATTTTTTTTTTGTATTTTGTCTAGTTCTTAAAAATTATAGCAATAGTAAAGATAAACTTTAAAGGCTGAACTTTGCAACAGCAAATTTTTAACTGAATGTTGGACAATTTTATATTTTGAATAATGGATTTTATTGTATTTTTTTTTTAAGTGTTGAACTTTGTTCCAGAAGGCAGGTAAGTAATTTGAGATAAGTTTGATTAGGGAGGGAGTCTTGTTTTAAAATCTTAAAAAGGTTAATCTTGAGTGGCCTCTCTCTAGGGCTACTCTAGCCTCAATATTCAGGCATATCCATCTAGCATCTGTGAGACGGAAAACCTTCTGTTTTCAACAAGGTCTCTTCACTCTGGATGGTGAGAATTTGAGAAGTTCCTAGCCTTGAGTGAACTCTGAGAATTATTCATCTTATAGTTATCTGGAAAATATTATTTTTTTGGCAGTTGTTCTTTGCCTGGCATTATAGAATTTTGCACTCTGCACACAAAGATCAGCATTAATCCCAGAAACTCAAAGGGAGCCTATAGTGGTTTCTGGAGCTCTTTCTTTGTGCTGCTTTCTTCTGTATGGTTTTATCGCACATATTGTATTCATCTCAGTTTACTTGTACTCCAACCTCTGCCTCCCCAACTCAGTAGCACTACTGTGCTGTAGGGATGCCTCCAGAGATTGCTTTATTTGTTTCTTCTCTCTCAGGGCTCATAGTCCTGATGCTTGAAATTAACTAGATGTTTGATGTTTTGTTCTTTCTTCTAGTTTATAGTAGAAGGCTAAGTCCAGGAGCAGTTAATCCTTTGTGGATAGAAACAGAAGCTCATCTCTGTGTTTTTGCTTTGTGTGTTAAGCTATTTCTTCCACATAGGCTACTAATTTGATTTTCAGTAGTAATAGTCCTTCTTTTCAATCCATCTACTGAATTTTGGAATCAGAAAATCTTGCTCAATTCCCCAAAGTCTTTTTAGGGTGTATATGATTCTTGTGTATTCTTTTTCACCTTTGTGTTAAAGTAGTTACTTATCTTCTGTTTATAAACATTTCTGTTTATCTTTTTCTTTTTTGGTGACTTAAAATTTATTGGTTCGTTTGAGTTATACGTGACAGAGAATTCGTTTTTTAAAAAAATTTGTTGTTGTAGATGGAAAGAATACTCTGATTTTATTTATTTATTTTTATGTGGTGCTACTGGGGATGGAACCCAGTGCTCCACATGTGCTAGGCAAGTACTCTACCACTGAGCGACAGCCCCACCCCCCACAGAATCCATTTTGATATAATTATACACACGGAATATATTTTATTCTAGTTAATCCCATTCTTATGGATGTACACATGGTGGGATTCACTGTGTTATTTTCATCTACTTACGTGAAAAATTTAGGTCAGACTCATTCCATTGTTTTTCCTTTTCCTATCTCCCCTTTCTTCCCTCCATTCCCCATTGTCTAATCCATCGAACTTCTATACTTCCCCTTACCCCTTCACCCCCTTGTGGGTTGCTTCCATATATCAGAGAGAACATTTGACCTTTGGATTTTGAGACTGGCTTATTTCTGTTTCTTTAGTAGCTTCTTCTTAATTTCTTGGATAATTCTTCATGGGTATTTGGGCTTCCTTAAATACATTTAAAACTTTTTTTTTTTCATATTTACAGTCAAAGATTTTAGTTTTTGGTGGTAACTTCAGTAGTAGTAAGAAACACATGAATAGGAGGGCCATAGTGTTTCCTTTTGTGGATTCTTGATGTATCAGCTTAAAATCTGTCAGACTTTTGTCTCGACAAGATGAAGTCCAAAAATTTTAGCATAGTATAATTTCCCCATCATTCTACTAACTTCCCTTGCCACCTGTCCAAATGTATCCTGTGTTCAAGGCATTCTATTTGGGATCCACATACACCCAATTTTCTTAAGCATTTGTACTTTTGTAACTACTACTACTATAGCTTCTGTGTTTTAGTCAGTGTTTTATTAGTATGACAAAACATCAGAAACTGGGTAAATTTATAAAGAAAAGAGATTTCATTTTGTTCACAGTTTGGGAGGTTTTAGGGCATGGTACTGGCAACAGTTTGGTTTTGGTGAAGTCTTGAATAGTGGGTGGCATGGCAATGGTGGGAGTACCATGGAAGAAGCCATAGAGAGACTGGGGTCCCTCAGACTCTTCTGAGGGCACTCCCATAATTGACCTAGGAGCTATCAATAAGTGCCACCTCTTAAAGATTCCACCACCTTTGAGACCAAGATTCTTAGCAACACATGAAGCCTTGGAAAATGAGCTCAAATTAAATCCAAACCATAGAGTGGCACACTTTCCTCCATACTTGTCCTCTAAGTACTTTGAGACTCAGTCAAGCTGGCCTTTCATCCCAAGAGGGATAGGCTTCCTGCGTCTGATAATATTGAGCATACAGAATAAATCATTAAAAGCTTGGAGACCAGACTTGATAAAGGAGTATGAATCAAGGAAAGAAAAGATTGAGGAATAATTTACAAATGATATATCCCACTGCTGCTAATAGACACTGGCCCTCACTCTACTGATTTTCACTTTTGCAACTACCACTGTGGCAAATAATTTCTCATTGTCCCCACATCTTTGCTCAACTTTTCAACGATACAAAGTCCCAGGAGAACAGCTCATCCAACTGATCAGTCTAGATCACATGTATATTTCTCACTTCTCAGGAGTAAGAAGAGGAGAGATTTGCTTTTTCTTAGGGATTTTTAAAGAAAATCAAGATCCTGCCACCCCCTTTCTTGAGATTTCCCCAGTAAAGGATGAGAGTTCGGATATTGAGTTGCCAAAAATAGCAAATGTCCACTCTATCTTTCAAACAATCTTTCCTAAATATTATTTATCTTGGCCAAGATTTTGATTGGTATTGGACAGCATGAGTTCAAGATTGTATTTGCTGACAACTACCTGGAGTGCTGCTACTCTATGTTGCCAATTAAATAAGGACCCATATGCTTTAACAGATAGTTGAATTGGGAGTAGGACTGATATCCTCTTGTGAAAGTCAAGTTGCCTAATATAGACACAGGGCTGAGTAGAAGGCCACCCCTGGTGCAAAGTAAGTTGTGGGAGTACCCATAAGCATGGCCAAAAGTCTACTTTTAATCATTTAAAAAATGATTACAAATTTGATCCACTGTACAAATGAAGAGAACATTTATGACCCATGTAGTGAAACCATAATAATATTAATTTGGAAAACTTTAAGATTGATGTAATCAATGTCTCTTTATTCGTAAAACATTGATGAATATCTCACAGAATACAATGCCTAGCTTTGAAATTGCTGTTAGTATTGCTGCAATTTTGTATATTTTTAAAAAGAAGATATTTAAGAAATATACTTCAAAATAACAGAAAGAAGAAACTTTCATGTGATTTTTTTTTGGAAAAAATGTAAAAATTTGATGTTAAAATTTTATTTTGAATAGATAATATATCATAAAAATGCTACTGACTGTGAAATCTTTTTTATTTGGTCCTTTGCTTTCTACCATAATTAATCACTTAGGTTTGTTTTTATAATATTTCCAGGTTACTTATATGCAAATACAACCACATATGTATATGTAGTTTTGTTTATGCCTTTTAAAACACACACACAAATATCTCACTGTATTTACTTTTTTGCACCTTGTATTTATTTATTTATTTTTGGTACCAGTGAATGAACTCAGGGCACTTAACCACTGAGCCACATTCCCAGCCATTTTTTTTGTATTTAATTTAGAGACAGGGTTTCACTGAGTTGCTTAGTGCCTGGCTAAGTTGCTGAGGCTGGCTTTGCACTCCAGATCCTCCTGCCTTTGCTTGGATTACAAGCGTGTGACACTGTGCCCAGTTTAATTTTTAATTTTTATTTTTTGTGGGTTTTATTTTTTTTATGGAGTTTGAGCCCAAGGCCTTTAGGGTGCTAGGCAAGTGTTCACTGAGCTATATCCCCAACCCCTATGCCTTGCTTTTAAAAAACTTAATGGATTTTAGAGGTCCTTCCATAGAGGTACATACATTTTTTTTTTCATTCTTTTTCTTTTCAATGATACTCCAATATGTGGATTTAAAAAAATTCCCATTGAAGGAGACTTAAATTGGTTCTTGTTCATTGATATAGTATACTTTAGGATTTAGCATCAAAGATTCTTTGGTGTCTTTGGATAGTTTTTTAAAGTTTTCTTTTTGTAGGTCTTGATTTTCTTGTTAAGTTTATTATTAGGAGGGGGGTATTGAAAGTGGAATTCTTTCTTCCTTTAATTTTCTACCAGTTGTTATTTTATACCTATACAACATAGGGATTTCTGGACAATGATTTTGTATGATACTAATGAAATGAATTATTTTTATCATTTTGGACAGTTCTGCAGTTATTTTTTTCAGGTTTTTCTTTTATTCAGCCAAATCATCTTTTTTTTTTTTTTTTTGGTTGGGCTTTTGTTGAACCCACTGCTTTGAGCATCCTAGACAAAGGCTCTATCCCTAAACTGCATATCTGGCTTTCATCTTCATATTGATATGATTACATTGGTTAATAAAATCAATTCATGTTATAAAACAGTGGTGATAGGGACTCACTTCTTCCTGACTGTAGTGTCATTGCTGATAATGTTAAAACCTGTTGCAGGCTTTGGGGATACACCAGGAAAATACTTTATGATATTAAGGATCTACCTCCTATATTGATTTTGTACATTTTATTTTTCTTTAAAAATTGTTGTATTTTTCAAATTCTTTTTTTTGCATATTGGAGATCAATTTTTTTTGTTGTCATTAGAACTTCTAATACAATGTCAATTAATAGTTTTGAACCAATATTGCATTTCTGAAGCAAATCCTACTTGGTCATTATCCACCATCCTTGCATTTCTAGAACAAGTCATACTAGGTTATTATGCATTCATCTTTTAATATATTGCTGGGTGTTATATTTATTAATATTTTACTTAGCCAGGCATGGTGGTATACACCAATAATCCCAGCAACTTGGGAGGCTGAGGTAGGAAAATGTCAAGTTCAAGATCTGCCTGAGTAACTTAGCAAGACTCTCAGCAACTTGATGAGATTTTGTCTCAAAAAATACATAGGACTGGGCTGGGGATGTGGCTCAAGTGATAGTGCACTCACCTAGCATGCGTGAGGCACTGGGTTCGGTTCTCAGCACCACATAAATGTGAAATAAAGATACTGTGTCCACCTAAAAACTAAAGAAATAAATATTTTTTAAAAATACATAGGGTGGGAGATGTAGTGCAGTGGTAAAGCACCCCCCTGGGTTCAATTCCTAGTACAAAAAAAATAATAATTTATTTAAAGATATTTGTGTTGATTTTATTAAGTGATATTGGTTTATGGTTCTTTGTGCAGTCTTTGTCAGTTTTGGTATTTATATTATTTTTCTTATAAATTTATGACAACTTTGTATTTCTATACAGTTGGACAGTTTAAATAGCATTAGTATCACCTTTCTTTTATATTTTTATATATTTCTTTTTAGATCTATTATTTTTGAGGGATTGGAGAGCAGGAATGGGTTGTTTAATAGCAATTTCCTCAATTGCTTCTGTGGAAGTTGGCCTGTTAGTACTCTCTTTGGCATTTGGGTTCAGTGTTGGTAAATTATACTCCAGTGCATAGTATTAACATTATTATTACCTAAAATTTTTGCTAATTTGGTTTGTATTTTTTCTTTGATATACCACTTATTTTGCAAAGGCAGTTTAAAAATTTCCAGATGAAAGGAACTTTTAAATTTCCAATCTTATTAATTTCTAGTTTCATTACATAGTGGTCAGATTTGTCTGTTTTATTTTTGCTTTCTGGACTTACAGATTGAATATAAAGCATGTGTGAGAACCTAGCTATTCTCTCAAGCTAGATGTTAATGAGATGTGCAAAATACATAGCATAATCCCACTCTGTTGACTAAATTTTTGTTTGTTTTGGAAAATGTAGCTTTTTCCATAAAATCTTTCACTTATATCAATATACAATAGGCTTATTATTGTTATTTTAGAGAATTAATAATGATTAAAAAATAAAAATTTCAGTTTTAACTTCCCAAACAGTGAATATTAATAGAAGTGATCTACACAGGTAGACACTCTTTGTGGTTCTCTATAATTTTAAAGAATTTTTAGGGCCAAAATTTTTGAGAATCGATGTATTGTAGAATTGTGTTTTACTTTGTGATTCATTTTGACAATCTTTTTCTTTTTAATGTTTGAGTTAAACTCCTTATACTTACTGATATTCCAGATGTTTGCTTTTAACTCTGCCTATTATTTTCATCTTATGTGTTCTATTTGAATAATTTTCAAGTTTTTACTCTGTATTTTTCTTCTCCTTTTTTAAGATATAATTTTTATGCTATTATATGAGTTGTATATTTTTACCGTAATGGTTCCTTTTATAACTACCTTTTTATGTAATATGCTTAGTTCTGTTTTACTTTGTCTATTGATTCCTTATCTTGAGCAATGAGGGTATGCATATGTTTCCTCTCACACTGTTTCATCACCTGATTTATAATCTTTTATTATCTTTCTTCAGTGTTACTCATATTATTAAATTTGCTTATATTAAAATTGCAATGTATTGTCCCAATTATTATAGGTGAGGCAATTACTGAACATACTGACCTCCTGCAGCTTACAATCCTCCATAGAACTTATTTCCTTTTATATTTATTTTAAGCATCTTTTATTTTATCTCAAAAAGCTGTCTATTCTTTTCCCTGTGCTTTGAATCCAAACTTCTCCCTTCCTACTGAAGTACTGATCATCTTCTATTCTTTATCTTCAGCATCTCTCTTTCTGTAGGCATTATTTGTTTCATTATGTGTCCACCCTCAAGTCTTTATCATATTAAAAATCTTTAAAGTCTTTTTCCTCTCACTTGCAACAGCTTGAGACCTTTTCTTTCCTTTTTATCTAAACTTCTTAAATAAAGAAGTATAAGCTTCTTCATCAGCCATTTTCTCACAAACCAGTGCAATCTGACTTCTATCATCAGTCATGCTATTGAAAACATTTTTCTCATGATTACTAGTAATTTCTTGCTTATGATTTTCAGTTAATGCCTTACACGACTTCTCTGTAGCATTTGACAATGCTAGCTGCTGCATTTTCTCTCTCTCTCTCTCTCTCTCTCTCTCTCTCTCTAAATGATAGTACAGTCTCTGATTTTCTTCTCATCACTCTTATTATTATTATTTTTTAAATTGGCTCTGGGGATTGAACCCAGGGGCACTTCACCACAGAGCTACATCCCTAGCCCTTTTTATTTTATTTTTGAGACACAGTCTTGCTAAGTTGCTGAGGCTGGCCTTGAACTTGTGATTCTCCTGCCTTAACCTCCTAAGCTTCTGGGATTACAGGTGTGTACCATCATGCCTGGCTTCATCACTGTAACTTCTAATTTTTTTTTCATGGATTTCTTTTCTTTGTATCTGATGTGCAGGAATAAAAAATTATGTCAGTACTTTTCCTAATTTTTCTGGAAGAGTTCACTTACTCTTATGGTTTTAATTTCTACCTTAAAATATTCAAGATGTTTACTCCTCACAGATTTATAAAAAATTTAACTTTAGCATAGCATATAATATTTTAAATAACTAGCTTTTGCTTCCTTTCATTGTTGCTTTTGGAAAATTATATAAGCTTACTGTGAATAATCCAAAAATGTAGAAAAGTATAAAAATTACATTTAAAAAATAGCCTAAATTCTACTATTTATAAATCACCATCATTAACATAAGGTGAATATTATCTCATATATAATTTTATGAAAAAACACACATATAGAACTGCAGAAATAAAAAATGGTTTAGATTGGAATATAAGAAAAATAGTTTTACAAAAGGGGATCATATTGTGGATGCTGTTTTAAATAAAATATTAAATTTAATGTTATGTAAACTTGATATGAAAGAGACTGAAGTTAAAGTAATGTAGAACTTCAAATAAATGCCTCTTAATCACAGCATTCATTTCTTTTGTGATTCTTTTTATAATTAAAAAGTATTATGTAAATCTAAGAAGTTCAAATATTATATTTTATTAAGTGAATGTTTAATTTTAGATGTTATTGGTTGATAGTATGGTATAAAAATATGACTATTAGCATTCTTTTATATCCTGCTGACATACCATCCTCCAATGTTATATTATTATTGTATTGTCTATATTTATGCTATTCACAGCCTACTTATTAACCATAATTCCTACAGTTTTTATTTTGTTCTTTATTCATATGATATATATGGGAATTCACTGTTTACCACTGATAGTCTTATTATTTTTACTATGGCTTTGTAATTTCTGACTTATTTTAAAAATTTCCTGCTGTATAGGGGATTGAACCCAGGGCCTTTTGTACAAGCAGGCAAGCACTCTGCTATTAACCTATACCCTAAGTCCTCCTGAATTTTTTAGTTTACTTAATCTCATAGGTGACTGATTTCATTGACAAGGAGGAGTTATTGTTTTGTATTCTCTTTTTAATATTTGAGAATGTCTGACTGTTGTCTTTGTCTATGAATAATATATATATATATATATATATATATATATATATATACACACACAAACACACACACACACACACACACACACACATATACATATATACATATCCCCTGGTAAAGTGTGACTGTTTTGGGGATCAGGACTTCTTTCTCTGTTAAGCCCAGAACTGTAATGATGGGAAACACGGTCTTCCAATGGATCATTGAAGATTATAGTAAATGGGGCCACTCCTGTCTCTCCCTTTAGTTCCCAGACCACATATTCTTTCTATTGTGCAGCTCTGGAATGGTAGGTCACTGACTAGGTGGCATCAACTGACGAAGTCATTTTGCTTACTTGGTAGTTTTGTGCCTTTTTTGTGGTGGATGCTCTCTGATGCTTATTTATATCTGATACACAGATCTTCATACTTTGTGCCCACTCTCATATATCCACCTGTATGTATGTCTCTGCCCTAGGCTTCCTAGTTTCTGATATTCTAATATTTTTACTTTTAGGCACTTGACCAACCAACCAGGTCATTCACAAAATGCCCATTAGTATGTATACATTTTTACCCTGGGCTTCTTTTTCCATACAAAATAGGTGACCTGGTACACTGCCTAAATCTCTGAGGATTGGGACAATTTTTCTTCATTCTTTGGAATGCCCAAAGAATCTCTTGGACTACAGAGATTTCTTTGGACTACATTATGATAGAAAACATGAATTAATATTGCATTGGAACAAAACTGTAAATGTACAATGTTGTGTGGTTCTATGAGAATTGTTCCGATCCTCTTTTCTGAATGAGATAGAAAAGAACATATTCATCATATCAATGGCTTGCTTATTCGTGTATCTCAGGCCATATTACCTCTAGCAAATTTATCTCATCTGGCATACTGGTTGTGATTAGGGCTATTTGTTGGTTGAATTTGTGATAGTCTTTTTTCATCTTCTAGGATTCATTCATTTTCCGCAGGGCTAAAATTGTGAATTAAGTGGGACATGTGGCATATGATGGGGCTAACATTCTTGTGTCTTTCACATCCTTAAAAAGTTCTATCCCAGTCTGGGGTTGTGGCTCAGCAGTAGAGCACTTACCTAGCACATGCAAGGTGCTGGGTTTGATCCTCAGCACCACATAAAAATAAATAAATAAATAAACAAATAAATAAATAAAATAAAGATATTGTGTCCGACTACAACTAAAAAAAGTTCTATCCCTTTTGGGGTATGATATCATTTTTATTTACTTATTTACTTATTCTGACTATGGGAAGAGAATAGTTTTAGTGGCTTCCATTGTTTTCTTCACTATACTCCTTTTTTTTTACACCAAGGACAATATGGGGCTTGGATCAATTGCAGAATATTTCCAATTATAATCATACAGTGGAGAACTAGGGAAATGTCCCTGGGTAGGCCTGTAGACCTAGTGAATCTACTTTAAGCTGGACCTTGCCCAGGACAACATTTATTGCCTGATCCCCATGTGCTCACTTTTTCTTAAGTGACATATCTCTTTCTGATGATATGTTAGTTTTCTGGGTATTAATGTCAATTCACAATCTGTATCCAGTAGTTCTCAAGATATCTGAATATGCCCCCTTTCTCAATCAGTGGTTTCAAAGTAAATGTCTAATTCCCTATGGACAAGGAACAGGGAAATCAATACCATGAAAAACTTGACAATGGTAGATTGTTCATTCAGTGGACCTAACCATCTCTTTTAGGGTGCTAGCACTGAAAATTGGATCAGATCCTGAAACTGGGTTAGGAATTGTCAATTTTTTGGTGCACAATTCCTACCTCCATTACCTTTCACTTATTCTGGTACAAGGTGAATGTACCCTTCTTGGCTATCTATGTAGTAACCATCTTGACTGTTTCTAGGGACTCCATGTTCTAATAGCCATCTCTATAACTCTCTGCACATCAGGATCCTTTTGGTGATCACTGTGACAATCATGAACCACTGCCTTTGGTAGTACAATGTCATCCTGTGGCTTCAGTTTTGGCAGGGGGTCCTATTATTCCCATTGCTATATTCAAACCAAGTTCTCCTACTGTTATTTTTGGTCTTCAGAAGAGAATCATCACTAAATATTTTAGTGATGCTAATGCTTCCCTTGTGGTCTTACAAATTGAATTGCGTCTCCTCTTGTCTTTCAATGGAACACAATCATATAGATGGTCTTTTAGTTATGTGTCTATTTCAGTGTGCTTAATTCCCTGAGCCTTTTAATCCTATATCCCCTTGTCCACCACAGCCATCTGTATTTCAGTTTCATTCAAGTGTGGACCATCATTTTTCCCATGTTTCTAGGAGCGATCTTAGTAATGAGTTCACATTCTCTCTTAGGGGTCCTAGCCAGGCTATTAAATTCTGCATCTTTGGAAAGTGTTACTTAGTCAGATTTATAATCTGGTGTCTTAAAATTTTAAGCACCTTAAACTTTACTCTCACATGTACTTCTTGTTGGTCTATACTTACAAGGTTTTGCAGCTTAATTGTTGTTATTTTCCTTCCCTATAAGGACCAGCAGCTCCTCAGTTGGTTTAAGTTGCAATTTAATACTAATTATAGGTCTAGTAAGTTGGAAGGGAATTGAGACCCTATGGAGGGCACAAATTGCCTTGTGGAACAGAGGCCTCTGAATTATTTCCTTACACCTTGGATAGGAATGGGTAGAAATGGGTGGAAGCTGGATGTAAGATGGAGGTCAGGGTATTAGCTCTTAGTAAAGAGGAAGCCACTTCTATAGACTTAGTAGGTTAAGAGGAATTTAGTCAAATTTGGGGGATAATCCTCCAAGATATCTATATTTCATGTGTCACAGTTGCAGGTTTTATTTGTTTTTGGCGGGGCAGTACGGGGGATTGAACACAGGGGCACTTGACCACTGAGCCACATCCTCAGCCCTATTTTGTATTTTACTAAGAGACAGGGTCTCACTGAGTTGTTTAGCTCCTGGCTTTTACTAGGCTGGCTGTGAACTCACTCCTACTGCCTTAGTCTCTTGAGTCTCTGGGATTACAGGCATGAGCCACGGCACCCGACACCAATTACAGGTTTTCTGAATCAAATTCTTAATATTTGCATATCAACCTGCCTCAAAGATAATTATAAATGCAACCAAAGAAAAAACAAACTTGGGCACTTAAATTACACAAAAATATTATTGGGAGGTAAACATTCAGATGGTAGGTAATATGATAATAATAATTTCTAAAAATTAACATTAAAATGAGGGTTTAAGATAAAAACTCATAGAAAATATATGCTTAGGTTTCCTGGGGCAATTGACCCATTCCCCCCTTCCCCCACAGGACTCTACATTTAATGAAAATCAGCTGTAATTAAGGGAACCATTTATAGAAAGTTTTGAATTCAACCCACAACAAAAACCCAAGAACTTGGTGTAACCCAGTCCATCATTTAAAAAATTATTTATATTAATTTGACAAACTAATGGTTTTGACTGTGACATTTCCACACATGCATATATTGTACTTCAATTGTATCCATTCTCCTGTTATGCTTCTTTTCCCTCTTTTTGCCCCCTCACTCCATCCCCTTCTCCTTTCCTAATAGTTCCCCTTCTACTTTCATATCAGTCACTATGAGAATTAAATAAATCCTGAACTTGCTCTCTGCTTTCTCTGTCCTCCTTTTGTAGGCATGATTACTATGATACTAGTAATAGACTGATTACTATGAAAATCAGTCTGGAAGTTTCTCAAAATAGTAAAAATGGAACGACCATATGATTCAGCTATATTTCCTCATGGTATATACAAAAGGAATTAATTCAGCATCTTATAGAGATACCTACATACCCATGTTCATGACAGCACAATTCATAATAGTCAAAGTATAGAAACATTAGGTTAACTGCAATAGCCAAACAATAGGTCCCTGTCAATAGATGAATGGATAAAGAAAAATGTGGTATTATATATACACAAAGGACTATTATTCAGCTTTAAAAAAGAAAAAAATTAGGCAGAAAAATGGATGGAAATAGACATCACACTGTTAAGCAAAATAAGTCAGACTCAAAGACAAGTATACCTTTTTTTTCTTTCATATGTGAGATCTAGTGGTAAAAAATGTAGAAAAGAGAGAATAGGAGAATTAAAGAGTGGGGGGCGGGTTGTGGGGAAGGGTAGTGGAAGGTAAAGGAGGAAAACGGGGGGAATGTATACAATCAAAATATGTTATATACATGTATGAATATACCACCAAGAAACCAATTATTATGTATAATTAAAATGTACTAATAAAAAACATAGTAAAATTCAGCAGAGAATCCATCTGGTCCTAGGCTTTTTTTTTTAAATGTACACATATATTTAACAATACAATTTTACATAGACTGCTAAGAGTACTTTCTTCATATTTTACAGAGAGGCTTGAAATATACAGACTTTCTATTAATATTCATACCCATAGTATATCAAAATCTAACTTCTGAATAGATGCATTCCAATTTGTTTAGAATTTAAAGGTTTAATGGCAAAATTTGGGAGGTGGGGGAAAGAGTATGTAAGTTTATTTTACATAACTTGCTGAAAAATAAATATGAGAGATAGTAAATAGAATTTTATGCTACCTCATACACCGTGAAGGTGGTGTTGTCCAATTTGGAGGGGTAATAGTATGTCTAAATAATCACCTATTTGGAACTTCTGCGACTGCAAAATCATGTGCTGCAGCAGTGAGCATGTCTTCTCCAGGTCAATCGGCTTCCTTCTTTCTTAATTTCCTCTTGAGTAATTTTCCATTCTACTGCTGTCTATCTCCTTAGGCCAGAGAGCTTGCTCACTGTGACCTCCAGCCCCCACTGGAACCATGAACAGAATGTCCTAGTCTTTTCTTTGACAGGAGATTTTTTAAAAAATTATTTCTTTAATGTCATTTCTCTTAACTGATGTATTTAGGTTTTAATATCCTCTTGATTCAATTTTGGGTAGGTCACATGTGTCCAGAAATTTGTCTACTCTTCTATATTTTCACAATTGTCCCAATTTGCAGGGCAGTGTTATATCTGTCTCTGTAGCTTCAGCCTGGCATAATGTCTGAATCATAGTAAATTTTCCATAGATAAGAAGGGACATATTTCTCTATGGCTTCCTTTATAAACATTGACTGTGGAATTTCTTGGAAAACTGCTTATTGTTCACCTTTCCTGTTTTTAACCATCCTTTGGTACAAATCTGGATTTAAACATTGCTATTTGGGATAGAAAGGAGAATCAGGAACCAGGTTAGCCTCATACATTCCAGTCCAGTAGTCTTTCCATCAGGCTATGCTACAGATCTATTCTGTAGATCTGACAATGTCCTTAATTATAAATGTTAGTATTGGTTGATAGGAATGCTATACAAATTAATTATGCTTATGTTGTTAATATTATATAACAATTATATACATAGTATATACTGTCCTGAGCATGTGGAGTTGATACTATTGATCTAGTGTGAATAGGACATATCTGTGAATGTTTTGCTTTTCAAGTATAGTATGATACTATTTGGTAATCTATATACCTTGATTTCTTCCTCTGATATTGTGGAAATGGTTGGCATTTTACCTAATATTGATAGATAGTCTATAACCCTAAAGAATTTTGGTTTCTTGTTCTTAATTGGTTATTACAGTATTGGAACGTGCATGCACCCTTGGCTTAGCATAATGTTCCTCAATTGAGTTAAATGGCTTGATATTTGATCTTTGTAATGTTGTTGCAGGAGAAGATAAAAATGCCATGGAGATTTGAAAAAGTCTGTGAACACAGGGATATTAAAATATTGGATATGTGTTCAATATGCCTAAGAATTAAAGTAAAACATAGCAATCATTTATTTGGAGGAGAAGAGGTACAGAGTTTATCAATGTCATCCCACTGATGGCATGAGAAGAAAGGTCTTATGCAGTTAGCTGGCTGGAATTAAAGGCCACATTGCCAGGATGAGAAAATTTTCTGAAAATGATGGAGTGTGAGATGAAATGATCATTTCCTTTTTAACAATTATGAAGTAAGGATAGACAGTGTGGGAGTTGTAAGGGTTACAAAGAGGATTAGGTGTAAGAATAACAAGGCAGAGTGGGAGGACAGCATGTAGTGCAGATGGTAATATAATGTATGTGGCTATATTATAGGGCATATTAAAATTGACTAAAGAAATGATTTTAAAGCTAGTAAAATGAACATTTCCTGAATAATCTTTATAAAGAACAGGCATTACCCTTTTATTAAAATTAGGAATGGTTGATCCATTATGAAATAAAACATGTTTTCACCAAGTTAAAACATGAATGGATGAAATGGAGATTTATAGAAGCCTCAATAAAATGTCTGTACTTGTGATCAAATTTGTATGAGTAGTATATGCCTAAGCCTAGTACACTCTATCTTTTAGTGAATATTGCTTGGAATAGCCACGACTCCTCTCCAGAAAAAAAAAATCATGTAATACACTAAGCAAGTTGGGCATAGTGCAAAAGATAATAAAACTTTATTAAATAAACTGGCAGTGACACAAAGCTCATAAATTTATACACTAGAAAATTTCCCCCATAAATTTCATAATTCATAATACATCTGTACTGCCTACAGTGAGCCTGCAAACAAATGCTCTGTAGTAAAGAAGTCTTAGTAGTCTGCATTGATTGATACTTATAAAACATGCTTCAGCAATGTATTTATTCCAAAAAACAACAAAATATGAAGAGAATAACTTTCTTTTGAAATGAAAGTTTGCTCTCCTGTGGGCAACACATTGATGACCCAAGAACACTGTGTAGTGTTTTGCCAATAGTAGGCACTCAATGTTTGTTGAATGAATTGAGAGTTTTACACAGGAGGGGTAGTTTCATAAGTAAGATAGCAATGGTCATATAAGTAATGTCATTTTAGGGATTGTAGGAAGGCCATTCTGCTGCAATTCATTATCCCTAAGATCATCATAATATTGCCTAAAATTGAATATGTTAGGTTCTTACTGTTAAGGCATTGCTTTCTCTAAGATTTCTTATTAAAAGGAAAAAAAAAACCCCACACTTCAGAAAAAGGTAACAAATTACCTGTGACATACTATAGCACATGAATTTATAGTTAAGAAAACTTCCCCCATAAAAATGATGGACATGGGGTTAAGAGTTTGTTGAAAGAGTGTGCATGCTTACGCATGAGTATGATCATTTTACTGGGGAGAAGAAATGAATTTCCTAGGAACTTTCCCACAATTTGTTGCCTTAGATAGATAGCATAAAAATGTGTTGACTTTAATGGGAAAGAAGTGAAGGAAAATAATCAAAGAGAAAGATCTACTTTGTTATCTTTAGAGAGGAATCCAAGAAGGTCTATTCTGTTTTTGTAGAAGCTCCACTAAAAGACAATAGCCACAAGTGAATCCTTGAAGATAAGTTTTTGTATTTTGTGCCATGTGACTCTTGTACTCTGGCCATGAGAGACTAGGGAACAAGGGACTGGTGCTGTGCCAAGGTTCTCATCTGGCTGCTTGTTTGGTGCTCTGACCTGTATAGACACTATTGCATAGTGATTAACTGATGAAAGGAAAGTCTTTCTCAGATGTTTTGAATTCAAGACAATAGAAGCAGAATCATTAGAGAGAAAGGTAGGCAGAGGGGCACAAGAATTAATCAATTAAGTTCACTATTCAAATGCTGAATATCTATTATGCACCAGGCACTCTTCTGAGGTGCTTAAGGTATACTACTGAAAATAAACTTGCCTGCATTGGCTGACATGCTAGTTATAAAGAAAAATCATAATATTATTTCAAGTTATTACAGGTCCAGGAAGAAAGACAAATCAGAGGAGGAGGAATAGAGTTTTTTTTTTTTTTTTTTTGGTTTGGGTGGTCAAAAAAGTTCTATCTTAGGAGTTAAAATAGAAGGAGAACTAGATGATATGAGAGAGAAAGTCCTGTGGATACTTATGGAAGAATATTTCTAGGCAGAGAAAGTAGCATGTGGAAAACCTCTAGGCAGGAGTATGCTTGTCATGTTTGAAGAACAAGCAGAGGGCCAAGGTTGGTGGAACAGTGTGAAGTAGCTATTGGGATTCATAGTTAATAGACAGTATTCAGGTGCCAAATTAAAAAAAAAAAGCCTGATAAGTCATGGTAAGAAACTTTTATTTTGTTTTAAATATGATGTGAAGTCATTGGAGGGTTTTAGAACAGGAAAGTGACATATGATATGAATTTTAACAAGATTACCCGGGCTTCTGTGTAGAGAACTGACTAGGAGAAGGAATGGAGGTAGGAAGATGGGTTAGTAGGAAATTATAGTCCAAGAGAGAGATGTTGGTGGCTTGGATTAAGGTATTAGCTGTGAAGGTCATGAGAAGAGGCTCGATTCAGGATGCATTTTAAAGCTAGAGCAGATAGGATTTGGTAATGGTTTTGTTGTAGTCTGTGAGGGAAAGAGAGGACACAGAGTAACTTCAGAAATGACAGTGTAAAACAGACAACACATACTTGAGACAGAAGAATAAGCGAATGAGTTTTCAGGGCTGGTAGCTGGATCCTAGAGGTACTAGTTAGGTTTAAAACTAGAGTTGCATCCCAGAACATAAGGAGCTGTTGCTGTACTGCTCCATGTTGTCTGATTATGTAATAACTGGTTCAGTTTCCTGAATTTTTTTCTTCCTTCTGTATTCTTTAGTGCACCCATTTTTCATGCAATGTGAAAGACCTTAATTAATGTAATCTGGCATTCTCCAGGTTCACATAAATATTCTTGATGTTTATAATTCTTAATCCAACAGCTTGGTAGCATTATCAAATATGAGGCTTTAATCTGAAAATTCTGGTAGGTCAGTTTAATCCTAATGCTATATAGGTCTTAATAAGAATCTTATAAAGCAGTTAAAAAACACCTTAAAGGAGATGTGGTAGGCTGGGGTTGTAGCTCAGCGCTCGCCTAGCACGTGTGAGGCCCTGGGTTCGATCCTTAGCACCACATAAAAATAAATAAAATAAAAATGTCGTGACTAACTAAAATAAAGAAATAGATAAATATTTTAAAAAAAGAGATGTGTCATGACCTTTTCCAAAGTTATTTAATTATTTAAGCAGTAACAGCCAATACCTTGACACAGGTTAACCTTCGAATAGAAAATGTGTTTGTGCTTTACTTGGTGATTTGCCTGACAAGCAGTAGATGTGAAATAGATCATGTCTTAAGGAGTGAATGCCAATGTTTAACTTTCATTGTTTAATTTATACATATGGCTCATGACTTTTATTTATTTATTAATTTGTATTTTATTTATTGATTTATTTGGGGGTACTGGGGATTGAACCCAGGAGCACTTTATCACTGAGCTTCATCCCCAGGCCCCTTTATATATATATATATATATATATGTATATATATATATATATATATATATATATTTAATTTTGAAACAAGTTCCTACTAAATTGCTTAAGGCCTTGCTAAATTGCTAAATTGCTGAGGCTGAGTTAAAACTCTCATTCTCCTGCCTCAGCCTCCCAAGCAACTGGGATTAGAGGCATGTGCTACTGTGCCTAGCTTATTTATTTATTTTTGAGACAGAAGACTCACTCTTTTTTGTAAATTGTTCTTGAACTCATGATCTTCCTGCCTCAGTCCTTGAATAGCTGGGATTACAGATGCTTGCCACAGGGCCTGGCTGAGTTTATCACTTTTTTTTTTTAACCCCCTCTAGGGTTAAAAAAAAATCAAGAAGATTAGTGGTTTGGTATAAAACTTCTTACACTCAATGTAGTCATTGATATAAAAAGGAGATATAACTTCAAAGGGTAGATTTTTAACTTGTAGGAGTTGAGCTAGAAACTTATTTGGATTTCAAATGTAGATGTCATTTTTTTACTTAAAAAATTTCCCAATTTTATGTGTTACATAAAAATAAGCAACACTAGAATAATAAGAAGTTTTTTTGTAACATCTGTGTACAAATTATTATTAGCACTGCTAATCCAAGAGCTTAATCATTGGCATGATACCTGTATCACCACCAGATGCAAGCTTTCTGAACCTAACAGTAAATAAATGAGTTTGAATAATTTTAGTATAATTTTAAACTAAAACAAAAATATAAATTTTTTCCAAAGCTAGCTCATTGGTTCAAAGCTAGCCCATTTATAAATGAATATTTTAAAAATGTGCCATTGTGTTTCTAAATTACAGTTTTCCTTTCATATAAAACAGAAATAGACATCCGTGAATAGTAGTTGTTATGAAAACAGAATTTTAGTGGATGTATAAACATAATTAGAAAAAAATACAAAAAAATCTGAAACTCAATTCTTAAGACAAGAAACTAACTTTTGTTAAAAATGGAAAGCTATCACCAGTCACATCTGTCAATGAATTGTTTTATAGACAGGCTTAGGATAAAGTGGGTTTGAAGCCTCAAACTGAACTTGTAGAAATATAGTAAATCAAGAATATAAAAACTACTAAATGGAGTTGGTCCACAGTTTTTCTTGCCTAATATTTAGTTGCTACTAGAAGAACCAAGGAATATGTTATAGGAGGGAAGTATTTCTCTTCCTCATATTAATCTCAAAAGCAAAATAAACTGTTATAAATTTTCCTAGGTCATTATAATTTAATAGTATTTCACTTTAAATATTTTGAAGATATTTATATAATCAATGTATAGTTCCTTGGGAGTAATGAATCCCCATGTATTTTATTATAATTTTCTTTAAAAAATTAACAGTTATTTATTGTTGCTGTGTACTATGGTTTGTGTATGTCCCCCAAAGGTCTAAGTCTTAAAGGTGTGGTTCTCAGCTTGTACTAATGGGAAGTGGTGGAACCTTTAAGAGGTGGGGCCTAGTGGGAAGTTTTAGGTCACTGTGGGCATGTCTTCAAAGGGAATTATGAGACTCCAGTTTCTTGCTCTTTCTTTCAGTTCCCAACCATGAGATGAATGGGCCTGTATGGTGCTGTACTCCTGCCAAGATGTACTGTGCTCCCACAGGCCCAAACCAGTAAGGTCAACTGGTCATGGTCTACAACCTCTGAAACTGTGAGCCAAAATAAACTTTTCCTCTTTATAAGTTGATTATCTCAGGTGTTTGCTAAAGTAATGGAAAACTGATGAATACCTTTTGAAAGAAAAGGTCCAGACTATATTATACTTGGCCTTCCTTGAGTCTTGGCAGTAATTTAATACTTGGTATTAACATTAAGAGCTTTTATAAGTGGATTACCACTTTTCCTATTTTTGAAAATCTACTTATTATCCAGAAAGTTGGTATTACAGATTTATTATCACTTGATCATGGTCATTGTTTTCATAGAAATACATATATTTTGTGGCCAGATATGTAAGGTTCACAATTTTAACTATTTAAAGCATCCAGCATTTCTTATATTCAAAATGTTGTGCAAACATTTGCTTTCTGGTTATAGAGCATTTTTATTATTCTAAAAGGGGATCCTATATCTATTAAGCAGTAACTCCTCATTCCCACTCCCCACAAACTCTGGTAACCATTAATGTGCTATCTGTATCTCTGAATTTGCCTATTCTGGATGTTTTATTTATATATTTATTTATATTTTATTTTATTTTGGTACCAGGGTTTGAACCCAGTTGCACTCAACCACTGAACCTCATCCCCAGCCCTTTTTGTGTTTTCTTTGTTGTTGTTGTTGTTGTTGTTGAGACAGGGTCTTGTTAAGTTGCTTGGGGCCTTGGAAAGTTGCTAAAACTGGCTTTGAACTCCCATCCTCCTGCCTCAGCCTCCTGAGCTATTGGGGTTACAGGCATGTGCCACCACACCTGGTTCTGGATATTTTATATAAATGTTATCATACAATATGTGACTTTAGTTTCTGACTTCTTTCATTTACCATGTTTTGAAGCCTCATTCATATTGCAGCACAGATCAGTACTTTGTTCCTTTTTATGAGTGGGTAATGTTGCATGATATGCATGTATCATTTTGTTTATCTACTCATGTGTTAGTGGACATTAGGATTGTTTCCAATTTTTGGCTATTGTGAATAGGCTATGAACACTCATATACATGATTTATTTGAACATGTTTTAAAATTATTTGGTTATATAGCTTGGAGTGGAATTGCAGATTCATATGATGATTTAACTTTTTGAGGAGTAGCCAAGTTATTTTCCAAAGTTAAGGCATCATTTTACATTCCTACCATCTATGAATAAGGATTTTCACATCCTTGTTTGCACTTACAGTCTGTTTTATTGTTTTTGTTTTATGCTAACCCAATGAATTTGAAGTGGCATCTCATTGTGATTTTGATTTGTATTTCCCTGATGACTAATGGTAGTAAGCATCTAACCACATGCTAGTTGATCATTTGAATATCTTGTCTGGCAAAATGTTTATTCAAATCCTTTGCCCATTTTGTAAATCAGTTAATCAGTTTTTCTTTTTGTTATTGAGTTGTAATAATTCTTTAAATATTTTGGGTATTAAGATATATGATTTTCAAATATTTTCTTCCATTTGTTGATAGAATTTTTTTTTTTTTTTTTTTTTTTTTTTTTTTTTGTGGTGCTGGTGATTGAACCCAGGGCCTTATGCATTCAAGGCAAGCACTCTACCAATGGTAGTGTCTTTTTTTAAAAAAAATTATTTTTTTAGTTGTAGTTGAACACAATACCTCTATTTTGTTTATTTTTATGTGGTGCTGAGAATGGAACCCAGGGCCTCGCATGTGCTAGGTGAGTGCTCTATCACTGAGCCACAGCCCTGAGAGTGTCTTTCAATGAACAATATTAAAAATTTCTAAAGTCCAACTTGTCTATTTCTTATTTTGTTCTTGTGCTTTTGTTGTCATACCTAAGAATTTATTGCCAAATTCAGGGTCATGAAGATTTATCCGTGTCTTTTTTCCAAGACCATTTTATAGTTGCAACTCTTATATTTAGGACTTTGATTCATTCTGAGTTAATTTTGTACATATTGTGAAGTTAGGGTCCAACTTTGTTCTGTCGCATGAGGATACCTAATTGTCTCAGCACCATTTGTTGAAAAGACTGTGCTTTTTCCATTGAATGGTCCTGGTACCTTTGGAAAAGGTGAGTTAACTGTGGATATATGGATTTATTTGAGAGAACACAAATTTAATTACATTGATATATATGTTTATTTTTATGCCTGTACTACTTGTTTTCATATTATGCTTTTCATCATGGAAGCTTTGTATGAAGTTTTGAATTCAGAGATACTGAACTTTTCAATTTTTTTTTCTTTTTCAAGGTTAGTTTGGCTCTTGAAGTTCCATGGTATTTCCATATGAATTTTAGAACTAACTTTTCCATATTTGAAAAAAAAAGCTCATTGGGTTTTTGATAGGGATCACATGGAATCTGTAGATCACTTTAGGGAGTATTTTTATCTTAGTTATATCTAAAATCTTCTAATACAAGAGCACAGATGTATTTTTCCTCCCTGGCTTTATAGAGGTGCAGTTGACAATAATAGTATGCATTCAACAAATGTATGAAATTTGATATGTCAAGAGCTATGTAATGTTTTGAACAACTAATAAAAAAATAAAATAAAATTACAGCTGGAAAAAAAACAAAAAATAGGGGAAGAATGATGTTAAAGATACTGAAATATAAAGCTTTCCCTTTTTTACTGTAGTTTCTCTCTTCTCCCCTCCCCTCCCCCAACTTGTTCTGGTGTCTTTTTTATTTGCTATTTAATGTCCTAAATAAAGGAAAGTTAAAAGTTTAAAAAAAATAGTATGCATTCAAGATGTACAATATAATGTTTTGATACACATATAAATTATAAAATGATTACTACAGCCAAGCTAAATTAACATATCTATCATCTCATATCTTAAATCTCACACTTTTTTTCATGAGAATACTTAAGATTTTTTTTTTTACAAATTTTGAGTATACCATAAATAATTATTAATAGTCACCATGCTGTGTATTAGATCTCTAGAACATATACATCCTGTCTGAATGGAACTTTGTGACTTTTTACCAAAGTCTTCCCCACACTTCAGCTCCTGGCAACCAAAATCTTCTTTTATGGATTTGACCTTTTTAGGATTCCATATATAAGTGAGATCATGCAGTATTTGTCTTTCTGTGTTTGGTTTGTTTCATTTAGCATAATATCCTATGAGCTCATTTATGTTGTTGCAAATGGCAGGATTTTCTTCTATTCTTAAGGCTGAATAAAATATTGCATTATGAATATTCTATTCACATTTTCTTTATCCATTCATCTGTAGACAGACACTTGGGATGTTTCCATATTTTGGTTATTGTGAATAATGCTACAATGAACAAGGGAGTACAGATATCTCTTAAAGATAGTGGTTTATTTCTTTTGGATATTAGAAATGAGGTTACATTATTCCATTATGCCTTAGAATGCTTTTCCAACATCATAGCCTTTCTCTTCCTTTTTTGGGGGGGGGGCGGGGGATTCTAATGACATGAGTGTTGTATTTTTTGTTGTTATTCTACAGGATGTTGGGGCTCTGTTGATTTTTTTCCAGTATATTTTGTTCTGCTGTTCAGATTGGGCAATTTTTTGGTTTTATTTTTACATAGTTTTTTTTTTTTTTTTTTGGTACTGGGGATTGAAACAAAGTGTGATTTACATCTCCATCCCTTTATATTTTTTATTTTGTCATAGGGTTTTACTGAGTTGCTTAGGACCTTGCTAAATGGTTAAGGTTGACCTCAAATTTATATTCCTGCCTCAGCCTCCTAACTTGCTGGGATTATCGGCACGCACCAATGTGCCTCGATAAGTTCAACGATTCTGTTATATTCATTCTGGTATTAAGCCTACTCAATGAATATTTTATTTCTGTTATTGTAGTTTTCAAGTAACATTTTCTTTTTTTTAAATTTTTTTATTAGTTGCTCAAAACATTACAATGATCTTGACATATCATAAATTTGATTCAAATGGGGTACGTAAGCTTATTTTTCCACGTGTACAGATTGCATGATCACATTGGTTATAGATTTTCATTTGATAAACATTTTCATTTGATTCTGTACTTAGTCCTCCTGACGCCAATGGAAGTGAAGTACCTCCTCATTGCAGCTTGTGGGGGTTTTGTTTATGTTTGTATTCATCGTAATTAGGTTTCTCTGGTACTGGTAAAGGGGAAGTGCAGTGCCAACTAGTACCACATCACATCTCTTTAGTCTATTTCATTGTTACTGCGAGAGAGTGAAAGTTCAGTTCCCCATTTGGCCCTACTGACATCTGATAGTGGAAATTAGGATACCAACTTGTACTGTTTCACAACACTTCATTCTCTCATCGTTGTTGGATGAGAATTTGAAGTTCTACCCATATTGAGCCCTCACATATTGACATTGGTGAGAGTGGATTGGAGTAGTGATTAGCCAGTGCTAATAAAACCTTGTTAGGCCTAATTATTGCTAAGTGGAGTTGGAATTTATTGCCCTGCTGGTCTACACTGATGCCTGTGGGAGGAACCAGGACACCACTACCTAGCACCTCTCCCTTAAATCTTGTTGCTTCCAGGTGGGGCAGAATTTAATATTTCACTGTGCCATTCCTCAAATCCCAAGATCCCTAGTCAGTTTGCCTTTTCTTATCCATCTCTCAGAGCCTTCCTAAGTTTGATATACAATGTCTGGGATTTTTATTTGCTAGAGAGAGGACTAGCAGAGATTAGGACTATTTAATTTTGATTGGAATAAAGTTGGTGAATAATTTTTGTGTTCTTTATTTTATTTTATTTTTTCAGAACAAATCATTATATGTTTTACAAAATGTTTTTATTTCTTATTCTGACAGTTTATCTTTCTACAAATTTGAAATATCTGGTATACACTGGGAAGCAGAAAGTCTTACCTTTCTTTTTGCAGTCTAAAATTCATGAAAACATCATAGGGAGTAAAATACCCAGGAAGCAGATCTTCTCAGAAGCAAAAGAAAACCAGAAAAAACATTGTTAATTAAGAATGCATAATTGTAAGACAATATTCTAATATAAATTTTAAAAATTCTTGAAGTAATTGCAGTTATAAAAGTATTTCATGAAGTAGACAAATGACTTGGAACAGATTACCATACCACAAGAGAGGAGAGGTATATTAGTTTTCTCTTGCTGCCATAAGAAATTAATACAAAAATTTAACAGCTTACAACCACACAAAGTTAACTTACCTTTTTGTATGTCAAAAATCTAGTTCAAATTTCACTGATTGGAACCAAGGTTTTAGCAGGCATGATCTTTGTAGGAGATTTTAGGAGAGTTTCCATTTCTTTCTTATTTGAATCACTGGTAGAAATTAGTTCAGAAAGAACTATTTGTTTTCTTTCTTAGTTTACATCTTCTAGAACTTTCTGCATTACTTGATTTGTGTCCCCCGCTTCATCCTTTGAGACTGGAATAACAGGTCAAATTCTTTTCAGATTGCATCTCTGTGACCCACTTTTCTTATGTACAGACATTCCTAAATTTACGTTGAGTTATGTCTTGATAAATTCTTTACTAGTTAAAATATTGTAAGTTAAAAATGCATAAATTGAATATACCTAACCTACCAAATGTTATAATTTAGCAACACTGTGAACTATAGAAAATAAGTTGCTTACCCTTGTGGTCATGTGACTGAGTCGGAGTTGTAACTCTCTTCTGTGGTCTATCATTGTGAGAACTTCATACAAAGTATAATTTGTCTGGGAAAAGGTCAAAATTCAAAGCACAATTTATATTGAATGCGTACTGCTTTCATGTTATTGTAAAATTGAAAATTTGTAAGTCAAACCATCATAAGTAGAGAATTGTTTGCATTCTATTTTTAAGGACTCATGCTTTTAATTGGGTCCACCCAGGAAATCTAGAACAGCCTTTCCCTACTTCAATACATTTGACATTCATTACATTTACAAAGAGCCTTTTGCCATATTAAGTAACATATTCATGGCTTCCTAAACATTAGGATATGGCTATCTTTGGAATATCATTACTTTGCTTACTATAAGAAGTCTAAAAAAAGAAAGGTAGAAGAATCAGTTTAAAAGATAAAAACTAGAGAAAAATACTAACATTCCTAAATATCAAAAAACTAAAAAAGAAAGTGGTAAAGATAATTGTGAAATATTTTTTAAAATATAATATTTTCTCAAAGAAGCCATAAATGGACACATTCTAATTTCAGAGATATTCAAGGGGAAGATGTCCAGTTTCCCCCAAAATTTCCTGTGTTCAACAGTGATTATAAAATGTAAATTGTAAATCAAAAATCAATATTAGAGATCTCAAAATATTTCTAAGAAGATATATATATATTATATATATATATATATGTATACATATATAGTATATATCTGTGTGTGTGTATATATATATATATATATATATATATATACATAAATACATACACATAGAATATGTAGATAGTAAATAAAACATAAAACAATGTGACAGAACTAAGTGCAGATAAATTATATCAATAAATGTAAAATAGCTTGCCTTAACTATTAAAAGACAAGATCTGAAGATTTCACAAAGTAAAAACTAATACCCACACAAGAGACTACTATTGATACAAGAGACAAAGTGATTAAGAAGGAGGAAAATAAAATGTGGGTGAAAGTATTAAGAATTTTTAAAGGGTTAAGTTAAAATTAACATTAAAATGTAAATAAAAAAGGAGGCAGAATTTTGATGTCATGTAAGGACATTTCAGACCAAAACCTCACTAAATAAGACAGAGAAGGGTCTTTTATAATATTAAAGTCTACAGTTCACAATGAAGACATTATAGTTTTGAACATCTATGCACCAAATGACCAGTAACAACTTTTATGAAGCAAATTACAGAAGATACAGAAGAAATAAATAAAAATGTGTTAAAACACACTTTTTCAACCCTAGACTGATTTTAAAAAAAGTTAAAAAAATTAAGTAAAGACATAAATAACATAGTAAAAGATTAGGTTATTGACCTTTTTGTTCTACAATATAGGAAATAAATTGTAATGGTCAAATTGAATTGTCAACTTGATTGGATTAAGAGATGCCTACGATTATGGATATGTCAATGAGAGTGTATTTAGGAATGATTGGCATGTAGGATAGCCAACTGAAATGGAAATCCTCCCTAAGCTTGAGTAGTACCAACCAAAACAATGATGGCTTGGATGGAATAAAAGTTGGAAGAATAAGGAAACAGCAGCAGATGCAAGCTAGATTCTTCTTGACAGGGTTCTTGATTGCTCCTGCAATCCTCTGAGGATATCAGACTCTTGATTCTTCATTCTTCCAAAGTGGACTGTGCCAGTGGTTCTCCAGAAGCCTTTAGTCTCAGAGTAGGGTAGCACTGTTGATCCCTCCTGTTCTGGGGCTTCAGCCTCTTGGATAGTGCAGCTACTAGTTCTTTCAGCTCTCCAGCCTGCAGACGGCCATTGTGGACTATCTAGCTTCTAGTTGTGTAAGCCAACCTGATAAATCCCCTTTTATAATTATATTTCCTGTTAATTCTGTTCCTCTAGAGAACCCTGACTAATACATACATCTTATTTTCAATGAAAATAAGCCATGAAAAGAACTTTAATAAAATATAAATATAGAAATTTTACCAACATTCTCTCTGACAACAAAGCCAGAAAGTAATAGCAAAATTAGAAAGCATAAAGTCACTTAATTGTAAAAAAGTAAGGTGCATAATAAATATTTAATGCTATATTTTGTGAAGAATAATAAAAAATACACATAATTTGGAGCAAGATGGCAGAATAGGAAGTCTCAGATTTCACTATCCCCCACAAAGAGGTTCAAGTAAAAACTATCCATACACAAGAACATTTTGGTACAAACCACTAAAACTGGAAAAAAGTTTCAGTCACCTGCATGGTCCACAGAATGGAATAAAATCCCTGAGGAAAGGCTGAGAGAGCAGTCTGACAGCTTTAAGGTATTTTGAGAGAAATTAGGGGTGAGGGTGGGTTATTGAACTGAATATTAAATGATACTAAGGAATTTCTATTATATTTGTGAAAATGTTTATTGGTTATATAGAAAGGTCTAATTGTATTAAAATAGTGTGTTACAGTAGGAAAGAATTGACTGGTAGAACAGAGAATTTAGAGATAGAATGGGGCCTGATATAGGACTAACATGTTATTGCAGATTTTTGGGAAAGAGTACTTTATTCAATTAATAGTTCTGAGACAATTGGTTCATCATATAGAAAAAAAATTGAAAACTGAAACATTTCTATTTCACATATAAAAATCAATTATAGAGGTGGGCCTGGTGGTGCATGCCTGTTATCCCAGCAGCTCAGGAAGCTGAGACAGGAGGATCCTGAGTTCACAGCCAGGCTCAGCAAAAAGCAAGGTGCTAAGTAACCCTGTCTCTAAATAAAATCCAAAATAGGGCTGGGGATGGGCTCAGTGGTTAAGTGCCCCTGAATTCAATCTCCAGTAGAAAAAAAATCAATTATAGATGCATAAAAGGCATAAGTTTAAAACTTTTGAGGTTGGGGTTGAGGTTTAGCTCAGTGGTAGATTTCATGCTTAGCACTCTGCCAAGAAGTGTGTGAGTGCTAGGGGTACAATCCTAGCAACAAGAAAACACCAAACCAACCAACCAACTCCCCCTAAAAGTGAAACTTTTAAAATGTAAGATAATGTCTTCATTAATTTTATGTAGGGAAGAATTTCTCAAACATTATGAAAAAATTTAACCATACATAATAAAAAGATTAATAAATTTGGTTACATTAATATTAACATAAAGAGAAACTGAAAAGATAATATCTTCAGATAGTCACAAGACATAAAATTGGTGTAGTGTTAGTATCCAGAATATGAAAACAATTTTTATAATTTAATAATAACAAGCAAGCCATTTGAAAAAGTGAACATTTTAGAGGAGATATGAATGACAAAATTATGGAAAAGAGTCTAAACCTCACTCTAGTAATAGCTAATGGATCACAATTGATTACAATGAGGTATTTATTGCTTTATATCTATTAGTTTGTTAAAATCAAATCTAGCAATCCAAAATCTTGATATGTATATGGAGGAACAAGAACTTTTATGTACGCTATGGGAGTATGAATTGGGATAGTCTTTGGGGAAAAAACTTTTAAACTCAAAATTGCACTTATCTTATACCCCAGCAATTCTTTGTAGGTGTACATTTTAGATATTCTCTTGTATAAGTACACTAGTATATGTGAACAAAATTATTTATAGTAATGTTGTTTATAGAAGCAAAAATGTGTATCATTTATTTTACAATAATAATTGAAATAGAATTTATATGTTTTTGGTGAATGCTGGATTGCTTTCTTCTGCATGAATATTTTACTCAGTAATGAGAAAAAAACAACATTCTTTCTTTAAGATTGATTTTTTAAAAATAATGAAAGTAGTGTGGTAGCTAAACAGATGAAATGGCACCATTTTATTAGTTCTTTCATTGGGGGGAAAAAGGCGTTAGTTCTGTTTTTTTCATGGTAGCATAATATATGCTTCCAAATAATTTTTCTTTCTTTCTTTAAAGATTTTTTGACCTTTGTTTTATCTATCTATCTATCTATCTATCTATCTATCTATCTATCTATGGTATGAGGATAGAACCCCGTACCTCATACATGCTAGGCAAGTATTCTACCACTGCACTACAGTCCCAATCCCCCAAATTATTTTTCTTAGTGGCATCTAAAATGAAAAAATTTTTTTTTCTGCTTGTTTGAAAAAATATATATTTTTTGGTACTGGGGATTGAAACCAAAACCTTGCACATGCTAGACTAGCATTCTACCACTGAGCTACATCCCCAGCTCTTTTTAATATTTATTTTGAGACAGGGGTTCACTAAGTTGCCCAAACTGGTCTTGAATTTGCAATTCTCCTACTTCAGCTTCCTGAGTCACAGGGATAATAGGCCACCGTAATCTGGTCTGATTAAAATTTTTTAATGGTTATTGAAGTGGTCCCTGGTACAGATTTATTTCATTTTGTATAGTTCCTCAAAATTCATTAGGATGAAATATAAGTAGGAAGTACAGTGAGAATAACTATACTTTTTAGTCTTTTATTACTGTTTCATTGAGGATTTTTACACTTGACTTGTATTTTAAAAACCTGTAGTATTGCAGATTGTATGAACGTAATTCTAAGATAAAATGGTGATGAACTTTGTTTTCTATAGTATACAGACCTAGCATCATTTAAGTTTACAAAAATCTTCAGAACTCACTTAGGCACTATATGAAAAATTTGTAAATTCTGTCCATTCATTAATGTAAGGCACAGATCAGAGAAGCAGACACCAAATTCTTTCATAGTGGATTCCTTTATTCTGCATAATATGTTATCAGAGAGCATGAGCCAAATTGTCTCTAAGGATCCCTAAAAGAAGTAGTTTGGACTTTATAGTAGCACTCAATTTCTGGTTGTGTGAAGGTGTTATCCCTAGGCAAAATGAGTAAGTAAGCAAACTTGTCCTCAGTGTTACATGATTTCCTCCCTGCCTCTTTAAAGTGTATTTACAATTTGTATTAGTTTCTGGTTTTTCCTTTCAGGGTTTCTTTTACACACTAGGCAAATACACACATACACACACACACAAACACACACATACACACACACACACAAACTTTCTTGTATTTCTTCTTGGGTGGCATATTTTATGCCCAAATTTTTTTTTTCATGTGATATATCCTGGAAATCATCCCATGTTATTACATTAGAGAACTCTTTTGTTCTTTTCTATGGCTGGATGTTATCTATTTATTTTGTGGATGAACCATAGCACACTTGACTTATCCCTATTAAAGGATATTTGATTTGTTTTCAGTTGTTTGGTGTGACAAATAATGCTTCAATGAAAAACCTTGTGTATATGTTAGTTCATATTTCTTGAAGTGTATTTTCAGGAAAGACTGCTAGAAGTGGGATTGTTGGATCAAAGGGCAAATACATCTACAGTTTTTTTTTTTTTGTTTGTTTGTTTTTTAGTATTACCAGCTTATCCTCAATAGGGACCACAACATTTTGCACCCCAGCTACAAATAAGTCAGAGTGTCTAAATTAATTTCCTTATAATCTCAACAATGGAATGTATGGCCTAACTTTTAGATTTCTTTCAAACTGATAGGTAAAAAATAAATCTCAGTGTAGTTTAGTTTGCATTCTTAGCATTACATAGGTATATCATATTTTAATCTGTTTTAGACTTATTAGCTTTTTTTGGTTAACTAATATTAACTTACTTTTATGTTAGATTTTTAGTTCTTTTCTTTTTATACTCTAGAATTTTTTTGTATATATCTATATCCATACACACACAAAAACTTACAATGCAAATTTATTTTTTAGCTATAAAATCAACTTATCTATGTTTTTTTTAAAATTTATGAATTCTTAGTTTTAAGTCACAATTAGAAAAGGCTTTCTCACTTCCAGATTGAAAGGCATTCAGTCGTAATTCATTTCTCCTCTGAACCTTCTTGCATTGTCTCACGTGAGCTTTTGGGGGACACCTCACATCCAAGCACTTACATGATTTCATTTCTTTTTTCTTTTTTTTGTACTTAGATCTATGATCTTATCATAGGTTTATTCTGTACACGGTGTGATGCATTGATCCAATTTTATTTTCTTCCATGTTTAACCAATTGTCCTAGTGTTTTAGTCAGCTTTTTTGCTGCTGTGACTAAAGGACCCGACCAAAACAATTGTAGAGAAGGAAACATTTACTTGAGGGCTCATAGTTTCAGTGGACTCAGTTCTTAGAAGTCCAGCACCATTCCTCTGGGCTCCAGGTGAGGCTGAACATCATGGCAGAAGAGTGTGGCAGAGGGAAGCAGCTCACATTGTTATCAGGAAGCAGAGACAGAGTCTCTACTTGGCAGATACAAATATATACCCCAAAGCCACACCCCCAATTCCCACCTCCTCCAGCCACACCCTAGCACTTCAGTTACCATTTAGTTAATTCCTGTCAGGAGATTAATTCACTGATTGGATTAAGACTCTTAAAACACAATCATTTCTCCTCTGAACCTTCTTGCACTGTCTCATACATGAGCTTTTGAGGTTTACCTCACATCCAAACCATAACACCTAGCATCATTTATTAAAAATTCTTTTCCCCAATCAATTGAGATGCCACTTTTATGAAGTCTTGATATGTGCATGAGTCTGTTTCTAAACTTATATCAGAATTTGTTCTCTTTTTTTCTTTTTCTTTTTCTTTTTAAAAAGCTTCCACATCTTCTATACTCACCAGTCCTGGACAGTATCTTTGCTACTATTAGGTCTTTCTCACTCATCCTCTTAGCCTTCTATTTATATGTCATAATAAAGACATTGTAGTGTTTTTAAGAACCAGGAAGGCTGACACCCCATTCCATTCTCAGTTTTGCTGCCGTTTTTATGGCTAGTCTTACTTTTACTAGAAACTTTTAGATATAAAAACTTGGTATTTTTGTTGTTGTTAAGATTCTAAATTGAACTTTGGGAAAATTATATTCCCAAGGACATAATACATATTTCTGTTGTTCATATTTATTTTCCTGTATTTAACCAGAATTTTATAACCTTTTATATATAGGTTTAAACATTTCATCTTAGGGGCCTTCTGTTATCATATAATTCCTTATAACTTGTGTATGAAAGCTATTGATGTGTAGTTTAATTTTCTATCCTGTAACCCTACTAATCTACTTTATTGCTGCAGTTTTTCTGTTGATTTTCTTTTTTTTTTTTTCAGGAATTTCATCATGTCATATGAAAATAGTTGTTTTCTTCCATTCTAATTTTATTTTATTTTATTGAGTTGCTAAAATAAATTCAACAAAAAGGAGCAGAGATTTATTCCTGACTTTAGTTAGAAGTTGTTCACCTTTCCCACCTCTTTTCTTTATAAAAACTTCTCTACAAATTCTTCTGGGCTCATCAGGCCTGGGCAGTGTCTTTGCTTCTTCCAGGTCTTTTTCACCCATCTTCTCAGCCTTCATTGCAATGAAAATATGCTTTTCTTTGGCACACTTACCAAGAGTCCTGTTTCCCCTTCTGATTTACAATTTTGAAAATGAGGAAAATTCCCCTTGTGTTTAGTCTTTCATCAGGAGTTTGAACTCAGTTCACATTGTTAGCTTTTGAGTAGATGTGGACAAAGGAACAGTCTTTTTAAATGTGAAAACTTATCCCATGTTTTAAGACTGCTATTAAAATATCACTCAGTTTCTACCATAAAGTAAGATAATATGTATTTTCTATGGGCAATTAAGATACAACTAAAAAAGTAGAATTACTATCTCTCAGGGCTCTTGGCTAAGCTTTTGTCACTTTCTTCTATGTTGTTCCAAGTCGTGTGCCAGCTGGCTATGTGCCTTTAATCTCTGAAGTGGTCATGCTGTACCACTGGTGTGAACTTCTTTAGAATATAGAGGATTGAATAGGATGCAAAATTACAGTACAGATTTTAGAAAGGTTGAAAAAAATGAAGAGTATTACTACAGGGAAATTCAAATAATTAAGATCAAAACAATTTTCTCTTAAATGTTTGAATTCAAGCCTAATGTGAATGTGAACACCATAACATCTTTTACTCTTCATCAATTTTTCAGTAACAAATATTTGATTTTTTGCAGGACTAGGGGTGTAGCTCAGTGGTAGAACTTGTGCCTGGCACGAACAAGATCCTGAGTTTGATCCCTCGCAACCAAAAACTATTTTTTTTAACCTTGAAATTTCATCACAGTACATTATGTCAAATAAGATCAACTCAAAATACACTTTTAAAAAGACTGTGAAATATAAATTCCAGAGATGGCAAATAGGTTTCTTCACATGCCAATGTCATTGCCTATCTGCTTAGAAGATTATGTTAGGGATGTCTGTCATGGACAGAGATGGGAAAGAAATGATGTGGATGCTTGTTTGAAATACCTTACTACTTTAGAACTCTAAACATATGGGATGGGAATTTATAAATTACATTTGCTGTATTTTAGAAAGTAGCATTTTTATGTTTAAAAATAACTTTATTGTCAGTAATGAAATTTCAAATGTATTTTAATGTGTCTCAGTCTGAATTTCTAATGGTCATCTTTTTCTATGGTTCAAATATAAAAATCACTAAACAATTATGGAACATCTTATAAGTGTTTCCAGTAAGTCATTCATATGAATGATAGTACAGTTGATTTCTGTGACATGGAAATGAGGGCAAGCTATCACTCAATTTTCAAAAACTGGAATTCATCACCTTGGGATCAGTCTTTTTTTTTTTTTTTTTTTTTTCATTTAATCCATATATCATGGGTGCACTCACATTAACTGAGCTCATTAAGTATATTTGTTGATTTTTACCGAGAACTTTAACTGGAATAGGGACTGAAGAATTCCAGATGCTCCTGATGTTTGTAGGTGAGCTATTTGAGAAGCCAAATCTTCATCCAAACAGCAACTTATTGATTTATAATAAGAAACAACCATTCGAACTAAAATACTGAAATCTATGTGACTTGGCCTTCTCATTAAAGGCATACCTACATGGAAGTAAAGTCATAATGTCCTTTGTGGAGCATTAATTAGAACAAGTAGTGTTAGATTAATTGAACCTAAGAACAGTCTTTTCAGTGGATTTCATTTTGGCTCAGATTCTCCTGTGTATTCTCCTGTGCTTGGATGAGCACTGCCAAAGTGGAGCTCTCGGAAGCTCTTTTTTCTATTTATATTTGATTGGCCAATTTCCCTTTTGACTGACACATTTAATAATGCATTGTAATATAATTAGTCAAATAGCAACCATTCTTCAGGTCTGGCTTCCATTTGTATTTTAAGGTGACTAAGCATCTGTACTCTGGTCCAGTAGAAATAAGAATTTTACTCTCACAGGGCTGTCTTATTTCTCTGATTTCCAGATTTTGTGGGAAGCCTCTTCACTCCTAGGTGCATAGATTACATCTTACTAAAAAAATTGTGGTAGGCTTATTTTTAGTGACTAACCTGAGAACTGGTTAGTGATATCAATTGTTTAAAATGCCTATAGACAAGGGAGGGGAAAAATGGGAAAGATTTGAATAGTGTACAACATAAAGAAAGTTTTTAATGGATGTTAATATTCAGTAAAACATTATAGAACTACATTGCTTTTCGCACATTTTTTGCTGCATGCTCTAGCTTTAGCCCTCAGACCTCCCATGCAGACAGCACATATGTTCCATGGGGCTGTGCTGTTAAAGTTAGTGTCTAATGAAGTGTGCGATTAGTCTGTGGTAATGGTCTGAGGGAAAAGGGTCTGAATTAGGCTCAGGATGTTATCACATAGGACTGCAATGCTTACTAAAAATGTATTTTTGTTTGTTCCTCACTTCATGATTATGTTTCTAAGATTTTTCTTCCTGTGACTACATTCATCAAATTTTATTCTATTCCACCCTGGAAAACAAAAGCTGACCCCATTACTAAAATTTCATAGTAAATGCACATTATTAGGGTTCACAGCAACACTCTGTCTTTTGTAGCAATTTCTAGTTGAGGTATTCAAAACAATTCCCCAAAACAGCTTTCTTAAACTTACTCTAATTCTGAGGTTTCTATTTATAAAAAGTGCCACATGATATAAGTCATTTTGTGTAATTGATTATAGTGACAGCATTTCCAAAAGGACAAGGGTTCTTTTGTATGAAACTGTCACCATTGACTTGGGAACTTACTGCTTCTTCCATATAAAATGGGGGATATTTACAAATAGTTTCTGTCTTGCCTAGGACAATATCTTTCAATATAAAACAAAACTCAAAAGAGAGCTATTTTAGTGAGTTTCGGATTTTAAAAATTTTGTGTTTTGAAAGGTTACAAAAGAAAGACTGTTTTTAAGAAGGCCCCTCTTACACTTGGATCATTGTGCACCTGAAAACTCTTGGCAATATTTCAAGAAGATTAGAAAAAGAAAATGGTGTTCCCTGTGATTTGAAGGTAGGGGAATTTTTCAGGGTTAGGGAAGAAATCTTTTACTTAGGTAGGTTAGAGAAGTGAGAATGGTGGATAGAGTGAGATATAAGTGGGAATGTAGGTGAATGACAGAAGGGTGGTCATAGTTCTGAATTTT
Organism: Callospermophilus lateralis; assembly: GCF_048772815.1. Taxonomy (NCBI): domain Eukaryota; kingdom Metazoa; phylum Chordata; class Mammalia; order Rodentia; family Sciuridae; genus Callospermophilus; species Callospermophilus lateralis. Next base: position 68,284,029 of record NC_135313.1, on the reverse strand, counting down.
TGAGGTAGTGATTCCTGGAATTGATTTCAACACTTTGGAGACCAGTTTTAACAATGGGAAGAGCTGTGTGAACCTTGAGCTGGCCCCTGAAAACTGCAGTATTTGGCATTTGGGTTCTACTTGTGCTCTTCTGAGCACAACTGAGGACACATTCTGATTCCCAGGAAAGAGGAATCAGGCTATAATTCTATGTTCAGGGTTAGTGTTTCAACCAAGGAAACATATTTCTAAGTGTATCCAGCATTTTGCTTCCTTGACTTTTGTTGCAGTTCAGAGTTTTCTTCCAGCCATTTTCTTTTAATAGAATGTTAAGTTGGACTTTTCCTGCTGACAAGGAACCTAATGACGTAAAGGCAATCTTTGAAGTTTTAAGGCATAAAACAATTGGGGTATAGCATTGCACCCGACAGGTCTTATTAGAAGGTAAATAGGCTCCACTATTCCTAATCACCCCCTCAGCACCAACTTTATCTTTCCTTCCCCTCTCTTCCTTTCCTTTTATGGAAAATAGAAGACTAGGGTGGAAAAAAGGGAAAGCACTGGAGCTGCGTGTTATTTGCCTAGGGAAAGAGGGCTTTAGTTTTTCTTTTTTTGTCCTTGAGAGTATGCTTAGCATCCCTAAGGACAAGTAGGTGGGCTTACTCATAAATGCTTCTGAGACCCCATGAATTGATGTATCCTGTTCCTGGAGACTTGGTGATCTATCTGAACAGGAAGGTGGAGAACTGGAGAGAAAGTGCACCATGGGTGGGGCAATGTGGAGCTGACTGCACTCGCATTAGGCTAAGGAAGGGATTGTGTGTTTCCCAAGAGTCAAGTGGGAAGGTATCTGGGTCTTAGCCATCTTGACTGAAGGCTGTTCCTTTTTACTGGTGGCTTAGCTAAATGCATGTTGCCCTCTTGGGACATTTTTTTTTCCTCTGGGAGTTGCAGTTAGTGATATTCTATTTATGTTTCATATTTTTCATTTTTTCCATGTAATTTACATAGACTTCATAATTATTAAACTACTACATAATATTTTAGATGAATGTATGTCATGCCAGGCATGGTGGCACATGCCTGTAACCCCAGCAGCTCAGGAGGCTGAGGCAGGAGGATTGCAAGTCTAAGGCCAGCCTCAGCAAATTAGTGAAGTCCTAAGCATCTTAGAGAGACTCTGTCTCAAAATCAGAAATAATAAGGGCTGGGGATGTGGCTCAGTGGTAAAGCAACCCTGGGTTCAATCTCTGATACAAAAAAAAAAGAAAGTGTCACAATGGCCCCAATTTTGGTCATGGAGTTATTTTTAAAAATTAGAAATGCTCCTGCCTGTAATTTTTGTGGTTTTAAAATTATTTTATTTTATTTTTGTGGATTATATTTTCAACAAATGAATTGATCAGATGTGAACATTAAACATTTTTAAGAATCTTAAAATACCTATAATATGTATCTTTAATAATATTTAAAAATTGTAATTTTCTACCTTCAAAGTTTTCTGCACACTCTTATCTGATTAATCTTTTGAATCTGCTATTTTAAAAATATATAATTATTGTGTTCAAAACTTTAAAAACTAAAAAAAAATTGTAGTTGTAGATGGACACAGTATCTTTACTTTATTTTTTATGTGGTGCTGAGGATAGAACCCAGTGCCCTAGGCATGTGAGGCAAGTTCTCTACCACTAAGCCACAGTGACCTCAGCCCCTATCTAAAACATTTAATGGATCCCATTGTTTCTTAGTTTGTATGAGTTAAAACTTACTGACCTTATGTTTTTCATTCCAGTCTGGTTCCAAAAAGTCCCTTTAATCTTTATACCTACTACTTTCTTATGTGAAATCCATGATCCAGTCAAACTGTTCTACTCACTTTCTCCAAAATACATTGCTTCAGCATCTTTGCTCATACCATCCCATCTGCATGGAATGCACTCTCTCTACTTTTAGATCTAATGAAATTCCATCCTCTTATGGTGTGGCTGAAAACCATGTCCTTTTGGACTCTTAAATTAATACCTGCAAGAAGGCACGGAGTGCTATGCTTCAGTCTAAAATTTATGCATGTCTAGGAAATGAGGTCTCTAACTTGTGAGCTTTGGAAAATTCTTACATTAACCTGAATCTTTGAATGCAGGGTAGAGGGAAGACTGCCTTACATTTCCCTCAAATGTTCAAGCCTGAATGGAACCTTTCTGGCACTGGCATTTTGTACAGTTTCAGCTCAGCTTGAAACAATGAAAGTAGCATATCTGATAACAAGCAGTTGATCCCCAGACATGTTTATTGATGGCACTATCAAGGAAAACAGCATACTGACATACAATACAAAGAAACTTGGCAGACTTTATAGTGGCAATTCAGTTTTGGCATTTATATTGGTAAAAACAGATTACAAGACTTAGTGTAGCTCAAACCTTATTTAAGCTTGCAAAATGTCTGATTTGATCAGTTGGCATTCCACTGAGAGCAACACCTCTATCTCTAGGAATTCCTCTTATGCAGTTTACTGGTGGAGTGCCTGCGCTTTGCTTTGAGTGTGTGTTATATAATTTCAGATTTTTTTTTTCCTGATTGACCCCATTCAAAAGTTTCTACTGAGTCACCATGTCCCTGTCAGTGCAGTTTAAAAAAATTTTAAATGAACAGTGACACTTAGTGGCTAGAAATACTCATTACAGTGTTCTTCTGTAAGAATCTCTATTAACATGTCCCATGGTAATAAAGTAAATGATACCAAAATTTAGTCTTCTTGGCAAAGTAATATATACTATTTGAAGTGTTGTTGGTTTTGCAGCAGCTGTCATTCCATACCAATCCATTTAGTTAAAAAGCAAACAGGTGGCTCACACATATTGTTTTTACTACATAAATTTTAAAATTTTCTTCAATCCTACTGAAATAAATGGGGCATTTTTGCTGTTGATTTCAATTTACCAAAAAAATATGTAACAATATAGTGAAGGTATTAAGAATACTGTTCGAGGTGCTTGCTTTCTTTTAGGCATATATCTATTGACCTGAAATATGAACAAATTCCTTAAGTTACATAAATGACTTAAAACTGTGAGACAGGAAAAAAATAAATAAAAGACTCAGACACATGATTATTGTATCCTTAATTAACCCCTTTGTTTTGGTACTATGGCACACAGAAGTTAAATTAATGAGGTTTTTAAATGTTTCATCCAATATCAGGAGGGGTTTTTTTTCCCTTTAAGGTTAAAAATTTCCCTTAATTTTTTACATTTGTGGATTTATTTTTGACCTTTAGGGAAGGATTTGGGACAATAATTGATGTTTTATTTTCCTGCAAAATGAAAGCATGCTATTTTGCCTGAGGTTAATGTGTTTTTAAAGTCTCTTGAGGTACTGCGATTGGAAAGCAATTTAGAATATTGTCTTCTGCCAGCTTCACATACAACAGAGATGAGTGGAAAATATCTGATTAGTGGGTGTGACAAAATATGGCAAGACAGTTATGGAAATAAATGTAAACCATGTTGTTTGACTTACATATTGGTTTTTTTTAAGTACCAAAACAAATATAATGAAAAAAAATTTGACAGAACTTAATTAGGGAGTGAGGAGAGGGGGAAGTGATATAGTAGTTTTGTGTAAGTAGTGAGGAGTCTCTTTTAAGTAAATCCAGTATGTAAAAAGCTGACTTTACAAAATAAGTTAGAGAATGATTATGAGTCTTATGAAAGCATTTACTAAAGCCTCAATGTAAACCACATATCCTCCCAAACAGTCAAAATAATTGTTTTGTTTAGATACTTTCCCAGTTGAGTAAATTAATAAATCAATTTACTTCTCCACTCACTGGTCACATTGAATGCTCTCTTTTCCCACTAACTCCCTCACATTTCCACTAATTCCCTCTCTGCCTGCCCAGTGGGGAATGATGCCCCTCCTGTGTTCTCTGGGTATTGTGGATGTGCTCCTAATCCTTAGTGTACTGTAAGTGCCTGTAGCTGTCTGTCTCATAGATGTAAAACACGTTGAGGGTTGGGATTGCATATTTTATCCGTTATCTAGAATTAGCACAATGCCTACCACATAATAGGTGCTTATTACACATTCAGTGTTTGTAGGTGCCAGAATGTTAGAATACAGCTAGAGGAAAGAGAAATATTGAAATTCTTGTCCTTGAGAGCAGGGAGACTCTCCACCCTTTGTGGAGCTCTCTTTTGTGCTTGTCCAGGAGGGATGATGAGCTTCCAGGCAATTGATATTTCCTTTGAAAAGTATCAATGATATCTTTGAGATATGGATTGGGAGATAATTCATCCTTTATAAGAGAGATAATTTTATCCAGGTAGTGTATAATTGGAATTCAGTTTCAGATGCTATAAAGCATGTTCTTTAAATAGTTTCACATTTAAAGGCAGGCATTGTGATGGTCTATAATCCCAGCTTCTCTGCAGGATGAGGCTGGAGGATTCTTTGAGGTAGGGGGAGGGAGAGAAGGGGGAGGGGGAGAGGGAGAACAGAGAATTTACACACACACACACACACACACACACACAGAGAGAGAGAGAGAGAGAGAGAGAGAGAGAGAGAGAAGAGAGAGAGAGAGAATGAGAATGAATATGAATTAACACAAGAGAGAGAAGGAACACTGTCATTTAGCCATAAAGAAAAATGGAATCATATCATTCATGGCAATATGGATGGAATTGGAGATCATCATGTTAAGCAAGATAAGCAAGGCACAGAAAGGCAAGTATCACATATGGAAAAAATTGACCTAAATATAGAAGAGTGATTATTAAGAACTGAAGATGATGAACACATGCTGTATCCATGCATGGAAATAGCACAGGGAATCCCATTAATCTGTACAGTTAATATATGTCAATATTCTTGGGAATATATAAATCAAGTACTATGATGAAAAGGATGTATTGCTGAATTGAAGCTTAGTCCTAGTTCCTCTACCATTTCTGTGTTGTTTAACCCTGATCTTATTTCACCTCTTTAGCCCTCAATTTCTTCAACAAAATGGGAGAATTGAATTGGGTTTCTTCTGACCTTAAATACTTGCTGTATTAATCAGATTTTCATTGCTGTGAACAAAGTACTCGATGTAAACAACTTAGAAGAGAAAATGTTTATTTTGGCTCATGGTTTCAGAGATTTTAGTCCATGGCTGTATGGCTCTATTGCTTTGGTCCTGAAATGAGGTAGAATATCATGGTGGAAGAAACCAGGGACAAAATACAGACCCCAAGGGCAAGCCTTCAGCAAACTACTTTCTCCAACTAAGCTTCACCTACCTACCATTTCTACCCCATCCCCATAGAACATTCAAATTATAAATCCACCAATATGGATTAACCCACTGATAAGGTTACACTCCTCATGACCCAGTCACTTTCTGAAAGCCCCACTCCTGGATATTGCTGCATTGGGGACCAAATCTTCAACACATGAACTTTTGGGAGATATTCTAGATCCAAACCTATAACACTTTCAGTACTCATCAGGACACAAATAGAACTGTTTTACTGACAAGGTCAAAACAGTACTGTCCACAGATAAAGCTTGGGGCAATAGGAATTGCCTAGTCATTTTGACATTCTTGGTCAATCTTCATTTTAATACAGATGTTGACTAGTGAGATAACCATTTCTGTTTTTTTAAAATTATGGGTTCATATTATAGTTATAAGAAATAATATAGTTTTCTTGGCTTTTTAAGAAACTGCCAGATTGTGTTCCAGAGTGGCTATACCATTTTACATTCCTACCAGCAATGTATAAGTGATATAGTTTCTTTGCACCCTTATCAGCATTTGGTTTTGCCACTGTTTTTTTTATTTTAGTTATTTTGATAGCTATGTGGTAGTATCTTGTGGCTTGAGTTTGCCATTTCACTAATTGCAAATGTTATGGAACATCTTTAATGTGCTTATTTGCCATCTGTATATCCTCTTCAGTAAAATTTATCTTTATACCTTTTACCCATTTTCTTTTTTTAAAAAATTTATTTTTTAGTTGTAGTTGGACACAATACCTCCGTTTTATTTTTATTTTTTTCATCTTTCATACATTTGATTCAAGTGAGTTATGAACTTCCATTTTTACCCCAAATACGAATTGCAGAATCACATCAGTTACACATTCACAATGTTTACATAATGCCATATTAGTGACTGTTGTATTCTGCTGCCTTCCTCCATTTTATTTATTTATCTTCATGTGTTGCTGGGGATCGAATCCAGGGCCTCGCATGTGCAGGTGAGCACTCTACCACTGAGCCACAATCCCAGCCTCCTTTTGCCCATTTTCTAATTGATTTTTTAAATGGCTGAGATTCTAGAGTTATTCATGTATTCTACATAGTAGTCCCTTGTCAAATATGTGGTTTGAGAATTTTTATCCCAGTCTATAGCTTGTCCTTTTCATCCTATTAATATGGTTTTCCAAAAAGTGAACATTTAAAATTTTAAAGTATAGTTTATTAATTTTCCTTTTATGGAGTGTGCTTTCTATATCAAATGTTAGAACTTTGCCTACCTCTATATCCTGAAGACTTTTTCCTATTTTTTTCTTAAAGTTTTACTAAATTATGTTTTATTTTTAATTCTATGGCTCATATTGACTTAATTTTTGTGTAAGGTGTGAGATTTGGTTGAAGTTCAATTTATTGTCTCTAGGTGTCTAAATGTTCTAGTACCATTTGTTGAAAAGTTATTTTTCTTCCGTTGGATTGCTTTGGTATGTGAGTGTGTGTGTGTGTGTGTGTGTGTGTGTGTGTGTGTGTGTGTGTTGGGGTCAAACATAGGGCCTTGAACATGTGCTCCACCACTGAACTACACCCTTAGTCCCTCATTTTTCTTTTAGGAGATGGTTTTGCTTATGTTGCTCAGGTTGGCTTGGAACTCACACTCCTCTTTCTTCAATTCAGACTATAGGTACATGCCACCATCCCTGGCTGTTTTGGTACTTTTGTCAGAAATTTTAGTACTTTTGAAAGTAGTCATTTGGGCATATTTGTCTAGCTCTGTTTCTGTGTTCTCTGTTTTATTCCATTGCTCCATGTGTCTACAGATCAATACCACATAGTATTGATTATTGTAGCTCTATAATAAAGTCATGAGATCAGGGAGACAAGTGATTCTTGCTTAATTTTTCTGTTTTAAAATTGTTGTAACTATGCTAGTTCTTTGTTTTTCTATATACATTTAAAAATAATCTTTAGAGATTCTGATAGGAATTGCATTAAACCTACATATCATTTTGGGAACAATTAGTACCTTTAATGTTTTAGCCTTTTAATTCATGACCATGGTAATTCTTATTTTTTATTTTTATGTTATCTTGGGCTTTGGCATCAGTGTAATACTAGCTTCATAAAATGAATTGGGAAGTGTTTCTTCCTTTTCTATTTTCTGGAAGAGATTTTGTAGAATTGGTGTTAATTCTTCCTCAAATATTTGGTGGAATTCTCCAGTGAAACCATCTGGGCCTAAAGATTTCTTTTAATTAAAATTCAATTTCTTTCATAGTTATAGGAATATTTAAATTATGTATTTCATATTGGGAGAGATGTGGTACTTACAGATTTTTGGGAAATTACTTCATTTCATCTAAGTTTTCAAATTTACTTTGGTACAATTGTTCATGGTATTGCTTTATAATTCTTTGATGTTTGCAGTGTCTGTAGTGATATTTCCAGTTTTATTCCTGATATAGGTGATGTGTATTTTCTTTGCTTTTTCACTTGACATTTGAAATTACATAAATCTTTTCAAACAGCCTTCCCCCCCCCATTAATTCTGTCCTATTTTTTCATTCAATTTAATTGATTCTGCTCTTTATTATTCTTTCCTCGGTGTTCTTTGTGTTTATTTTTTCCTTCTTTTTCTTGGCTTTTGAGTTGGAACTTAGATGATTGATTTGAGATTGTTCCTTTTCTCTAATATATACATCTTAAGATAAAAATTTCTCTTTCTGAATGACTTTATAACATTTGTGGTAAATGGGTGGATCCAGAGGTTATCATGCTAAATGAAATAAGCCAATCCCCAAACCCACAGGTCAAATGTTCTCTCTGATATGTGGATGTTAACACACAATAAGGGGTGGGGGAATAATAGTAGTTCATTGGATTAGACAAAGGGGAATGAAGGGAAGGGAGGGGGTATAGGAATAGGAAAGACAGTAGAATGAATCTTACATGACTTCCTATGTACATATATGAGTACACTTGAGTGAATATCCACATCATCTACATCCACAAGACTGGAATCCTCATTAAAATAAGATATACTTCATGTTTGTATAAATATATCAAAATATACTTACTGTCATTCATAACTAAAAAGAACAAATAAAACAAAACAATAAATTTCTCTTTCATCATTGTTTAGCTATGTTCAACTAATTTTCATATGCTGTATTTTCATTTTCATTCATTTCCATGTATGAGAATTTTATTTTTTTGAGATGTACTTTTTTACCCAGAGATTATGTAGAAACCTATCTATAGTTTCATTTCCACACTTTTGGAAATTTTCCTATCATCACGTTTTTGGTTTTGAGTTTGGTCCTATTGTGGTTAGAAAACATAACTCTGCATGGTTTCATTTTTAAATTGAGATTTGTTTAATGGTCAAATATGTAGTATATATGTTCTCTTTAGTATAATGTTCCTTGGGCATTTGAGAATGTATATTCTGCTCTTGTTAGTTGGAGTCTTCTGTAAATGTTGATTAGATCCTATGGGTTGTTGGTATTGTGAGTTCTTTTGCATATGTTAATTTTCTAATTAGTGTATCAAGTTTTCAGAGGGAGTGTTGGATTCTCTATAATTGTGGATTTTTCTATTTCTCCTGTCAGCTCTGTTGTTTGGTTTATAACAATTTAGGATTTATGTTCTTGGTGAATTGACCCTTTTTATCATGTCTATCTTTCACAATTATTTCCTCTTTTTCTCTTTGATAATTTTCCTTGTTTTGAAATTCACTACTTTACTGGATATTAATATAACTGTTCCTGATTTCTTTAATTATCATTGCATAATGTATATTCCCTTGATTTAACTTTCAATCTGTCTGTATTTTGTTTGAAGTAATTTTCTTATAGACAGTATATAGTTGGGTCATGTTTTAAAATGCACTCAGAAATTCTTTTAATTTGTGTATTTATTATTTACATTTGGTGTGATTATTGATTATGTTTGAAAGACTGTCCCTTTTTAACATTTTCTTTTTCTGCCATATTGCGGATTAAATTCAGAGGTTTGTGCTTCCTAGGCAAGTGCTCTACCACTGAGCTATATCTCCAGTCCTTTTTTAATTTTTATTTTGAGACAAGGTCTTGCTGAGTTGCCCAGGCCGATCTTGAACTCATGATTCTCTTGCCCCATCTTCCCAGGTAGCTGGGATTATAGGTGAGTGCCACTGTACCTGTCTCCTTAGCTGCTGGGATTAAGATATGCACCACCATGCCCGGCATAACCCAGCATGGTCTCCACTGACACTTTAGTGAGGGTGGCCTCATTATTGCTAGGTGATGGTGAAGGTCCTGATTCTCTGTTAGACCTCCTCTAACAATACCCCAGCAGGGTGGGAAGGATACCTCCTTATTTTGGGGTGCTAGTGAAAGTCCTGGCTACTCATGGAGTCTCTACTCACACTGTAGGGAAGATCACATTATTGGCCAGCAGGCACCATCCTTGACCTTCTTTGACACATTCTGCTGAGGGTGTTGGAATACCTCTTTACTGTCTCCTAAGGGCCGAAGTCTAGGCTCCCCACTTGGTCTTTGTGGACATGGATGGGAATGGAGATATAGTATTTTTCCCTTCTATTGTTACATGGCTAGAATAGAGCAACACTTTTTTTATCTCACTAGACAGTCCTTTTCCTGGGATTTTAGCTAGAGAGAGCAAACTTTTTGGGAAGCTATTACATTGTATCTATTGATGTTTTCATGTTTCTGGCTTTTTTAGCTGTCTGGGATATATGAGGCAAAAGAAAACTCAAGGAGCATATACTATGTGATCCCTTGGGTTTTGATATTTCTAACCAGTCTTCTTTCTTCTCTCCACCTTTCAGAATCGGTTTGCTTTATTTAAGGTTCAGCGTTTTTAGATGTACTTAGAGGGAGGAATAGGGAAATTTAATTTTTATTCCTTGAATAATGTGTCTTTTAATGTCTTAAAATTTGCTGCTGAGGTTAAGAGTTCTTACGGACAAGAATGGGGTAGTGGTGTGGAAGGAGAAAAAGGAAACAGATTTGGAACTACTAAAAAGAAAGAAGAAATCTGAGTCCCAATTGAATTCTTGTTCATTCATTAAGCATTTAGGCAACATTTATGACTAACACGGTATTGGTGCTAAGAATATAAGGGAAAATAAGATGATTTTTGCTTGTTGGTAGCTCAAAAGTCTAGACCAGTGGAGGATAAACTCAAATAAGGAAATAATTATAACATGATAGGTGAACTGAGTCCTAAAGCATTAGTAGAAATTCTCTAGATTAACTTGGAAAAGATTATCTAGGCAAAATAAATGGTTTGATAAAGGCAGAAAAACAATTTTTTTTTTTTTTTTTTTTTTTTTTTTTGTCGGTTTAGGGGAATGGCAGGCATTGATGTGAAAAGAGGAGTTTTTGTGTGTGAATGATAGAGAAAGCTGAAGATATTGGTTAGGACCAGAGTGGGGAGGGCTTTAGTATGTTTTGTCATGCTGAAGAGGTTTGACACTTATGTAGGAATGGAGAGTAACCTTTAAGCTATTGAGTGAGCATTTAAAAATAAAGGATTTTCTTGTTTGTATCCATGACTATCTGTATTCTATAACATCCTTTTACATGAAGTGGATGGTAAGACCTGCTGCTCGGCTTTCATCTGTCTTTTCTACCTTTTTCTATGTGATCATCTGTGGTTAGAAGCAGGGGAAAGATATGTTTGCTTAAACATCTTCAGTTACTAGATAGAAATGTGTAAATGTAACAGATGCACGAGTGCTGCCCAGGATGAAGCTATTGTTGCAAATCTGTTCTCACAGACAGTTTGTCTTCACTAGCCATGAGAATGTGTGTGTGTGCTTGAATAGAGTAGCACCCAGTTAAGCTTAATGGTCACCTCATCATCCACTCACCCTTTTATAATCATTTCAGCCTATTTGACAACAGTGGTTTTTTCATAGAATCTAGAATTGTGCAGGATGGGAATATATTAATTTTTGGAAACAAAATATTCATATCCCCTCCCCAAATGGGAATATATGGTTCTAGCTCATTATGTTAGATATATCTTTTATCATGCCAAGTGTTACACTGATTTTTTTAAATTGTATTCTTCTTCATCCTCTATACCTGTGGTCACTGTCTCCCCTTATCTGTAGGTATTCTATTAGTATTGGCCAACTCTTCCCCTCTTCTATAATAGCATATATCCAAACCTTATGGTATCCCTAATGTATTGGTATATTTTTAAAAAAGCCCATATACAATAACACTTTATTTTTATGCTGTCTAAATCTTTTATTTAAAGACATCTGGTATGTTTGGCTCAGCGGACAAAATATGACAGTGCTGAAAAGTAGTATTAGCAATTCTTATGACTTTCTACATATTTTAAGATGTTTATGGCAGAAATTATATACTGTGGTGGATAGAGTAGCAGACTAAGAAAAAATTTATCACTGATATGCTGTTGCTTAGTTGTTTAGATTCTGAAAAAAAACAGTAGTCTTGTCTGTGAATTCTGAGTTTTAAACAATTTTTAACTGTAAAATAGGGAAAATCACCTCTAATATCATGTGATAAGAATATTAATATTTTAAATGTAGTATATTGGTTTTTTAATGTAGCATAAAATATTGCTACTGTTAATGTTTCCAAAGTGGCTCACTAGAATTCAGTTCCTTATAAAAATTAAAACACATGATCTCTTTATGGCTACTGGTAACTTTTTGGTCTGAACTTCTATATGAATGATAATTAGAAACATAATATTGAACTGAACATTTACTTATAAAGCGCCTTAGATATTAAAACATTTTAGATATTTAAAACTGAGTTGGAATTAATTTAAATTTGAAAAATCATTATAAAATTTCAATGATATTTTTCTGCTTACGTTTTAAATTCAGTAATTAAATATCCTAGATTTGTAGAATAATTAGTATTATTATAACATTTCACAATCATGTGGGGAAATTGGTGAAAAAGAGGAACTTAATTTTCATTTACTATGGCATATCTATTTATTGACTACATACTATCTGTATAACAAGACCATGATAAATAATGGCATCTTGTGAGACACGTGTAAGAACTAGTTCATAGTTTAGAATGTAAGATTATGTATACTGTCCTCTGCTGCATGGAAAATGTCATCGTAGTTCAAATGATCAGCATCTTGCTAACTTATTAGTGATTCACTTTGTTTAAAGTAAGCTTGAAAGTCTTCATGTTACATTTGCTGAAGGAATTTGAACTCACAAGCCAAATTTCCTGAGATATGAGTGATTCTGTAAGTTCCTGGATTTGTAGAATAATTAGTATTATCATAACATTTCACAATCTTGTGGGGAATTGGTGAAAAAGAGGAATTTAATTTTCATTTACTATGGCACATCTATAATTACATAGATTTATAATTTCTTAAATCAAAGACCAAGATCCAGACAAACCAGGGAAATCAACAGGCCATAACATTGGAAGTTTTTTTGTGATGATTTGGCATTGTGATTTATATGCATTTGTTTTCAGATGAAGTTACTTAAAAGTGGTGCGTGCTTAGTAGAGGTGCATGAGGAGAGAAATGCTAGATTCTGTTCTTTTCATAACACAGTTGCCAGATATATTTTGCTTTCCTGAAAAAGTTGTACTATCTTTACTCCTTCTTTAAATCTGTTGCCTTTCTAAGCATGATACCAAAGGCAAATATCCTGAGGAAAAGAGTGATAGATTTACTACAAAAAAAAAAAAAAAAATCCTAAAGTTTCTGTCTGCCAAAATCCACTAGAAACAAGATTAAAAGGCAACTGACAACTGGGAGCAATGGTATATATAATACATATGGTGAACCCAGGGTGAAGATCCTCTTCTGAAGAGCCTTTAAGTATAAAAGAGAACACAGTATGGTGCCAGTCCACATTTCTTCTAAAGAACTAGGTACTGTTATCATGTTTATTTTACAGATAAATTGATGCATAGAGAGGTCTTACATTAGTGATAAATGTAAGCTGCACTTCCCTTCATTCTCATGCATCAAAAGGTTTATACCAAAGTGTTAACAGCAGTTTTCTCTGTTACTGGGAATATGAGTATAGTTTATTTTAATTTTCTACAATATAGATATTTGAACTTTTTCAAGAAAAGTTAGTATAAAATTTATCTTGATGCAGGTAGATTTTTTTAAAGCATCATTACAAGTTTGCTAAGAAGAAATTTTGATCCTTTAATCCTCCTCCAACTTCTAATGAATGGAACACCATGGATGATTATTTTGGTCCCAATTGAGAACTATCAATAATATTATTTTCAATATTGTTGAATATCAATAATATTATTTTCAGGCATTTTTAAAAAAATTTAAATAACTTAAATTTTTTTTAGACATTGATGGATCTTTATTTTATTCATATATTTATATGGGATGCTGAGAATCGAACCCAATGCCTCACACATGCTAGGCAAGTGCTCTACCACTGAGCTACAATCCAAGCCCCTAATTTAAATAACTTTTATTATTTGCATATGGTTGAAAGAAGTCGCCTTTGAATAAACAAACATTATTTTGTATCAAATATCAGGTAAATTCTTGAAAGAATGATTGTTTTATTCATAATTTTTATGTCAATTTTCTCATCTCATTTTTTGTCCAATTTTACCTTTTTTTGCTTTTCTTTTACCTCTCTACATTAATATTTGCCTTTCTATTTGCTATTCTTTCTGGTGTATTTTCTTTTTCTTTGTAAAATACCTCTCTTCTTTTTTGAAGCATAATCATCCAGTGTTCATCTTTAAATTATTCTTTTTTCTTTTTTTCACCCAATGAAAAATTTAACACTCTACTGTCATAGATTAGTTGTGGGAAATGTAAGACAACAAATTTCTTATTTTATCTTACACTATTTAACCATTAAGATTATATAACCTAGTTCCCAATAATTAATAATTTAGTTTCAGTATTTGTTTATAAACTTCCACTAAGAGTTTGGCTTTCTGTAAGTGGTGGACTTACAATTAGGATATTTTTCCTCAATGGTTGGACATTTTTCTTCTCTGCCTTCAGAAAGTCAATTTATACTTGGAGATATGGCACAGTACTAGATGATTCAAACTAAGGAAGAACAAAACCAGATTTCGCATTCATTTCACATTCTTCCCCAAGTGAAGTCCCAACAGGTAAAGTAGTGTATAGTGGATTCCCCATCTTGTTCATATGTCAGGCAGAGTAAAGCAGTCAGGGATTAGAGACTTCACATCATGTCTTTAAATCCTGAGGAAATATTTTGAGGTTGCAATTAAACTAAACTATGACATATTTGGTGGTTTGACTTGCTGCAGTTCTTTGATTTGAACACTGAGTGGCACTAAAGCCTAGGTCACAGATGAAATATTGATCCCAAACTTAAAAAGATTCAGGGGTCTATTGAAGGGTAAATGGCTTTGGATAGTGCAAAAAGGATTAGTCAAAGTATTCTGAGCCAAAAAAAAAAAAAAAAAAAGGAAAAAGAAGAGAAAAACAAGAAAGAAAAGTTAGTTTGATAACCATTTTTTTTTTTTTTTTTTTTGGCACTGGTATTAAACCAAACTCTACTGCTTTCAATTTGCAAATTATTTGCAAGCAAGAAGTAAACTGCTCTTGAAATGATCAAAATAGTTAACCTCATTATAATCTATTTTTGTATATTTCCCCTTGTTTTTTGTAAGGAGGAAATATCTATTCTTATAAAAAGGTAGGATGCACCCATAAGTATGTTGATCCTTAAGCTCCTGGGCACCATAGTAAACATTACTTCTGAACTCAAGCATCCTTAGAGACTGTTAAATTATTCATATAAATGTGTGTTTATGCATTTTCTGAATTTTGGAGGTGTCATTGTCATTTAAGTTTGAAACAAATTAGAATTTGGTTATTTTGGAGAAGAGAGAAAAATCATTCTGTTTTGTTCGTTCTCTGATTTTTTAAATTTTAAAACTCTCAGGCTTTATTGAGATATAAATGATAAATAATAACCGATGTAATTCTGCAATATTTGTAATGTTTTGAATAACCAATAAAAAATGATAAATAATAATTTTGTATTTTAAGACATAAAATGTTATTGTTTGATATACAGAACATGTACATTGTGAAATAATTGCTGCAATCAAGCTCATTAACTCTCCATCACTTTGAATAGTTACCATTTTTGTTTCAGTTTTGTTGAGGCACAGTTGACAAATACTAATCATACATAAATGTGCAGTATACAACATACTTTAATGTATGTATATATTGTGAAATTATAACATAATCAAGTAATTAACCCTTCCTTCCATCACTTCTAGTCATCTTTTTTTGTTGTTGTTGTTCATTTGTGGTGAGAACATTTAAGATCTTCTTTCACAGCAAATTTTATGTGTGCCATTTCCCCGTGTCCTCGTCTGGCAATACTCTCTGCTTTTATTTGAGTTTTATCTCAACTGAGATCATGAAGTATTTGTCTTTCTGTGCCTGGCATATTTTAGCATAATGTCCTTAGTTTCATCCATGTTGTTGCAAAATGAAAATATTTCTTTCTTTTTTAGGCTGAATAATATTCCATAATATGTACATATCACATTTTCTTTGTTAATTCATTCATCAATGGACACTTAGGTTGATTCTACATCAGGTTATTGTGATATGCTTCAATGAACATGAGAGTGCAGATATCTCTTTAAGATACTGATTTTATTATCTTGGGTGTGTACACAGAAATTGCTGAGATTGCTGAATAATACCGTATATCTTTTATTTTTTAAAAATATTTTTTAGTTCTTGATGGACCTTTATTTTATTTATTTGTATGTGGAACTGAGAATTGAATCCAGTGCCTCACACATGTTAGGCAAGCACACTATCACTGAGTCACAACCCCAGCCCCATGTCTTTTAATTTTTAAGGGAATTATGTACTGTTTTCTATAATAGCTGTACCATTTTTCAATCCCACCAACAATGTGCAAGAGTTTTCTTTTCTCCACATCCTTATCACCATTTTGATAAAGGCCATTCTAACAGGTATAAGAAGATATCTTGTAGTGGTTTTCATTTGTATTTCTCATGATTAGTGATACCAAACATTTTTTTTCTGTACCTATTAGACTTTTCTTTTGAGAAGACATCTCATTGGTTTAGCTCCTTTTCCCATTTAAAAAATAAGGCTATTTGTTTTCTTGTTGAGTTGTTGTGGTTCTTCACTTACTTTAAACATTAATTCCTTATGAAATTTATAGTTTGCAAATATTTTCTCCCATTCTGTGGGGTGTCTCTTGAGTTTTTCTAATTGTTTCCTCTGCTGTGCAGAAGTTTTTACTTGCCTGTGATTTTGGGCAGAAAAATCATTGCAAGATCAAAATTGAGAAGCTTTCTCCCTATGTTTTAGTTTCAGGGCAAATATATATATATTATTTGGTACTGGTACTGGGGATTGGACAAGCTCATTTTACCATTGAGCTACATCCCCATTTCTTTATTTAAAAAAAATTTAAATTTTAAGATAGGGTCTCACAAAGTTGGTGAGGGTCTTGCTAAGTTCTAAGGCTAGCCTTGAACCTTGGATCCTCCTATCTCAGCCTCTCCAGCCACTGAGATTACAGGCATGTGTCACTATGCCCAGTGAGATATGCCAGTGTTTTAATAGCTATTATCAACTAGATTTATTCTCATTTGTACAATACAGCCTGGAAGACTTTTTGTCATTAATTAAATCTCTGTATTTGTTATCAGTCTGTTCAGATTTTCTATTTCTTCATGATTCAGTTGTGCCAGTTTATATGTGTCTTGGAATTTACCCATTTCTTCAAAATAAACCAATTGTTGACAAACAATTGTTTTTAGTAATTTCTTATGATCCTTTGTATTTCTTGGTATCAGTTGTAATGTCTTTTTCTTAATTTCTGATCTTTTTTGAGTCATCCTTCTATTTTTCCTAGTAGTCCTTGTTTAGGATTTGTGATTTTGCTTTTCTTTTGAAAAATATAAACTCTGTTTTATTGTGTTTATTTTTCTATCATTATAATAGTCTCTATTTCATTTATTTCTGCTCCAAATTTCCTTTCTTTCCTTCTTAACTTTGTTCTTTTTCTAGTTCTTTGAGATATAATGTAAGGTTATTTATTTGAGATTTATCCATATAAATTTCCCTCTAGGACTGCTTTTTTTTGCTGCATTTCATAAATTGTGGTATATTTTCATTTTTGCTTGTTTCAAGGTATTTTTAAATTTTCTTTTTGCTTTTTTATGTGATCCATTATATGTTTAGGAACATACCATTTAGTTTCCATGTATTTGTTTATTTTCCAAGATTTCACCTGTAATTAATTTCTAGTTTTGCCATTGTGTTTCAAAAAGATACTTGATAGTATGATTTCAGTCCTCTTAAATTTGCTCAGATTTGCTTTTTTGTAGCATAATGTATGGTCTGCCCTGGAGAATATTCTGTGTACCTACCCTTGAAAGAAATGTGCATTCTGCTGCTGTTAGATGAAATGCTCTCTATAGGTGTGTTAGGTCTAAAATATAATTCAAGTCCAATATTTCCTGAATGATTTTCTGTCTACATAATCTGCCCATTGATAAAAGTGGAGATTTGAAGTACCCTATTATTGTAGTATTGCAATCCATCTCTCCTTTCAGATCATTTAATAGATGCTTTATATATTTAGGTGCTCTGAGGTTGAGTGCATATATATTTTTGTTATGTCTTCTTGGTGAATTAAACCCTTTATCATTATGTATGAACCTCTTTGTCTCTTTTTATAGGTTTTTTTTTTTTTTTTTGTACTGGGGATTAACTCAAGGGCACTCAGCCACTGAGCCACATTCCCAGACTTATTTTGTATTTTATTTAGAAACAGGGTCTCACTGAATTGCTTGGCTCTTTTGCTGAGGCTGGCTTTGAACTTGCTATCTTTCTGCCTTAGCCTCCTGAGCCATTGGGATTATAGGTGTGAGCCACTGTGCCCAGCTTTTTATAGCTTTTGACTTAAAGTCTATTTTGTCTGATGTAAGTATAGCTACCCCTGCTCATTCAGTTTTCATTGGTGTGGAATATCTATCTCTGTCCCTTCACTTTCAGTCTATGTGTGTCCTTACTTGTAAAACAAATCTCTTATATGTAACCTGTGGTCTGAACTCTGCCCGCCTTTAAATTCATTTAATCATTCTATGTCATTTTATTAGATGTATTCCATGTACATCTAAGGTCATTGTTGATAGGTAAGAACTTGCTACTGCCATTTTGAAATTTGAGCTCTGATTTTTTGTTTGTTTTAGTCCTTTCTTTCTTTCTTCCTCCATTGCTGTATTCATATGTGGTTTAATTATTTTGGGTGTGGGTATATTTAAATCCTTTCCTTTAAACTTTACACTTTTTATATTTTAAGCAATTTTAGGCTTGACCCTTTGGTTACCATGAGGTTACATGAAGTCTTATTCACAAAATAGCCTACTTTAATTGGTAATAATATCCTTTAATTTTGTACAAAAACTACACTTTCATTCCTTCTCTCCCACCTTTTATGATTTTGATGTCAAAATTTATATATTTTGTAATTTTGTATTCCTTAACAATTTATTGTAGCTATAGTTGTTTTTTAATGGTTATTTTGAATCTTTCTAGTAGTGATAAAATTATTTTACCCACCACTGTTACAGAATTAGAATTCTGTGTATGATTTGTACTACTTACAACACTGTTTTTTTTTTTCCTTTGAAATCTTTTAATAAATGGCAGTATTTTGTTTCATCTTAAAGAACTCCCTTTAGCAATTTCTGTAAGACCATGAACTTCTTTTAGCTTTTGCTTGTCTGGAAAAGTTTTTATTTCTCCCTTATTTTTGATGGTCAGTTTTGCCAGGTATGATATTCTGGGTTGGGATTTCCACCCCCAAGAGTTTGAATATTATCCTACTCTCTATTGTATTGCAGGGTTTCTGTTAAGAAATCTTCTGGCTGGGTATAGTGGTGCATGCCTGTAATCCCAGAGGCTCGGGAGGCTGAGACAGGAGTATTGTGAGTTCAAAGGCAGCCTCAGCAAAAACAAGGTGCTAAGCAACTCAGGGAGACCCTGTCTCTAAATACAAAGTAGGGCTGGGGATGTGGCTTAGTGGTCGAGTGCCTCCAAGTTCAATCTCTGGTCCCCCCTTCCCCCCCGAAATAAAGAAAAAAAGAAATCTTCTGAAAGCTGGATTAGGGCTGTCTTGCATGTGATATAGTTTTATTTCTTACTGCTTTCAGTATTCTTTCTTCATCTTGTCTAATAGTCTCTAACTTATTTCTGCTCTGAACTTTATTTCTTTCCTTCTCCTGTTATTTTTCTAGTTCTTTGGAGTATAATGCTATATTGGGGTCTTTCTTTTTTTATTAAATACTAGGCATCAAACCCAGGGAACTTAACCACTGAGCCACATCCTTAGCCCACCCCTCTTTTTTTGTATTTTATTTGGAAACAGGGTCTTGCTGAGTTGCTTAGGGCCTTGCTAAGTTGCTGATGCTAGCTTTGAACTTGCCATCCTACTGCCTCAACCTCCCCAGCTGCTAAGATTATAGGTGTGCACCACCATGCCCGGCCTTCTTTCTTTTATGATACAAGCATTTATTCATACAAATTTCCTTTTAGGTCTTCTTTTGCCACATACCATATGTTTTGGTATATTTTCATTTTTGGTGGTGAACTTTGATTTGAACTTGATTGGTGACCTCTAAGCTTCCTGCACAGGGACATTGTCATCTTTTCTCAGATTTGGGAAAATTTCAGTCTTTGAGTCTTTTTCTTTCTTTTATACCTATTGTGTATATGACAATTTTATGATTTCTTGTAATTCTCATAGTCCTTTTAATTTTTTTCATTTTGCTTCTCAGATTAAGAATTTTTAAATATCCTACATATTAAGTAATTTCAAAATTTCTACCTTCAGCTCATTTTGTTTTTTTCTACTTGTTCAAGTTTGCTGTTGAAGGTTTCTATTGGTTTTTTTTTTCTCACTCGATATTGTATTATCTGTAGGATTTTTATTTTTTATATTTATTTGTCAAATGTCTTATTTTGTTCATAAATTGTTTCTCAGATATCATTCAGTTTTCTATCCACATGCTCTTAGATTTCCTTGAAATTCTTTTTATTTTTATTTTTTTAGAGAGAGAGAGAGAGAGAGAGAGAGAGAGAGAGAGAGAATTTTTTTAATATTTATTTTTCAGTTATCAGCGGACACAATATCTTTGTTTGTATGTGGTGCTGAGGATCTAACCCGGGCCGCACGAATGCCAGGCAAGTGTGCTACCGCTTAAGCCACGTCCCTAGCCCTCTTTGAAATTCTTTAAGAGGATTTTTTTTTTTTTTTTGTCAGTCATTTCATAGATCTTCATTTCTACCAAATCTGTTACTGGAGCTTTTTAGTTTCTTTTGTTGGAGTCATAAATCCTTGATTTTTTTTCACAATTCTTATGTGCTTGTTGATGTCTGTGTATTTGAGGAAATGACCACCTCATCCAACCTTTGCAAGTGTTCTTTGGTGGTGAAGGACGCATATTATTAATTTAACCTAGGATTCTGGATGGACCATTTGGTGGTAATTCTGTAATGGCAGACCATGGTATCTGGTTTTCTAGTTGTGCTGGATTGCTTCTTGTGCTCTGGGGTTGAATGATACTGCTAGCTGTGTTTCATGGTCTGGTGAGACCACTGGTTGCAATCTTCTGTCAGCCAGAGTTGCTGGTTGGGGCATATAATTGACTCTGGATACAATTGCAGGCTGTCTTCTCTGGTTGGGTACTACAAAGTTATGTCTCAGCCCATTGTCAAGTTCTGGGGTATTTATGTTGTGATTCTTGCCTAGTGTGATTTCTGTGGGAGTGGCCAGTGGAGCCAGAGAACTTCTATCCTTCCATATTGATCCATGCTACAAGTTTTTTTTTTAAAGAGTAAAACTTAAGAAAGAGGGGTTAGAGTCATTTTTTACAGTTGATGAAATTTCATACTCATTTAAAACATTAGGATTTTTTCTTCTCTCCCATACTTAAAGGACATAGAATATATCAATTTTCATGATTCCTGAAGAATACAGGGTAAAAAGAGCTACTTTTTCAAGAGCTAATTTAAAAATTCATTGTGAGCTGCTAGTCAGACAATGGATGAGGGACTTATTTTGGACTTGAGTAATGGAGATGAAATAAGAACTTTGAGGAGGAGAATGGATCTCATAAAAAATGGCAGTCAGTACTCCAGGGAAGAGGCAGATAGTAATATATTCTCTGTGGTTGAAGTTGATAAAGTATTTTAATAATTTTACATCTGACATTCAAATTCAGATTATTTGCTATCATAAATATCCTCTATGATAACCAAAACATCAATATCAGCTTGTTACCATGCTTTTGAGAGCAAAGTCATAGTGGTTAGACAGTTTCTCATGGAAGATCAGGGTGAAAAGTGAACAGCAATTGTAAGAGAGAAGATAGTGAGGGAGCAATAAGAATTCAGAAGTTCAGAGCAAAATGTGATTAGGAGTAGAAGATAAGCTTTCTTATCTCCACTGGTAATCTTTGAGAATATTAGGGTGGGAGTAGAATACTTCACATGATTATTTGAAATGGGAACTTGAAGCATTTAATTTGGCTACTAAGGGGAAGGCCATAGGAAGTTGGCAAATTCAGAGACATCCTAATTATAATAATGAATTACCTATTGGAGTAGGTTTATGAAATCATCTGGGCTGGTTGTATGTATGTGGAGGATTCTGGAGAAAGCGGTTAGAACAATTTGAAGTTAATGGTAACTGCCAGCTGATTATGAATACTCTATAAATGTGAGCTGGAAACTAGAGATAAAGGGAAAGGGTTCTCTTGTTTAGGAAACTCTTTAGGGGAGGTCAGAGTATAATGTGCTGAAAATTGATAGCCATCTTAATGTCATAATAACTGATTCCTCTTTTGAGGGCAAGTGTTAAGATTTTTCCCCTTCACATAAATATTTTACATTTTGGTATATTCAAATGAATCAATCTTTTTCATTTATGGCTTTTGTGTTTTATCCAGACATTATAAACAAATTCACTTCTCAGTTTTCTCTTCTTTGGACATGAATGACTTTGGGAATATTTTTAGTATTTAATATTTTAATATTTAACATTTTAATTTATATTTAATTAATATTTAAATCTTTTTCATTTGAAATATGTATTGATGTAAGAAGTGAAATAAAAATTCAACTGTATTATTATTAATCTAAAAATAGCTCATTATTATTTAGTAAAACATCTATTTGGAATGATTATGTATTTTTCATATTATAAATCCTGGTATGGTTTAGTGGTACTCAAATTTCACTGTGCATCAGAATCACCTGGAAGTCTTATTAAAATAGAAATTGCTAGGTTCCACCTTTTTCTAACAGGTTCCCAGGTGATGCTAATGATGTTGGTGTGGTGTGTGTGTGGGGTCACACTTTGAAAACTTCTGTTAATTCTAATCCATTACTTTGTGAGTGAGAGCTCAGGCTTATCTTTAAATAGTGACTCACTTGGATTATGCTTTGGGCATATCTGTAATTCTCTTTCAACTTTAGTTTTCTCATTTTAAAATGAAGATAATAATTGTACCTATATCATGTAGTTGTGAGAATTGGTTAAACACACACACACACACACTAGAGTATTTCTTGGCAAATAATGATAGCTTCACAGATATTTATTAGTATTATTATTATTGCTACTTTTATTTGTATTCTATCAATAGACATAAAGGTTATTTCCAATTTTTGCTTTTATGAATTTTGCTGCTATTAACATTTTTGTACATTTCTTCTGACACACTTGTGTAAAAGTCTCTCTACTGTATTTATATATATATATGTGTGTATATATATATACACACATACATATATATATATATATTTAATTTTTAAATTTAGAGATAGGGTCTCACTGAGTTCCTTAGCATCTTGCTTTTGCTGAGGCTGGCTTTGATCCTCCTGCCTCAACCTCCCAAGCCTCTGGAATCACAGGCTCTCTACTGTATATTTCTATTTATATATATATATATATATATATATATATATATATATATATATATATATATATATTTATTTATTGGTGCTGGGATTTGAACCCAGGGCCTTGTGTATGTGAGGCAAGCTCACTATATCCCCAGCCCCTACTGTATATTCTTAATGATAAACATTAACTAATTCAATTTTACTCTTTTCCAAATATCGTGCCACCTCCATAGTCAATAGTAAAGGATAAACATTCTTGTTGCTTCTGTGGATATGAAATATTGTATCTTATAGTTTTAATTTGCATTTACTTGATTATTAACAAGGTTGTACAGCTTTTCTTATATTTATGGTTGTATTTCATGTTTGGAAAAATTCCTGTTTGTGCCTTTTGCTCATTTTTTAAAAAAATGTTTTTGTCCTCTTTTAGGATTTAAAAATATCTTTTGAATATTAATTTCTTTGTCAGTAATGTATTGCAATATTTTCATAAGATTAATTGCAGTCATGTGTGTGAACAGAATGTGAGCAGAGAAGTATTAATTGAGGAAGGTTTGGGGCTGGGGATGTGGCTCAAGTGGTAGCGTGCTCGCCTGGCGTGCGTGCGGCCTGGGTTCGATCCTCAGCACCACATACAAACAGAGATGTTGTGTCCGACAAATACTAAAAAATAAATATTAAAATTCTCTCTCTCTCCCTCTCTCTCACTCTCTCTTTAAAAAAAAAAATTGAGGAAGGTTTGTCTCTGGAGATGAAGCATTTTTTAGGTCTTTCATTTCTGGGTTAAGTCCCTCCTCCCAAAACCCTGTTTTGATTTGGAATCACCTTCTGTTTAGATTTTCTCTCCAGCTTTTGTATATGCACCAGGAGCCATGTCTCCCTGTTCTCACCAACAGGGTGGATCTCTACTTCGTGTAAAGAATAATCATAGCTTTATTACATGAAAATGTTCTAATTAGCTGCTTTGTGTTCAGAGAAGAGTGAGGGGGTGAGAGGAGTATATCTTAGTTACAATAGATCCTTCAGTCTTCTAATTTACCATTGATTGGTCTAGTGGTTCCTAAACTTTTATGTACTTTGGACTAAACTTGGATCTTTGAAAAATACTTATACATGATTCTACCCTTCTATATTTCTACCTTTCTATATTCTGATTTAAGTGGTAAAGGCTGGAACCTGTAGAATTTTTAAAAGCTCCCCTGGTGATTGATTATTTATTTATTTATTTATTTTTGTGGTGCTGGAGACCAAATCTAAGAAGGCTTTGTGCAAGATAGGCAAGTGTCTTTTGATCTACATTCCCCAGCTGAATTTTTCTATTTTTAATTAATTAATTTATTTGTTTCACTTAGTTATACATGACATCAAAATGCATTTTGATTCATAGTACACAAATGGAGCATGATTTTTCATTTCTCTCATTGACACAACGTAGAGTCACACCATTCGTGTCATCATATGTGAACCTAGGTTAATTATGTCTCATTCCACCATCTTTCCTATCCCCATACCCCCACTTCCACCTCCTCCCTCCCTTTTGCCCTATACATTGTTCCTCCATTCTTCCCATGCCCCCCACCCCCCACTCCCCATTCCACTATGGATCAGCATCCACTTCTCAGAGAAAACATTCCGCCTTTGGTGTTTGAGGATTGGCTTACTTCACTTAGAGGTATTCTCCAACTTCATCCATTTACCTGCAAATGCCATGATTTTATTCTCTTTTAATGCTGAGTAATATTCCACTATGTATATATACCACAGTTTCTTTACCATTTATCTATTGAGGGGCATCTAGGTTGGTTCCACAGTTTAGCTATTGTGAATTATGCTGCTATAAACATTAATGTGGCTGCATCATTGCAGTATGCTGTTTTTAAGACTTTTTAGTATAGACAGAGAAGTGGGATAGTGGGCCAAAAGGTGGTTCCATTCCAAATTTTCTAAGAAATATCCATACTGCTTTCCAGATTTCCAGTCCCACCACAATGTAAGAGAGTGCTTTTCTTCCACATCCTTGTCCTCAGATGAATTTTAATGTGTACCAAATTATTCCTTGAGAGTCAAAAGTCAAAGTGTGTTATACATGGAGTAAAAGCATTGATATCATAAGGGAACTTGTTAGAGTGCAGGGTCTCAGGTATCATCTAAGAATTTATATTTTAATGAAAACTCCATAAAATTTGAGCGATTAAGGTTTGAGACGTCCTGGCTTGTCCACAGTCAGCTTTTGCTCTGATTGTTAATTTGGAATTCTTTTAAAAAGTTGTAATCGTTTTTAATATTTAAATACAAAATGTGAGCACTGAATTTTTTACACAGGCACACAGGTCTAGTAGCCAAATGTGCTGAGGAAATGAGCCTTTGCTTTGTCCTCCACTGTCCCAGTCATCACCAACTTTTATCTGGAGCTGCTGCCAACCTCCCTCCTCCCTGGCATATACAGGGCACTTTACACCACAGCTGTAGTGCAATTTTCCAGTTTTATATCATGTGCATGTCCCTCCAGAGCATTTCCATTTAAAAAAGAAGCAAAAATTGTAACAGAGATTGATGATCAGGGGTACATCTCTACCACTAGCATTAGTTTTGACATTCTGATGAGATAGTAAGGAGATATTCTGGCTGTGAGTGATTTATGCCTTTAACAGACCAAACACATTTTTGTCAT
Source organism: Callospermophilus lateralis (assembly GCF_048772815.1). Classification (NCBI taxonomy): domain Eukaryota; kingdom Metazoa; phylum Chordata; class Mammalia; order Rodentia; family Sciuridae; genus Callospermophilus; species Callospermophilus lateralis. Next base: position 68,258,165 of record NC_135313.1, on the reverse strand, counting down.
TCCATATGTTAAAATTTATTGAATGATGGTGGATTCACAAGTTACCTCAGTTTTGTAGGTTTTAATTCACTGAGTATTCAGGGTCACTTGTTATACATAACTTTGTCAATCACAGGTTCTGTTATCCAATCTTAATTTGGAATGTCTGCAATATTCAAGTCACACAGTACATTTGACACAATGATATGTACTGGTTACAGAAAGGCTAAGAAAGGGTTGAAGTGGCTCCATGGTTTTAGGGGGCTACACTGAGAGTAAAGGAAGAGAGCAGATCAAATGGGAGAGTCACTACAGGTGATCAGATAAGATCAGGAACCACCCAAAGAACTTGTTCAGGGTGCAGAGCTGACAGAGCATGGAATGTATTGTAGGCTAGAGTCTGTACTGCAGGGAGCCTCAAAGTGGACCACATAAAGCAGGGAGATCAAACTAATTCAAAACCTAGGGACAGACTGTCAGAAGGGTCGCCTGTCTACCTCATGATGCATTCACTGGATGGTTTGGTGACGAGTTGCTGTGTGCTGCCTCAATCAGTCTTGGGGTGCTTCCTTTATGTATTAAGATGAGGGGGTTACATCTAGTGAGATTGAAAAATCTGTGTGCCTGGTTTTCTGATATGCCCATGCATCCATGTGCTCTTGACTTAATTAGAAAGTTCTCGAGTGGTCATTTTTAGTTGCACAATTTATTTATCAGTTTGTATCTTATGGTTGTACTGTACAGATGGTACAAAAAAGGTGTGGAATTATTGTGTCTTGGCATTTGTACTCAAAATGGAATAACTCATAGTAAACTATTGCTTTACAAAAAGGAGTAACTTAAGAGTTAGGCACAGACTGAAAACTGCTGTTCTGTTCATCATGGAATAAATCAGAGCAAGCCACAGCCTACTTTGCACACTGGTTCAAAGCAATTACTGAAAAAGGAGTATGGTGGCTAGAGCTGGCATAACTGTTGACATGGCTGCACTCTGGTATCCAAGTGAGGACAGAAGAAATAAGTGAGGACAGTATGGAGGGCACAGTGGCATGTTGGGATTCTCCCCATCAGACAAAGAGGGGAGAATAATTCAGTGTGTCAAGGTTTAAAAAATGTAAATAGTCAGCAGTTCAAATATTGAATTTCAAACTTCTCCCATCAAATATAACAGTAACAATATAGATGTTTCTAGGAAATAAAGGTAGAGCCCCTGACAGCCCCATGTTAGCTCTACAAGCAGTTCAGGATTCTAATCCAGAATTCTGGTTGGAAATCTTTGAGGATGTAACTTCATTAGTAGCCTTCACCTGCATCTACTTTGGTTGTGGTTTCTCTGCATTGATACCTCCCATTTTTTCTGCTAGTTTTTATCTTCCAGAAAATCCTCAAATTTTCATATCTAGTGTTTTCCCCCTTCCTGTTTTTCAGTTTGGCTATGGATTCATTTTTTTTCTAATTTATTTTTATTCACTTAAATGGACTTTTTTTTTTTTTTGGTAGCGGGAATTGAACTCAAGGGCACTTTGCCATCGAGTCACATCCCCAGCCCTATTTTGTATTTATTTAGAGACAGGGTCTCACTGAGTTACTTATTGCCTTGCTTTTGCTGAGGCTGGCTTTGAACTCGAGATGCTCCTGCCTTAGCCTCCTGAGCTGCTGGAATTACAGGAATGTGTCATTGCACTCAACTGTACATTTTTGTTTGTTTTAAAGGAAGAATAGTTATATACACGTACTCACTTAGCTATCGCATTTCAGAAATCTGATTACTTTTCAAGATAAATTTGAAGAACAGTGTGATAAATATGAGGAAGGATTCATGGAAATTATTAAAAATTTCTTGTCCTCCAAAGTTTGGGTCAGAAGTGAGATAGTTACTGAATCTATTTACTCAGGTAAATGCTTCATATACAAAATGATGGATCATAAATAATATTTAAATATATATGATTTAATCAGTCAAACAAGCTCATTCACACATACATGCACAATTTTGCAAGCTATTTAAAAATCTTTATAGATGCCTTGAAACTCACACCATCCTGTTGCAAGCCATCCAGGTGTAAATCATACCTTTATGCAGCATGTCCATGCTTTAAATGCTGCCTGCTTGTTAGTCACTGCATAGCCATTACAGTTTATCAGATCTACTATCAAGGTATTATAGTACTTGTGTTTAAGAAGCTCTTATTTTACTTAATAAATGGTACCAAAATGCAAGTGTAGTGATACAAAGGAGGAACTATAACATAAAACATGAAAAGACAGATTAACTCTGGTATTATGTGGTAATGGTGTGGGGCATATAGAAAATATAGCATATAGTATATACAGGGGATTGGTGCTATTTGTAGTTTCAGGAATACACTGAGGGTCTTGGAATATGTCATACACAGATAAGGAGGGACTACTGTACTACTAATAAGCTGAATCCAGCACCATATTAAAAGAATTATATTCCAGATCCAAGTGGGATTTTCCCCAGGAATGCAAAAGTGATTTACATATTTAAAAATCAATATTATAAACCACATTAATAGAATACAGGAAAAAAACTTCATATGATTATCACAGTTGAGTAAAAGTAGTAAAACACATGTCAAAATTTAACACCCTTTCATAACAACCCCCCCCCCCAACCAAAAACCAAAAAACCTCAGGAAACTAGGAATACAGAGGAACTTCCCCAACATGACTAATGGCATTTATGAAGAATCCAAAGATAATATCATATTGAATAGTTGAAAGCTTTTTGTCTAAGATCAGGAATAAGACAAAGATTCTTGCTTTTACCATTTGTAGTCAACATTGTACTAGAAGTTCTAACTGGAGTAATTAGGCAAGAAAAAGAAATGAAAGACATCCATACTTGGAAGGAAGGAATAAAACTATTTCTATTTTCAGATGACTTGATCCCATATATAGAAAATCATAACAAATTCAGAACAATTTATTCAAGTTAATAAACAGATTCAGCAATTTCAGGATAGAAGAAACACAACACGACACCAAAATCTTTTGTAGTTTTACACATCAGCAGAAAATGATCTGAAAAGGAAACTAAGAAAACTTCCACTTACCATAACATCCAAAAGAATAAAATTCTTAGGAATAAACTTAAATAAGAAAGTGCAATACTTGTACACTGAAAACTAAAAAACATCACTGGGTTTACTAGATAATGTACCTGAAGGCAAATTGGGATTTTAGAAGCACATATGCATTAGGACTCCAGCTGAAGAAGTGAATCCAAAAGGAAGCAGGCAGGCAGAATTCAGATTATAGATGTAACAGTTGGATATTAGAGAAAAGCACAACACAATGCAAACCCCCCAAAAACTAGGTAGACATATTATCATAACTAGACAATGAAGTACTAGTAGATAAAACAGTTACTTTAGTCTTGACAGATGGATCATTCATAGGTGCCAGAGAAGAAATGGCTGGTCTTCATTCTGAAGCAAGTTATTGAGATAGGATGATGTGCTTCTCATGAGCTTCCACTGATTCAAAAAACAGTGTTTTGACTTTTATAAGACTCATTGTTAGAAGCAGAAAATGACTAAACATAAAGGAGTAGGAGTGTAAAAAGCAGTATAAAAAGCCGTATTCTTGATATATATTTAGTGTGATAATATAAATAATTTTATTCTTTGCCTATTGTTAACATGAGACAAAAGTTAAGAATTTTAAAGATATTTCTCAAAATTTTAAAGACAATCCTTTTCTAATTATAGATTTCAATATTTTGTTATTTCATCCTATAAAGGAGCTAATTTCACTGGGATTTGATTGCTCAAGATAGCTCTCAGAAAACAATGTGAGTGGTTTTCAAATTTGTATTTTACACATCAGCCATCCTTGAAGTCATTTACGTTTTTTAAATATATCCACTTAATCTAATTGCCTAATATATATCATAATTCATACTAATCCCTTATAATTTATGTTAGTAGTGAGGTCCATGTCCCTCACTGAAAATATTTCAATACTTTCTGCCTTCTGGAAGTGTGAAATACATTATAATGATTGCTTTGCTGCCACATAGTACCATAGTTCATCTGTCCTTCCATGTTTCAGGCCACATTGCCTCCTTTGCCTCACTGCTTGTGCATTTGGGTATGATTATTAAGTAAAATAAGGTTTTCTTATTACAAGTACTGTAATATTGTCATAACAAGCTAATAAACGGAGACTAGGAATAATCAATCCTTCATTCCTAGTTTCCTGAGTCTTTTTTATCATGTCTATCAATTCTACTTACCATTTTTATTTCTGGATCTATGTTTTCCTACTTGATTATTTAAAAAATTTATTTTACGAGTTATAAGGAGGGATTTTCTTTTTTCTTGTTGTTGGGGATGGAACCCATGGCCTTATACATGTCTGGTATATCATTATACAAGCACTCTATTGCTGAGCTTTATCTCCAGCCCATATTTTTATCCTTTTTATGGGTTATATTTTCCTGCTTCTTTGCATGCATGACAACTTTTTAAAAATACTTTTTTTGCTGTATTTGGACACAATACTTTTATTTTATTTATTTATTTTTATGTGGTGCTGAGGATCAAACCCAGCGCCTCGCACACGCTAGGCGAGTGCTCTACCACTGAGCCCCAACCTCAGCCCCCTGGCAATGTTTTTTGTAAGCTGACAGTATGCACTTTACTCTGCTGGGTACTTGTGTTGGTCAGCTTTCATTGCTGTGAGGAAATCCTGAATAAATGGCTTAAAGGAGGAAGCATTTATTTGGCTCATGGTTTCAGAGGTTTCAGTCCATGGTCAACTGGATCTGTTGTTTTGGGCCTGAAGTGCAGCAGAATATCAAAGAGGACAGGCATGGTGGAGGAACGCTACTTACTTCATGACAGTCAGGAAGCAGAGAGGAGAGGACTGGGGACAAGATATACATTTCAAAGGCACACCTCCAGTGACCCATGTCTTTTAAAAACCTTCAACACATATAAACCTTTGGGGGGACATTCCAGATCCAAACTATAATAGTACTGAAAAATTTTTATTCCTATTAATATTATTGAGTTTTTCCTCAGACCATAATTAAGTGACCTGGGAGCAGTTTGATCTTTGTAAACTTTGCTTTTGGGCTTGGTTAGATAGGAATGAAAAAGTCTTTAAATCAGGGCTAATTTTTCCTCACTTTCTGAGGCAATACATTTGAGTACTCTAACTACCACTCTGTGAATTGTGGGGTTACTCACTCTGTTTCATGGGAACATGTAATATTCCTGGTTCTGCTTGAGTCCTGAGGATTATTCCTCTGCTCCTTTTAGATGGTTTCCCTCTCTGCCTCAGGCAGTTTGTTCACATACCTGTGCTAATCATATCCAGCTGAAGATTGTAGGGACCCCCTGCATCTTTCTCTCTCTGTGCATCTCTCTCTTGGTGTCTCCTTTGTTAACCCAGCTACCTTGGCTTGTCTGGACTCTCAACTTCATCTCTTCAATTCAAGGAAATCATAAAACTCTGTCTGGATTTCCCATTACTGTCCTACAGTCATTCTCTCTGCAGTGCTTAGGGCATTCAAAGGGCTCACTTTATCTCCCTCAGGGATCACTATCCTGCAGAGACCAAGGTCAAATGTTTAGAAATCATTGTTTCATATATTTTGTCCAGGTTTTATTGTAGCTTCATGCAGGATGCTTACTCCACAAAGGTTGGGAGTGGAAGTGGAGCTTTATTTAGTAGGAGGAAAAGACTGTAAATAAATTAATAAAAAGATGATTAATGTAAATTCACATTTGGGAGAATGTTCAGGGTAGACATGTCTGAGGATAATCTTTCAGTGTAAGACTTGCATGATCAAAAGGGGCAAGACATTCAAGGATGTGGAGAAACAGAATTCTGGCATAGGGTAAAAATCTGGCTAGTGCAAATGCTCTAAATCTAGAGTTAAAGATTTGACTCTACCCTCTCTTTTTAACCTCACATCGTAATGGCCTTATTATTTCCCTGCTATTCAGACAGCCTGCGCTCTTTTTAATCCCTTACTTATGCCCCTATTTTTCCTTCTTTGTTCATGTGAGCCTCCTAAATTAAAATTACTTATTCATCTATTTCTGCCTTTAGAAATCTTATCTCCTTATTTATTTATTTTTATTTATATATGACAGCGGAATGCACTACAATTCTTATTACACATATAGAGCACAATTTTTCATACCTCTGGTTGTATACAAAGTATATTTACACCAATTCTTGTCTTCATACCTGTACTTTGAATACTAATGATCCTCATATTCCACCATCATTAATCTTATGTCCTTTTAAGTTAAGAGTAGTTGCCATATCTTTCATGGAATTTTCTTGGATAATCTCAGTTAAAACTGATGTATTATTCCTCTGAATCCATATAGCATTTTTCTTTTTTGTACCCAGGATCCTAAACCCTAACACTTACCCATTTTTATACTAATTATATTGTGATAGTTTTGTTATTTGTTTTCTTCTATATCCTCATTGTCTCAAACAGTGATTGGCATTGTGTAGAGAATTAATAACTTTTTTTTTGCTCAATGGATATATTATACTTATTGATATATATATCTATCTCTGAAGCAAGACATTTTGATACAGCCAGTTTGAAGTGGCCATTTTGATGTATATAAATTGTAAAAACATTTTCTTTAGAATTTAGATAATGTATGCAATAAAACTGACTTCTATTATCCATCTATGAATAATATCTTGTATCTTATTTCCATCCAGCTAGTTAAATGTCTGTTGCACATAGTCCTTTACTATAACAAAATTTTTATTTTGTACCCAAATGAAAAAATGTCTTTTTTTCAAAATGTACTTTAACAATATTTATACCATTTTAGTTTAAGAGGATGGAAATACACATTAATTGTTTTATCTCTTAGGGTATTTATAGTATTTTATTTATCAGTTTGTGGTTTGCAGACTGATAACATTGGCATCACCTGGAGTTTGTGAAAAATACAGAATCTCAGACCCCACTTATGGAAGAATAAAAGAACTAGAGTACCCAAAGCATTCCTGAGCAATATGAGTGATGCTGATGGCATCATAATACTTGATCTCAAATTACACTACAGAGCTATACCAAAAAAAAAAAAAAAAAAATACCATGATATTAGCCTGAAAAGACACGAAGTCTGTTATGGTTTAGTTTTAGGTATCTCCCCAAAACTCATATGTGGTAAGACAATGCAAGAAAGTTTTGAGGTGAAATGGTTGGTCTGTGTGACTTTTAACCTAATCAGTGCATCAATTCCCTGGTAGGAATTAACTGGGTGGTAACTACGGCCAGGTAGGGTGTTGCTGGAGGAGGTGGGTCATTGGAATGTATCTTTGGGGTATATATTTTGTCTTTGGTGAGAGGAGAAGCCTCTCTCTGCTTTCTGGTTCCATTGCTGTTTTATTCCTCTACACCTTTCCACCATCATGTTCTGCCTCACCTCAGGCCCAAAGCAATGGAGTCAGTCATCTATGGACTAATGCCTCTAAAACTGGAAATAAACGTTTCCTCCTCTAAAATTGTTTATGTTAGGTCTTTTAGTTAGAGCAGCAAAAATGCTGACTAAAACAAAGGCCAATGGAAGGGAATAGAAGACACAGAGTTAAAGAGTCTTTGGATCTTTGACAAAGGTGCCAAAAACATACATTGGAAAAAGGCTTTTCAACTCTTGTTTGCTTTGCTGGGATAACTGGATATCCATATGTAAAAGAATGAAGTTAGATCCCTCTCAGCCTGCATAAATACCAGCTCAAAGTGGATCAAAGACTAAGGAAGTAGAGCAAAAACACTGTAGCTCGCAGAAGAAAATAGTCAACACTCTAATATATTGCCACAGGCACTGACTTCCTTAGTAAGACTACTAAAGCTCAAGAAATAAAATCAAGAATCAGTAAGTCGGATGACTTCAAATTAAAAAGCTTCTATACAGCAAAGGAAACAAGAGTGTGATGAGACTGTATAGAATGGGAGAAAATATTTGCCAGCTACTCTCCCAACAGATTAATGTCCAGAATATATGAAAAACTCAAATAATGTCAAAACAAACAAACAAACAAGAAAAACAACCCAATCAATAAATGGGCAAAAGAACTAAACAAACGTTTCTCAAAAGAAGTGCAAATGTCCAACAAATATATTAAAAATGTTCAACCTCCTTAACAATCAGGGATATACAAATCAAAACTACACTGAGGGGGCTAGGGATGTGGATCAAATGGTAGCATGGTCACCTAAGCATGCGTGAGGCACTGGGACCAATTCTCAGCACCACATAAAAATAAAATAAAGTTACTGTGTCCACCTTAAAAAAACCTAAAAAATAAATATTAAAAAAAACTACACTGAAATTTTATCTTACTCTAATTAGAATGGTAATCATCAAGAATGTAGATAACCTTAAATGCTGACAAAGATGTGAGGAAAAAAGGTACACTCATGCATTGGTGGTGGGACTACAAATTACTACAACCACTTTGGAGAGCAGTATGGAGATTTTTCAAAAGAGTAGGAATGGACCCACTATTCCACACATTGGTATTTATCCAAAAGAACTAAAATCAGCATACTATAGTGATACAGGCACATCAATATTTATAGTAGTGCAATTTGCAGTCATCAAATTATGGAACGGTTTTACTCAGCCATAAAGAAGAATGAAATCATGTCATTTTCTGGAAATGAATGGAACTGGAGAACAGCAGACTAAGTGAAATAAGCCAGACTCAGAAAGTCAAGGGTCAAATGTTTTCTCTCATATGTGGAAGCTACAGAAAAATAAGGAAGTTAAAAATAAAGGTAATCTCATAAACATTTAGCAGAGTAAAGATAGGACTGATTGGGATGGAAGAGAGATGGGAAAGGGGAAGAACTGCAGAATGAAGGTGATCAAATTATGCTATGTTCATGTGTGAATATATCATGATTTCACTTTTATGTACAACTACAAGGCACCAATTAAGAAATGAATTAATAGAAGGATGACCAATAGAGTAGAAGAAGGGGGTCAGGAGGAGGGAGGTGAAGAGGAAAGCAGGTAGCACTGGGGATTAAAATGGAGCAAATTATGTCATATACCTTTATGAATATGTCAAAAAGAACCACACAGTGATATAAAACTATAATGCACTAATAAAAATATAAAAAAGGATCTACTGAACCAGAATATGCATTTAGCAAGTTTCCCAAATGAGTCACAGGCACAGAATGTTGCTTTAGTGTTTTGTCTTGGCACAGAGTTCTTACACTAAGTATTTCTTAAGTGAATGAAAAGTTTTCAGTTCATATATTCCATTTAACACAAATAATTTATTAAAAATTATGTTGATAAAAACCTAAGTAGTTATAAGTAGTTATGTAAGACTAGCTCATTTGCTAGGTAGAGTATTTCTGTAAAATTCCTCTCATCAGTAGTCAAGATTTTGACTGTATTTTATAAATAATCTAGTAGCTGTCAAGATGCCCATAGTGTAGCAATTTTAGCATAGGGACAGTGGTTAGTGAAAAAGGACTGACCTTGGAATCAGAATATCTAGATTTAAGCCTCAGCATTGCTGTTCACTTTTTTTTTTTTTTTTAACCCTGAGGAAGGCACTTCTTTGAGTTTCAGTTTTTCTATCAAAATGTAATCAGTACATTTCCAAACCTTGCCAGCCTATGACAATAAAATGTAGGGACACTTCTTTTAATGCTTCTATTAGTCAAGAATCTTTGTAATCAATTGTAAGAGACAGAAAACCAATCTAAACTAGGTTAGGGAAAAGAATTATTCTCTTTAGTAATCAAACCACAGGAAGTACTGTATTGTATTTAGATCTCAGGAATAATTATTATTTGTCTCATTACGTCTTCTTTTGGTTATTCTGGAATTTAAATTTATTCACCTTGAGACATTTGTCTTTTGCCTTAAATTTTCTAATGTCTTAATTTTCTTTCACTAGAGAGGCCAGGCCTGTTTATATCAAATTCAAGGATCAAGAGAAAGGATACTGACTGACACCCATCCCTGAATTAAAAACTCTAGCTGAAAGGTTAGTTGGGACATTTTCTAGAGAAGGAAAGGAGTACTCTTCATGACAGGCAAAATAATAGATTCCTGTGTGATATTCAAAATGCTGACTATAAGATTCTATTCCACACATGGGGAAGCTAAGTATTTTTTTCTACTAGTTTTTTTTCCCACCCAGTTAATGGGTAGGACTACTGCAGGAATTATTGCCCACTAATCTGTCATGTTGGTTCTTTATGCTCTTTATCAGTTGTCCACACTCTGAATCATTGTTATTCCACAGGAATAAAGTCAGTCTTTTAATTCTTCAAGGGGTTTTTCATCCTATCAGTTTGCTCCCTTGTGGCAACATGTGGCAGGACAAGCTAATTCCTCACCAAATGAATCTATAGGAGTCCTGGGCTCAGGGCCCTCAATCCTCAGCTCTCAGTTCAGAGAAACACTTTTTCATGCCCAGTCTAAAGCCTGCCCTAGGATGCTTGATGGAAATCTTTTAGAGCAGTTCTCACTCCCAATCACAGGTAGGAGTCTCTATTACCAAGACCAGAAAATTGAAGTATTGAGCATTTTTAAAAGCCTATGATATTTACTCATAAATAACACCATGAAGTTGACAATAACATATATATGTAGGAAATATTTCTCTTCTTTCTGGAAGAAAACAGGCTAAAGAATCCAGTATATGTTGTTTAAACAGCACAGATCTGAATTTTTGTCAACATTCATACTGTCTTTTGTGTCTTCACAGTTTTCTCCAAGATGATTCTCTTACTCTTAAGAACTGTAGCTGCTAGGAACCCCCTACTTAGTAGTTTTCCTATAACAAACAAAGCCAAATTAACTTTTTCTTAATGCGGCACATCAATGAAGCTAGTCTTGTCTTGTTTGAATAATAAAAATTTATAACACATGTGCAGTATTAAAGTGTTCTATATTTGTGGTAAAGAAGAGTTAGGTGGGATGGTTGTTTATTGCACAAGTGTTTTATTAGGTAAAATTCTACCTGTGATTTATTATCTCTTGGAGTATCATAGGGTTAAAAATCATATTTATTCATATATTTAGTTAACTGATTCTTGCATGCTTCCATTCATTCTCTTATTCATTCAAAAATATTCATTAAATTCTTTTTAAACATTCAGCACCATGATAGACCATGGCAAAAGAGGGAACAAGAAAAACAGTCCATAGTGTTACGGAACATGACCCTAGTGGAATCTTTTGAATGAAGTCCTGAATCAGTATCTTTTTCACTCTTAGTGGAAAAAAAAACAACCAAAAAGTTCCATGCTCTTATGAAGAGAGCCACATTGTTGTTACTCCTGATGTCCTGACCTGACTCTGGGAATTATATCTAGTTTACCATAATGATTCATTCATTCATCCAACTGAATGTCATTCTTTGCTTCCTGTCTCCAGCAGATCGATGTCTACCAGACCACAGGGATTACAATTTCATGGTGAGAGCACTGATACCATGATACAGTTTAAAAATATTTGTGCATTTCTTATGTAATCAGGCATTTTAAAAAGGAAATAATTTTTATTTATTGCTGATCAAGTCACTTAACTTCTCCCAGTGAATGTTTCACCCCCCCTTCTGAAAAAAGAGTTGCTGCTTATTTTATGAATGTTCTTATGATTACTTTGAGGCATTACACATTATTACAGTGTATGTTATTATTGACTTGAATGAGTCCAATTATTTCATTTTATTTTACTAACTTGCTACTCTAAGGGAAAGAGGTAAAAGGATGCACAAATAGGTTATGGTAAAATAATTTGTAAAGATAAGGTACCTTCTGTAGTTTGCATAGTATGTAATAACTGACTTTTTTTTTTTTGAGCATACTTCTCTCTTAGCTCCTGTCCTACTTCTTCAATCCCCTTTTCCAACTCTGGAGTGAAATCATTCATTTTCCATCTCTCTCCTCCTGTTGTTTTGTAAATTCCCCTCTACTACTTCACTGAACTGCTTTTGTGAAAATCCAATAACTTTCTTGTTGCTAAATATAAACTCGGTTTTCTTCCATTCAGCTGTCCTGCATAGTGGACATACCATCCTGCTTGTTCAGGCCCCAAACCATCACCCTTGATTGCTACATTTTTTTATGTCTCACATTGTATCTTCAGCAAACATTGTTGGCTCTACCTGTGGAAACAGGCCCAGATTTCCACCATTTCTCACCTGGTCTGAGCCTTTACCAATGTTGCTTCTTATCTGGTTTCTCTGCTTTCTCTCTTGCTCACCTCTGTTTCTTCTAGCTATTTGCTCTCTTTGTCTGGAAAACTGATTCACTCCCAAAGCCTTGTTGCCTACCACCTCATTTCCCTCAGGTGTTTACTCAAATATCACTTCAAACCATCCCCAAACCCTTCATAAGTATATTTATAACCTATTTTTACTGTTTTTATTTGTATAAATCTGTTAATGTTCTATTTTTTCTATTTTAATTTTCCTAGAAAACTATAATATTCTTTAGGAAAAGACTAAATAGGGCTATAGATATACTCAAATACTTCTTTACTGATGCACAAATATCAGACTTTTAAATATTGGTATTTCAGAGTTCTTTTAACTCAATATAACCTCTTAATGAAACATCCACACATAGACTTTCTTCTACTTCCTGGCCACCTGAACATTTCAAATCCAGACACTCCTTATTCTCCTTCACTGCATTCTGTTTCTTCATTGTGCTCCTTATCTCATACTGTGTGTTTTGCTTACTGACATGTTGCCTCTTTGACTGCCTAATCCTCTTCTTACAAACTAGTACACTTGAATGTCTTATTCTCTGTTATATCCCCATTTTCTAGGACAGTATTAAGTACCTAGCATGTAGAAAGTGTACAAAAAATAATCTGTGGAAAAGGAATATATTTTGTTGTTATTAGGATAATTTTCGATTGAGCCAATAATTGTCTAAAATAGGTTTGTTTTCTTTCTTTCTTTCTAAATAAAGATTAATATTTATTTAAAATAAAAAATTAAAAAATAGAACATATTTAAAAAATTTTTTGTATTAATTTGCTATATATGACAGCAGAATGCATTACAATTCATATTACACATATAGGCACAATTTTTCATATCTCTGGTTGTACACAAAATAGAGGCACACCATTCGTGTTTTCATACATGTACTTAGGGTAATGATGTCCATTTCATTCTACCATCTTTCCTCTCTCCTCTTTTCCTCTTTGCCCTATCTAGAGTTCATCTAATCCTCCCATATGTGACTCCCCCACCCACCACATTATGAATCAGCAGCCTTAAATCAGAGAAAACAGTTGGCATTTGTTTTTTTGAGGATTGTCCAACTCCACTTAGCATTATATTCTCCAATTCCATCCATTTACCTGCAAATACCATGATTTTATTCTATTTTAATGTCGAATAATATTCCATTGTGTGTGTGTATGTGTGTGTGTGTGTATATATATATTTATATCACATTTTTTTTATACATTCATCAACTGAAGGGCATCTAGGTTGGTTCTACAGTTTAGCTATTGTGAATTGTGCTGCTATAAATAAACATCGATGTGGCTGTGTTCTTGTAGTATGCTGTTTTTAAGTCCTGTGGGATAAACCGAGTAGTGGGATAGCTGGGTCAAATAGTGGCTCCATTCCCAGTTTCCCAAGGATTCTCCATCCTGCTTTCCATATTGGCTGCACCAATTTGCAGTCCCACTAGCAACGTATGAGTGTGCCTTTTTCTCCACATCCTCACCAATAGTTATTGTTGTTTGTATTCTTAATAGCTGCCATTCTGACTGGAGTGAGATGAAATCTTAGAGTAGTTTTGATTTGCATTTCTCTAATTGCTAGAGATGTTGAACTTTTTTTCAATATATTTGTTGATTGATTGTAAATCTTCTTCTGAGAAGTATCTGTTTAGTTCCTTGGCCCATTATTGATTGGGTTATTTGTTTTTTTGGTGTTAAGATTTTTGAGTTCTTTATATATCCTAGAGATTAGTGCTGTATCTGATGTGTGTGTGGTAAAAATTTGTTCCCAAATTATAGGCTCTCTATTCACTTCACTGATTGTTTATTTTGCCGAGAAGAAGCTTTTTAATTTGAATTCATCCCGTTTATTGATTCTTGATATTAATTCTTACACTATAGAAGTCTTATTAATGAAGTTGGGCCTAATCCAACATGATTGAGATATAGGCCTACTTTTTCTTCTAATAGACACAGTGTTTCTGGTTTAATTCCTAGGTTCTTAATCAAATTTGAGTTGAGTTTTGTGCTTGGGTAGAGATTAGGGCTTAATTTCATTTGGTTGCATATGGATTTCCAGTTTTCCCAGACCATTTGTTAAAGAGGCTATCTTTTCTCCAATGTACATTTTTGGCACCTTTGTCTAATATAAGATAACTGTAATTATGTAGGTTAGTCTCTGTGTCTTCTATTCTGTACCATTTGTCTACAAGTCTATTTTGGTGCTGATACTATGCTGTTTTTGTTAATATTTCTCTGGTGTATTGTTTAAATTCTGGCATAGTGATGCCACCTACTTCACTCTTCTTGATAAGGATTGCTTTAGCTGTTCTGGGTATCTTATTTTTCCAGATGAATTTTATGACTGCTTTTTCTATTTCTATGAGGAATGTTACTGTGATTTTAATTAGAATTGCATTAAATATGTATAGTGCTTTTGGTAGTATGGTCATTTTAACAATATTAATTCTGCCTATCCAAGAACAAGGTAGATCTTTACATCTGCTAAGGTCTTCTTTAATTTCTCCCTTTAGCATTCTGTAGTTTTTATTGTAGAGGTCTTTCACCTCTTTTACTGATTCCCAAGTATTTTTATTTTATTTTTTGAGGCTATTGTAAATGGGGTACTTTTCCTTGTTTCCTTTTCTGAGGATTTGTCACTGATATACAGAAATGCCTTTGATTTATGGGTGTTGATTTTGTATCCTGCTACTTTGCTGAATTTACTTGGTAGTTCTAGAAATTTTCTGGTGGAATTTTTTTGGGTCTTCTAGTTATAGAATCATATTGTGGGCAAATAGTGCTAATTTGAGTTCTTCTTTATCTATCCGTATCCCTTTAATTTCTTTCATCTGCCTAATTGCTCTGGACAGTGTTTCAAGAACTATGTTAAATAGAAGTGGTGAGAGAGAGAATCCCTGTCTTGTTTCAGTTTTTAGAGGGAATGCTTTTGATTTTTCTCCATTTAGAATGATCAACATCATTCTAAATCCTTGTTTCCCTGGGCTTAGCATAGATAGCTTTTATGATGTTGAGATATGTTCCTATTATCCCTAGTTTTTCTAGTGTTCTGAATATGAAGGGGTGCTATATTTCATCAAATGCCTTTTCTGCATCTATTTATATGATAATATCGATCTTATCTTTAAGTTTATTGATGTGATGAATTACATTTATTGATTTCTGTATGTTGACCCAAACTTGCATCCCTGGGATGAACCCCAGTTGATTGTGGTACACTATCTTTTTGATATGTTTTTGTATTTGATTTGCTAGAAATTTACTGAGAATTTTTGTATCTATGTTCATTAGATATATTGGTTTGAAATTTTCTTTGATGTGTCTTTGCCTGGTTTTGGAATCTGGGTGATATTGGTTTCATAGAATGAAAGTGCTTGGAAGTGCTCCCTCTTTTCCTATTTCCTGAAACAAATTAAAGAGTATTGGTATTAGTTCTTCTTTAAAGGTCTTGTAGAACTCAGCTGTATATCCATCCGGTCCTGGACTTTCCTTGGTTGGTAGGTTTCTGATGGCATCTTCTATTTCATTTTAAATTGTATATATTATCCTGATTTAATTTGGGCAAATCATATGACTCTAGAAATTTGTTGATGCCTTTGATATTTTCTATTTTATTTTCAAAATAATTTCTGATATTTTCTATTTTATTTTCAAAATAATTTCTAATTATCTTCTGTATTTCTGTAGTGTCTGTTATGATATTTCCTTTTCATCATGAATGTTAGTTTTTTGAGTTTTCTCTCTCCTTCTCTACATTAGCATAGCTGAGGGTCTGTCAATTTTATTTATTTTTTCAAAGAACCAACTTTTTGTTTTGTCAATTCTTTCAATTGTTGTTTTCTGTAGTTCTAGTTTACTGAGGGAAGATATCATGCTTTTATATTTAATGGCAATTTCAAAATAAAAACTACATATGAAAGCAAACTATTAATCTTACAAAAACTCTTGTTTTGTATGATTTTAACTTATTTGGATTTAAATAGCAAATCTTAGTTTTAGATCTTTCTTTTTATTAATGTGAGAATTGTTTTGAAATGGCACACTGCACACCTAGCTCCCAATCTTACAAATTCTTTTACAGGAATCAGAGTTGAATGGGGCAGTGATATCTTGATATCTTAATTATCATATAATCACTTGATAACTTGGCTTTTCCTTGTGCTATTGTTTCAGTTCAGTAGTGTCTTAATAGTTGAGTATTGCATTGTTTTTTTGAGGGCATATATTTCTGTTTGTGTGATTACTCTTGTTTTGGGCCTGAAAAGTATTGTCATATGTCTTGAGAAAGTGCTGATATTCCCTCTTAATATTTCTTAAGTGGAAAGGAAGTATTAACAAGAGAAACACTTTTAGATAATTTAAGTAAAATGAAGGAGAGCTCTGACAGATTGTGGCAAGCAGTGTCATCAGGCATTCAAGGACAAGTACCTGGTCATAGTTTTTGTTCTGGAAATAGCACTTCATATAGGTCTTCTTAATAACTCTATACAGTACACAAATAAAAAATCATTAATAACTTTTCTGTTATATGTGGATGATATTTGTGCATCAGTGAAGAAGTATTTTAATATATGTGCAGCATTACTTAGTCTTGTCCTAAAGGATATTAGGAAAATTAAAATAGAAAAATAGAACATTAACAGATTTATAGAAATTAAAAAAAACAGTAAAAATAGGTTATAAGTATACTTATGAAAGATTTGGGATGGTTTGATTTGTTTGAGAAAATATTTCAGAGTGGTATACCTGGACTCAAAAATAGCTCAAACAAGATAATGAATGGATCAATGAAGGGTCTGAAAGACTTTTAAATATTGGTATTTGTGAGTTCTTTAACTCAATAATAACCTCTTAATGAAACATCATCCACACACAGACTTTCTTCTAGTCCTAACCATATTTCCAATTCTCTTCTGAACCTCTGCATATGGACATCATCTAGCCACTTCAGATTCAGTGGAAGAATGATAACGTCTGCTATTTGTTGATGGGTTAATATTTTAACTAAATGGTATTCTAAGTGTTTCATTTGCATTAGCTAATTTATTATTCAGAACAATTCTGAGTTGGTTCTTTTGTTACTTTAGTTTTCCAGATGAAGAAACTGAGACTTCAGTAGTTTAAGAAACTTGCCTAAGTTCACATGGATAGTAATTGACACTTTTGAGAGCAAAGCCTATATATGATTCCTTCCCACACTCCTGCGATGCTAGTAATTGGATTCAGAGCTTCACACATGGTAGGCAAGTCTTCTACCACTGGGCTACAGTCCCACAAAGCCTGTGGGTTTGGTGGTTTTTTTTTTTTTTTTTTTTAAAGTACCAGGAACTGAATCCCGGGCTGTTTAACTACTGAATCACTTCCCTAGCTTGTTTTATTTTTTATTTTAAGAAAAGTTCTCACTAAGTTGCTTAGGACTTCATTGATTTGCAGAGGCTGGCTTTGAACTTGTAATCCTCCTGCCTCAGCCTCCTGAGTTGCTTAGATTTAAAAGTCTGTATTCTTAACCACTGTTATTACTTTCAAAAGAGAATTCAAGTGTTTCTTCAAACTGCTTCTTTTACTTTTTCTCATTTATCATTGAATGGCACCTCTATTATCAAGCCAGAGTTTTCGGCATGCTACTTTTCTTCATTCCCTAAATCTGAATTTTCATTAAGTCATATCTAATCCTATATCTCTTGGAACTGTTTCTTTTTATCCATCATTATTACAGCTTCATAATACAGGCTGTTATAATCTCTTATCAGATTCTAATGCTCTCTCAGCCAATAGTTTTGCTCTGACATTTTCTATGTTACAGTTTAAGTGATTTTTCTAAAAGCTTGTATTGTCATAACACATTTTTGTTTAGGATCCTTAAAAGGTTTTCTGTCACCTGTAGGATTAAGTCAATTTTCTGAGTATGTCGAACAAGGGCTTTCATAATTAGGGTCCTGTTCACTTCCATCTTTCTCTCCTGCCATTTCCTTTTATGTTTCTCTTGCTTCAGCCATAGAGAACTTTTAGTTCTTGAACATATACTATTCCCCGTCCTGGAATACTTTTCTTCTAATCTTCCATACAGTCCCTTAATTTTTTCACAGTAATTATCATATGGAATTCTAAGTGAATGTTTGTCTTTCCCCACTTCCAAGTACACTGTGAGCTCTATGGTTTAATATATTTCCTTTTTAAAGTCTTTATATTCTTTTATATATATAGCACATAATGTATCTAATGATTCATGAGTAATTGATGAATAAATGAATGGATGGACACACAAATATATTCTTTAATCTGTAGGTTTATATTTGGTTTTGCTAATGAAGGAGAACTCTTCAAAGACCAAGTAATTGAGGAAAGCAGAAGAGACAGCTGTCTGATTCAATTGGTTCACACAGAGGCATATAGTTGGAAGAATTTTCTTCTTGATTTTGTTTTGAGATTTGTGTGAGTGTATGATATATTTAGAAACTCCAGAATATTTTTTAGTGATAGCATACAGAATGGTTTGGATACTGAGGCTTGAAGTAATTGACTGGCTTGTTTAAGCTCTTCAACCAATTAATTACGGCTTGAATTTGAACCATAATGCTTAATTTTACCTATTTTAGTATTCTGAGACTAGAGAATAAACCATTTAGTACATTAGTCCAGTTCTCTTATTTAACCAAGAAAGTAAGTCCTGGAGAGAGTAATCTTTCCATTGTCCCAGAGCTACTAAGGGACTGAAACTACCAATCTTGCACTTTCCCCACAGCTAAGAAGGAGTGGAGTGTAGGAGCTAAAAAGCAGAGTTGAGTCCACCTGGATTTGAATCCCAGCCCTGATATTTACTGGCTTCCTGGTTTGGGAAAATTCAGTAGTCTTATCTGTAAAATGGGGGAAAAGTGCTCATATAAGGCTAATGTAAAGATTAAATAAGGCAAGTCTTACAAAGTACTGCTGCATAGTAAGCATTAGGTAGATATTACCTGCCATTCTTTTTATTAAAAGGTGCTATAGTGATTTCCCCTATATTGTGTTCCTATTGTGTCAGCTTTATGGGATCTGTCACATGATTATTGCAGTTAATCTTGTGCCTCTATTTCCTTCTAGACTATAAAATTTTTATGGATAGAGTTCTTTCTCCACTCAAGGGTCTGGCACAGTGCTGATACATAAGAGGCATTTTTTTTGGGGGGGAGCGGGTACTTGGGATTGAACTCAGGGGCACTTGACCACTGAGCCATATCCCCAGTCCTATTTTGTATTTTATTAGACAGGGTCTCACTGAGTTGCTTAGCACCTGGATAAATTGATAAGGCTGGCTTTGAACTCATGATCCTCCTGCCTCTGTCTCCTGAGCTTCTGTGATTACAGACATGTGCCACCATGCCTGGCCACATATAAGAGGCATTTGATATGTATTTTTTAAAAAGTTAATGAACACTTTTATCTTCAGAAGAAAAGCAATTGGATAATTATTTTCCTGTCTTTGACACTAAATCAGAATTTGTTGGAAATATGTGAATTATATCTATAGAAAAGATAGTAGAAGATGTGAAAGCATGCTATATATTTGGCCAAAGAAAAACAAACTGCTTGGCTCAGGTCATCATCACTGCAGGGTTTCTCACCCTGACACAGTAGTTATCACTCCAATTATTTTCCGTCAAGAACCAGAATCACATGCTTCTTTCTCATTCTTTTCTGAATGAGTTTGAAGAAGCCTAAATATAAAGCAGCATTTGCATGCATCATTGGTGCTAGAAATACTTTATTTTATTTATTTATTTTAAAGAGAGAGAGAGAGAGAGAGAGAGAGAGAGAGAGAGAGAGAGAGAATTTCAATATTTATTTTTTAGTTTTCAGTGGACACAACATCCCCGTTTGTATGTGGTACTGAGGATCGAACCCGGGCCGCACGCATGCCAGGCGAGCGTGCTACCGCTTGAGCCACATCCCCAGCCCCTAGAAATACTTTATTTTTTACTAGACTGGGCTCATTTAAAAAAAATAATTTTCTGGCCATAATACTAATGCTTTTTGGATGTGAAGTTCTTTGGGGCAAACATTTCGTCTAGCAACCTGAACAAATTAGAGATTAGTTATAACATAATGCAAAATGTAAGAGCATTGGAGGCAGATATCCTGAGTTGGAATTCTCATGCCACTTCTTACAGCTGTGTAAAGTTCAGCCAGTTATTTCACTTCACTGTGCTGCAGTTTTCTCATATATAAATGAATGTGAAATGTATACTTCTTAGGGGTAAATTAAATAATCACATGAAACACTTGACAATAGTACCTGACATATTGCAAATATTAAGTAAATGTTAGTTTTTTATTTTAAAACAGTGGATGGCATATTTATTTAAGATATATTCTATATAGTGTTATATGTTGTCTGCTAAATATAGATATTAAAGTCAACTTTTTTAAGAAAAATAAATGCAGCAATTAGAGTAACAAAGTTACATTTTTCTTTGGAAAAATTTTTCTAAGGAGAAGATACAGAAAAATGTACTCAGGCCACTTATATTAGAGTTTCTTGTTAAAAATACAGAATCCTTGTCCTCAACCCAAATAACTAAATTAGAATCTTTGGATATGGGACCAAGGAATCAACATTTCAAAAGCATCCAATGTTACTTGGATATAAATTGACCACGGATAAACTTTAGAAATATTTACCTACAAGGCACATGTTTTACTGAAAATGGTTAACTGATTTAAACATTTTATTCTTATATGAAGTAGTTTCTACTGAACCTACTTCTCCTCAAATACTGACAATGTAATAAATGGATAAGTTCTTCCTGAATCAAGGTCATATGAATTAATTCCTCTGTTAACTCTATTTTCAATCTTATTTGATAATACATGCTTCTGATTACAGTTTAATGTTCAATTTCAAATAATATTTGCAATAAATTCAAGTATTTAGGTATTTTGGCTGCATTAATTATTTAGTTTTGCTTTAGAGACTATAGTCTTGGAACTCTAAAACAGAAACAAAAGAAAAACAAATAAATAAGCAAAACAACTAGAAATAAACTTCAATCTATCCTTGCTCCTGAATTCTGCATTGGGCAACAGCTAGTATTTATATCCATGCTATATGAACATGGTAATGCATTCTCTGTTTTTGTATATGCTATTCCATCTACTAGTAATGTCCTCCTTATTTTACATATGTATTTTATATATGACAAGCCTCTTCTATACTGTGGAGTTAATCTTAGACATCATAACCTCTGTAAAGTCTTCTCTGATATGCCCTGTCTCCACCCTGGTCTGGATCAGGACCCTTTTTATTTCTTTCATATTCCTATATTCCTATCACACGTCCTTGCACATGTCCGATTATCTCTTTTCCCTACTATGTACTCCTTGAATTGTGTTTTCCAGTTCTTTGCATGATATTGGGTCCATAAGAAGTATTCAGTAAATGTCTATTAAGCAAATAAATCAATTTTGACTGCCTTTCTCCATATATGAGATGATTGTGTTCCTGAGAAATGGCATTGAATTCAAAGGCTTAAATAAAAATTAATTTTATCATCAGAAATAGAAGACCAAGTTTAGTTGTTCATTTTTTCCTGTGTGGTTAATATTAAACAAAGATAAAAATTTTCTATCCTAACCAAGTTAAGATAGTTAAGAGCCTTGCATTTCCTTGCTTAAGCACTGCTGTTTAATGTCTAAGGAGAAGATACAGGAGCAAACTTAAATCCAGGGCACTGGTTCTGAGTAATAGTATTGTGCGTAAAGATGAAGAACCATGCTATCCATACTAAAAAAAATGTTTCCTGGAATGGAGAGAAAGAATTGGAAGACAGTAAGAGATGTGTACTGTTGAGAAAGGATCCTGGGTTCTTTCTCCACTGGCTGAACCTTGGTTTGGAGTTGAAGGGAGAGAGAAAAAATAATGGGACAATCTAGTTAAGTCTGTAGAATTTGGAAGTATCTAGAGGTTTTGGACATTCCCTTCATTCCTGATGTAGCCTGGTAGAAGTAGGACAGATATATTTTAGTAGTAATAAAAGACCGAACTCAATAGGTCACTTGGCTACTATATCTTTTAAATCAGGATTTCCATTTCATATTTATAACATAATTCCATTGCTTTAAATATGATAGAGATAAGAAATACAAAGGAATTTTTACTCCCATACTCAGATTTTCAAAAGGAGTTGATAATGAAAATACTGAAATGTTAACAGTGATTATCTCTGGTTGGTGGGATTGTGAGTGACTGTTGCTTTTCACTGTCTTCATACCACACCAAATTTTGAAAAATTTCCATAGTGTAATGGCTTTTCACCTTAGTTTGCCTGGCAAAGTATTACTTATACTTTAGGTTTCTCCTCCCCCTTACTAACTCAGTATTTAGGCAGAATTCCCTTGAAGTGACTTTAATATTCTGGATAACTTAATCTCTGATTGCTATAGTATTACACAGGAATAATAATCTGTTTTCTTTTCTAGAGAGACAGGGATCATAGATTATTTTTCTTTGTTTCAACACATAGTACAAAATATATGCTTAATAAATATTTGTTAAATTGACTAACAATAAAGGCCAACATAATATTACTTCAGGGGTTTGTCCAAATTACAGTTTCAGAGAAGGTTCTTTTTTCCTAATGAAAAAAACCCCTGTTTATAAATAAGTACTATGAAAAAACAAATTGTGGAACTCCCCATAAATTTTTGTGAAATCAAAACAAAGACTCTTAGGTAATGTCAGACAATATACAGAGTATCTGAACATCACATATAAAATGTATCTGAATACTCTTTGTTCACTAATAGTTTGGTTATTTATGATGAAGCTGAGAAATTGCTATGGGTTTTCATTTTTTTCTTCTCTTTTTCCTGTGATATTTGTCATCTTTCTTTGACAGAGTGCAAATTCCATAGTAAACACAGAGATTTTTCTTTTTTATCAGAATTTGAGAATGTATAGTAAAATTCACACATGGGACACTGTGGGTAATGATTATTTCGGTGTAATTCTTCATAAGTTGGTATAGAAAAGTTAAGGATTATTTCACCACAAGATTAACTCTTATAATAAGTGTGATATTGATTATTTTCAAGTTAGGAATAGAAATGATACATTCAGGACCATTTAGCAAAGACAGTGATAATTAGGCTTAAGGGCTGATAATTGGAGAAGTAATAAGTTGAGGCATGCATGTACTTCTTGTTTACATAACAAGGAAGGGGAAATTAGTTTTTTTTTCCCCCACAAAAAGAAATACCTTAAGGATTTTAAATCTCTATGGTAAGGGTGAGAAAAATGCTATTAAAAGTTAGTCACTTTGTCTTCTGGTCTACCTCTGGGTTTTGCACATTTTTTTTTTTTACTTAAGCACTTTGTCAATAAATACTTTCCTTTATTGTAGGTGCTGGGGATTGAATCTAGGACCTTCTAGCATGTGAGGCAAGCATCCTACCAACTGAGCTATATCCCCAGCCCAATATTTTATATCTTTTCAAAGCCACTACCTTTTTGAGTACAGGGCCTATGTTTTATTTATTCTGTGAAGTCACTCACACATGGTAGGGAATCACTTTTTCTTTTTTAAATTGAATTAAATTGGATGAAGGTACTGACCTCTAGTCCTCAATTTAGAGAGTAGACTGTACGTGTTTCCTTTAGGAGTAAATTGGCGCAAAGAGTGAAAACTAAGTCCTTGTCTTTAGGATTCATGATCTCAGAGAAGTAGGAGTTGCTTTTCTGGTAGTTGATAGCTAGAAAGATTATCAGGTTAAGGGCCAAGAGCATTTGTTAAATGTGTATAATTTGCCACCTTCAAATATGGCATTATACAATGAGGTCCCTTTTGTATATTGCAGATTTGGAATGGATATTCTTACCCTTTTCCTTAGTAGTAAAATGTAACTATTTTTAAGCTGTCAAGAAAGCATTTTTGGTATCTTTTGAGTTGGTCAAATCCAATGAAGTACTTTTGGATTGACATATCTGCCAAATCTACATAATATGCTTTAAATTGTTCATGATATTTGTAGAAGTCCTCATGGCTAAAGATACAAAGGGATAAAACGTATGTAAATGATTATTAACAGTGCTGTGATAGATTTTCATGTGTGAAAATAGTAATGTTTTGAAATATTAATTTTGAGCTAGTAATATTATCATTAACATAATATTAGTGTTCAGAATATATTTTAAAACTCATTGCCAACCAAATGTTTATTTTATATTAAAAAGGTCAAAGTGAAGAACTTTGAGATCTAAGCCAGAAGCATACTCCTGAAAAAGCCAGGACTGAAAACTTTGGTTTTCAATATCAGTGTTGGCAATAATTTTTGTTTTCTTCAAATATAATCAATATTAAATGGCCTTTTCTCTAAGATAAACATTGTATTAATGTGCATATCTTAACTCTTAGGGCTTCAAATAGCAAAAGAAGGCAGGAACATAAAGTAGTTGTTGAATCCATGCTGATATGTACACTTGGGAATTAGTTAAAATAGAGGTCAGCTGGAGTTCGAGGGTGCAGGATGGATCCAGGAAGGAAGCACACCCTGGTGGCTATGTTCCTTTCCCATTGGTCATAACATGGGTAATTAGAGAGGAAGTTGGCTCTTCTGTTTAGTGTTTTCTGCAGTTTCTGTGTCTGTATGGTTGGTTTATGGCCAATCCCTACTCTTATTTAATTCATCAGAGAGGAAAATTCCACTTTAATATTATTGGGTCTGACAGTAAATAACATTAATAGCATAGTACCTCACACATAGTATCATTGACTAAGTGAAAATCAGACTATTGTCTCGTTCCAGTAGGGTGCATAGAATACGTAGTTCCTTGGACAAATTCAGTTTTGCAATATTAAACGTGTTGCTTGAAATCATGGATGTCAAATTATACTGAAGTGATCTCACTGGGTTTCTAAATGAGAGCAGCTCAATAGTGACTCTGGTGAGCTGGAGTATGCAGTTTCTTCTTGTTTCAGAGATACCCAATCCAATTTTTTTTTTTTTTGGTAGCAGGGATTGAACCCAGGGGCACTTAACCTCTGAGCCACATCCCCATCCCTTTTTACTATTTTATTTAGAGACAGGGTCTCCCTGAGTTGCTTAGGACCTTCCTAAGTTGCTGAGGCTGACCTTGAAGTTGGGATACTCCTGCCTCAGTCTCCCAGGCTTCTGCCACCAAACCCAGCCTAATCTAATCCAAATAATTTTTAATTATTTAGGGCCCAAGAAAACTTTACTGTAGTGAAAAAAACTCCAGACTGGGAGAAATAGAAAATTTACCTGGAGTAATTTTCATGAAGTATACTGCCAGCAAATTCTCTCTTAGCCTCCACCAAGGATGCACCAGAATCTCCAAGGCAGATAATATGTACATGAAAGAATGCTTCTCATGCAACTTGGATTTCCTTTTCTCTTCATTTTCTTTCCACCTCCAAGTTTGAAAACCATTGGGAAAGTTGAGCAGTAGTATTCTACAGTTTCTTAGTAAAATTTCCACTGTCTGATGATTTTTCCCAGATGTTAATCTGTTTTATAGTTATCTTCATTGGGATTTGCTTAGTATATGGATATGTTCTCTCAGGGTATGGGCATTAATTCTTTTAAAAATTTTTTATGCCTTTATTTTGTTTGTTTATTTTTATGTGGTGCTGAGTATTGAACCCAGTGCCTCACTCATTTGAGGCAAGTGCTTTACTGCTGAGCCACAACCCCAGTCCAGTATAGGTATTAATTCTAAGGTATTTTATAAAACAGAGATGATAGGTTAAATAAGGATCATTTTCCCTTTCTCCACTTTCTTTTTTGCCAGGCTAGTATTTGACATCTTGGATCAGAGACCTTAAGAAATAATGGGCTTCCTTGATCTTTAGAAGTAGATGGTCTGCAGTAATCTGGGTAAGTCCTCTTACACTGTAGAAATGGTAGCTCTGGCATGTAGTAGGCAACTAAGCAATAGTTGTTCCAGGAAAGTATCTTCATGGGTTCATAATATATTATAGATAATATTATAGTTAATAATATATTATAATAATGTATTATAGAAAAACACAGATTAAAAGTAATTTAAATACAATTTTATTTAAATTTTGACTCTTGGAATAAAGAGTTTTTACAACTTATAATTTAAATTCATTTAGAAGAAATATAACTAATGTCTTAGAACTTAATTGTAGTTTTTGGAATAGCATTCCTAAAAAGAAGTTATCATTTTTGTTCTAATAAATTGGAATTTTTGGAATAGCATTCCTAAAAAGAAGTTATCATTTTTGTTCTAATAAATTATTTGTGATTTCTGACTATTGTCATTAGTTTGTGTAAAAAGTCAAGTTGGGTCCTAATCAGTTAATTTCTAGTTGGGAACTTTGTCATTTAAGTCCTTGATATTATCCTGATGTGCTGTGCATAAAGTAGTTTCACAAGTAATAGTAATCATTATGACATGAAAAACAAATATATTCTCATAGCCTATTTTAAGAATTGTACTGAAAATGAAAACAGATAAAAGTTACCTGCAAATGCCATAATTTTATTCTCTTTTAATGCTGAGTAATATTCCATTTTTAATCTATTCATCTATTTATTGAAGGGCATCTAGGTTGCCACAGTTCAGTTATTGTGAATTGAGCTGCTATAAACATTGATGTGGCTGCATTACTATAGTATGTTGATTTTAAGTCCTTTTGGGTATAGATTGAGGAGTGGGATAGGTGGGTCAGATGGAATTGAAGAATATTATGCTAAGTGAAGTAAGCCAATCCCAAAATTCCAAAGGTTGAATGTTCTCTCTGATAAGTGGATGCTGATCCACAATGGGAAGAGAGAGCAGGAGAAAAATGGAGGAACTTTGAATGGGCAAAGGGGATGGAAAAGAGGGAAGGGTGCATGGAAAAAAGATGGTGGAATGTGATGGACATTATTACCCTAGGTACATGTATGACTGCACAAATGGTGCAATGGTACATGTGTACAGAGAAATGAAAAGTTGTGGAGCAGTTGTATATGACAGCAAAATGCATTCTGCTATTATATACACCTAATTAAAATAAATTAAGAAAAATTACCTGCAATTCTGCCTACATCAAACACTATGAAAAATTTAGTGTATTGTTAAATATTATTTAATATTCACTCCTGCTGATTAAAGGTTATACAATCAGTGATAGCTAAAATTTAACTTATCTTTATAACTTCAGTCATTCTCTTTTAACTCATGAGTGCTTTTTACCCCTTTTCATTTGTAACCCCATACTTGTACTGTGGTTCAATGATATATGGGTTTCATTTCTTAACGTACTCTGGATCCATAAGCAATTTTAGGAAATAATGTTTAGCCACCCAATGACCATCATTAACTACTTTTCCATACAGAAAATCTTCTTTGACTCTTTCCCTTCCATGGATTATTACATAATCTAATGACATACTAACTAGATAATCAAATGACATACTAATTTTGAAGATACCTTACCTGAATTAAAAGACCTCAGGTACTCTTTTAAAGCAAAGGGTACATACTTGGGCTACTCTTATCAGATTTAATGTTTTTTAACATGTTTTTATATATCTTGATTATTGCTATTATCAAAATATTTTCTGTCCCTATAATTTTTATTGGAAAATCATAAAAAACATTTCATTTTTAATTGTATATGACATATATTTTTCATAATTCATATATTGAAAATATCTATTCAATTCTTATTGAGTCAACAGTAACTTAAATGTTTGATTTTATTTTTGTTAGAAATACTTTAGTCTCACTAAGACACACTAATTTTGAGGACACCTTACCTGTTTTGAAAGACCTCAGGTACTCAGAGCAGAACACCTAGTAAACCTTGTTAATAGCATCTTGTTTGAACTATGTCTCATATGGGATTTTGGAAATGAAGTAAGTTGCCTCAAAATGTCAAATCAGACCCAGCTGGTTGAGGCCAGATTGAACTTGTCTGTATAAGAAGTTAGTATCTTAGGTAAAATTATTAATGCCCATTAGGAAATATTGCATGCTGTATTTTACACCAGTAGCCAGGTGTGGGCAGTGATAACAGGGCTTGAGGGATCTCTCTTACCGGCCCAGGGATCCAAGGCATTCAGTGCAAAACCTGGCCAGCAGCCCGAGTGAGTAGGAGCCATGTGACTCTGGTGAGTTGGAGTGTGCAATTGCCTCCTGCTTCAGAGCTACCTGATCCGAATACTAAGCAGAGCGAGTGCCGGGCTGAGTGTAAGACACTGAAGACACTGCAGAGCAAGGTGCTTATTCCAGAGGCATTACAAAACATGGAGATTAAAGACCAGGGAGCCCAAATGGAGCCGCTGTTGCCTACGGTAAGAGACTACCTACTGTCAAATAGATTAACTGCTTTGCTGCAAAACCTGTCAGGCAAGTGGTCTGCTAGCTAGGTGCAGTGAGTGTACTTTTGGGGTGGTGGATAGCTTCCTCGACATATGGACAGGGGTCTCCTCCCATCTCCGGAGACTGAACTGCATAAAGCAAAGCACATGATTGTTTCCCCCTTCTCAATATGGATGCACTATGGTGATGAAATGTCTCATGTTTGTTGCTGTTTGAAGAAATGGCTAGGTTTTAGCAGCAGGGGCAGTTGTGTGTCTCTTTCCCTGTCTGTTACTGCCTATCTTTCTGTTTCTCAGGTTGTGCAGTGGAGGCTCAAGCCCCTGCAAAGAAACCCCCTTTTATCCTTTTATCCCATTTAATTCCTGATAAATTTTCTTCCCATGCCTCATCCTGAGGCAGTGAGGTGAGGGAATCTGCTGCTGTGGCAGCTCTAGAGATTTAGTCTCCGCAGAAACCACAGGAAAGGCGTGTGTGTGTGTGTGTGTGTGTGTGTGTGTGTGTGAGAGAGAGAGAGAGAGAGAGAGAGAGAGAGAGAGATCTGTCAGTTTCTTTCTCAAAGGGAAATATGCCACGGTTCATGTACAAAGAAGGTATGCATTTTGTGGGGACAGGCACACGATTCAGATTTGAATATCTGAGAGGTTCCTGAACTGTCATTTGGAAATAGCCCATCTGTTTATCTCTGGGTCCTTAAGCCGCCTCCCTGGATTTAATTTTTGGATAAGTGATTGATTTGCCTTCTGTCCTCTCCACAATCTCTCTGTCTGGCTCACAGACCTTGGATATCTTCAGGCAACATCTTTTTTAGTCTGGAGCAGCCCATGTTGTTGTGCTGAAGGAAAAAAAGAGAAAACCCCCAGTATTTTCTTGACGCAGCAGAGATGCCAAATGCTAGCTTCCAGCCATCTATCAGCGTTCTCACAGAATAGCAGAAATCCCCTCCCTGCACCAAACCAGAGAGACTGTTTCTCAGCTCTCTGCTACTCAGGTTGGTAACCCACCTTGCAGACTAGGGACTGGCGGTAAGCTGTCCATTTCCGAGTTCATTCCTAGGCTTTGTGCATATCTTTAAATGAAAGGATACCATAGGAGGAGTAAGCAAATTCTGGGCCATAGTATTTTCAGAGCATTACCTCTCCTGCCGGTCTCATATGCTGCAAAAAGATTCGTTACCATCCCGGAATCAGCTGTGGCAACTGAGCATGCCCAGTTCACCTCAGGACGCCAGGTTTGGGCAGGGAGGGAACAGGGAGATGGGAAGAATTGCTGGAGTCACCACCAAGAATGGAGTCTAATTAAGGGCAGGTACAGCCTGTCAGAGAGGGGGAAAAAGGAGGAAAGCCATTTAGCCTGCCTACTTTAAAGTAGTGCTATTTTTGCGTGGAATCAAAGTGGAGTTATTACACAAAAATAAGAGTAAAAGATTTGTCTGTCTTCCCAAACTTGGATACATAAATTAGGATTCTGTAGTTACTCAGAATAGTGTTAAAGATACCAGGAAACTATTACTCTTTGGAGGAGAGGGAGGAACTACACACAGAAATAGCGGTATGGAGATTTAAGAAAGATTAAATATGGACGGGGGAGGGGGCTTTTTTGGTGGTGATGATAATAGGGAAGAAGGGGGTTGGAACTTGTCCTAGAAAAGCAAGCTGAAACCAGTTTGATGTGGCTTATGAACTGTCACTGGTGGGGAACAGTTAAAGGGTTTAGGACCAGATGAGGATTAACTGGAGGAATTTAGAAATACGATGACATTATTGGACTATGGGCAACCAGTTTGTGACTTAAAAGAGCAGAGAAAATACAATTTTGTCTAGAAAAGAAAGTCTACAATAAGTTTGCTGGAAATTTCTGAAGGTCAGAGTTAAAAGTTTTCATTTTATAGGAATAATAGTGCAGTATAGTTACACATTTTAATGTTAAGATAGAGCCATGCTACCAGTTTATTATAAAAAAAAGAAGCATGAGAAGCTTGGAAAGATGCTGAATTTTTGGTCCAATTTGCACTTGTATAATATTTTAAACTTCTCCAATTACTTTTGTGACTCTCTTTAGGTCTCAAAACAAGTATGTTATATAAAGCACATTTTATCTTTATTTTAAAGATGAGAACCTAAAGCATAACAAATCTGAATAACATCTAAGGTCACAGAGTGATGAAGCTACGACTAAAACACAGGGTTTTGAAAACTAGTTGAGAAATTAAAAAAGAATTTGATATATTTTAAATTACGTTCTTAATCAGGCTTAAATCAATAAAAATTCCTGGTTTGGATTTTTTATGATTGGAAAATAGAGAAAGGAATAGATTTAGGCTTTGATTAGAAAAATTAATGGATGGCTTTGCAAATAACATGTGAGAGTCAATATGGCACAGTATTTAAGAACACAGTCTAGTAAATCTAGCATTGTCATTTACTTGGTAAGTTATGCCTTAGTTTCCTCAGATGAACAATGGGAAGGAAATGATACTTATCTCTTGGATTATGTGATGAGTAAATGAAATAATCTATGTAATCCCAGCATTTAGGTAAGAACTCAATAGACTGAAATATAGACATTGAGATGAATTCTAGGTTTCAGAGTTTTAAGAGAGTCAATTTTCATTACTGTCTACTAAGGAGGAAGAATAGAAAATGGAACACTGGAAAAGATTGGATAGTGGAAGTAGAAGGTAAAGATTTTTAGTTATGACTATAGAAATTGCTGGATGGTTGCAAATCCAATTTGAAAAACATTAAAAGCAAAGATTAGGTCTGGGACAAAAGCAGTCAGAGGTAGATAAGAAGTGAGAGAGAAAGAAAAGCCGTAAGAATGACAAGTTGGTCAAATGAGTGAAAGTATTGATTCTGATACAAGTGAAATAGAAGATTCTCATTAATCTTCCCAAGCTTTACTTCTATTTAGGGTATATAAAGTAAATAAGAATGGTATGATGGGAGAGGCACTTAAATGTTTTTCTTTTTTTCCCAATAATTTTTAGAAAGCTTCAAATATAACTTTTCTTACTAAATTAGTTAACCTTGAATTTTGTAGACCCTAATCATGATTAAAAGGGCACTCATTCTTCCAAGTCCAGGGTACAGTTTAGCTTTCATAACTTTGAAGCTATAGAACAAGCTTGTCCAAAAGATTTGTTTAATTATTATCATTTTGCAGTGATGGGGATTGAAACCAGAGTTATTTTACGACTGAGCTATATCCCTAGGTTTTTAAATTTTTTTAAATTTTGAAACAGGGTACTGTTTGGTTGCTGAGAGTGGCCTTGAACTTGTGATCCTCCAGCCTCAGCCTTCTGCATTGAACGTATCATAGGTGTGGTCCTCACTGTTGTGTGTGTGTGTGTGTGTGTGTGTGTGTGTGTTTAATTTTTTAGTTGTAACTGGACACAATCCTTTTATTTATTTATATGTGGTGCTGAGGATTGAACCCTGGGCCCCACATGTGCTAGTTGAGCACTCTACCACTGAGCCACAACCCCAGCCCCACTGTTGTGTTTTAACAGTTCTTCATGTAACAGTCCTTCTCAGATATATCTTTTGTAAATATCTTCTCTCAGTCTGTGGCTTGTCTTCTCATTCTATTAACAGTGTCTTTTGCAGAGCAGAACATTATAATTTTAGTGAAATCTAGTTTATAATTCTTCCTTTCATGGATCATGCCATTGCTGTATGTCTAAAAAGTCATCATCAAACCCTAGATCATCTAGTTTCTCCTGTGTTTTAGTCTAAGAGTTTTATAGTTTCATGTTTTACATTTAATTCTGCAATCCATCTTCAGTTGGTTTTTGTTGCGGGTTTTAGGGTCTGTGTCTAGATTTTTTTTTTTTTTTGCATGTGAATATCCAGTTGTTCCAGTCTTTTGTGAGAAAGACAGCCATTCTCACTGTATTGACTTTGCTCCTTTTCAAAGATCACTTTGTCAAAAACATGTCTGTGAGACTATATCTGGGCTCTCTAGTCTGTTCCATTGATCTGTTTGTCTGTTCTTTTGCCAATCTCACACTGTCTTGATTACTGTGGCCTTATAATAATTCTTGATGTTGGATAGTATTAGCTCTCCTTTATTAATAGATCTTTGCCTTTCTATATGAACTTAATAATCACTTTGTTGATATCTACAAAATAACTTGCTGTTTCTTTTTGCTTTCAATTATATTGGATCTATATATCAAGTTGGAAAGAACTGACACATTACCGAATCTTCTTATTCATAAACATGGAATGTTTCTTCATTTATTTAATTCTTTGATTTCTTTCATCAGAGTTTTCTTGTTTAGATCTTGAATATTTTATTAGATTTATATTTAAATGTTGTTTGCTTTGTCAATGTAAATAACATTATGTTTTAAATTTTAAGTTCTACTTGTTCATTGCTCATATTTAGGAAAGCAATTGACTATTATATATTAACCTTGTATCTTGTAACCTTGTTAGAGTCAATTATCAGTTCCAGAGTTTTATGGTAATTATTTAGGATTTTCTTTTTTAAAAATTTTTTTAGTTGTAGGTGGATATAATATCTTTATTTTATTTGTTTTTATTTTTATTTTTTAATGTCGTACCAGGGATCAAACCCACTGCCTCATGCATGCTAAGCAAATGCTGAACCACTGAGCCACAACCCTGGCCCCTTATTTAGGAATCTACACCCTTAGATGTTCTTTACCAGATAATCTGTTCTCTTTGTGAAGATACTGTTTAGGTTGACAAGAATTTTAGCAAACTATTTGTTGACCTAAAAAGGTGTTTTGGGATGTAACTTGAAAGCTGAGTTGAGAGAATATATTGCACATTCTATATACAAGAGAGGAAGAGACCTGCTTTACTTAGGTCGACTTTTTTCTCCAAATCTGAGTTTTCTTTTGATAATTTTTAAACTATAATGCAAGAAATATAACAGCAACTAAATTTATAAAAGTTATTTTACAAAAATAAATCTCACTTTTTTAGTTGCTGGTAGTTTTTTAAGGCCAGTGTTGGTCCAGTGTCTTAGAGTATAGCACAGTAGATCAACTCCAAATTATTAATATTTTCATATTGATTTTTATATTTTTAAGTTTCTTCAAAGATATTATGACTTAAGGAGCATTTTTAAAAATAAAATATTGTCTGTCCTTCAGACAATTTAAAGGGAAAAACAAAAGGAAAGCAGACAAAAATCAGCAGAAAGCAGATAGTGGTTGCTTATGTCTGGGGGTGGGTGAAATCTGTGAAGAGCTTGAGGGAAATTTTGGGGATAATGGAAATGTTCTATGCTTTACCTTGAAGGTTAGATGTAGTTACTAATGATATATCAATTCATTTTTAAAAAATGAATATTTTGAAGTGTGCAGCAAGTGAAAATTATTTTTTAATGATTTTATGCTCAGAAAAAATTGTTTAAAATTAATGAATTTGTTCATAAATTTAGTAAATAGATATACTTATTTCATGTTCTGCTACAAAAAGAAGGAAAAATAAAACATAAAATAGAATTCACTTGATTTGTTTTATTAAAGAGTTTGTTAAGGAGTTTAACACTGCAGGAGATACTATCTCAGATATTTGCAATAATCAGAAATCATTGAATTCTGGGGTTATTACTAAGCATGTAATTTATGAAAAGTATATTAATGAAAGGTTTTAATAAATTGAATGGCCATGATAATTGATTTATTACTATATATCATAATTATGATATTTAATTATCTATTTTCTTTATTCGGGTATTGGATGTGGGGTTTGTATTAGTTTTCTAGGGTTGCCATAGCAAAAACCAAAACCTCATGGCTTAAAACAACATAAATATATTGTCCCATAGTTCTGCAGGTTAGAAGTCTCAAATCAAATTATCAGCAAGAACCTATTCCTTTCAAAGCCTCTAGGGAAGGATCCTTCCATTTCTCTTCTGTATTCTGGTAGCTCCAGGCATTTCCTAGCTTGAGCAGAATAAGCTCCAGTCTCTGCCTCTGCTTTCACTTGGCAGGCCTCCCTCAGTGTCTCCTCTCTTTTTATAAGGACATCAATTATATTTGACAGTTCATCCTAATGACCTCATCTTAACTTGGTCACACCCGGAAAGACCTCTATTTCCATATAAGGCCATATTCACAGATGCTTGGGTTTAGGGCTTCAACATCTCTTTTTGGAGACACAATTCAATCCATAAAAAGGCATTTAATGTTTTAGGCAGAATTTTCTATTTTTACAATCACACTTCAGTGAGGTTAGAGTCCTGTTTAAATAGGACTAGATATCATAACTTCTAATATTATTGAAACTAATGAAGAATAAAACAACACCAGCTACATGTGGAAGGCTTGCTAATAATTTCTAGATGTATCAGTCCAATCACAAATAAGAAGTCCTGTGTACCCATGTGATCATGTCCATTGTCATCTAGTAACTGGGAGCCCTTGCTTTTTATTCATTTACTTTTATTTTTAACAGTTTTATTAACATATAATAAATATCACTTATATTTTCCTAATTAGTGTGTAATTCTATAATTTTCAGTATTTATTTATTACCTCAGTATTTTAATTATCTATCTATCTATTTATTTATTTGTTTATGATATTGGAGATTTAACCCAGTGGCATTCTTCCACTGAGATACACCCCCAGACTTTTAAAATTTTGTTTTGAGACAGAGTCTTGCTAAGTTACCCACGCCAGTCTCACACTTGTGATCCTCCTACCTCAGGCTCCAAAGTTGGTGGATTACATGCAGTTGCCACAATGTTTACTTTTAAATTTTCATTGTCCTCCATTTTTTTCCAGCAATATGAAATTAACACTCACTCTTAGTCTTGGCAATGACTGATCTACTTTCAGCCTATTTGCTTTTTGTCTCTAAAACTTTGCCTTTTTGAACATTTCATATAAATGAAATTATACACTAGATAGTCCTTTGTACCTTGCCTCCACTTAAGTGAAATATGTTTGAGGTCCAACCTTTTATAGCATGTATCTGAAGTTTTTTCCTTTCATTGCTGGAAAGTATTATATTAGCTGCATCAAGTTGCAGTCCCACCAGCCACATCAATGTTTATAGCAGCACAATTCACAATAGCTAAACTGTGGAGCCAACCTAGATGCCCTTCAGTGAATAAATGAATAAAAAAAAATGTGGCATATATACACAATGGAATTTTACTTGGCAATAAAAGAGAATAAAATCATGGCATTTGCAAGTAAATGGATGGTTTTGTAGAAGATAATGCTAAGTAAAGTTAGCCAATCCCCCGCCAAAAAAAGTGCTGAATGTTTTCTATGATATAAGGAGGCTGCCTCATAGTGGGGTAGGGAGGGGGGAGAATGGGAGGATTAGATGAATTCTAGATAGGGAAGAGGGGTGGGAGGGAAAGGGAAGGGACAGGGAATTAACAAGGATGGTGGAATGTGATGGACATCATTATCCAAAGTACATGTATGAAGACTCAAATTGGGTGTCCACATACTTTATATACAAAGATATGAAAAATTGTGCTCTATATGTGTAATAAGAATTATAATGCATTCCACTATCATGTATTTAAAAAATAAAATCAATTAAAGAAGAAAGTATTATATTATATGGATATATAATATTTTGGTTATTGTTAATTTATGATCATTTAATTCCTAATTTTTGGCTTTTACAAATAATGTTGCTATAAATTTTCATGTTTCCATGTGTACCTATGCCTACATTTCTCTTGGGTAAAGTCTTTTTGATGCAGCTTTTCTAATGCTTGTGAAGTGGTATGTTGTGATTCTGATTGATTTTTTCCTAAGGATTTTGAGCATCTTTTCATGCTTATTGACCGTCTGTATATTTTCTTTGATGAAATGTATACTTAGGGGGAGGGGGGAGGGGGGATAGTAGAGGATAGGAAAGGCAGCAGAATACAACAGACACCAGAATGGCAATATGTAAATCAATGGTTGTGCAACTGATGTGATTCTGCAATCTGTATACGGGGTAAAAATGGGAGCTCATATCCCACTTGAATCAAAGTGTGAAATATGATATATCAAGAACTATGTAATGTTTTGAACAACCTACAATAAAAATTAATTTAAAAAAATACACTCATAAAAAATGATACAAAAAATACACTCAAAATGGATTAAACACTTTCATACAAAGAAAAAAAAAAAAGAAATGTATACTTAGATCTTCAACCCACTTTTCAAATTGGTTATTTTTCTTATTGGTTTTCAGGAGTTCTTGATATATTTTGGATATAAGTTCTTTATTAGAAATATGATTTGCAAACATTTTTCACATTGACCTCTCTTTCACTTTCTTAATAGTGACTTTTGAGATAAAAGTTTTAAATTTTGAGGAAATTCATTTGTATCATTTTTTTCTTTTATTGATTGTGCCTTTGTTGTGTTATCTACAAGGTCCAACAATTTACTAAGTTTTCTTCTGATTCTGCAGTTTTAGCTCTTTTATAAAAATCACTGGTCAATTTTTGTGTTAATTTTTGTGTATGGTGTGAGTTAAGGATCTAAGTTCTTTTGGTGGGGGGAACTGGAGGAGAGGTAGAGATAGCTCATTGTCCCAGCATCACTTTTTGAAAAGAACTTCTTTCCTGAATGAATTTTCTTGGCAGTCTTGTTGAAAATCAATTTCTTTAAAAGGAATTTCCTTGGATTCTGTATTCTGTTCAGTTGATCTTATGCCTAGTCTTATCCTGATACAATACTGACTTATTTTGGATTACTGAAGCTTTATAGTAAAATTTGAAATCAGGTAGTGCAAGTCCTTCAGTTTTATAGTTTTTCCAAATTGTTTTGGCTATTCTGAATGCTATGCATTACCACATAAATTTTAAGATCAGCTTTTTTATCTCTATAAATATCTGAAAGGATTTTGTTATGGATTTCTTTGAATTTAGAGACCAATTTTGGGAGAATTGTCATCTTGACAATGTTGAATGTTCTTAAATACAAAGGTAAATTGTCTCTTCTTGTATTTAGATCTTAATTTTTCATGACAATGTTTGTAGTTTTGTTTTAGTCAGAACTTCTATGTAATATATCAGGGGTGATATGAAAATTCTTGAAGTCCCATTTATATAGTGGTTTACAGTAGTCTTAGATACTAAATTCGGGTTGAATTCCAAATAGTTCGAATTCCTGCCATGCCCTCAGAGGATGAAAATGGAGTTTAATCTGTGGACTGAATTGGATGTATTGCAATCCAAAACTCTGTAAATTTTTGAATCAATGGCAAAAATTTCTAGACCAGGATCAGTAAAATTTGCTCATTCATTGTGAAAATTATGCTATAAGGACATAATAACTAAGTTTTCAAATCATATTGAATGTGTTAGGTTGTTGGAGTGTCTCCAACATTTATTTGTAACTCTGGTTGTTCTTGCTAATTATAAGAAACCAAAATTATTTAGATAAGGGCTATTTATTTCTAAAGACTATTTTTCCCCTTTTTGACTAATTAGTCTTTGATATCAAAGATAATGATCTAGTCAAATTTCAGAAAGCAAGTTCCATAAAAGAAGTTAGGTATATAACAACTTGCAGAAGGGCTCAAAATATAGCTTTGCTTATGAAGCACATTTCATCATTCTTGGATGCATATTGCTTCCTTCATAAACAAAGGGGTAAATTTCTCTTGATTTTATGTTTCTTTGATAATAACTCTATTCAAAATCTGCTTTGCTCAGAAATAGGAATATGGTTAAAAAAAAAAAAGGTGGGGGTAAAGGAAAAGGCAAAAAATTCCAATAAATAGAATAGTTTTAATATAGATTAGAATTTGTTGAGTGCATGCCATATGCTTTTGTGCCTTATTAACATATAACATTATAATATAAATATCTGTTAAAACATCTAATGTTGTATAGTTGACAGCACTTCTATCACATATAAAAATTTAGTGTTTTTTTCCTAAACAAAAAGATTATTGAAAATCTTAGACTTCAGAAACAATTGCATCAGAATCATCAGGAGGGCTAGTTAAAAAAATGCAAATTCCAGGACTTATTCAAGTCTATAAACTGAGAATAATAAAGGGTAGTACAAGGAAACCAAAATTTTTAAGATGTCTCTAGTTGATTCTATGTACATTAAAGTTTGAGACTTTTTGTCTTAGAAAATAGAAAATAATTGTGTTTTAAAATTATTTTAGCTGTGAGAACACTGGAAAAAGAAGTTTTGCTATAAGAGTAATTTTTTAAAATAAATCATGACAGATTATAATATTAAGTGCCTACTGCCCATTTTACTTACTTAGTATTTATTATGTACTACTTTGCAGTATTGTACATATTCATATATATTCATTTATATTAACTATTTTCCTTAAATTTAAATATATAAATATATAACTTGTTCTCTTAGCGAGTCCCAGAATCTTGAAAACAGAGTCTAGTTTAGATAATTTTGTGCTACTCTTACAGAGCCCAGTGCACATAAGTCCTTCTTAAACATATCATGGGTGATATTATTAAGTAGCAGTACTAGTAAATATTAATTGTTAAGAGCTGAAACTTTGAGTTGTATAGACCTAGATGTTTTAATCAAAAGAACAAAAAGTTGTTGTCCAAGATTTTGCTAACTTTGGCAATTTACATAGGTGTTCAAAATCTCACTTAATTCTCATCTATAAAAAGAAATGGCAATGGAAGGATCTACCTTATAGATTTGTGAGAATCAATGTAATATATGTATATATGTATTATTCAGATTAATTACTCACTAATAACAACTATTACTACTATTACTGTTATTGGCCTAGTATTTTTCCTTTTGAATGAAAATCCTTATTATAAAGATTTTTATGTGGGCTGGGGATGTAGCTCAGTGGTAGAGCATGAGCCTTGCATATGTGAGGCACTGGGTCCAATCCTTAGCACCACATAAAAATAAATAAAGATATTTTAAAAAAGATTCTTATGCTTGATACACATGATTTATTTAATCATTGGTGTAATAATGCTTGCTCAGTAACTTGATTTATTCTGTTGGCAGTAATAAGGAAGTATGCCAATAGTATTATTTGGTAAGTATAATAAAATTAATTTATTAAAATTATAAATCAATATTTGTTTTTTAAAGATAGCTTACAAGAAGGTAACATGAAAGAAAACACTTGTTACTTTTTTAGATTTTTATTTTGGGATAACTTTGCACTTAAAGAATAATTGCACAAATAGTACAGAGTGTACATATATATATTTTTCCTCCTTACCCTAATAGTAACATCTTGCATAATTACAGTTGATTTCAAAACTAAGCAGCTAACATGGATGCAATTATATTAATGGTATGACCATATTTATTTGAATATTCTCACTATCTTTCTTCTGTGTAAGAATACAATTCAGAATACCATGCTGTTTAGATGTCATGCTTCTTTAATTCCAATTTGTGACAGTTATTCAGTCTTCCTTCAGCATTCATGGCCTTGTCACTCTTGAAGTGCATGGGTCACTTTTTTTCAATTTCTGTGTGTTTGAGGCTTCCTAAGATGCAGGTGTGCATTGTTTGTCAGGAACATAACAGAGATGACGTTTCCTTTTCCATGCATCATATCATGTGGTACATGATATTTTATTTCTGGTGTTGTTAAACTTGATTATAGAGGTGACATTGTTTTTCCTTTAAAAAGTTAAAAAATTTCCCCTTGTAATATCATCTTGGGGGAGAGTCTTTGAGATCATACATATGTTCTTTTTCCTTCATTTGCAGACTGATTCTAGCATTCAAGGGTAAATGTTTCCTGGAGTTCTTACTATGGTGCTTGCCTCCTGGTGATCTTCTACTCTTTCTGCCTTTAGAAAGTAAAATTTTGGAAGAACTGTTGCTTCTCTCCCATTTTTAAATGTATATCTTTATTTATTCAGTTGCTTGTTTATTTCATTATGGGCTTAAAGGCATTTATTTTATTCTTTAGGCCATAGTAACATACTTTCATTTCTTTTGTTGATCAAATTATTTCATCTTTTGAAAAGGGGAGTTCCTTTAGTTGGCTCTTGTGTGTTTCTACCATACTTCCATCCTTTTTGGATGGGTCATTGAAAAGCTCAGTGAGTGGCTATAATAAATTTTTTTTAAATCTCTGGTATCATTAGGTTTTCCAAGATTATCTTTTATCTTGTATTCCTGCCTTAGTCCTAGAATCAATAACATCTCTAGGGAGTAAGTAGGCTAATTTTTGAGGCTATTTACAAATATTACAAAAATTTCTTCCAGAAAGATCATATACTGCGTTTTACTTCTGCTGGAAACTTCACCAGTATTTTTTAAAAACATTGTCAGTTAGGCTGGTAAACATTTTATTAAACTTTTCTTTTGTATTCTGTTTCTGACTTTGCTGTTAGTGGTTATGAAGTAGATTTTTAAAAATAATAGTTCATAAGAAGCATTGAACTAATGAAATGTAGTGAAAATTCCCTTTGTTTAGTTCACCTTTCTAGAGGTATTATGGAAGTGCTGCATATGACAGTTTCCAGTTTATCTCTTGTATACCTGGCTCCCCTGTGCAGTAAGCACCTTTACTGCTGTCATCATAGATTTTTGCTAGGTGCCATTTTGGCCATGAAAAATTTAAATCTTTTTTGAATGATGAATGTGTTGATTTCCCTGCTTCTTTAAATACCTCAGATACTATTTTAAAGTTTTTTTCCCTGAATAAAGTTGAGAGAGGTCCAGTGAACAAATTGTTTCAATATCTTCCCCTTTCATATTACTCTATGATAGACTAGATATAGACATACTTTTTTTTTGTTTTGAGATGGAATTTATGTACATTGCTTTTGTCTGTATCACTCCTTATGAAGAGACTGGCACTCTTATTTGAATTATCCAGCCACAATTTTGTTATCAAAATCATGTTGAAGAAATGCCTGAAGATCCTGAAAGATGACAAACTTGACAAATGTGAGGTTTCTGTACTTGTCTGTATGTTGTTACTTAAATAAAATGATTTGAACTCTCCTTATAATGCTCTTATCTAATAATTATTCCTTTTATCTTTATGTGGTTTGAAAAAATAATTAATTCTTAAGAAGAGAGATTAGGATTAATCTATTTTAAATTGACATTTTGGTGGAGTTACACAATAGTGATTGTTTCACATTTGTTACGGTATTGTGAATATGATAGTACTTCGTTTTTCTTTACCATAAAGATTCATTATAAATGTTATCATAAAAACCGAAAAACATCAATCCTCTTTGTCTGACATTAGACATTGGTTTGATAATAGTGCTAGTCAATAATGGGTATCAAAATCTCTAGTAAAAAACATTTGTGTAATGTAAGCTAAAATGATATTTAGGTAAATCTTTTTTAGGACAAGAAATGGTGAACTTATCCACTTTGTTCATTAAAAAAAAGATCCATAAAGCGGTTTCAGTAATTCAGGAAGATTCCAATCATGCAAAATTTATTTAAAACACATTGACCTAACCT
Organism: Callospermophilus lateralis; assembly: GCF_048772815.1. Lineage (NCBI taxonomy): Eukaryota > Metazoa > Chordata > Mammalia > Rodentia > Sciuridae > Callospermophilus > Callospermophilus lateralis. Next base: position 68,216,176 of record NC_135313.1, on the reverse strand, counting down.
TGAATATGACTTGAAAAAGATTGACCTTCCACAAAATTACTTTAGTTTATAATTTTGCCCATTCCCTTTTATTATTTAAAAACATTATTCCAGTTCTTTCCACTTACTTACCCCTCACTATTAACAATATAATTTAAAATTCCTTACCTTTATTGTCCATCTAAACAGATTTGCCCTATCTTTGCAGATGACTGCAGTGCCTAGTATAGAAAATAAAAGGAACACATAGATCCTTATTCCTGCGTTAGTGTTGTATCTCAATATAAAGATATCTAGTTAGCTAAGGAGTCCTTTCTATGTCAAATAAATCAAGTATTTTATATTAAATTCTACAACTTAACTTCCATGGTTACTTTGAAACTTTTGGCATTAGAATCAGCTTTTCTTGGAAAAATACACTTTGCTGATGTTTTCTTTGGTTCAGAAAATATCTTAAAAGGGAATGGAAAGGCTTCAAGATTTATTGAATCTCAGATTGTTCCATAAGACAATGATTTGATGATGATATTTCAATAATTTATAAACCCATTTGTATTTTTCTTAAAATATACCTGCAGAGTTTGAAAACAATTTTGAAAAAGGCATGGTTTTTTGCAATTGAAGTTTAGAACAATAATTCAAATATGAATGATTTATATAATTTAATAATATGAAATTTACTATAAAATTTAAAATTAATTAATTTATATTAATTATATTTATGATAATGTTTTATTGAGAAAGTATGGTGTGGGTATAGGAGTGACTCTTCTGTCTTAAGAAATGTGATGAAATTCGACCCTTTTAGGAAGGGTTAATGGAGTTCCAGTCATGGCATAAAAAACATTTTGTACTGCTTGGATCATAATATCTTTGTGCAGATGACTCATGATAAAGAGAATAAGGCCAGCCCATATAAATAATACTCAAGGTTAATTTAGAATCTCTTTTTAAGTCAATTGTTTTAGCCAGTGGTCTCTTATACCATTTATTAAGATTATCATAGAAATTATTCTTTGACTCAGGTTTTATTTCTCTGGTTTGGATTATAATTAGTAACTCTCTTGAGGTATAAAATCTTCTCATGGAATTGCTTAATTCTCATTTATTTTTGTAGACCTGCATATAAAACTACCTTTAATATTTGTAAATATTCTAACTAGGGCATGAGGAAAAGGTGATATGGAATTTGTATCTCCTATTAATGCAACTGACTGTTCTAGAAATTCAATCATGTTTATGTATTTCCTATTAATGCAACTGACTATTCTAGAAATTCAATCATGTTTATTTGAAAGTTTGATAGGAGCTTGTATTTCCACTGAATTTACTAGTGAAATATATGCTGGTGAGCTATGAAGTAACTAGAAATCAGTCATCTTGAGGAAAAAAAGGTCAAAAGGCTTTTATTATTGGTATAGTTTGAATAGTTAACAGTTGAAAAAAATCAATCATTTATTGAATATTAGTTCAATAAATGAGCATACATTTCCTTTAAAGAATTTGAAAATAAATTAATTTGAATTTGAATTACATGTACCACTAAATATTTAGTGCTTTAGGCTATTTGTTATTCAATTTGACTGGCAATTACTTATTTACAATGTAGCATGTGTACTTTCAATGATAAGTTGCATCTAAATATCATGTTCAAAAATATATTTTTACATAGAAACAGTGTATATTTTATACTTTATAAAAGAACTAGTTGTTTTATATACAATTGTCAGGCTTATATACCATAAAACAATTTATCATTTGTATATGGAAACACAAATGTGTGCTTGCCTATTTACCTTTTTAAATGTCTTGGTTGATATGTGCTATACAAAGATAATCTTTCCTGCCAGGTGTGGTGGTGCATGTCTGTAATTCCAGATGCTCAGGAGGCTGAGGCAGGAGGATCACAAGTTCAAGGGAAGCCTCAGCAACTTAGTGAATTCGTCAACAATTTAGTGAGACCCTGTCTCTGAATAAAAAATAAGAAGGGCTGGGGATGTGGCTCAGTGGTTAAGTGCCCCTGAGTTTAATCTCTAGTACCACCTTCCCTGACACCCCAAGCCCCTCAAAGCTCTCTCTTTCCTTCTAGTTTTTAATGTATTTTTTTTACTAACAAACTTGTTAGAAACTTATATGCATATAGAATATGTGTATAATGTGTATATAGAATACAAGATAACGTGTCACAATGACTAGTAACTAGTAAATTAATGAATTAAAATAGTTGTTCATCTGTGGTAAAGTCTTACCATTTTTTTTAAGAAAGAAAATCAGTTTTTCTTTTATTAATTCCACTAAAGAATTTGAATAAATGTAAACATTTGAATTCATCCATTTTTTTTTGTTATGTAGCAAGGTTTCAGGCTAAGTCAACATTTTGATGACCTCATACCTGTAATCAAAGTATACTTATTTAAATTAGGAAATTAATAACCCTTAGAATAATATAATATAATCTTATCATTTGTTCTGGGATATCCTGTAGGTACTTACAAGCTTCTATTAGAATTTCTCATAGGAACATCTACCCTATCCACTATTCTAAGAAAAAGCAAATGCATAAGTGAAACAAAATAAGATTTATTTATTCAAATATTTTAGAGGCCCTTTAGAGTATAATTTGAAATTACAATTTTACAACAAAAAAGAAATGGATCTAATCTACCTAATACTTCATACAGTAATTGATGAGGCATAAGAAAGAGACCTTTTGATTTCAGAAATAGTATTTAATATTTAATATTCAGAAGCAATTGAGAATTGGAAGAGACTGTTTTTTTATGCTACATGAATCCATAAACTTTCCTTAAAAAGAAATAGAAAAAAATACCTGTTGGGCCAGATGCGAACATCTTACTTTATTTATTGGCATCCATGTGCTGGAGCTTTATTCTCACTTAGATTTTATGCTTCATTGAGACTCTGGGCTTTGATGGAAATTTGTTAAAAATTCCAGATATACACCAGTAATATTTTTCATACTACAAGCATCTTATGATAATATTTGCCCATAGCTAATATACTCACACTTACACCTTTATATATATATAGATTATTACAACAAATTCAATGATGAGAAATGTATAGGAAAGAGAACACATTGCCCATTTTGGTTTTCCTCAAGTGAATTGGTGATTTTAATGTTGATATCACTTTCTAATTTCATATTTCTTTCTCAAAAGCTATTATAATGGTTTTATATTATGTGACTAAAGATACAAGAGTTCATCTTTAGTTATTTTGGACAAAGCCTTCACAAGAAAACACTGTGTTGTTTGGAATCTGTTATATTTTCAAGAAGCTATGACTTTTTAAAAAATGTAATATTCCCAAAGAATTTAGTGTTGGCTGAACATTCAAACTGAAAACCAAGTAAAGTAGTTTTACATAAAGCTGAGAGCCAGTCAAAATACTGAGCAGTGAACATTTATCGAATGATAAGGGTGTGTTCAGAAACTTCATCTTAATTCTTATTTGCTTTTGGGGACCTGTATTATATGCAGAGCTCTCTTTAATATTAGTCAGTGTTTACCTATGGATAAGGAAAAGGTGATAGGTAACTTATATTAATGCATATGAATATTTTAGTTTAAATTAGATGATGCTTGAGAAAAGATTTGACAAAAGATTAAAATTCCACTGAATTTAATAGTCAAACGTGCAAAATTTGACTATTGCAACGAAAGTTTATAGCTTTTAATGCTAATGGCTTTTTGGGAAAAGTCTATGTTATTTTGTGCTCTGTTTAAAATGTAGCCAAAGAGATACATTAAGTTTCCTTAAGAGGTCCCAAATCAGGCTAGAGATGCATGAAAGTAAAGTAAGGTTATGGCTCACAATAAAAATAGAGAGTATCCTCTGTTTGGACCCCTTAGCTTAATCCCACTATAGACTAGCTAGATTACTTTGTGACATTCTTCAATTTGAGAAACTTAAATTTACTTGATAATGCCTTTAAACAAATTGACTCTTAGGATGCTAAAATAAAACAATACAAGATTTTCTCTTTAACTTGTTTTTAACCAATTGAATGGGAAATGTTTTGATGCTGGGAAGCAAACAATAACAGAATAAATTAATGATTTTCACACTATGATTTTTAGATACTGTGGAAGTCTTTATAGTTACACATTTAGACCTCAAATTCATTCTTGCGTATCCCATTGACTTGAAAGTCTATGTGTGAGCCAAAAGAAATTTGAGGCCAGATGCAGAGGTCTATGCCTATAATCCCAGGAATTTGGGAGGTGAGGCAGGAAGATAACAGGATTAATGACAGCCTAAGAAACTTAGAGAGACCCTATCTCAAATATTTTGGCATAATTATGCAAGCATGGAATATAATTTGCTTCAATTCAGTCCTCAGTACTTTCCCTTTCCCTTACTTCCCCTTTCCACCTTCCCCCATTCCCATTCCTCTATTCTACTTATCTTTCTTATAATAATTTATAGTTTTTAAAATCAAATTAGTGCATTTTAGATATACATAAAGCTGAAATTCACTGTGATATATTCATACATGTACATAGGATAATTTGGTCAGTTTCATTCCACTGTTTCTTCCTTTTTCATCCTCCTCCTTCCTCCATGACCCTTTTTCTCTACCCAAACAATTTTTTTTTCTATTTTCAGGGGATTCCCAGTTTCTCCTTTTCTTTATTTTGATCAAGGTTCCACCTATGTGAGAAAACATTTGACCCTTGACTTTCTGGGTCTTGTTTATTTCACTTAGCATGATGTTCTACAGTTCCATCCATTTACCAGCAAATGCCATAATTTAATTCTTCTTTATACTGACTAAAATTTCTTTGTGTTTTTATACCACATTGTTTTTATCCATTAATCTGTTGATTCCATAACTTGGAAAATTGAATCATGATGGTATAAACATTGATATGGTTGTGTATCTATACCTATTTTGATCTTTTGAATAAATAACACAGTGGGATAGCTGGGTCATATGGTGGTTCCATTCCTGGTTTTTTGAGGAATCTCCATACTGCATTTTGGAGTGGTTGTGCTAATTTTGTAGTCCTGTATACAATGTTTGAGTATACATTTACCTCCATATCTTGAGGATATATTTTTAAATGTCTAAATAAGTAAGTATATATATTTTGCAATCAGCACTGCTGATAAGGCTTTAAAACTTTAGCAAATGACTTATCCTTTATAAATTGATTGCTTCAAAATTAGGTATATATATTTTTTTATCTTTGATATATTGACAAATACTTATGGAAAACTTACCGAGTTATAAAAACATTTTACATTGGTTGAAAATCCTCCCTTTAGCTTGCTTTATACAGGTATTATTTCTGGAATTTTCATTTTCTTATGTAGCAAGAGATTTAGAAGACAACATAATTTATAACATATTCCTCATTTATTCAGTTCCAGAATAGGTACCATTCTTGTAGTTGTGGCGTATTCTTTATGCTCAGAGATTTTAGAGAAGGTGTTTGAAAAATCAACTTTTTCTTTTTCTAGAATGATTATACAGGATTTTCTTAATTATAGATTGTTAATGAAGTCTGTTGTGGTTGTTCTTATTTGGAGAAACCAAATTATCCTAATTTTAACTTTGAAACTAGGTATTTCCTCAGATGTTTTTGTGACCACATAGGTAATAACACTTACATGCCTATCATGTTTAATAGTGTTGTAATTCTTCGCACAACTGAACACATTAATTTCAGGTATTTCAGCCTGTCAGAGTGATTGTCAAGGAACATATTTATTTTGATATCCAAATTAGAAGAAGAAATGAAACACAAGGAATCTGAAATATTAATTTAAAATCAAGATAATGTGTTCAAGACAATGCACAAGTCTCAGTTTTATGCACATAATGGAAATGGTAAAAGTAACTTTTTGATATTATGCTTGATGAATAGTTTAGAGCATCTAATATAGAATAATTTGTATTTTTAAAGTAGTGTAGATGTCCACCAAAATTTGAAGTCATCTTCAAAACCACATTAGAATGTACAGATTAATTTCTTTAAGAAAAGAACTCCTGGAAGGAAATGGAAGCACAGCATGTGAGAAACCCAGGTTGACTGAGCTAAATATAAAAGTATTAACATGGCATGACATTATTGTAATTCTATTTCAGATTTGTTTTCTCTGAAGATTTAGTTTTCTTAAAATTGAATTATTGGTAATTTCTTTTTTTTAATTTCCACTTTTTTATTTTATTTATTCTAATTTGTTATACATGACAGCAGAATACAATTCAATTCATATTATACATATAGAGCACAATTTTTCACATCTCTGGTTGTACACAAAGTAGAGTCACACCATTTGTGTGGATTGTGTACTTAGGGTAATGATGTCCATCTCATTCCACCGTTTCTGCTCCCTCCCTTTGCCTTCCTCCCCTTTGCCTTATCTAAAGTTCCTCCATTCCTCCCATGCTCCCCCCACCCCATCACCATTATGAATCAGCATCCTTATATCAGAGAAAACATTTGGCATTTGGTTTCTTGGGATTGACTTACTTCACTTAGCATGATATTTTCCAACTCAATCCATTTACCTGAAAATGCCATGATTTTATTCTCTTTAATACTGAGTAATATTCCATTGTGTATATATACCACATTTTCTTTACTCATTCATCTTTTGAAGGGCTTCTAGTTTGTTTCCACAACTTAGCTATTGTGAATTTATGGATTTTTTACATCATAAATCTTTCTGACAAGTTGGGTTAGAAAAATGAGTCCAGTTTCTTGGACCACTCCCTATCAGTACTTGCTGCAGTGTGAAGATCCCAAACTCTGCTAACCAGCACAATGCTATATTTAAAAACCCTTCAAAAGTTCTTTTATTAGTATTATAGCATTCATACATTTTTTTTCAAAATATTGCTGTATCTATGATCTAATTTCTGCCTCTTCTCCCTTGTGTGTCTGTGAAGAATGTAGGGCAGCTAGCATTATTTTTCAGAAAAAATAATGAACAAAATCAGGCCCATCTGGTGGTATGTAATTTGACCATGATGCAGGAAATTACTGGCAAAACCATAACTAGAACATAAGTGTCTTGATTCTTAATTTGCTCAACATTTTTTTTTTGTTACTTTGAAATGGCAGCATTCTCATATTTTTTCCTCATTTAGTGTATAAGTGTACTTTTCAAGACAAATATCTTATATTGTTACTAATCATTCACATATTTTTTGGAAACATACAGTGTGTGCTATTGAAAGGATCTGTGCGTTATTTTTTGGAGTATTATTATTACTGACACTCTACTAAATAATAAACAAAACAAAAATGTTATTTAAAATAAAGAAATTCCTGATACTTAACAATATATATAGTTTACTTGTAAACAGTTGATCACCACCCTGAGTGCTGTTTCCTTCACCCTCCCCAGAATTAACCACTGTTCTCAGTTTAGTGAGTATTCTTCTAGACCTGGTATGTGCCCACAGACAATACATAATGGAGGTGCTTCCCAAACTAGCATTCTGCTAATGGTTTTTAATTAAGTCGTATGTTTCTGATGATTGATCCACCTGATTATTTACCTGTTGCATATTCCATAGTCTCTGTATGATAGACATTTACACAAATTGTTACCTATGTTTTTCCTTCTACATATAATGCTGCAGTGACAATTTATGTTCTCTTTTGTTGGATGTTTAGAAAATTGACTTCTAGATTGGCTTTAACCCAATTTATATGTAGTCTTTGAGATTTTTTTGTTAAATTGTGACCTCCTTGAATTGTACTATCATAAAATACTGTTTTTCCACCCTATGGATTACAAATAATATGTAAATATTTTTAAAATCTATATTTCTTGAGAATATATTTTCTGTAATATTGGGAATTGCCTATTCATGTTCTTTTCAACATAAAAAATAGACTATTTCTCATAGAGTCTTATGGATTTTAAAATTTAGTCTATAAATTATATTGTGCATTTCCAGGTTTATTTTATTAATTTTATTCTGTTTGCCTGTTTGTGGTGTCTTTAATAGAAGATTTTGTTGTGATTTAGTCATTTCACTTTTCACTTGTTACTTTTCTTTTTTACTCAAGTTTACAAATGTATTCTACATGTACAATATTTTAAAGATCTTTAATTTAACTAGTACTTTAAGACATGTGTTTTACTTCATTACTTCAAACCTAATGACTTAAAAAACTGATCTTTTTATTTTGGAATAAGTTGAGATGTATAGAAAAGATGCAAAGATATAGAGCCTTCGCCAAACATCAGTTTCCTCTAATATTAACATCATTCATTGTACATTTGTCAAAACTAAGGAATTTAATAGTGGTACATTACTTTTTTAATTTTTATTTTCTGAAATTGTGGCATATTTATACATATGCATAGGAAAATTTGGTCAGATTCATTCTACTTTTCCTTCCTTCCCTCCATCCTCCCTGTTTCTCCCTTAACCCCTTTCCTCTACTCCCTGATCTCTCTTCTGTTTTCATAGGCATTCCCCCAGCTCCATTTTTTACCCTTGTTTTGATCTAGTTTCTGCATGAGAGAAACCATTTGACCTTTGACTTTCTGGGTCTAGCTTATTTCACTTAGCATGATGTTCTACAGTTTTATTTGTTTACCAGCAAATGACATAATTTCATTCTTCATTATGACTAAAACTCCATTGTGTATATATACCTCATTGTCTTTATCCATTGGTCTGTTGATGGGCATCTGGACTGGTTCCATAACTTGGAATTGTCAATTGAGCTGCTGTAAACATTGATGTGATTATATTCCTATTGAATGCTGATTTTAGATGTTTTGAATACATACCAAGAAGTGGGATACTGAATCACATGGTGGTTCTATTCCTAGTTTTTTGTGGAATCTCCTACTTTCTAGAGTGGTTGTACCAATTTGTAGACCTGTCTTCAATGTAAGAGTGTACTCTTTCCCCTTCAAATTAAAAGTTTTTGCACAGCAAAACAAACAAGACCATGAAGAGAGAGAATATGTTCTATTCTTCAGATAGGGGATTAATATCTATATTATATAAGGAACTCAAAAAACTTAACACCAAAAAATCAAATAATCCAATTGACAAATGGGCAAACTAAACAAGAACTAATCAAGACACTTCTCAAGAGGACATCTACAAATGGGCAACAAATATATGAAAAAATGATCAACATCTCTAGCAGTGAGGGAAATGCAAATCAAAACTACATTGAGATTTCATCTCACTCTAGACAGAATGGCAATTACCAAGAATATAAGAAATAGTAAATGGTGCACTACTTTTGACTGTGAATTCTCTTCAGATCTCATCAGTTTATCCACTAGTGGCCTTTTTCTGTTCCAGAATTTTATTTTGGATACAGTTTGGAATTTATTAGAAATGTCTCCTTAGTCTCTTCTGATTTGTGACAGTTTCCACTATTGTTTTTTTTATAACCTTGATAGTTTTGAAGGATACTTGTCAGATATTTTGTAGAATTTCACTTAACTCGACTTCATTTGATGTTCTCTTCATGATTATGTGGTTTGGAGAAGAACATCACAGAAATCAAGTGTCTTTCTCTTTACATCACATCAGATGGTACATGATAAATACACAACTAGTGATGCTAACTCAATTGCTTGGCTGAAGTCACGTTTCCTGGTTTTGTCCACTAAAGTTAATTTTCTACTCTTTCCATGTTGTGTTCTTCAGAACCCACTCAATAAATCCAGTCCACATTCAAGCTTTACCTCCTGTCAGGAAGGAAGTATATCTATATATGTTATTTTTTAACTTATTTATTATTTGTACCTATTATTCTGTAAAAAAAAATTCTCCTTTCCTCCCATTTATCTGTCTAGTTACTTCTTTATATCAGTGTGAACCCATCCATATTTATTTTATATGTTGGGTTATAGCCTAGTGCTATTTTATTTATTTTGTTGCTCATATGTTTTAGCTTTGGGTAAATGGAGCTTTCAGTTTGGATTCTATTTTTTAAAATTTTTTAAACTTTAAATATTTTTTAAATATTTAAATATTTTTTAAAATTTTCATTTTGAGAGGGATCATGCTAAATGAAAGGGTAAAAGATAGAGTGTCATGGAATTAGAAAATCTCAGCAGTATAATACATCCAAATACACTTATTTTTAAATATATCGATTGAAAATAATACTTAACAGTGAATCAGAACATTCAAATTTTCAGATTTTTTTTAAAACAACATGTTGTGGGAAGGAACTTAACAAATCTATCTGCCTAATAAACTTTTAAGTGTAAAATACTGTTAACTATAGAGACAATAGTGTAAAGCAGATCTCTGGAATTTTTTTATTTTGCATAATTAAGATTTTTATGACTGTTGAGCAATATCTCATGTCTCTCTCCCACAACCCTTGGGAATTATCACTCTGTTTCCTCTGTGTTTTACTATTTTAGATACTTTCTATAAGTGGAATCATGTAACATTTGCCTTACCAGGACTGACTTATTTCACTTACCATAATATTCTCAAGCATCATACTCTCATCCATGTTGTCATATATTGCAGGATTTTCTACTTTTAAGTCTGAGTAATACTTCATTTTGTGTATATACCATGTTATAAAAATTCCTTCATCCACTGATGGATGTTTAGACTGACTTTACATCATGGTTTTTGTGAACATGGGAGTGCAGATGTCTTTTCAAGATATTGATTTCACTTCCGTGGGAAGTGGGAATGCCAAATCATATTCTACTTTTAATTTTTTGAGGAATCTCTCTATTATTTTTCATTATTGCACTATTTGGCATTACCATTTACAGTATACAAAAGTATCTCAATTTCTCTATAGTTTCCCTAACACTATTGTCTTTTGCCTTTTTGATAATAACCATCCTAACAGGTGAGAAAGAGTGTCTCATTGGGTTTGATTTCCATTTCTCTGATAGTGAATGTAAGCATCTTTTCATATAATGTTGTATTTGTATGTCTTTTTGGAGAAATGACTTTCCAAATCTTTGGCTCATTTTAAAACTGAGTAATTTGCTTTTTTTCTTTTGTTTTGCTGTTGAATTATAGGAGTTCCTTACAAATTTGGAAATCATTCTCTTATCTGATATGTGGTGTGCAAATATTTTCTTCCAGTTTTTAGGTTGCCTTTTCCATCTGGTGATTGTTTCCTCTTTTTAGTTTGATGTGGACCTATTTGTCTATTTTTGCTTTTTTTTGTGTTGTTGTAGTGTCATACGCATGAAATCATTGCCAAGATCAATGTCATAAAGCTATCCCCCTATATTTTTCTAGGAGTTTTACAGTTTCCGGTCTTACATTTAAGTATCCACTTTGAGTAAATTTTTGTGTATGGTGTAGGATAAGTATGTAATATAATTTTACTAAAGTATAAGAATATATTTTGAAAGTGTTAAGTGCAATACCTCCAGCTTTGTTCTTTCTACTTAAGATCAATTTAGCTATCTGGGGATGTTTGTGGTTTCATAGAACTCTTTTTTATGTCTGTAAAAATGCTGTTGGAATTTTGATAGGAATTGAATTGAATCTGCACATGGTTTTGGTTAGTTGAGTAAAAGTCTTCTGATTCATGAATATGAAATGACTCTCCACTTGTTTTCATCTTTAATTTATTTAATCAATGTTTGGTTGATTTTAGTGTGTAGGTCTTTTGCTTCTTGATTAAATTTATTCCTAAGTATTTTATTCTTTTTGATGACATTGTAAATGCATCAAATTAATTTCCTTTTTGGATAATTTCTATTGGCATATAAAAACACTACTGATTTTTATATGTTGATTTTATATCCTGCAATTTTGCCGAATTTATTAGGTCTAACAGGTTTGTTGGTGAGGACTTTAGGGTTTTCTATGAATAAGATCATGTCATCAGAGGGGGGGATAGTAGAGGATAGGAAAGGTAGCAGAATACAACAATTACTAGTATGGCATTATGTAAAAATGGGGATGTGTAACCGATGTGATTCTGCAATCTGTATCTGGGGTAAAAATGGGAGTTCATAAATCACTTGAAGCTAATGTATGCTAATGTATGAATATGATATGTCAAGAGATTTGTAAGGTTTTGAACAACCAATAAAAAAAATAAATAAAAAAAAGATCATGTCATCAGCAAACAGAAAATTTCATTTCTTTTCTGATTTGGGTGTCTTTTATTCAATTTTCTTGCCCAATTTGCTCTAGTTAAGACTTTTAGTAACATGTTGAATAACAATGTTGAGAGTAAAATCTTTGCCTTGTTCCTAATCTTAGAGGAAAAGATTACTATTTTTAAGCATTTAGCATGTTAGATGTGGGCTTTTATGGAATTTCTTGTGTTGAATAATTGCCCCGTAATCAGAAATTTCCCAACAGAAAAAGATCAGGACCATGTGGCTTCAATGAATCCCAACATATATTTAAGGAAGAATCTATTCTAAGAATGGAAGAGGAGTGAACGTTTTCTTATCATTTTATGAAATCCATATTACTCTCATACCAGAACTAGATAAAGACACTATAAAACTACATGCCAATATTCCTGATAAATGTAGATGCAAAAGCTTCAACAAAATGCTAAACACACATACACACACTTCAATATCACATTGATATACCATGACCAAGTGATATTTATTCCTGGGATATAAGTATGGTTTAACACTCACAAATCAATAAATGTGATATACTACATTAACAATGAAGGAAGAAAACTACATAATCATCTCAATAGATGTAGAAAAAGCATTTGATAAAATTCAATACCCTTTCCTTATAAAAACTCTTAGGGTTCCTCTATCTTTTGAGAAGCCTTTCTTCATAAAGTAGTTTCCACTTATTATTGTCTAATTATTATTTTTTAGTGGCAGAATATTAGTGAGTGACTTGTCTCCTGTATAGCTTGGTAACTTATATTTAGAATATTCACAAATATGAAATAAAGAAAATGACTATATTAATTGCATGATTATTTTCACATAAGATAGGAAGTATATACCATTGTAATAAATGTGATCACTACTTAACCATTATTTATTCAAAATGTTTTAAAAATCTCAACTTTAAAACTACATTCTAATGATATGTATAAAATACAAATATAACTCATATGAAATTGAATAATGTCTTTTTACATAACAGTGATAACTTTAAAATACTATTGAGTGTGATAGTTACCTGTCATTTTTTTTAAAGGAAATCTCTACTCTTTTTTTTTGAGAGAGAAGAGAGAGAGAGAATTTTTAAATATTTATTTTTCAGTTTTCGGTGGACACAACATCTTTATTTTATTTTTATGTGGTGCTGAGGATTGAACCCAGTGCCCCCCCACATGCCAGGCTAGTGCGTTACCGCTTGATCCGCATCCCCAGCCCAGTTACCTGTTATTTTAAAATTCTTAGGTAGTCTAACATTCATATCAATGTAATATAGCCCTGAGAATTAGAGACTCATTTATAGAAATTTAAAATATGTGCTTCAAAATCCTGTAGCTACATTGTGAAATGCATATATGTTCTCAGCTAATATAGATATTTATTACATGTGATTTTGCATGTTAAAAAATAAAACTCATTTAAGATAAAAATTAAGAATGTTATGGGAATAAAAACTTCACAAACAAGAAGAAATTGTAGGGGCTGGGGATGTGGCTCAAGCAGGAGTGTGCTCGCCTGGCATGTGTGCGGCCTGGGTTCGACCCTCAGCACCACATACAAAGATGTTGTGTCCGCCAAAAACTAGAAAATAAATATTAAAAATTCTCTCTCTAAAAAAAAAAAAAAAAAAAAAAAAAAGAACTCAGGATCCAGCGATCCCACAGCCGTCTATTTATCCAAAAGAACTGAAACCAGGATCCCACAGAGCTATTTGCACTCCAGCATTCACTGAGCACTATCCATAAAAACCAAGATGTGGGAAGAGCCTCCATGTCCCCTGACGAGTGGATAAAGAAATTGTGGCATCTACACACAATAAAATATTATAAAAAGAAAAAAGAAGAAATTGTACCAATGTAGTCAAACTTGTAAAGATTTATAATTGAGTAGATTCTAAGGCACAAAATTTCAGAAGATAAGGAGTTATTTGATATTTTGTTTTTACTCCATTTATCGTAATCAAAATGTTGTTTATTAAGTGAAGAATGTCAAAATACATTCTACTGTCATGTATACCTAAAAAGAAAAACAACAAAAGAATAACAACAAATTTATAGGATTATAGAGTAAATTATTTTTCCTGTGAATATTTGTTTGTAATTAGTTGACCTATATAAATAATGGATAAAAAAGTAAAGGGTTCTGAGTGTTGACAAGATTAATTATTTATCTGAAAAATATTACATGAGAAATTAATAGTGCCGATTTTACATTTTTTTGTGTGTGTTTGAGGATTATGAGATAATGTATAAGTGATATTTAGTACAAAGCCTGGAACATAAATAAGTTTACAAATGTTAATTTCTTCCTTTTGTGGTCCATCAGATAAATTTTTAAAAAAGTATTTCATAATTTATTGATCCAGATCTTAAAATTTTTGAGTTCAGCTACTAATTGAGTGAAGGTATATAACCTTCTCATACTTGATTACCCTAGATTACAGTGAATATCTAGGAAGACTGAATAAAAAATTCATCAGAATTCTCTTGTATTTTTTATTACAATGCAGCAAATGTCCATAATTGTCAGGGAACATGTTTTATCTAGAAATTATAACAATAGGAACTTTTTATTATATATAATTATAGCACTTATGGTGGCTATGATAAGTTTGTTAAAACTTTTTTTATTATTTGAAAATATTAACATGGGTAGCAAATTAGAGCATTCCATTAAATTGAAGAAATAGTCCAAAAAATTAAAATGAGGAATTATGATAGATATAGGAACAAAGATGCAAATCTCCATTCATGACAGTAAATGACAGAATATTTTAATTGTTAATAACATTATTTTTTTCTGTTTATGGTGAGCTCATGTTATAATTTCTTATTTATTTATTCTTTTCCTTCAAACAGTTTTTGACTTTTATATGTTAACTTGTTCTTTTAGAAGATAGTGTCACTCTTTACATATGTTTACATTGTTTTTGGTGTCCTGCAAAGATTCTATGTTCTTAGTATTTCTTTCCTCTGGTTCCAAGTCTCTTTGGACTTCCTGAATTTGTGACTTGGTGCTTTTCATTATTTTTGGCAAGCCATTAGCAATTATGTTTTCAATTATTTCTTTTATATTTATTTCTTGTCCTTCTGGAATCCAATTCAATATAAGTTAGACTTTCTTATCATATCATGTATATCATCTAATCTTTCTCTTGTGTTTTGCAAAGATTGCTTTTCCATGCTTTTTTTCTAGATAATTTCTTTTGGCCTATCCCTCATCCTTGATGTCTTTATGATAGATTTTAGTTTCATATTTCTGGTAGATTGTTTCACACATCTGCAGTGTTGTTTTTCGTAGTATTTAGTCTTAGTTCCTTGCTGAAAAGCTTAAAGTTGTTTTTATGTCCGTAACTATCATAAGCACGGGCTGCTTTTAAAAAACACTTCATCTCTAATCATTCTTCTACATGGGCAACTGATGCCTGTTTCTGTTTTCTATTATTTAGGATGGCTTTTATATTACCATAGCTCCACACCTTTTTGATCTGGTTAGGTTTCATCATGTGCTGAATGCTGTATTTGTAAAATTATTCATAGAGATAATTTCAGGTTTATGATGATGTTATAATCTTCCTGAGATGATTTTTTTTCTGCTGGTACAACCAGGTCTCCAGAGAACCAGCAATTCTATATTATCTTAGTCTTATTTCAATGTTTGAGAATTTCTGTGTCATTTAAATAATTGAGTATATGCCTGAAGTCAGTGTGAAGGTTGTTTTAGTTCTAGTTCATCCTTCCATCTAACAGCCTTTGATTTCTCATCATAACCATGTACTCTCAAAATCCTGCTCTCTAGCCCCAGGAGGCTGTCAGAAGTGTTTAGCCTCTCCACCAGATCAAATCAGCACAGAACAGCAAGTGGCACCAAATGCTGTGCTGCTTGTTGGTTTTCTCCAGTAATTCGCTGCTATCTCATTAGCTCTTCTATGCTCTTGGAAAGATGTTATTTCTACTTAATCTGCATTTTTGTGAAAATTTACATAGGGATTTTAGATGTGGGATGGGCTTGGTCTGGATTGTCTAGTTTACCATTACCAGAACTGCACAATATCTGTTTATATTGAAACCAAAATATATTTCTAAGTGGTTCTTTGCAGGAAAACATGGATATAGAATTAAAATTTTATTCTGTATTAAAAACTAAAAACAAGTCATGATGACTATTTTTATTTCTTCAAATGGGGATCTATTCTTATTGAGAATGGCTCAGTGTGAATGGTAACATATAAAATAGATTTTAGAAGTATTAATATTTTCTATAATTAAATTTTAAAGCAAAGCATTAGTGAGTATATAGATTGCCATGATTTTCAATTATAAGAAAAATTAATAACATTTAAAATTGGAGATTGATTTGAAACTACTTTGCTCTGAAACTTTTTAAAGATGAAATAATGTAATGTGTCAGAAAATAGCATTACAATAGTTAGATTATGTCTAATAAAAAGATCTAAAATGTTAGTTCTCATCTAAGGCATTCAGTTTGACTTTTCTTCCTCCATTTGACAGCACTCATCCATGTGCATTATAACTAAAATGTCAAAGTCATGATCAACTTCTATAAAAAGCTGTATTTAGTCACATATTTAAATAAGGTTTTATTTTTTATGATATTTTATAATTTCATAGGTATCAGGGCAGAAGGTAAGAGTGAAGGAAATATATCTTTAGTTGGTACTTGGGAATTTCTATTTGCTGGCTTTTAGAGGGATAATAAATATAGCCTCCTCAGTTATTGCCAGACATTGTGCTCCTCTTTTCCTTCTCCTGGGTCATGTCATGACCATGTACTTAGGTTAAAACAGGGTTTTATATGATCATAACACCTGTCTTCACTTGAAGGAGTGATTTTACTGATGACCTTATGCAAAAGTAAAGTCAATGAGAGATTTGGGAAGGTCTGCTCCACTGTGGTACTTCTGTATGTTGTGTACTTTCAATGGGGATCAGTGAGTAGGAAACCAAATATGGCATAAAGAGAAAAGATTAGCAAGTGGTATTAATGTGATAAACGTTTAATCTGTACAAATTTAGGCATTAGGGAAATATTTACCATTTAAAAATTCCAAAACCCATCTACCCTTTAACAACAATGTATTTGTTTTTCTTTCTTTCTTTTTTGTTCAGAAAAATATTGAGTTAAAATATTTTAATAAATGAATAATGTGCCTCTTAGATATCTATGTGGGGCTTCAAGAACCAGGTACCATAACAAAGAAATCTGATTCCTTATATGGTATAAGGAGAAAGTAATGTCTTAAGAAGTTTGAAAGAAAAGTTAGAAGAAAATACATAGGAAATAGAAGAAATGTTTAAAGACAGCTGTAAAAAGAGCAAGAATTAGCAAAAGCATATGAAGTTGAAAGAAGAGTAGAAAAATGAGGACAGTGAGATCTATAGGTCAGAAAGATTGGAAAGGAATAGAGAATAACAAAGGCCAAGGAGTATATACTGATAAATCCTTCAGGTGACATTGTACCTATGAATTGTGTATCATTTTGGGGGGTTACTAAAGGTGAATGGACAGCATAAACTATGAAAAGAGAGAATTTGGGGACTGATGGAGTTAACTGGATGCTCGATGGCAGAATATGGGACTTCATCACTGATAGAAGATAGCTGCAGTCAGAGTTACAGATGTGTTTACTTTTCCCTTTATAAAAAATTTTCTTCTTCTTGGCTTCTATCTGAAGTATCATAGAGAATTGTATGGAAAAGACAGGAAACAAGGAGTCAGAAGGCCAAGGCTTTGGTCCTAATTCACAAATTAAGTGCCAAATCAACCTCTAAATACTAGTTCCTATAAACATGATGTGGAAATGATACCTGTATCTCTATCTTACAAGGTTGTTTCAGGATAGGCTGAAATATTTTTGAAAATTCTTTGAAAAACATATACAATGTCAAGCTTTGTTTTATTAAATAGTTATGAGAAGCAATATGTTATACAGTCTTAATAATTAGACCTAAGTGTAAGTGCTGGTATTACCCTTCTTTTGATCTAGTTACTTAAACTGTCTGATTAGGAGTATTATTATTAATTAAAGACCTAATATTTCTACTATAGAGTTGTAAGAAGTAAATTAAATACTCTCTGAAAGAGCCTCGTCGAGTGCCTGGCACACAGTAGGTATTTCATAAGTGCTAGCTGTCATTGTATGTACTAACATTAGAAATCTACTCCATGACCATTGGTCAATTTGTGTGGTTCCATTTCTTTAGTCATTATATCTACCCTATTTGTACTACGATGTTCTTGTTTTAATGCTTTTTGTAGCTTACATGCCATGTACTATAGTTACCTGTATATTTCTGACTGTCAATAAATGCTGAGCTGCTGAAGAATGGAGACTCACCTTGTTCACTTTATGTTCTCCATCATGAATAATTATAAGTGCTCTTCAATAAATGTTCACTATATTAGAAAGATCATCAGGTGCTAAGTGAAGCTTCTGTGCTTGGAGATATCTTCAGTTTGATTCCAGAGAATTCTTACCATTATTACATAGTGGATGTTTATTTAGAACTTTAAGCATTTATTTTTCTTCACCTACTTTTTGATTTTGCCCTCATGCAGGCATGAGGAAGCATGTCTTTTGATAGAAGTTGGGTAGATGCTAGATTTCTTTGCAATGTTGCTGCTTTGAGTTTCTCATTTCTAGATTCTTAACCAATTATTAACTTATTTATTGGATCCTCTTTTTAGGGGCTCACTTGATTAGGCCAGACCTTTCTAGAATAATTTCTCTTTGATCAGTTTTTTAATTAGAGACCTTTGTTATACCTACAAAATCTCTTTACTTTGTTATGTAGCATAATATAATCATGGGAGATATATTGCATCACTTTTTTCAAATTAGTTTGGTTAGATGCAAGTTACAGGTTCTGTCCACACTCTGGGGGAGGGGATTAAACAGATGTGAGAACAAAGGGATGGGAATCATGGAGGCTATCTTAGAATTTTGCTGACTGCATTACTGATTTTTTTTTTGGGGGGGGTCCAATTATAACTAATTTAACAAACAAGAACTTCTGACTGAATGTGTGTTGAAATTTTAAACTAAACAGTTTTATCTGAATCTACTATCTTTTAGAGTCAACATAGAACCTCAGTGGAGGTGATAAAAATTTGATCCAGATGAATAGAAATGAAATAAATGGTGGTGTTTGCTTTGCTGTTTAATAGGCTCATGCCTTTTTAGTTTCCTTGACGGACAGCAGAAGATAAGAAATCTTGAAAAGTTATTGGTATTGTTTATCTTGAAACTGAAATATGGTGATGAGTTTATTAGACAGTAGTTTCCACTGAACTCAAAAAGCAAAATAGAAAGGGAACTGACTTTTCATACACTATTGTAACCTTTACTTACATTTCATTTATGATTATGGCCACCAGCAGAAGGTATTAGAGTCTTATAAAGTATTTTTTACCATGTGTTTAAGAAAATAGTTTCATATTTCTTTTTGAAGTGTATTCAAAAATGGAATTGCAAAGGAAAACATACACCCCCAGAAAAACTTGTACCAGAATGTTCAGAGGAACATTACTCATAATAGAAAAAAAGTGAAAAAAAACCCCAAATGCCCATCAACTTTTATAGTTAAATAAAAGGTAGGATATTCCATACAATGGGCATTATTTGACAATACAGAGGAATCTAGTATTGATTCATGCTCAATATGAATAAACTTCATTGAAGTTGGGCTAATTGAAATAAGTGAGTCAAAAACTATGTATAGTATGATTCTCTACATATAAAATTTCGAGATTAGACAAATCCATAGATACAGAAAGTAGTTTGCCTAGGGTGAAGAAGGGAGGAAAGTTGGTGAAGGAAGGAAAGTGATTTCTAATGGGCATGGGGTTTTTAGTGGGTAATGAAAATCAGTTGTGGTGATGGCTGCACAACACTGTGAACAAACTAATAAACACTGGATAATGGATGGATTGTATGGGATATAAATTATATCACAATAAAATTGCTAAAATATGGATTAGCAAGATATTTTATCATTTCAATACAACCAAATTATTTACTGCTGTCCTTACATTGCTTGACTTTGTTCTGAGCCTTTTTATTGTTGGCATGTTATATCTGCTAAGGCGTGAGTTTCCAAGTTTGAAAAATGTAATTATGTATTAGTAAGAACCAATAGAACTACATGAGTACATTTTTGTTGTCTAGGACTTCTACCTTATTTGGCCCAAAGCAGCATACAATCCTCTCGGTTGAAAAGTAAGGACAAAAGTACATTGTGTATTCGTTAAATACAGTGGTACCTTTTTCTATTTAATTAAATTTAGATATAAGCTCTGATTAAGTGAATAAGATTTTAGGAACACCCAAGATCACATGTTGTCAAGGTAAAATTGTAGCCTTAACAATTTTACCTTTACAATCATATAATTTTCTTTTCCCACTGCTGCTCATTAGGGTATTTCAATTTAATTTGTTTTTCTTCTACTGTAATGTTAACATCATAGAAAGGCGAGTTAAGAATAATGTTTAATGACAATGTTGATGAAACAGAATGAATGGAAGTCTTTCTTTTGACTATTTCAGAGTAAAAATCTTTAGGGAATTCTGCAACGTGGTTTCTGTTTGAAAATGCTTTATGGAATTTTACTGTGTGAGATTTTCTTACGGTATTTTTCTCTGAAAATGTACTGCTCTGTCCTTTAGCACTGTTTGCTTATGGATCTCTGAGGAATTCATTAATACTTTTAGTCTTTCTTCTTGCTGGTTTTATTCCCATTTTGCAGACTGAATTATTCAAACCACATAGTTAACATGATTTGTCCAAAAATCGAGCATGCAGTAAAAATGTTGAAAGTTAACCTTTCAGGAACAAATTATGTTTTTTAATTGTATGGCTTTAAGTTTATGATACATTATTTCAGGCAATGGATTTTGAATTGAAATTTTTATATTCATAAACTAAATATGAGATTTAATATCTTTTAAAAGTAAAAATGGTGATCTTAAAAAAATGTACTTTTATGACAGGCATGGGAGCATATGCTTGTAATCCCAGCTACTCAGGAGGATAAGGTAGGAGAACCTCAAGTCTGAGGGCAGCCTGAATAACTAACGCAGTGAAACTCTGTCTCAAAAATATAAAAAGGGCTGGGGATGTAGCTCAGTTGTCAGTGGTAAAGTATTCCTGGTTCAATCCCCAGAACCAAAAACAAACAAACAAACAAACAACAAAGAACCTTTATGGACATATTCAGTTGATTAATAATTATTTTAAAGTGAATAGTATCCTGAATCTTATGGACTCCTTAATTTCATTTTAATGCTATTACCTAAAATCAGTGTTTTAATGGTGTATACCTTTTTCAAATCATAAATCATTAGTAAAAAGACTCTAAAAAATCATCTGGACTCTTTCCTTATCTCTGGGTAGATTTTCTTAAGTTGTTTTGAAGGTTATTTTTTTATGGTACAAAAGATATTGCTTAAGCTTTCATCAAAAAGAAAACTGTATTCAAAGTAACCAAATCTCTTTATTCATTGTTTATAAGAGACAAATACTGAATGACTTACAATTTCCTTAAAAATTATAAGTTATTTAATACATTTGTATTTAAAAGACTTTTCTAAGTTTTTTTTAAATACTATCTGCCAATAATCCCTGTGACTAGAAATTATATTATCTTTTCAGAGTAGGTAGATTGTATTGCAAATATAATACAACAATAATAGTAATTTAAAAAAACTAGTACTTTCTATTTGTGCCTAATGTACTTGTGGTTTTGTCTACTTTTCCCCTTAGAAATTTTGACTCATGGTTAATCAGATTTCTATAGGATTTGCTAGTTAGATCAGTGACCATATATTTGAAGTTGAAATCAATACATTTTAGCTTTGTCCATAGCAGGATCTTCCAAAGTCATATGCATATTTAAAAATTTACCTCCAGGCCTTAAGACATCCATATTCCAGAGGTTTTTTTTTTGTTTTGTTTTGTTTTTTAAACCCAGGAATTGAACTAGCAAATATACCCTAAGTTAGTTACTAAGCTGACAGACAATTGCTATCTCTGTAAGTCCTAAATAGAGATTCCTGGAAATGTCTATTGTGTTTTGAAGTAGATATTAATAAGAGTAAATGGTTGCTGAGGATGACTGCAAGCTTGCCAACCTGTTTCTCTTCAACTTCCAACTAAGAGTAAAGATAATGGAAACCTGGTGTATTGTCCTACCTGCTCAACTGTGTCCTTGTGGGAGTCCCATTAGATAATGTGGTAAATTGCTCTTGTAAATTAGAAGAGAGATTATAACATCATGTAACTGTTCACAGTTCCTCACTTGGGTGAACAGTACCCAAGAGGAAGCAGTACATTCTCCTTGAATATATAATTACACTATCTGGGTTGCATGGTATTATAACATTGGAGTAGCACTAAAAATTTGTTCTGTGTATTTTTTTGTTTCATTTGTTTCCAATATAATCTTGTTGGATTATTGCTATATTACTTTATTTAGCAGCTGATTTGATAAGAGACCTTGGTATTTATGTAGAGGCTCTCACTGTGGAATCTATGAGTTTTATTAACATATTATTCATTATTATTTATTTGTTTTCCATTTGCCTTAAATTTTTCTGAGACAAATAAACATGATCTTGAGGAGTGTTTCTTAGTTAGATTTGGTTTATTGTATTAGCGAAATTTTAGGCTTCATTTAGGAAACATTTTTAATAGTGGCTGTGGTCTACTAGAAATAAAAAAAAAACTAGAAATAAGGAGTTCTGGAATTCTAACTCTGATGCTTCCTTTTTGATCTTTCACAAAATACTGTTTCCTTAATAAAATGGATGATGGTTCGAGGTATCTCTATGCCCATGTTGAAAAAGTTAATATGAAGCAATGAGCAAAATGGTTGAACTTTTTATTCAGGGCTATCATTGAATTAGTACCTGAAAGTAACTTGGGCTACCAGATGATCAGAATAGCATTTGTGTTTAAACCTTGGTGAACTATAGAATGTTGATGCAAGGTAGAATTGAATATTTTATATCTAATGAATAAACTAAAATGAAAGCATTTTTAGACTTTGTAGCCAGAGATAAATAATTACCCATGAAGGACCAATTGTGGATTCCATGACTGTGGCTTCTTATAAATGAAATCTTCTAGTACATTTAGAGGTTATGGTATCCATTGTTAGGCCAAGTTATGTCTCTTAGATGTGTAGTTCATATTTTAAGACAGATTATTTTCTTATTATAATGCTCTTTTAAAAATGTGCCATGAGTATAATGTTAATGTTTTAGAGAGAGAATGACAATGCTCATATGTAGACAATATTGACTTTTTATTGTATGTATTTAGTGGCTTTTTTTTCCCCCTTCATCTTTCTAAAATTTTAGGGTGTTCAATTTATATAGCATTAGAGAATATTGTAATTGTTTTTATGGACAAAGTTAATTCCTTTTTGTTGGCCTGATTTTCATATTCTTTATTTATATATGTATACATGATTTTCTTAGTGAATGTATTTTTTGTGTGTGAATTTTTGAAGATTTGAGACATAATATAAGAAGCAAGAGCAACACCAAAAATTCTATTTAATATTTTATTTTACTTTACCTTAACAAATGTTACAATTTTGAAATATAGTCCCAGAAAAGTCTTGCATGACATTTAATATGCAAATTATTTTACAAATTGAAGAATGTATTTCTGTAAGTAGAATTGCAGAAGAGTAACTGAAGTTATCCTATGAAACATGGGTTCATTCCAAAAATACTAGTAGCTTTTGATAAATGTTACTGTGAATGAGTACATTTTCCCCCTTAGAACTGATGATAAATAAAGTAATCACACACTTCAACTTTTCAAAAGAGGTTATCTTAATTTATTAAATTTATTTGAATTCTCAGGATCATATATCTGAGAGGCTGTGTATGCGGAGATGATGAAGACTGAAGATTAATATTTTAGTTTGACCTCTGGCATGGATATAATCATATTTTGAATGGAGCCAGCTGTGGTGTTCCAGATCACTAACTAAATGTGACACTAATGTTCTAATTTTGATGAAATTATTTTGTTTATGTATTGAAATTCTGTATGAAGTGGCAATTATTTTTATAGAAAGAAGAGAAAATGGGAAAAAACAAGATAGATGAAGGCCTATGAATAAAAACATATTTGAATATTGGTTTCACCATTTATATTGGGCTCTTAAGATTTCATTTAGGGGCTGAGAATGTGGCTCAAGCGGTAGCGCGCCCGCCTGCCATGCGTGCAGCCCAGGTTCGATCCTCAGCACCACATACCAACAAAGATGTTGTGTCTGCCGAAAACTAAAAAATAAATATTAATAATAATAAAAAAAAAGATTTCATTTAAGGGCTGATTATATAGTCATAGAAATTTTGGACCTCAATTCTCAAAAAAGGGTGAACTCGAAAGAGATTTACATCTGGAAAGAAGCACTAATTTTTATTTTTCAAGAATAAACTCCATTTTGTAAAAGCATACTTTCATATATAACACTGAGCCTTAGAAATTAGTTTGTGTGATTTCAGTGGTAATATGTGGTTGAAGTAGCTAGATAAAACTGGAAAGAGCCCAAAGGCCATCTTTTCAATACAGTTTGTGTGTTGGTGTGCCATGAGACTCCATATTTGTTATTTCTATGTTCAAATCTTGGTCTTATTATGGAAAATTATATAGTCTTCGAAAAGCTGTCATTTAGTAGGGAAATTATTTTATTGAAATGAGACTATATATATATATATTTTTTTTTTATAATTTTTTGTCTTACTACAAGTGAACACACATGTTCTCAGGTATTTAAATTTTTTATGTTAAAAAACCTTAAATAATGAAATAAGGACAGGCATCAAATATTTGTGATACAGAGCAATCTGAATTGAGATAAAAGCTGTATTAGTCAAACAGTAATTTCTAACAATGAAATGTTTTTGATAATATCAAAATTAACCTATAGTTTTCTCACGACAGAATAGTGTATCAAAGAAAAATTAGAAGCTTTGAAATGATATCCTCTTTGTTAGAATGCCAGTTCTTTTGGTATGTGTTTCTTTGTGTCACCTGGGGCAATTTTTCCAACACGTAACACATGTGATTCTTTTTTTCCCCCTGCATTTGGAATAATCAGCTTTTCCCTGTGCTCATTAAAGGGGGAAAAACTGCAGCCAAGGTATTAACACAAAGCAAGGTATTAACAGTGCCCAATCTCTACCAAATACCAAGTTCCTTTGTCTATTACCTAATTAACATACTTTAATGAGTTCACCAAGTTCAATGAATACTTCATGTAAAACTCAGCACTTTCTATCTCCTCTATATTCTGACACCTGATGTAACAGATCTGGCTAGATTTTATGAATAATTCATGAGTTAATATTTCTCAGATAAATAATAAAGAGTACGAAACATTTAATATAGAAGTTAAAGATTTGCTATATATTTACTTGACTATAATATTACACTTTTCAGCAAGCTATTGAAATGCATGTTCTAGTTAATAATAACTTGAAAGAAACAATGTAATTTATGTAAATATATTTCAGTTCATGCTAATGATTTTAAAAAGCAGTGAACCATTTAATAGTAAAGCTCACTGCTTGTGAGTTATATCTATAATTAGATTTGTTTACTTTGATACTACTGGGTTGGTCTACAAAGTCTTCTAAATGTATGTGAAGAATAAATATTTTTTACATAAAAAATAAATTTTGAACAGTTGAAGTTGGAAAAGTATTAATAATCTTGATAATCACTATTGATATTGTAATGATAAATGAAGACATAATTTATGTTTTTATATCAATGAGAAGCATTTCATTTGCCACTACATTGGGAAATATAATAGATCTGAGAATTTTAAACACCTTGTCCCAAGGTAATGTATAGGTGTTAGGATCTATATCCCCTTCATTTTCTTCATCCCTGCTAAAAAGGGAAGGGAATATAGACAAATTATCTAATTTTATGATGTTATTTTAGCAAATATTAAAAATATTAGCATATATTACTACTCTTTCAAGTGCTGCTCTGGGAGCTGGTGAGACAGAGATGAAAACCAACATCTCTGCTCTCAAGGGGCTTAGAGTCTGATAGGGAAGACAAGTTAATTGGTAAATACAGTCAGAGGAAGGGTATGGAGAGGGAAAGAGGAGGGGAGGTGATTGGGAGGTACTAGGGAATGGACTCTACCAAATTATGTCATGTTCATGTTTAGATATATCACAATGAATCTTGTTTATATATATGTATACACACACATATTTATTTGTACACATACACACATATACACATATATACATATAATGCACTAACTAAAATAATAATAGTGGCAATGGTTACAAAAGGGAGATTAGTTGAGTAGAACAACCAGATCAGGGAGGAAGAAGGGGAGGGAAAGGAAAGGTATTGGGGAATGAGAATGATCAAATTATGATATGTGCATATACAAACATGGCATAATGAATCCTATTATTACGTATAATTATAATGCACCAATTAAAATTAAAATGGGTCTAAGAAATGGAGTCCCATTTCCCTATATGCTATGTTAGGCAGGGTGGGCATCACTAAAAATCTGGGCAGACACTATTTCCTAAAGTGATACAATAAAAAGCACACAGAGAAGAGTTCTCTTGCTAAAATTCTATATGATACTACTCAAGCTTCTAGAGCTAATATCCATCTATTTGAAATGAAGAGAATAGAGAACACATTGACAGGATTGTAAAGTAAACAGATTAATTCGAAATCAGGGTAAGTCTTCAGGATACTAATTTGGTTTCTGTGATAAATCAGAATGGGGGATAGAGGAGACAAGACTGGTCTAGGGAGGGAAAAAAAAAAAACCTTAAATAAAATGTAAAAGAAAATTGCAGTCAAGTTTAATCAGACCTGGGAAGGAAGTTAACATTTAACCTCTTATGATTCAGCAACAAGAAGTTGCTTTAATTTAACATGGCACAAGTTGGACTGGGAAGACAGTTTAACCATTTCAACCACATATTCAGTATGCTCTATAACCATAGGCTGATGATGTTGATTTTTTAACATATCAAAATGACCCATCATCATGAGTCACATGAGTTTCTTTGGGAAAATACATTTTTGCATTGAACATATATGTGCTTACATATATATATGTATGTATGTATTCAGTTAATATGGACTTTATTCACACGACTTATGTAACTTTTCTTTTGGACTTGTCTTCAGGCCTATGGTATACTGTTTTGATTGTGGTATCAAATTATCATGCTTTTAGGGTGGACTTAGCTTTTCAAAAAGTCAGAAATTACCCAGAACACAGTATGTCAGATGAAATAGCTAAACAGAATAGAATCATTCTTGTTTAATAATAATAATAATAATATAGAACAGCAGATACAATAGTCAAAAAAGAGTGTGGCTATGAGATAATGAGTCCAATTTTCTTCTATACTTGTAAACTGACTTTAAAAGTAGATTCCAAAAAAGTATCATCAAAGTTCATTGCACTTGTAGCAGCAATGCTAATATAAGTTGCTTTAGTAACAGGATATTTATAGTCACAGAATGTATATTTTAGTTGACTATAAATAATTCTATCTACAAAATTTTAAAATATTACACTGATTGGAGTAAGCAATATCAGATTTTCACGAGTCCTGTTCTGGATTAACTATGTACCCAGACTTTTGCATTTTAGAAAAGTAGAGTTAACGGGGAGAAGAGGGAAAGAAACTTGAAAATGCCACTAAAAATGGGTGTAGGAACCTTGAAAATTTAGCCTGGAGAAAAGAGAATTCTGGGAGGGTATGATAACTATTGGAAATTATCTGGAGGACTTTCATGAGGGAGAATTAAGTTTACTGTGTGTATTGCAAGATGGCAAAACTAGTGCCAAAGAGTGGATTATATAGAGAAACAGTCTGTCCTGAAAGGGAGCAGGCAGTTTAAGTAGTAGCGAATTCTTCATTACTAGTGGTATTCAAGGCGAGAACACATGATCACTTCTTGATTACATGGAGGAGGGATGATAACATTTTAACAACTCTTTGATCCTATGATGTCTGAAGATTTTTCTTTTCAAAATAAGTTTTACTGGTGTTAAAGAATCTATAACTTCAGTAAATGTATTTCAACTATCTTAGAATCTATTCAGGTTATGGTACAGTCTTTTGGGATCTATTACTTGATTTTGTTTTTATTCCCAAGTAAAATGAATAGGTACAATTTTCCCCCTACAGAGGAGTCTTTTATAAAGTAATGCTTTGTACATGGATTAATTTCTCCTTATCCTCTATATTTAGTTTGTGCATAGAGCACGAAGGCTGCATTTTTACCTTTCAAATTTCCCTTACTTCAAATGTTCCACAGGATGCCTTAATTCATCATTTAGCATGCTTTGTGTCATGCTATCAAGTTCTAGATTTTCAAGTTTTATGCTAAGAATTTTGTGTAGAAGGTCTTTTCCCTTTTAAAAAGAATTAGCTTATATAGTTTCATGTTGAAGCTTGCCTTCTGTCAGTATTTGTGAAAAATTGGCTTCTGAATATCATTTGAAATGCTAGACACAAACTGCATGACTATCAAACAATTTCCAGTATACCAGATGAAACTATTTGTTTTCAGCCCACCATTTGACTGCCTTTTATTTTTGTGAAGAAACAAGCTAAATTTAATGTTTTATTTTTATGAAATTAGAATTATGGGATCACATAGCATTTGTGGCCTTTGCAAATAAACATTTCTTATTCAGGAACATTGAAAAATCACCTGGTTTGTTTCATTTCTTTGAGGATATCCCCTCCCCACCCCCCAACAAATAACACACATTGTACATATACAGATTAGTGTCTCTTTTTGTTTTGCTTCTTCTCAAGTCTAAATAGGTTAATTGATAAATAAATGTGTCAATGTTACTTCACATGCAATTATTTTGACATACAGATATAGGCACATATAATGCTAATATAATGTATTTGGATTTAGATCATTTTATAGTAATAGGCAAAATTTTGAAATATTAACATGGTATTAATATCATGTGACATGTAAGCATAGGGTACTGTTGATATTTAAAAGTATGATTTACTCTCATTATTTGTTGTAGGCAGAGAAAAATATGTTACTCTAATTTTTATTTTAGAGAGTGACTAGTGAAATGATGATACTCATTGTGAAGCCACGGTTTGATATATTCTCTAAAAACTGAGGAAAACCATGGCCTCCTTTTCAGAACTGTAGATGCAAGATCTGAAGTCAGGTAATCTGTGTTAAAATCCTGGCTCCATTGTTTACTGTCTTTGTATCTCTTGCTGTGACTCTGATTCTCAGTTTTTGTATTTATATAATTTTGTTATATAATTATACCTATTTCTTGAGTTGTGGTGAAGATTAAATGAATTATTTAATACAAAGTGCTTACATCATTGTCTGGAACTCAATAATAAATAATATGAGCAGTATTATTCTAGTCTCTGGGGTCTTTTATAGTATCTAGTTTTCTAAGAAGGAGCTTTTTAATTTGTTACTCAGAGTCCTCTTGCCCTCCCCTCTTCCCTTTCCTCTTTCCTTTCTTATCTCTTCTTTTTCTTCTTTATTCCTTCTAAGGCATTTACTAAGCATTTATTATTCTGTAAGCTTTGGATATTAGGGGAGGAAACTTTCATTTTCCTTGTTCATTAAGTATGAAAAATGTACTGGTCTACAAGGCAGCTTTCTTTAAGTGGTTCAGCCATTCCAGAATGAGTATGGTAGGGGAATTGGAATCCTTCATCTCTTAACTCTTCTTATCTTTCACGGTTTGATTTCCCTCTGCTCTTGGCTAGGTGTTGTCTTGTGCTTACATAAGTGTCTCTGCCCTACCAACATTGTTTACAGATAATGACTAAGATCATTCATAACTCTGCTGCAATTGTTTTTTTGTTTTTCTTTTTTTTAATGGATTTTTTTTTTTTGGTTGCAGATGGACACAATACCTTTATTTTATTTATTTGTATGTGGTGCTGGGAAACCACTGTGCCGAACCCAGTGTCTCAGCGTGCTAGGCAAGCACTATCACTGAGCCACAACCCCAGCCCTGCAATTGTTTTTACAGTTTGGCCCATCTCAATTTTTCTTCCTTAGTTTTACAAAAATTATCTGTTTTATTTCTTGTGTTGTTTGTCTATCTTCATACCTTTGCTCATATATTCTTGGCGACAACATTTGCTATAATCAGTAAATCAGTTCTTCAAGGTCCAGATCAAATTTTACTATTTTGTAAAGCTTACTAGGATCATTCTAAGTGTAAAATGTCTCTTTCTGCTCTAAGAAACTGTTGCATTGGTCTGAATCATGGACACAGTCCTTACTTAGTGCCTTCTTAATATAAGAAACATTTTATTATTATTTTTTTCATCCTTCTTCCCAGAACTGTACTGAACAGGTACGATGACAATATATTATTGGAAAATACCAATGTAATGGTCTGAATGTGTCTCCTGAAATTCCTTTGTTGAAGCTTAATTGCCAATGGGATAGTAGTAAGAAGTGGGGCCTTTAAGAAGTGAGTAAATCATCAAAGTGGAGCCCTCATGGATTGTAGTATGACTCTTTAAAAGGACTTGAAGGAGTGGGTTCATTCCTTTCTGGCCACTTTGCCATGTGAGTATACAGCATTCATTCTTTTCAGAGGATGCAGCAATAAGGTGCCATATTGGGAACAGAGAGTCCAGGTCTTCACTAGTCATAGAACCTGCCATTGCCTTAATCTTGGACTTCTTAGTCCCCAGAACTATGAAAAATGAATTTCTTTTGTTTATATATTTTCTAGTTTTGAATATTTTGTTATAGCAGCACTAATATACTGAGACAATCAGTTGATTTGATTTGTTGATACAAGAGCAGTTCTTTCATATGACGTATTTCAGTATTGAATATAATGTAAATTCAAAAATTGTCTGAAAACTCAACTATTTAAAATCTCTTCATTGCATTTCAGAGTGTAGGGAATTTATAGCATTTAAATTATAGTCATAGTGTTAGGTACTAGGGGAACATATGGATAGCTAAAAATTTCCCTGATCTAAAGGTATTTGCAATTGAAAAAGAGGGAAAAAATAAACACAAATCAAGGCAGAATAAAACTGGTTCTTAAAGAGTGGGCAGGAAATGTTTTTTGAGGAAAGGGATATTTAATTTTGACAGGGTGTATTAGGGGATACTCCATCAAGAGAGTAGCATTTGGACTGAGCTTTGACTCGTGAAAGAAATTGGAGAGAAAGAAGATGGGGTGTGCATAGCTGTCATGAGAATGCAGGACATGGGGGATATACTGAGAAGTGTGATGGGGGGAAATACTTTGGGGTCAGTTCACTAAAGACCTGATGACTTTGAGAAGTCAAATAACATGGTCCAAACTGTATAAGCACAACAGTCTTCGAGACCTCTTTGGAGATGAAATACCATTTGGATGACTTGAAAATGAAACTTAATAATAATTAGATTTTCTGTTTTATGTATTTTTAGAAACCTGAGAAATGTTTCTAAATTTAATTTTTTTTAAAACAAAATTCAAATAAGGAATATTTTCTTTCCCCTTTTTTAGATTAGAGACAATAATCTTTCTAACTGACTGAATTCTTTCTTTTCCTTACTGATTTTCTGCATCAGTTTTTAGGAGTGGTAGGAATATAGAAATGTTTTATGCAGCAGTATTTAACTTTTTGTGTGTAGATTTTATCCTGTCGAGATTATATATAATCAATTCACAATTCAGCAAAATGAAACACTGACATTAATGTCATGATTCAAATTGTTGATCTAATTCTGTCAGTATTAAATCTGAATTCTAAATTATAACAATGTCTAATTTTATACTTCTTTAAGTATAAAGAATGCTATCAATGGAGTTAAATTTTTTCATTCAGTTGTCATTATTTTGGCTACTTAAAAACGTGTGTTAAGGATACAAGGTGAAAGAAACACATTTTGAGATGGTACAGTTTTGGAAATGAGGACAATTATTTTAGGTCATCAAATAAATGTCAGACTATTCTGGTGCTGAGTCTCAGGCCAATGCTTTTATCATGTGAGTATATGAATGTAGGGTTATTTGGGAAAGCATCTTTGTCAGGGAGCTGAGGAGGGAATTGTATACTGATACACTAAATGTCCAGCTGTCACTTATTTATTTATGTATTTATTTTTTGGTTCAGGGTACCACTGGCTACATCCCCAGGCCATTTTTTATTTTTTATTTTGAGAAAGAGTCTTGCTAAGTTGCTCAGGGCCTCACTAAGTTGCTGAGGCTGGTTTTGAACCGGTGATCCCCTTGCTTTCAGCTTCCCTAGCCCGTGGGATTTACAGGTGTGTACCACCACACCTGCCCCAGCTGACACTCTTGATGAAGTAGTGAAATAGAACTAAGAATGAAATTAGCAGCATGAACTTAGCTACATTCTCAGCTGGGTGATGAAAGAGTCTGAGGTTGTATCTGAAATCTCCCTCACTCGCCATGTAACCTTGAGAGTTTTGCTCCTCTCTCCAATCAATCACACAATATATTGCCTTCATTCTGGGGGAGGATGGGTTTGTTCTGAGGGCTAGTCTCATCAGGTTCAAGTGTCTGTGAATATGTGACAGTAAGCTTGAGTGAGTTTCTAATAATGGTTCTGATGTTAGTAGTAATTTAAAAAGATGAATTAATGTTAATTTTCAATTAAATGACTAGAAGGGGGAAAGAGGAAGGACAGAATAAACTATTTTTTCCCCCAGAATTTTATACAAGTTGCAACTTGGTAAGACTCATAGCAGTGATAAATATGATCTACTTTGATAAACAGATTAAACCAACAGAATAGTTTTGCTTCTCTGTTTTGTTAAAGTGCCACATAAAAATTAAAGTTTGCCTTGAAACAAATAAATGAATCTGGGGTATAAAATATTTAAATAGCAGTACACGAGGATTAGAATGTTTATTGTTCAGCACATTTCTAAAAAATAAAACCAGTATTTAAAAATAGATGTTTCAACATAACGATCACATTTATTATCAGCTGAAAGGGTTAAAAACATGCTTGTAGACCTCATTCATTGGACAATTACTCATTAGCTATCTCCAAAGAAAGCAGTATGGTACACTGAATTGATGTGGAAGGTGGCTCTAAGCAGGTCTGATTTTGAAACTCCTGGAAGTGTGACTTTAGGAAATATCTTAACCTCTTTGAAGTTCAGAGCCTTTGTCTCTAAAATGGGATGAAAGTTTCTACTTCATAACTTTGTGAAGATTATTGATAGTGTATTTGACATGGAACCTGGTAATATTATATTACCAGGTTATATTATAACAGATATTTAATAATTTCCATTGCTGCTGCTGCTGCTGCTAAACACTGTGCTACTGGTTCAGCATAATTATCCTTCTGAAGAAAAGAATTTCCTTTACTTTCTTTTTGAAAATAATGATAGCTAGTTGGTCATCTGAAATTGTATCAAAAGTGATATAATTTTAAAGTGAGTTTCATAATACAATGGGAAATAGTTAGCATTGAGCTCAAGCAAAGGAAGAGCCTATTTAGATTTACCCTGATTTAGAAAGAAAATCATCTTCCTCCCTTCTTTAGACTAATATACTTTGATTGAGTACCTAGCTGATAGAAGCTACTGTATATGTCTTAGGGATATAGCAGTCTCCATGACAGAAAGAATTGTTGCTATTAAAGAGCTTACAGGTTAGTCAGAACAACAGACATGAAGAACTAAGGGAACTAATTTTGTTAAGTTATGCAAATATAGAAAATAAAAATGCCAAAACAAACATCTTTAAGCATGCCATTTCTCAAAATGGACAAGCATTTAGTACTTGTTTCTCTTTCCAAGTTATTGCAGCTTAATAGGACTTTAATAAAAACTTATTAACATAGCAGACCTATCCCATTTTACTGATCCTAAGAAAATAAAATTTACTTCCAGATTAGAACCATGAAGTAGAAAATTGGGCCAGCTCACTGTAGCTGTAATTAATTTTGTGTGACAGTGGCCAGTAAGGCCAGAGCCTGAGTTATGTGATGATTGGGCATCTCCTACTTGGCCACTGACTTAATTGTGCCTTTGAGGCCTTCTTGAAA
Source organism: Callospermophilus lateralis (assembly GCF_048772815.1). Lineage (NCBI taxonomy): Eukaryota > Metazoa > Chordata > Mammalia > Rodentia > Sciuridae > Callospermophilus > Callospermophilus lateralis. Next base: position 68,181,987 of record NC_135313.1, on the reverse strand, counting down.
CCTTCTGAATTTTCTTTCACTCTGTTTTTGTATATTATCTTCCAAAGATGCCACGGATGACCTTCATTAATTTATGGACTATCTGGCAGAGGGAGGAAGGTCCTGAAGCTTGTCCAGAGTTTTCCCAGCTGAGGGGGCTGTGAGTGTCAGCACAGGAATGGCACCCAGGCATTCTGTTTCCGTCTTGCCATGGTAGTGTTTTTCAAACAATTTCCTCAAGAATCAAAAAATCAGATTCATTGCTGTTTGTTTTTATCTATTTTTTTAAAAAAATTTGGAAAACAGTTATGGGAGGTTTTAAACTAAGGTATAAAAGTCAAGAAGGCATATATGTTCCACTTGTTGGCTCTGACTTTATGCCAGGCTCTTAACCTCTATGGGGTTCTTTTTAAAATAAAAGGACTCAACTAAATCTCTTCTTAGCTTCTTTTTCAATCCCAAGAAACTCTATACTTTTATAATTACAAAGTATCCTTTTTATATTTTTAAGAAACAATTTCTACATTTTATTATAAAACAGCTATTTTTTTCAATAAAAAATAGTTTTTCCTTCACTTCAGTGAAAATCATTGAAAACATGTCAAGTGTGTGCTGTTTATTTAAAAATTATTTAAAAATAGACATTATGTATTTTGACTTTGCCGCTCTATGTCTATTTTTATTCTTCTGTCACATGTATTTGAAGTCCTCAATGAAGTAAACTCATATATTGGAATTGTTATTCAAAATTAGAATTCTGTCTTTTTTTTTTTTTAAGTCCAGCAAGCTGCGAACACTCCATTTATTGTAAACTGTTGGACTAGATGCTGAGAACCAAAGTCTGTGGATAGGTTTGAAAGGTTTCATGAATCGCTTGAAATGGTAGGAATAACAGTTTGTAGATGTGACTGGTACATTTGTTTGAACAGAGAGTGTCATGAGATTATCCAAGGAACCCATATCTGCCAAGGATTAAGACCTGCTTTCTGTATCAGGCAGATTGCAACAAAGTGTTTCTTATAAGAGATTCTTGTAGCCCTTACAACATATCAGGGATCAAGGTGGATAGGAATGTCTGTCTTATGGCCCTTCTGAGTAGGCTGTGGGCTCTGTCATGGATCATGGCTGCAGATAATGAAATACCATTTAAAATAATAAAGTCCTTCATGGCATTTTTTGTTAGTTTAAAAAAAGCCTGGTGTTTGTATGTCACACTTCTTATTTCCTTTCTTTACTTTCTATTTCATGTCTTTAGAATATTTATATCTGGTAATGTTTGGTTATGTTTGCTGTCTAAGAAACTCACATGGTAGCCAGCTCAGTTTTTGAAGACTATGTTATAAATTAAATAAAATTGTTTATCCTAAAGGCTAAGGCATTTAATTTTTAAGACCTATATTGACATAAGTTGTTAAAGAAGTACAAAAATGGAATGGTCTCTCCCTACTTTGGAGAGCTTTATTTTTAGATAGCTATATGTTGAAAATGTTATTAGAAGCTGATTGAATTTAATTCAAAATTTCTGAGGATCACTTGTATTTTGGGTTGCTTCACAGAAAATTATTCAGACATGTTTGGAAAGTGCAGGGCTGCCATACTCTGCACTAGTGTTTGTAGTGTATGTAATTGGTGCATCTTGGGTTGTGCTGTATGATGGTCTTTGGTAAATGTAGAATATCTTTGTTTATATATATATAAATTATCTATCTATCTATCTATCTATCTATCTAGCTAGCTAGCTAGCTATCAATTATCTATCTGTTTAGCCCATTAAAGTTTCTAAGAAACTCTACAGTGACGGTTTAATTTTTGATTATTTGATCACACAACTTAAAAATTATTATTATTTGTTCAGGCTAGTCCTCTGAAGAACACCAGGAAATTATTGCAAATGGGCTTAACCAGATATCTTATTCTTAAGGTACATAATGTTCTTCATGGTCTGCATCTCAGTTCAGTTTAATGGATAGGGAGACATCCAGGAAGTTTCCACAAACTATCTATAAATTTTTGGTCAAGTGGTGGTAAGAAACATTTGTTAAGCATTTTATTGCACGAGTTACTATCTTGATGCTTTGCATCAGTTATTTCATCTAATCTTTCTCACAGTAAAATATGTGCTATTATCCTCATTTTATTAGAAGAAAACTGATTCATAAAGAAATAGATGGTTTGATAAGATTCGGCATAGTGTGAAAGTGGTATAATCAGAAATAAACCTGGACAGTTTCATTGTTGCACATGGGGCTTTTCTGTCCCTCAAAATTGTGATTCTTTCCATGGCAATGCAATGTAACTTATAGAGGAGTCACAGACACAGGGAAGATTGGATATGTGTCCTGCAATTTTGGATTTCCCTTTTCTCATCTGCACTTCTTTTGGGTCTTCTCAATTTTTAAAGTCTTAAAATGGAGGCTTCCCCCGACATTATTTTTAGCCATCTCACCTTTTTGCTTTTATATTTTTCACTCTGCATTTTAAAATGTCAATTTTAGACCAGTACATCTTTTCTCATAACCTGACATCTTTTAGGCTCAAGTGAATTCCTCTGAGGACCCAAATCTATCCTAATCTGGATGATTATTTAGATAATGAATCTGGGGAATTGGGAAGAGAGAAAGTACAAAATGGCAATAGAACATTATGTTTGAGCTCCAAAGACTTCTGAATACCTCCTAAGAGATGGAGAAATTGCTTTGCCTACTTAAAATCTTACTCATTTTTGCTGTTTATAGAAATGAAGTACTGTACACATTAAAGGAGATGCCCAGCATTTCCCCTCAGAAATGATTTTAGGTCAATCCAGTGCCAAAATAACCCAATGACAAAATAAAGTTGGACACAGATACTTCAAAAATTGTATTGAGTTATGCACACAATTGATGCGTTACTCTTAGGTGTCTTAGGTGTACGATAAGTGAATGTTTACATATACATGTGCCTCTCTGGCTTTTACTCTGACAAAAATATACAACTTTTCTGTCAACCAAGAAGACTCCCCATGTTTCTTCGTACTCAATGGCCTTTCTTACCCAGTAGTAATGATTATTCCAATGTCTCTTCCCATAGAATAGTTTTGCCTAATCTTGAACTTTGTCTACATTGAAATCACATAGTATAAACTCTGTTGGACTTCTTATCATCATGTCTGCGAGATTCATCTACGATCTTGTATGTTGCATTAATTTACCGTGTGTGTGTGTGTGTGTGTGTGTGTGTGTGTGTGTGTAGCATTCCAACATATGAAAATACCATAGGTTACTTATTTATCAATTTTACTATTAATATACATTGAATTATTTCCATTTTTTGTTATGATGGATAAAATTGATATGAGTATCATCACACTTTTTAATTGACATATGAAGACTTTTTTGGATGTAAAACTATTATTTTATATCCAAATTAAATGCAATTTTTTGGTCATTGAATCTGAATACAATTAGTTTAGTGCCTATTGCTCTGTAGTTTTCAAAGTGATTTCATCTATTAACCTTCTTACCAGTATTATATGAGAGTTCCAGTTGTTCCACATACTTGGTAACTCTTGGCCAACCCTTTGTATTGTCAGTCTTAAAGTTTAGTCATCCTGGTAAGTGTTTAGTGACATACATATTTTACACACAGGAAGTAATTTAGAATTGGATACTCAGTTTGTTTTTTCAGTTCAACAAATATTTATTTCAAGATTATTGTGCTCAGTGTGCTCTAAAGTACTTGGTGCAGGCATAGTTTAAAGCAGTAAGTCATATTTTGCTTAATGGAAAACACATCTTTATTCAGTAAATATTTACTAATACTTGCAAGGTACTTAGCAGAATGCTTAGGTGGAAAACATATAAAAAGTGAAAGTGGAAGTCTAGTCCTTATCCTCAGTAATGGTACAGTCTGATTGGGATGTAAAAGCAATGTATAGGAAGCGAGCAATCTTAACTGCATGTGGAATGTAGGTAGACTAGGAAGAAGGAATTGATCTTGGTGTTTCTCAGGTAACTTTCAGAAGCGATATGCTATCATTTCTGTTTTCTGCATCTCTGGAATCTCTTTTTTTTACATTTGTGTGTATATGTATGTGTATGTTTGTGTCACACACAATTAAAATTGTCTTCCAAGTTACTTCTTTGCCTTTATTTTGAAACTTTATTTATTCATGATTTTTATCAGAATGTTCTTTCTAAAAACTGGGTCTCATCACTTGAAGTCACTCTCCTACTTAACATTTTTCCATTGTTTCCCATTGTTTTGTGGGTAAAATCTAAACTCTACAGCAGGTTACCTAACAATTCAATTTATTTATTCTAGCTCTGGGCTATATTTTTAGCCTCATATCTTGCTACCTCCCACAGGTATTCATACAATTTGCTGTAGACCCTGAATTACTTTCATTTTTCTGAATGCATTATGACATTTTATGCCTTCACATGTGTTATTTCTATTTGTGTTTGTCTCCCTTAAAGACTTGGGTGAAGGTTCACTTGTTCTAAGAAGCCATTTCTCATCCACCAGCTATGTTTTTTTTTTTTTTTTTTTTTTTTTGTGGGGCTGAGGATTGAACCTATGGCCTTGTGCATGCAAGGTAAGCACTCTACCAGTTGAGCTGTATCTCCAGCCCCTCACCAGCTATGGTTTTAATGTCCATTCTCTGTGATGTCACAAAACTCCATGCATTCTGCTCACAAGTTATTGTAATTGGTTTAAAACTCATAGTCATATTGGATTGTGGTCTTAAGAATAGGGTTGCTATCATTCATATTTAGTTGACAGTAATATATAAATGAGGTCACATTTGTTGGCACATGTATAGAATTTTTTAGATGAACAGGATGGGATAAAATATTTCTAAGGGTTAGAAAATATATCAAAAGCATAGAGATGGAATTGCATTGTATGTACTAGAGCAATAAATAAGTTGAGGGGGAGGTTGTATGGGAACAGTAGCCTTGGGTTGGAAGTTCTTGACTAAAGTGCTTAGTGTATGTTAATTTGAAAATATGAAATGAGGTCAGATTATGGAAGGCCTTGAGAATCTGGTAGAGAGCTATAGCTTGATATGGGTAGCAAGAGGGAGTTATAGGGTTTTCAATAGGGGAGCAGTGTGATGAAAGAAAGTTTTATGAAGTATTATTTATTTATTGCCATGTTATTAAGGTATAATTGATAAATATTTTATATATTTATAATGTACAATGTGATATTTTGATATATGTGTACATGGTGAAATGAGTAAGGAATGTTATCTTAATAGCTATTTATGGAAAAAGGATTTTGGAAGAAAGATTAGAGCCAGTGAAATCAAATATAAGGCTTTCCTGATAACCTAGGTGATATGATAAGAACATAGATAATGGCCACTATACAGCAGATGTCATGCAGCAAATAGAACATAAAATAGATAATGGTAATGACAGTACAGACATGGAAAAGAAATAGACAAGCAATATCTTAAAGGATAAATTAATGTGACTTAGGAATAGACTGGACATAACTTCATCTTTTTAGCTCTCCTTAGTTCATAAGAAGTTGGGAATATTGGCTTACCCAGTGCTTTTTAAAAAATACCAAATTACAGCCTTTTCTCTTCATCTTATTTGCAATTAATTCCATATATTTCAAATCCTCATTATCGCTTACTATCCACCTTAATCCATTTATAACTAAAAGAGAAAATATAACAAGCTCACAGTCTTTCCTTCCTTGCTTTTGACTGCCAACATTCATGCTCATGACTCAGAATTTCTCACTGTCACCACTTTGCATCAGCCCCGCCTGTTAAGACTTAATCATCAAGTGGCATTGATCCACCTAGAATCAGAGGCTCCCAGAATTCCAAAACCAGAAGAGAATGTATAGTTTACATTCATTTTAGAGATGAGGATTGGAGGTCAAAAATATTAAGTTGACTTATCTAATATAACATAGCTAGTTAGTTCTAAGTTTTTTGAATTTCAGTTTAGTATACTTTCTATTTATTGTATCAAGATATATTTTGTAACCTTGAATTTTTATGTTCAAAAACATGAACAATCTCTTTTTAGATAAAAAAAAAAACTTAGTAACTTTGCTCCCTGCATCCCTGTATTCATTGAATAAACTCATCATCTTAGGAGCTACTGACTTCAGGAGCTTCTTTATTGCATTAAATGCCTTTGATAACATAAAACTCTGTTTGGTCTGTAGGGTATTCTTAGATATTTAAACACCTTTTTAGGAATATAGTAAGCTTTGTCATCTTTTAATTTTTGGATGTGATCACTGTGGCTCTTTCTTTTCGATTTCTGTGTTTTTGTTCCTAGAATGAAGGTAAAATTAAGAGGGGGGGAGTATTATGGACTTAATATTGACACAAATCTCTATAATTTCATGCTGTTAATTCTTAGTATGTCATGCTCATTCTACTTTGAGTTGCTGTTCTTTATTTTTCTCTACATTTTATTGAAGTACAGTATACCTATAGAAAAATCTTATTTTGCCTTTGCACTTTGAGAAAAAAAACTTAAAAAAAGCTTTAAGTCACAGGCTTAGCTGATTCTAGTGAGGACACTACTGGGGAGTGTCAATACAGGATGTATGGTTGGCTGGGGGCCACTATACAGCAGATGTCATGCAGCAAATAGAACATAAAATAGCTCAGCTTGAAGAAGAGTTAATTTTTTCTGTTTAGAAGGCACGTCTGTTTCCCACACTAGAACATTGAAGCAGGACTGCATTTGGTTTACTATTATATTTCTAGCCCTTAGAACAGTGCCAGGTACTTAAGAGGAATTCAATAAACTTCTGTGTAATAGATGAATATATATTTATATGGAAGAAACAAAAGGGTAATACTGAACTTTTCTTCAGGAATGATTCACAGAGAGGGTATTTAGGGAATAGAGAACCAGCCAAAGGGAGAGTTTCAAAGGACAGAGTTTCAAATACTATCATGGTGAATGATAGTATTTACTGTAGCAGAAAAGTCAAGTCAAGGAGAATAGGGAGGAGAAAAGCCTACAGGGTTTTATAAGCATTCCTTGAAGTTGCAAATGTCATTATTTATTTTGTCTTCTTTTGTTGGTTATATTTTTAGAGATTTTTCTTTTAGATACTTTCCAGTATAATGGCTCTAGTGAATCTATATTATGGTAATTAGACAAAAGAGGAACAATGTTTAACTTATAGCATTTTTATTTGTAAAAGGTTATCATTCTGTAAAATCTATAACAATATCCAGGAAAAAGCAAAGTAGAACAAAATTATAAGATCAGAAAAATATAGACTCTAGAGTTATAATTAAATTAGAAGTGAAAATCACCTCCAGTGTTTTTCATTTTGGTGAAATATGGATATGATTAATTTTATCATTTTAAATCTTTTTGAGTGTGACAATCAGTAGCAAGTATGTTCACATTGTTGTGTGACCATTCATTTCCAAAACATTTTCATTATTCTGTGTTGAAATTCTCTACCCATTAAACAACTTCCCATTTGCTCCTATCCTCAGCTCCTGACAATCACCATTTTACTTTCTTTGACCACTCCAGGTACCTCTTATAAGTGGAACCAGTATAGATTCTCTTTTGTTTGGTTTATTTCACTTAGCCTAATATTTTAAAGGTTCATACATTCTGTAGCATCAGAATTTCATATCTTTTTAAGCTTGAATAATATTCCATATACCACATTTTGTTTATTCATTTATCTGTCAAAAGAAATTTGGGTTGTTTCTATCTTTTGATTATATGATTGATTTTTTTTTCTGTATGACCATAGTGATTTTGCATTTTTCTTCTTCTTATACTCTGTTTAAATTCTCCATGTTCCTTTTTTACGAGTGCTGCTCATTCAGAAAAGCTTATGGAAAAAATGTTCTGGAGCTATTAGTGAAAGACCTATTCCTATCTATGGGCAGAAAGAAGGGCTAGCCTTCTCTTGTATTGGAGAAGTACTTGAATAAGGACTTAAAGGGGAGGATAATATGTATCTGGGGTTAGGATTTTTAGAAAGAAAAGGGAAATAATTTTGCCACTTAAGTAGCTGAAAGACTTTGGGCAATATGCTTGATCTGTTTATGTCTCAGTTTTCTCAACTTTAAAATCTAGAAATAATACCTATCTATCAGATGTCTTACAGGGATTAAAAGTGCTTGGCCCAAAGCAATTTAATAAGTCAAATGAAGGGTCTTTTTGTGAGTCAATGTTCATGGTTCATTGAAAAAAACTGGCTTGTGGGTTTTCACAAATTTACTCTGAATGCTTTGGATTCTATAACTTAAAATACAGGTTTTGCCACAGACATTCAGGGATCTGCGGTATGGCCAGAAACAGGAGTCTTCTTCCAGAGAGGATGATTCTGATGAATCAAAACAACACCAGGTTGAGAGTCACATAATATGTGAATTAAGATGCTGTGGAAGAGAGCATAAGCAACAGGATTGCATATTGACCCCATAGACATGATGTCAGACAAGCTATTTGTAGGCATTGATTTGCAATTGAGCTGCTTATTACTCGGGCAACTCAATTTTGCTAGATTCAGGGTAAATACCAGCCAGATTTAGATATTCAGTTGTGATTAATCATTCTTTTAAGCAATATTGGCTAGTTCAGTTAAAAACTAGTGGTAGCTACCATTTATTTTTTACTATGTCTTAGACTCCTAGTAAGTGTTTTACAGATATGATCTTGGTTATATCACAGTCATTCTGAGGCATGTGCCATTACCAGTTCCCCTTTAAAGATGATATAATTGTAGTTTATCAAAACTAAATAATTTGAGTCTTGCATAACTGGTAAGTGATAAAGTTGGTATTTGATTACAAGTGCTTTGACTTTAATAACTATACAGATTTGAATTTTCTTTCTTTTCATGTTATGATAACTACCATCCAGGATTATTTGACTTGATTCCAAATATATTTACATAGAATTTATCAAGAAGGTTTTCAATTACTTAGATGTAAAAGTATAATTGGAAATACAAAAATGAAAAAAAGGACCATGAGTTAATGGTAATTTACTCTTAGAGGAGGAAAATAATTTATGGAACTTCTCAAACTTTTATAAAGAGAGGTACTATACAGTCAGTGATTCAAAGTCAAAGATGATGTGGCCAAGTCTGAAGAGGATGTTATGAAGTCACTTAATATTGTATTTTTCAGGTAATATCACTATTATGATGAAGTTGCTCTTTGGAAATTGTGCCAGAGCAAAGGCATATTATTTCATTTATTCTTCTAGTAAATATTAGACATCTGCTGGAGAGTATAAAGGTTTCATAGAAGGTGCAGTTCCTACCTCCAAACAGGTACTAATACAGAGACAAGAAAAGATAAGCAAATGCTATAATAAATCACAAGGCTGTGGGATGAGAGGAGTTAGCCTCCAACAGGAAGGTGGGGAGGAAAGCTAGAGGAGAATCAGTTCAACATTTGTTGCCTGTGGTTTGGGGGGAAATGATTGAAAATAAAATAAATAACATTAAAAGCCAGATGAGAAACTTGGAAAAATATTTGCAGCATATATAATACTCAAAGTGTTGATATTTCAGTATATAAATTACTGTCATTCATAACATACATGCAGTATAACTTCTCATGTTTGTGGTTGTATACGATGTGGAGTTACACTGGTTGTGTATTCAAATATGAACATAGGCAAGTTATATTTATGAATAATTTAAAAATAAAATTCCTTAGACTGATTTTAGAGGGCATGTTTTCAAAACACATTGTTAATGTTCTTATGAATGAAGAAAGAAAACAGGCTGTTCTTAAAAGAATTGTGAATAGCTTCAAAAGTAATAAAAACTACAAAATAGTTTAAAATTGAGATATGTTTTTTTCAAATATCAATCTGTTAAAGGTTATAAAAGACTGATAATAATCAGTGTTAATGAGGCAAAGATAAAGGAAGGGTACCATCATTTACCTACAGGTATGGTTTAAACAGTTTCACCCTTCTTAGAGGAAACTTTGCTAACATGTGCTAGAAGATTAATTTCTTCTGTTTGATAAGTTTTACTTTCAGTAATCCATTTAAAGGAAATAAATCAGAAGTTTGGGCAAAATTATATATAGGGGCTGTGTTGCAGCACTGTTTACAGTTGAAATGTGCTGAAGTCATGCTGGTTAATTAGTTATCTGTACCCTTAATTTAATGTAGGTGGATGTCCTGCCATTAGCATTAGGCTGTAGAAGACATTTGAAGAAAATTTCAGAAATGTGCATGATGAATTTCTTAGTAAAAAAAAAAAAGCCTACAAAAACACATACATCGTGATTCTGTAGCATTTAAATATTGGAGGGCCTTATATTAAAATATATCCTGTGACTTTCTCAGTATTGAAACTTCAGGTAACTTCTATGCTCTTTGTGTTTTCCACACTTTCTGTAATAAACAAATATTATTTTAAGAATTAAAAAAACATAAGCTCTTGGAATTACAAAATGGAATGATCTTATGAATCAATTCTGGAAATGTCTTCCATTTTAATTATTCTAATTAAGTGAATTGTGACAATTTAAAACTCTAGTATTTCTCTTCTTGATTTCAGTGTCTTTTCCCTCTAATCTATACTTTTTCCAATACAAAATATCATGCAGACATTTTTTTATTTTGTTTTTGGTCCCAGGGAATGAACCCAGGGACACTTAACCACTGAATCAAATCCTCAGACCTTTTTTATATTTTTGTTTAGAGACAGGGCCTCACTGGGTGGCCGAGGGCCTCCCTCAATTTCTGAGTCTGGCTTTGAACTCTTGTTATTCCTAACTCAGTCTTCCAAGCTGCTGGGATTACAGGCATGTGCCACCATGTCCACCAACACTTTAAAAAAATATTTTTCTTATTAGTTGTTCATGGCCCTTTATTTTATTTACTTATTTATATGCAATGCTGAGAATTGAATCCTGTGCCTTGCACATGCCAGACAATTGCTCTATCACTGAGCCACAACTCCAGCCCAGCATCATTTTTTTTAAAAAAATATTTTTTTATTTGTTATTTTTAGTTATACATGACAGTAGAATGTATTTTGATATGTCATACATTCATGCAGTATAATTTCTCATGTTTGTGATTGTACATGATGTGGAGTTACACTGGTCATGTATCAAATATGAACATTGGAGAGTTATGTCGATTCATTCCACTGTCTTTCCCATTCCCATCTTATCTTCTTTTTTTTCTTTTTTTTTATTGGTTGTTCAAAACATTACAAAGCTCTTGACATATCATATTTCATACATTAGATTCAAGTGGGTTATGAACTCCCATTTTTACTCCAAAAACAGATTGCAGAATCACATCGGTTACACATCCACATTTTTACATGATGCCCTTTTCCCCACATTCTCGCCAGCACTTGTTGCTGTTTTGACTTCCTAATAGCTGCCAATCTTACTGGAGTGAGATGGTATCTTAGGGTGGTTTTGATTTGCATTTCTCTGACTGCTAGAGATGGTGAGCATTTTTTCATGTACTTGTTGATTAATTGTATGTCCTCCTCTGAGAAGTGTCTGTTCAGGTCCTTGGCCCATTTGTTGATTGGGTTATTTTTAATCTCATTGTTTAATTTTTTGAGTTCTTTGTATACTCTGGATATTAGGGCTCTATCTGAAGTGTGAGGAGTAAAAATTTGTTCCCATGATGTAGGCTCCCTATTTACCTCTCTTATTGTTTCTTTTGCTGAGAAAAAAACTTTTTAGTTTAAGTAAGTCCCATTTGTTGATTCTTGTTATTAACTCTTGTGCTATGGGTGTCCTATTAAGGAATTTGGAGCCCGACCCCACAATATGTAGATCAGAGCCAACTTTTTCTTCTATCAGACACAGAGTCTCTGATTTGATATCAAGCTCCTTGATCCAGTTTGAGTTAACTTTTGTGCATGGTGAGAGGAGGGGATTCAGTTTCATTTTGTTGCATATGGATTTCCAGTTTTTCCAGCACCATTTATTGAAGATGCTATCCTTCCTCCATTGCATGCTTTTAGCCCCTTTATCAAATATAAGATAGTTGTAACTTTGTGGATTAGTCTCTGTGTCCTCTATTCTGTACCATTGGTCCACCCACCTGTTTTGGTACCAGTACCATGCTGTTTTTATTACTATTGCTCTGTAGTATAGTTTGAAATCTGGTATCGCTATGCTGCCTGATTCACACTTCCTGCTTAGAGTTGCTTTTGCTATTCTGGGTCTTTTGTTCTTCCATATGAATTTCATGATTGCTTTATCTATTTCTACAAGAAATGCCATTGGGATTTTGATTGGCATTGCATTAAACCTATAGAGAACTTTTAGTAATATCGCCATTTTGATGATGTTAGTTCTGCCTATCCATGAACAGGGTATATTTTTCCATCTTCTAAGATCTTTTTCTATTTCTCTCTTTAGGGTTCTGTAGTTTTCATTGTATAAATCTTTCACCTCTTTTGTTAGGTCGATTCCCAAGTATTTTATTTTTTTTGAGGATATTGTGAATGGGGTGTTTTTCCTCATTTCCGTTTCAGAAGTTTTGTCGCGGATATACAGAAATGCCTTTGATTTATGCGTGTTGATTTTATATCCAGCCACTTTTTGAATTCATTTATTAGTTCTAGTAGTTTCTTTGTAGACCCTTTTGGGTCTTCTAGGTATAGAATCATGTCATCCGCAAATAGTGATAATTTAAGTTCTTCTTTTCCTATTTTTATGCCTTTAATTTCTTTCATCTGTCTAATTGCTCTGGCCAGTGTTTCGAGAACTATATTGAATAGAAGTGGTGATAGAGGGCATCCCTTCCTTGTTCCAGATTTTAGAGGGAATGCCCTCAATTTTTCTCCATTCCGAATGATGCTAGCCTGAGGCTTAGCATAGATAGCTTTTACAATGTTGAGGTAAGTTCCTGTTATCCCTAGTTTTTCTAATGTTTTGAACATAAAGGGATGCTGTACTTTGTCAAATGCTTTTTCTGCGTCTATCGAGATGACCATATGGTTCTTATCTTTGAGTCTTTTGATGTGGTGAATAACATTTATTGATTTCCGTATATTGAATCATCCTTGCATCCCAGGGATGAATCCTACTTGATCATGGTGCACAATTTTTTTTGATGTGTTTTTGTATCCAATTCACCAGAATTTTATTGAGGATTTTTGCATCTAGGTTCATTAGAGATATTGGTCTTTAGTTTTCTTTCTTTGAGGTGTCTTTGTCTGGTTTCGGAATCAGGGTGATGTTGGCCTCATAGAATGAATTTGGAAGAGCTCCCTCTTTTTCTATCTCCTGAAATAACTTGAAAAGTATTGGTATTAATTCTTCTTTAAAGGTTTTGTAAAACTTCACTGTATACCCATCTGGTCCTGGGCTTTTCTTGGTTGGTAGTCTTTTGATTGCTTCTTCTATTTCATCCATTGATATTGGTCTGTTCAAATTGTGTGTATCCTCCTGACTCAGTCTGTGCAAATCATATGACTTAAGAAATTTATCGATGTCTTCACTATCTTCTATTTTATTGGAATATAGGTTTTCAAAATAATTTCTAATTTTCTTCTGTATTTCTGTAGCATCTGTTGTGATATTGCCTTTTTCATCCCGGATGTTAGTAATTTGAATCCTCTCTCTTTTTCTCTTTGTTAGCATGGCTAAGGGTCTGTTGATCTTATTTATTTTTTTGAAGAACCAACTTTTAGTTTTGTCAATTTTTTGAATAGTTTCTTTTGTTTCAATTTCGTTGATTTCCACTCTGATTTTAATTATTTCTTGCCTTCTGCTACATTTTCTGTTGTTTTGCTCTTCCTTTTCTAGGGCTTTGAGATGAAGTGTGAGCTCATTTATTTGTTGGTTTTTTTCTTTTTTTGAGGAATGACCTCCAGGCGATGAATTTCCCTCTTAAAACTGCTTTCATTGTGTCCCATGGATTCCGATATGTTGTGTCTGTATTTTCATTTATCTCTAAGAATTTTTTGATTTCCTCCTTTATGTCTTCTGTAACCCATTGATCATTCAGTAACATATTGTTCATTTTCCATGTGATGTAAGATTTTTCCTTCCTTCTTTTATCATTGATTTCCAGTTTCATTCCATTATGATCAGATAAAATGCATGGTATTATCTCCACCCCTTTATATTTACTGAGTGTTGCCCTATGGCATAATATATGGTCTATTTTTGAGAAGGATCCATGTGCTATTGAGAAAAAAGTATATCCACTTGATGATGGTTGATATATTCTATATATGTCAGTTAAGTCTAGGTTATTGATTGTGATATTGAGTGCTATAGTTTCTTTATTCAACTTTTGTTTGGAGGATCTGTCCAATGGTGAGAGAGGTGTTTGAAGTCACCCATAATTATTGTGTTGTGGTCTATTTGATTCTTGAACTTGAGGAGAGTTTGTTTTATGAACGTTGCGGCACCATTATTTGGTTCATATATATTGATAATAGTTATGTTTTGTTGGTTAATGGTTACTTTTAACAGTATATAATGTCCTTCCTTATCCCTTTTGATTAACTTAGTCTTGAAGTTGATTTTATTCGATATGAGGATGGCCACCCCTGCTTGCTTACGAGGACCGTGAGCATGGTATGTTTTTTCCCAACCTTTCACCTTCAGCCTGTGTATGTCTTTTCCAATCAGATGTGTTTCCTGGAGGCAGCATATTGTTGGATTTGTTTTTTTAATCCATGTTACCAGCCTATGTCGCTTTATTGGAGAGTTTAAGCCATTAACGTTTAGAGTTACTATTGATATATGGTTTGTACTTCCAGCCATGTTTGATTATTTATCTTTTTTTTTTAAAATTTAGTTTGTTTCTCCATGATTAGCTTTCCCCCCGCCCTCTGTCTTTACTGAGGTACTTCCCACTGTTGGTTTTGGTTATTGTTTTTCATTTCTTCCTCGTGTAGTGTTTTGCTCAAGATGCTTTGCAGTGCTGGTTTTCTGGCTGCAAATTCTTTTAACTTTTGTTTATCATGAAAGATTTTTATTTTGTTGTCATACCTGAAGCTTAATTTTGCTGGATACAAAATTCTTGGTTGGCATGCATTGTCTTTCAGTGTTTGAAATACGTTGTTCCAGGATCTTCTCGCTTTCAGTGTCTGTGATGAAAAATCCATTATTAACCTTATTGGTTTACCCCTGAATGTAATCTGCCTCCTTTCTCTTGTAGCTTTTAATATTTTCTCTTTGTTCTGTATATTGGATATCTTCATAACAATGTGTCTTGGTGTTTGTCTACTGTGATTTTGTATGCTCGGTGTCCTGTATGCATCGACAATTTGTATATCTGTTTCCTTTTTTATTTCTGGAAAGTTTTCTATAATTATTTCATTCAGCAGGTTTCTCATTCCCTTGGTTTGAACCTCTATACCTTCCTCTATCGCGATGACTCTTAAGTTTGTGTTTTTATATCATCCCATATCTCTTGGATGTTTTTCTCTTGATTTTTTACCAGCCTTTCTGAGTTGGCTAGACTCTTTTTAAGGTGATATATTTTGTCTTCATTATCTGACGTTCTGGCTTCTACTTGCTCCACTCTGTTAGTGATCCTCTCATTTGAGTTTTTAATTTGGTTTATAGTTTCCTGCATTTCTAGAATTATTGTTTGATTTTTTTATAATCTCTATCTCCTGATAAAGATGCTTTTTTGCTTCTTTTATCTGTTTATGTAATTCATTTTCAATGTGCTCTTTCACTGTTTGAATTTGCTGTCTCATATCCTCTTTAAGATTCCATTCCATCTGTCTAAGGTATTCCTTGAGTTCTTTATTTGGCCATTTTTCTGATGCCTCTAGGTCCTCCTGAATATTTAGGCTGTCCTGCATTGTTTGTACTCCTTTTCTTCCTAGCTTTTTCATGCTGCTCATGTTACTTCTTGTTCTGTTTGACTGCTGAGTTACTGTTTACTCCTATAAATTTATTTGATGCTTGGGAGGAAAGGTATTAGAAGGGAAGGGAAGAAGTCACTCTCTCTGCCGGTTTCAATGAAGTTATCTCCTCTGCCACATTCTGGTGACATCAGTTCTCTGCCATGGTGGTATCCCATGCAAATGGCGACAGTTCGTTCCCTTTGCTGGGTGACCAATGCAACCGGTGGGTCCTGACTGGCTCTCCCAAGCTCCGTCTCAATCCTGTGGCCACTGCCTATGAAGGCTCGGTTGGTATTAACCTTCACAGGTTCAGAAGGGATGACCAGTTGTTTCAGCGGGATCTTTTAGTGCTGAGTCACAGCGGTTTGCCTGCGAGACGCAGGGGAACGGGAGCTCGAATTCAGCCGATCCGGGCTCGGTGTGTGTTCTGAGAGGCTCAGACTGTTCGCCCCAGATCCACGCCAGCTAAGCATTGCCTAGTGATCCTGAGCAAACAGCATCTAGACGGTTTATGACTCCCTATGTCCGCGCAGCTGAAGAGGTCAGAGACATGATCTCTCCGCGCCCGCTGCCATGTTGGATCTCCCATCTCATCTTCCATCCTCCCACTCCCCCACTTCCAATCTGTTGAACCTTCTCTCCTCCCTACCCCTTCCTGTTGTGAGTCAGTATCCTCATATCAAAGAGAACATTTGGTCTTTGTTTTTTGGGATTGACTTATTTCACTTAGCATGATATTCTCCAATACCATCCATTTACCAGCAAATGGCATAATTTCATTCTTCTTTAAGGCTGAGTTTTTTTTCCATTGTGTATATGTACCTCATTTTCTTATCCATTCATCTGTTGAAGGGTACCTAGGTTGGTTCCATAGTTTAACTATTGTGAATTGAGCTGCTATAAACATTGATGTGGCTGTGTCACTGTAGTATGTTGATTTTAAGTCCTTTGGGTATAAACCAAGGAGTGGGATAGCTGGGTCAAATGGCGGTTCCAATTCCAGGTTTTCTTTCTCTTATTGCTAGTGATGTTGAGCATTTTTTTCATATATTTGTTCATCAATTGTATTTCTTATTCTGTGAAGAGTCTGTTCAGTTCCTTTGCCAATTTACTGATTGGGGTTTTTTTTTTGTTTTTGGTTTTTTTTTGTTTTTGTTCTTTATGTATCCTGGAGATTAATGCTCTGTTTGAGGTGCAGGTGGCAAAGATTTTCTCCCATTCTGTGGGCTTTCTCTTCATGTTCTTCATTGTTTCCTTTACTTTGAAGAAGATTTTTAGTTTGATTCCATCCCATTTATTGATTCTTGATTTTATTTCACAAGATATAGGAGTCTTGTTGAGGAATTTGGTTCCCTAAGCTGACCTGATGGAGAGTTGGGCCTACTTTTTTTCCCTAGTAGGCACAGGTTCTCTGAGTTTTGTGCAGGGTGAGATAGACATCTAATTTCATTTTCTCTTGGTACTATTAAAATTTTTGTTCTAATTAGTCATACATGACAGTAGAATACATTTTGACACATCATACATTAATGGAGTATGGCTTCTTATTCTTTTGGTTGTACACACTGTAGAATTACACTGGTTGTATAATCATATATGTAGAATTACACTGGTTGTATAATCATATATGTAGAATTACACTGGTTGTGTGATCATATACATAGGGTAATAATGTCCAATTCATTCTACTATCCTTCTTACCCTCTCCCTTCACTCCTTTTTTTCTATCCCAAGAACCTCTATTCTTCCCTGGCTCCTTCCTCACATTGTGAATTGCCATTCTCACATCAGAGAAAATGTTCTGCCTTTGGTTATTTAGGATTGGCTTATTTGACTTAGGATTATATTCTCCAGTTTCATCCATTTCCCAGCAAATGGCATAATTTCATTCTTCTTTAAGGCTGAGTAATATTCATTTGTATATATACCATAGTTTCTTTATCCATGCATCTGTTGAAGGGCACATAAGTTGGTTCCATAGTTTAGCTATTGTAAATTAAGCTGCTATAAACATTTATGTGGCTGCATCACTATAGTATGCTGATTTTAAGTCATCTGGGTATAAAAAGAGGAATGCCTTTGGTAGTATAGCCATTTTGACAATGTTAATTCTGCCTATCCAAGAGAATAGCTGGGTCAAATGGTGGTTCCATTACAAGTTTTCTGAGGGATCTCCATACTGCTTTCCAGAATTGTTGCACCATTTTACAGGCTCACCAGCAATGTATGAGTGTACCCTTTTCCCCACATCCTCACCAACATTTATATTATTGCTTGTATTCTTGATAGTTGCCATTCTAACTGGAGTGAGATGAAATCTCAGTATAGTTTTGATTTGCATGTCTCTAGATGGTAGAGATGTGGAATATTTTTTTCCGTGTATTTGTCGATCAATTGTATTTCTTCTGTGAAGTGGTTGTTCAGTTCCTTAGCCTGTTTATTATTTGGATTATTAATTTTTTTGGCGTTAAGTTTTTAAGTTCTTTTTATATCCTGAAGATTAATGCTTTATCTGAGGTGCATGAGGTAAAGATTTTATCCTACTCTGTAGACTCTCTCTTCATTTTCTGGATTGTATTCTTTGCTGAGAAGAAGCTTTTTAGTTTTATTGCATCCCATTTATTGATTTACTTCTTGTGCTTTAGGAGTCTTGATAAGGAAGTCAGTCAGTTCCTAAGCTCACATGATGGAGAGTTGGGCCTACTTTTTCTTCTGTTAGGCTCAATGTCTCTGTTCTAATGCCTAAGTCCTTGATCCACTTTGAGTTGGGTTTGTGCAGGGTGAGAGATAAGGGTTTAATTTAATTTTGCTATGTATGTATTTCCTGTTATCCCAGCACCATTTGTTGAAGAGGCCGTTTTTTTCTCCAATGTGTGTTTTTGGGGGCCTTTGTCTAGTATGAGATAGATTTATTTAGGTAGGTTTGTCTCTGGGTCTTCTATTCTGTACCATTGGTCTACATGTCTGTTTTAGTGTCAATACCATACCGTTTTTGTTACTATTGCTCTGTAGTATAATTTAAGGTCAGGTATTTTGATGCCACCTGCTTCATTTTTCTTGCTAAGAATTATTTATCCTTATTATTCTGGATCTTTTATTTTTCCAGATGTATTTCATGATTACTTTTTCTGTTTCTATGAAGAACATCATTGGGATTTTAATGGGAATTGCATTAAACCTTTATAATGCTTTTGGTAATATAGCCATTTTGACAATGTTAATTTTGCCTATTCAAGAGAATAGTATATTTTTTCATCTTCTGTGGTCTTCTTTAATTTCTTTCTTTAGTGTTCTGTTGTTTTCATTGTAGAGATCTTTTCATTGTAGGTCTCTTTTATTAGATTGATTCCCAAATATATTTTTTGAGGCTATTGTGAATGGGTTAGTTTCCTAATTTCACTTTCAGTGGATTCATCACTGATGTATAGGAACACAATTGATTTATGGGTATTGATTTTATATCCTGCTATTTGATGAATTTGTTTATTAGTTCTAGAAGTTTTCTGGTGAATTTTTTGGATTTTTAAAAGATATTTATTATTTTTTAGTTGTAGTTGGACACAATATCTTTATTTTATTTTTATGTGGTGCTGAGGATTGAATGCAAGGCCTCACATGTGCTAGGTGACTGCTCTACTGCTGAGCCACAATATCCCAGCCCCAATTTTTGGATTTTTTATATATAGAATCAAGTCATTGGCAAATAGTGATATTTTGAGTTCTTCTTTTCCTATTTGTTTCCCTTTAATTTCTTTCTTCTGTCTAATTGCTCTGGCTAGAGTTTCAAAGATGATGTTGAATAAAAGTGGTGAAAGAGGGCATCCATATCTTGTTGCAGTTCTTAGAGGGAATGATTTCGATTTTTCTCCCTTAAGAATCATGTTGACCTTGGGCTTAGCATATATAGCTTTCACAATGTTGAAGTATATTCCTACTATACCTAGTTTTTCTAGTGTTTTGAACATAAAGGGCTACTGTATTTTGTCAAATGCTTTTTCTGCATCCATTGAGATAATTACATGATTCTTGTCTTTATTGCTGTGATAAATTACATTTATTGATTTCTGTATGTTGAACCAACCTTGCATCCCACTTCATCATAGTGACTATCTATTAAATATGTTTTTGAATTCCATTTGCCAGAATTTTATTGAGAATTTTTGCATCTATGTTCATCAGTGATATTGACCTGAAGTTTTCTTTCCTTGATGTGTCTTTTTCTGGTTTTGGTATCAGAATGATACCAGCCTCATGGAATGAGTTTGGAAAGATTCTCTTCTTTTCTCTTTCATGAAATAATTTGGCGAGTATTGCTATTAATTCTTCTTTGATGGTCTTGTAGAACTTGGCTGAGAATCCGTCTGGTCCTGGATTTTTCTTAGCCGGTAGGCTTTTGATGGTGTCTTCTATTTCATTGCTTGAAATTGATCTGTTTAAATTGTCCTTCTGATTTAGTTTGGGTAGGTCATATGTCTCTAGAAATTTATCAGAGTCTTCAAGATTTCCTATTTTATTGGAATATAAATTTTCAAAATAGTTTCTAATTATCTTCTGTATTTCAGTAGTGTCCATCATGATATTTCCTTTTTTCATCATTAATTTTAGTAATTTGAGTTTTTTCTGTCTTTCTTTTTATTAGTGTGGCTAAGGGTTTATCAATTTTATTTATTCTTTCAAAGAATCAACTTTTTATTTCATCAATTTTTTGAATTGTTTCTTTTGTTTAAATTTTATTGATTTTAGTGCTGATTTTAATTATTTCCTCTCTTTTACTACTATTGGTGTTGATTTGTTCTTCTTTTTCTAGGGCTTTGAGAAATAATATTAGGCTCTTTATTTGTTGGCTTTATTTTCTTTGAAGGAATGAGCTCATTGCAATGAACTTTCCTCTTAGCACTGCCTTCATAGTGTCCCAGAGATTTTGATATATTGTATTGCTATTTTCATTTACTTCTACGTATTTTTTTTATTTCATGCCTGATTTGTCCTGCTATCCATTGTTCATTCAATAGCATATTTTTTAGTTGCTGGTGTTAGAGTAGCTTTTATATTTTATTTTATCATTGATTTCCAATTTCATTCCATTATGATCTGATAGAATGCAGGGTATTATCTCTATTCTTTTGTATTTACTAAGAGTTGTTTAGGTGGTATAAGGTATGGTCTATTTTAGAGAAGGTTCAATGTGCTGCTGAGAAGAAAGTATATTTGCTCATTGATGGATGAAATACTCTATATATGTCTGTTACATCTAAATTTATTAATTGTATCATTTAATTCTGTAGTTTCTTTGTTTAGTTTTTATTGGGAGGATCTACCCAGTGGTGAGAGAGGTGTGTTAAAGGCATTTAGTATTATTGTATTGTTATCTATTTGATTTTTGAAATTGAGAAGAGTTTGCTTGATTTATATAGGTGCTTCATTGGAGAACAAATATTTACGATTGTTATAGCTTGTTTATGTATAATTCCCTTAAGCAGTATGAAATGTCCTTTTTTGTCCCATCTGATTAACTTTGACATATTCTTGAGTCTTGTTTTTAATCCAATCTGCATGTCCATGTCTTTTGATTTATATTCAAGGTTGTTATTGAGATATGATTTATATTCTCAGTCATTTTGGCTTATTTATGGTTGTTAATTTGAATTTGTTTCTCCTTTGATTGACTATTCTTTTAGTGAAGTTCCTCCCTTTGCTAGTTTTCATTTTTTTAAAAAATTATATCTTCATGGAATATTTTGTTGAGAATGTTCTATTGTGCAGGCTTTCTAGTTGTGAATTCTTTTAACTTTTGTTTACCATGAAAAGTTTTTATTTCATGTCAGTTATGAAGCTTAATCTTGCTTGGTAAAGTATTCTTGGCTGGCATCCATTTTTATTCAGAGCTTGGTATAAATTATTCCAAGACCTCATAGCTTTGATAATCTGGGTTGGGAAATTGCTGAGATCAAAATTGGTTTCCCCCTAAATGTAATCCGACATTTTTCTCTCTCAGCATTTAAAATTCTATCATTATTCTGTGTGTTTGGCATTTTCATTTTAATGTGCCTTAGTGTGGGTCTGTTGTAATTTTGTGCATTTGGGGTCTGTAAGCCTTTTGTGTTTGATTTCCTCTTTCATTCTTTAGGTTTGGGAAATTTTCTGATATTAATTAATTGAGAAAAGTTGTGCATTCCTTTGGTTTATATCTCTGTGCTTCCAATTATCCTGATAAATCTTAAATTTGGTCTTTTCATGTTATCCCATATTTCTTGGAGGTTTCTTAACATCTTCACTCCGTGGTTAACTTTATTTTCAAGGTTATATATTTTGTTTTCATTGCCTGAGATTCTGTCTTCTAAGTGATTTAGTCTGTTGGTGATGCTTTCTGTTGAATTTTTACTTTGGTTTATTGATTCCTTCATTTTGAGAATTTCTGTTTTATTTCTTTTCAGAATCTCTCTCTCTTAATGAAGTGGTCTTTCACCTCCCAAATTTGATCTCTGATTTTATTCATTACATGATCCTTTATGTCATGGATCAGTTTAACTATGTACATTCTAAACTCCTCTCTGACATTTCTTCTACCATGTTGTCAATGGATTCTATTATTGGAGCATATTGGTTTGTTTGGGGAGATTTTTTTCCTTCTTTTTCCATGTTGATTGTGTGTCTATCCATCTAGTAGTGTGGATCTGAGGCAGTACAGTTTCTACTCTGTAGACTTATAGTGTTCTTGAAGGTTTCCTGGTTGACAAGGTGCCTATCTACTTTTCTTGGTTCATGCCATGGAGCTGCTAGGCAAGAGATCTTTCTATTCTGCCATCTTGCCAAAACCCTCTAATTTTATTTTGTTACATATAGATTTCCAGTTTTGCCCAGCACCATTTGTTGAAGAGGCTATCTTTTCTCCAGTGTATGTCTATGGAACCTTTGTCTACTATTAGATAACTGTATTTATATGGGTTTGTCTCTTGGTCTTCTATTCTGTACCATATCTGTTTTAGTACCTCCATATCTGTTTTAGTGCCAATACCATGCTGTTATTGTCACTAAAGCTCTGTAGTATAATTTAAGATCTGGTTTGTGATGCCTCCTGCTTCACTTTTCTTGCTAAGGATTGCTTTGGCTATTCTGGATCTCTTATTTTTCCAGATGAATTTCATGATTGCTTTTTCTGTTTCTATGAAGAACATCATTGGAACCTTAATAGGAATTGCATTAAATCTATACAGCACTTTTGTTAGAATGGCCATTTGACAAAGTTAATTCTACCTATCAAAGAGCATGGGAGGTTTTTCCATCTTCTGAGGTCTTCTTCAATTTCTTTTTTTTAGAGTTCTTTAGTTTTCTTTGTAGAGGTCTTTTACTTATTTTTTAGATTGATTCCCCAATTTTTTATTTTATTTTTTTGAGGGTATTGTGAATGGGATAGTTTTCCTAATTTCTCTTTCAGTGGATTCTCCACTGATGTTTAGAAACACAATTGACTTATGGCTATTAATTTTATATGGTGCTACTTTGCTGAATTCATTTATTAGTTCTAGACGTTTTCTAGTGCAGGTTTTTTTTGTGTGTGTGTGTGTAGAGTTTTTTGTGAGTTTTGTTTTGTGTGTGTCTTTTAAATATAGAATCATGTCATCAGTAAATTGTGGTAGTTTGTGTTCTTTTCCTATTTGTATCTCTTTAATTACAGACATTTTTTGAGCAAGGTCTGTACATTAAGACACAGTCATTCAATCTTTATTGGTCCATCAATGTAATTATGTATATTTTTAATGCATAAACAGCAATATAGTTATATTTTGTTTAGTGATCAGAATAAAAGTAAATGATGGTAAATTATAGTAAGAAAATGATTTAGAATTGCAATTGTTAAAAGATTTTTATCTTCAAATTAAACAATAAATGGTGTTACCAAGGAAAAGTTCTTCATTCTCTATTTTGACTAAAAAATAGGATGGGAAAAATCATATAATTTAGAGGGTTAGATGTTAATCTTCATTGAGGCAGAATTGTTTTGATCTCTTGCTGTCTGATGTCTCTTATAATCTTATAGTTTAAAGAATTCTTTCCTCTTCCTCCTCCTCCTCCTCCTCCTCCTCCTCCTCTTCTCCTCCTCCTCCTCCTCCTCCTTGGTTTAGAATAATGAAAAATATTTCTTGCCACAGTCCGGCTGCAGCAAAATAACCGGGGGGTGACAAGCAACTTGTGTAGATTGATACAGCAGGAGTGGGAGCCATTTATTGTAGGACAACAAAGGTATTTATACATTCCACACAGCTTATCTTAATTAACATAAACTAGATACAGCAGTCAACCAATAAGGAATCTCCACACTTAATGGCTTGCTGGCGTTACTTCATAAACCACTCCCTCTGGCAAAATGCCAGGCGCCATCCAGACTTGTTTACAGACTCTAACATTTCCCCCTTTTGTTTAATTTAAATAATGACCATAGTGGTTTTTACACAAACACCATAAATACTCTGCTACGAGCAGAAGGGGAGGATACAAAATGTCACAATATCAAGCCAATTGATGGCTCCATGCAAGAAGCCCTTGGAATAATTATACCAGCAATGACACCGTTAGCAAAGATACGGAGTTACAATTTGTTGTAGATTACAGTTTGTTGTCTCAGTCCAGGTAAAGCAGTGTCTCAATAGATTAACTCACAGTCCAGGTAAATCACAGTCCAGGTAAGTACTGCAGGCAGCTAGCTTAAATCACAGTCCAGGTAAGTTCTGCAGGCAGCTAGCTTGATCCGAAGTCTCCTCCAGTTCTCAGCAACACTGGAAATTTTTCCATCCTCGTCCTCATCGGCACTGGGATGAAGGCAGGAACTCCAGCAATGATGCTAAAGAAAATCCTGTAGTATTCGAGCAGGCACTAAGAAAACAACCTTCTGAACAATTTAGTATATTATCTCAAGGTTTTTTACATTTAAAATAGGCCTTAATGGTGCTCATTACTCATTAGCTTCCAGGTGTGGGAGAACCATTGTAGTTACTGGCCTTGGAAATGATCAAACTTCAGGGGCGCCATGTGTGTCTTCCACCCTGCTGCAGAGACCTCGGGCAGCCCCAAACGGGGAGTGTCCGGGACTCAAACTGCCACTGGACACAGGGAGCAAGAGCCTGTGGGACCGTGCCTCTGGGTCAGGTCTGGGTTTGGGCTCCCAGCAGTGGCATTCCGCTTCCTGGGCGGGGAAGAGCCGGCTGCCACCGCTTGGAAAGTCCTTGCTGCGCCATGACCGGCTCGCCCACGTGGCAGCCGCCTTGCCAATTCATGCACCCTCTGGTAATGAAAAATTTTCAGTAATAGCCTTTTGCTGCAACTTTTTTCCTGATAATCCTTCTTCTTCTGAACTTTCTTTTTCTTTCTGACTAGAGTTCCTGGGCTTTTATCAACACATGCCCTAACTATTCTTGGTTCCATTGGGGTGCCTCCTTCCCTTAGAAATTTACTTCTCACCCCTTCCATATTTTCATAACAAAGACAATACAATACACTGAGCCAAAACAAGACATAAACAACATACTGTATCAATCTTCTTAAAATGGCCATTTTTACTCTCGCCCTATCTGCCTAGGGACAGCAGATTTGCTCCAGTCCTATCTATGGACGGGCAGCTTTTTTTTTCGTCACTTACCCCCGAGTGTCCTGGGTCTCATCTGCCGCAGTCCGGCTGCAGCAAAATAACGGATGGGGGGGGGTGACAAGCAACTTGTGTAGATTGATACAGCAGGAGTGGGAGCCATTTATTGTAGGACAACAGAGGTATTTATACATTCCACACAGCTTATCTTAATTAACATAAACTAGATACAGCAGTCAACCAATAAGGAATCTCCACACTTAATGGCTCGCTGGCATTACTTCACAAACCACTCTCCCTCTGGCATTTTGCCAGGCACCATACAGACTTGTTTACAGACTCTAACAATTTCTGGTTCAATGACTGGACTCCAACATCTGTTGTGGAGAGTCCAAGGTGCATTAGTACTTACTGAGGTCTGATAGTTAAGACCACAGTTGTTATAATTATTTTGGTAGTTCTGTAGGTTTATTTCATAAAACTATTTTATAATATTTAAAAGAGTTGTTTTGGGAACTATTTCTTTAAAGCTAAGGAAAATAAGTTTTGTTGTTGTTGGGTAGTAATCAACTAAAGTATATCTTTTGGCTTTTATGTCCTTTCTTTAGTCTTCCACTTAAACATAAAAATAAAGATTAACTTATATATTTGTAATTTTGTTAATGTAATGTGGTATCTGGTTTTCATTGATGGGAAAAATCACAAAAATAAGTAAGGTGATTATCCTACCACAGGTTATTGGTTTTCTAGCAAATAAGATTTAAAAATCATAGTCTTTAAAGGTAAGATTATGTGGGGGCATAGTGGTACACATCTGTAAGCCCAGACTCAGGAGACTCCCCAAGAAACACACACACAGGTCTTTTCTCCAGATATTATATTTCCTATTAATGGTTTTGGGTACCAAGGTTTTTACTAGTTAGATCAACACCTTAGTGGGCAAGAAAAATATTCAGTAAGAATAGTAGGTTCTTGGCAAAATTATGAAGTAAAACAAACATATCTTTGGACTTTCACCCTTTCTTTGGTGCATTTCCATTCAAATTCTTTATTCAAAATCTTTTTTTTGGCATGCCCTTCCTGAGCACCCCAGGCTCCCAGACTCTTTAAAACTCTCATATTCTTCAAAGAAAGTAGTAGACTCATGGCATATGCTTATCTTCAAAATGGATTTAAAAGTTCCATCCAACATAATTTCTTAATCCAGCAAGACATATTAAGGCTCTTATGGAATGACAGTTGATGCTGAAAAATGCAAGCACCATAGGGGAAGCTTGGTCAATCCATCTGCTCTGTCCTCAAGTACACTAATATAGAACCTATTAGGTCTTCTTTTATATTATAGCAGGTGTGATTTGTATATTTAATAGATCTGAGATTTCACCACAGGGTGAGTTTTCTTAAACTGGAATTAGGTGGTGACCAAATTATAGACTATAATATAGTTATTAATTTGGCTTTTACATTAATACAGAGACTATAAGTACATATTTATGCATTCATATTTTAAATTGTGCTTTAGTTAGTACAGTCAAATATGATATAAATATAAATATAATGCAGAGTATGAAGTTTCATTGTACATTTAGAAAATATAAAATACATTTATACAGAATTAACCCAATAGTTTATTCCTTTTAAAAAGATAAGTTTTTTCTTTTTTTGTGTGGGGGCAGTGTACTGGGGATTGAACTCCAGTACAATTGTACAGGGACACTTGACCACTGAGCCACAGCCCCAGCCTATTTTGTATTTGATTTAGAGACAGGGTCTCACTGAGTTGCTTAGCACCTTGATTTTTGCTGAGGCTGGCTTTGAACTTGTGATCCTCTTGCCTCAGCCTCCCAAGCTGTTGGGATTACAGGTGTGCTCCACTGAGCCCGGCTAAAAAAGAGAGATTTTGGATTTAGTTTTTAAATTAGAAATTATATTCCTGTGGATATAGAGTTAATATTGTTATTAAGGAAACAATATTATTGAGCACTTATACACTCAGTTCTCAACTCAATGATAAGAATCATAAAATATGGCTTCTGAACTCTAGAAGTTTATAATTTCATTGAGGAGACAGGGCTTTCATCTTTTGATTTAGCAAACATTTGCTGAATGTTGATATATGTAAATTTAATTTCCTTTCTCTTTAAGAGTTTACATACTAGGGAAGACAGGAAGCATGTAAATAAATAATATGAAACAAGTATGCAAGTGGTAAACTAGCATAATGGAAGTTCAAATAAAATGTTATGCATTTGGGGGCCACATGCATAAAAAGAAAGGTGTCAATAAAGTAACACAGACTAAATGCCAATGAATGCATTTAATAAAACAGAGCTTAGTTGAAAAAGAAAGTGGAGACTGTGATAGTAGGTACTCCAGGAGAGATCTGTAAACATGTGGTTCCTCATATTGAAATGGTTATACAATCCTCTGCCTTTTCATAAATTAACATTTTCCAGAGATCTTTTAAAAATTTTATGTGGGTATGTAGAAATATACAATTATATAATTATTCAAAGAAAAAATATTTAGTAATAATTATATGTTATACATTTTCCTATGGGCTGAATGTTGAATATATTTGATTCATTTTATATTCACTAGATATTCCTTGTCTCCATTTTTATAGAATTTTGTTAGAGTGAGTTTTGTCCTAAAGTATTTGAATGTGGGTTAGTAAGAATACCTTATAAGAATCAATAAGTCAATACTTATACAAATATATAATCTTTTAAAAAAGAGATTAGGTGACTTCAAAACCGAAAGACATTTATTAAAACTGTTTTGAATATTAAAATTGTTAATGAAAAAGAGAAATGGTCAGCAGCCAGGAGAGCATGGACAAAGAAAGTTACTGAGGAGAAGGATGAGTGCATTCCTTTGTCCAGGGTGGAGAACTGAGCCCTTGCCCTAATGACGTGCATGGATGTAGTTGGAGTAACTTTACTTTATACAATCAGTTATTTAAATCCTAACTGATTAGCTCATCTCGGTTTGATAATGTCACAAAATGGCCTTCTAATTACAATTTGGCTCTCCAAAACACACTGGTGGTGCATTGGAGAAGGGTTGGTATCCTCGTAGCCATATTTTATAACTTAGCAAATCCCGGTGAACAAGCAAAATAGTATTTTTTTTTTACAACAATGTAGAAAAAGAGTTGTTAATTTTCTGGTTGTTTAAACTGCAATAATAGCGATTTGTGGATGATTTCCATGCCTCCTTTTGTATCAGAAAGCAGGTTGAAGAGAATTCTCTCAGAACTGGAGAAGAAGGCAGTTAGTGTAGTATTTTGCTTAACTTCCATTATAATTTTTAAACCACAGATGCCTCCTGTATTACAAATCATCTTTACAATTTCAAAACTTTAAAGGGAGAAAGATAGTGTCTTTGTGACTTGCTGGCAATATTACTGTGCATGGCTTTGGTAAGCCCTGGGGCATGGGAATTGGCCAGACATTCTAGAGCTGTTTTTCATTTTAAGTGACTTAAACATTTTAGATATTAGTGTAAAGAAAATCTCACCCCCAGCATTCCCCAAACAATAATTTCCCCAAAATTACAGAAATTAAAATTGTAATTAAAATATGAACCTAAAATTTCAGGTGTGATGAAATTTGAATTGTTGTCCACTTTCTAGAATCCTGTAGGCCACTATATTCATAATGTATTCACCCAGAAAAAATTTATTTTTTTCTTTACCTGTTTTTTTATAATTATTGAGTTTGACAAATAAAATTGTATGTATTTCAAATGTATAATGTGTTGATTTAAAATACATTGTGAAATGACAACCACAATCAAATTCATTAGCACGTCCATTACCTCACAGTTACCTTTTTATTCCCTGCTTCTCTCTCAGAAAATTTTAAGCATATAATGTAGTAACTATATTCAGCATGCTAAATATTACATCCTCAGAATTTATTCATCTAATAACTGAAGTGTGTACTCTTTGATCAACATCTTTCCATTTCCTTCAGTCCCAGCTTCTGGCAACCATCATTCTCCTCTCTGTTTTTATGAGTCTTAATTTGTTTTTAAAAAGTATTCTACATGTAAATAAATGTATTTGTCTTTCTCTACCTTGCTTATTTCACTTAGCCTACTGCCTTCCAGTTTCATCCATGTGTTGCAAGTGGCAGGATTTCCTTTTTCATGGCTAAACAATATTGTCTGTAGGTACCTCATTTTCCTTATCTATTGATATATCTATGGACACTTAGTTTTTTTCCATATCTTGGCTGTTGTGAATAATGTTGTAATAAACATGGAAGTTCACATACCAAAATTGTATATCTTAGAAGCTCAAGTTTAAGAGACTTTTGGCATATTGACAAAAGTAATGCCAATCTCTTGAGAGACAGCTGACTTTCTTCTGTAACAATCCCTTTTCTTTGTGTACTCACTTCACTTACTTTCTCTTGTAATTTTGTTAAGAACACAGGATTTTAAGATATATCATCTATTACATCTGACTGGATTTCATAGCTGCTTAGTGTAAATAAATTAAAATTGTTGGGTCAGAGAAATATATTTTTGAATTTAGAAGTCGATCCTGAAATATCTCATGAGGGTTCAGACCCCTTAACGCCCATAAAACTTGCCTGTATAACTTATAAGTTTGTGCGATCATTTATATACAAGATTTTCCCCCCAAACATAACTTTATTCAGACAAATTTAACTAAGGTCAAATACTAGTGTTAATATAGAAACATTATAAAATTGTTAAATGAATGAAATTCAGAAATTAGTTTTTAAAAAACGATTAGAGCCTTCTGTTTCTGTGCATACCTCTTTAAAGAAAAGAGTTCACATTAGAACTAACAAAGAAGGTAAGGTTCAAGGATTTAAGTGGAGAAACAAGGAGACATAACAAACTCTTATTTGAGGCTAACGGTCAGAATACAGATCCTTGTTTCATTTATGTTCTGTGAAAGAAGCAGGTTTGATGTGAGTTTGGTAGTTCACCTAATTGATTTAAATAGGGATGAAATCTAATTTTAAATTTAAAAGGTAACCATTAGTCAACAAAAACTGCAGAGGTTCTCTTTGGAAGAAATATTAACACATTTCCTTTTGTAATTATTATTTTAGTTTTAAATTACTGCTGGATGTTAATGATATTGAGATAGATTATTTAAAAAATCTATTTGCCAACACTGAATAATTTTTTTATATCTTTGTGTCCTGTAGTCAAAGTCATTATGATCTTAGGCTAAATTTCAATGTTTTTGAAATTTTTTATGAATCTATACATGAAATGTACTGAATGTAAAATCGTAACTTAGGAAAAACATTTATGTCTGTGAATATGATGTAGTAATTTCTTTTTGTCCTCAAAGTAATAACAATAAGATATCTGAAGACTGAATAAATATTATGACTTTAAAATACAGAGAAATAGGGAATCCTAAGGTCAATTAAATAGAACAAAGATTTTTTTGTCTTTCTTCCTTCAATTCTATGTTTCTGAAGTTTTTTGGCCCATTCCACAGGCTGAAGCTGATTTTACTGAACTTATAATAAATATTTATTTTGAATATTATCAAGAATATAAATAATAACAAATGTTGGTGAGGATGTGGGAGAAATGGTACTCTCATTGTTGGTGGAACTGCAAATTAGTGAAATCACCTGGAAAGCAATATGGAGATTCCTTAAAAAGTTAGGAATGGAGCTACCATATGACACAGCTGTCCCACTTCTTGGTACATATCCCCCAATTTTAAAATCAGCACACTACAATAACACAGCCACATCAATGTTTATAGCAGCACAATTCACAACAGCCAAGCTATGGAAGAAACCTAGCTGCCCTTCAACAGATAATGATTGGATAAAGAAAATATTATGGAGTAATACTGAGCCATAAAGAAGAATGACTTTATGGCATTTGCTGGTAAATGGATGAAACTAGAGACTATCATGTTAAGTGAAATAAACCCCAAAAGTTAAAGGTTGAATGTTTTCTCTGATATGCAGTAGCTAATACAAAATAAGACGAGGAGGATAAAAAATAGAAGAAAGCAGTGGAGGAGATGAAGGGGATTGAAGGGTGAGAGGTAAGATGGGATAAGGAAAGAAAAGTGGAATGAATCTGACATAATTTTTCTATGTACATATATGAATATACCACAGTGAATCTCTCCATCTACAAGACACTAATTAAAAAAAAACTATAAGTAAGTAGCAGAAAAATCAGTAGAGGGGAGGGAAAGAGGAAGTACTGGTGACTGAATTAGAGCAAATTATCTTCCATGCTTTTATAATTTTGTCAGAATGAATCCTAATGTTATGTATAACTAAAAAACAATAAGAAAAAAGGAGAAGAAAAAAGTGATGACCTATATACTGATTCAATGCATATTTTCAAAAACATGCTGAGTTCTGGGAATTATATTAGATGCAGTAGGGGGAAATAAAAATGAAGCACACATAGATTATGTCTTAAGGATCTTTATAATTGAAAATGAGAGATAAGATTAAATCTCAGAGAAAGTGCAAATGTTTCAGAAAGGTCAGAAAGTTAAAATTGAAGATTAAAGAGCTATGAGAGAGGGAGGTAAGACCAAAAACATGTAATGAAGGGAAAATTTCATGGAAGATATGTTTTGCTATACTTTGATGGACAGATAGGATTTAGATCTATGGAAACAAGTTAGAAAGGCATTCATTACAAAAATGATGATAACAACATTTGTAAAGTAATTCTAGTCTAGCATTGTGTGAGTTTTTTTTTTAATTCAACTAATTTTATTTTATTTATTTTTTTAAATTAATTTTTATTGTAGGTTGTTCAAAATGGAACATTATCTCTGCTTTACTGATAGGGACTTGAAGTCCATAGAAGTTTGGTAACTTGTAAAATATCTCACATATAATAGATGACAGAACCAAGATCTTGATAAGATTCATATATAATAATATACACAAAGCTAGGAGCCTAAAGCACAAAATTTTTTTGGGAATAGTGAGCTATTGGGTTAGATGGGTTACAAGATAAATAAGGGGGAATAGTTAATGAGAGGTCTGTCAGAATTAGCTATGGGGGTCATCAAATACTAGGACAGGACATTCATAGGACATTCTTCTGACCAGGTAGTGACAGTAGCTTCAGACAAGCTGAAAATAAATTTTTTAAAAAGGTTGCTGGTTTAGTAACTAATTGGTGTCATTAATGCAGCATTAATACATTTAATCATTTCTCTATGCCAGGATTATGAGGCAAATGCTGCCAATGTGGACAATGAGGGCAGAGAAATGGCCACTAGATGCAGTAAAGGGAAGAAACTGGTTGTCTTCCAACATGTGCTTTCTTTCCTACTTATAACTTTCTAACTTTTTAAATCATCCATTGATTATTTTCTCAACAGTGAAGATGAAAACAATAAAATAATGATTATCACATATTGAGCTTATATGTGCTAGACTGTATTGATTGCTTTATGTATATTTTATTTAACACTCAAAATAACTATGAAGTAAACAACATTAACTATTTTAGAAATGAGGATACTGAGGTTAGGAACTCAAGCAAATTGCTCATGATTACTAATGGATAAATTCAAGATTTAATGTTTGTCTTTGACAATTAAACTTCAAAGCCATTATAGTATAAAAGTTGTGTTTTAAGGCTGAGTTAAAAAAAAAAAAACAAATATTCTACTCTATCATGTCTGGAGTGTCTACACTGCCATCCTGAGATCCTAGAAATTCCTTCTTAATCATGTATATACCTCTATTTATACCTCTATATTCTGTGCTTATTTTATATAGATCTTTTTCTTTTGGTTACTCTAACAAGTTAACTCATCTTAAAATGATTATAGCAGACATTTATTTAGTATTTGTACCAGGAATTACTTACCTAAATGTGTTATTAATTTCATTAACCCTTATAACAACCATACTAGGGCAGGATTCCTCATTTTACATATGAGGAAACGAGGCTGAGTACCCACAAAGACAAACTCAGGATGTGAACTTGGTAGTCTGCCTCCATAGCCTGTTTTTCACTGCAGACCTTGTGAGTGCTTTAACCAGATAAAGGGTAATTTTTGAGGTATATTTACTTTTTTCTTTCCAGTGTTTTTTTTTCTGTTATAATCATATTTACTTATGATTTGTGACCTTGTCACATTAGAATTAAAGAAAAAAGAAAAACCTGTCTTCTGTTTTCCCTATCACCTAAGTACAGTAGTCCTCCCTTATTTATGGTTTTACTTTACATGGTTTTGGTTGCCCCTGGTC
This sequence comes from Callospermophilus lateralis, assembly GCF_048772815.1. Taxonomy (NCBI): domain Eukaryota; kingdom Metazoa; phylum Chordata; class Mammalia; order Rodentia; family Sciuridae; genus Callospermophilus; species Callospermophilus lateralis. The sequence goes on along the minus strand of NC_135313.1, from coordinate 68,148,351 downwards.
AACCATGGTCTAAAAATCTTAAACGGAAACTTTCAGTGGTAAAACAGAATAGAATCCTGCCATTTGTGGCCACATGGATAGGACTGGAGAGCGTTATGTTAAGTGAAATATGCTAAACACACAAAGACAAGGACCACATGTTCTCAGTCATTTGTAGAAACCAGTAAGTCAACCATGTAAAGGAGTGGAATGGAAAAGTGGTCCCTAGAGACAGGGGAGTGTAGGGGAGAGCAGGGACAGAAAGAAATTAAACAAGAGCACAAAAAGAGTAGAGGAATCACTCCTGGTTCTTTTTTTTTTTTTTTTTTTAGCACAGTAGAGTAGCTATTGGACCAAATAACTATGATATATTTCAAAATTATGAAAAGAGTATGAAATTTACAACTCCTAGAAATGACTAACAGTTGAAGAGATGGAAATGATTATTACCCTGATCTGGTGTATAATGTATTGAATTACTAAAATGTACCCCATATTATTTTTTTCAAAGAATAACTTCTATTTAAAAATGGAAAATTTTGAAAATAGACTGTATTTACATAAATTTTATTACAGTATGTTGTTATAATTCTTCTATTTTACTATTTATTGTTAAAACTTTACTTGCCTAACATAAATTAAACTTTATCATATGTATGTAAGCATAGAAAAAATACATATAAAAATATATACATGTATTTCAATACTTGTACCAGGCATTACATATATGCATATTTTCATATGTGTGTGTGTGTGAGTGTGTGTGTGTGTGTGTGTGTGTGTACTATCCGTGATTTCAGGCATCTAGTGAGGATCCTGGAACATGTTTGAAAATAAGAGTGTCTAGTATTGCAAGGTTGCATTTTATAAAAGCTATCAGAAAACTTCACTTAAAGAATTATTATTTTTTTAAAAAAATAATGAGAGATTTTAAAGAATAAACATTGTGAATTTTTATTTATCTTCTCATTTACTAGTACTGGAATGGTGCTTAGAATAAATTTACACATGAAAATATATTACCTTTACACATGATATTTTGGATTGAGTTTCCTGAGTTTCCTTGGCTGCAGGCATATCTGATAGCCATTTGGAAGGTTTCCTAGGGCTCTTTCTGTTTCAGTGAGTAAAACACCATTGAACTGGGTGAGTGACTCCCCTCTCTAGGTTTCTTCATTCCATAGATGTCACAGAGAAAAAAAGTGTAAACTAGATCTTATTTTTTCATTGGTTTTTAATTGGTTTCTTTTGCAATCTTTTAGTAACCAGTTCAAAAGTTTGTTGTTTGGGTTTACAATCCTGGGTATATTCCCAAGGAACCAGTGTTATTATTTCCTAGTCTGTAAGCATAGCACAAGGAAGGCTTATATAGTGTAAATTTTTGTTGTTCTTAGAAAACGTAAAAAGATAACTCTATTTCATGTACTTTCCTTAACTTGGCTTTTTTCTTAAAGTATGCCTTTTTCAAACTTTTATATTTAAACCATTATCCTACACAAAGACAATATGATAATCCAGTTTGACAAAACAGTGAGGCAAAAGATATTTCTGCTCAAGATTGTAAATAGATATAACCCTTGGAGAGAGAAATTTGTACTTTTTATCTGAAACCTCAAAATGTTCATATCTGTCCAGTACAGAAAGTATTGAAAATATCATATCCTTTGATCTAGTAAACTCACTTATTGGAATTTATCCTTAGAAAATTGAGGGTATGTATAAAACCATATGCCCAAAGATGCTTATTATATTGTTATTTTATAGTATTGAAATGAAAAAAATGTCTATAAATAGAGGAATGATTAAATTAAATATGGTATTCTCTGGAATACCATCTAGCCATTAAATATTGTATTGCAGAAAAATTCTGACTTACAGAAATATTTATAACATAATACTTGGCAGAGATTGTTTAATATAATTGTAAATGCATACTAATTAAAAAACTGAAAGCAAAATATCAATAATATTTATCTTTGTACAATGATCTTCTGTATTTTTATACAAATACTTTTGTAATTGGTATAAAAAGCCAAATGCAAAGTCAGTATTGTTCAGCAAGTAGTTACATATTTTATTTTCTTCTAGTGTATGACCTACTTTTTGATTTTGCTAGGGGAACTAGTAGAATGATTATGAAATTAGAAAATATGGGATTTGTTAAAAACTTGAATCCAGTGTTGCCATTACTGTGATGAAAAAAATACCATCTCTTGTTTAAACAGGAGGTAAAGCTTATGTGTTTAAAGGCCTGAACATTTTATTGAACTAATCCTTTGTACTCTGACACCAACAATATACCAGGTAGCAGTGATTATTTATAATAATAATTAGAATTTTAATAGGAATGGTAAGTTTTGTCACCATCTATTAGGTCTTCTTTCCTGATTTTTTGCTATACAATATATATACTTGCTGACCTATGTCTCCAAGTTCAACCATATTCCTTATACAATGGAAAACAAAACTGTGCTTCCCCTTGTCCTGCTTGTGAGAACCACTTTAGATCAAACCACAATGCCTAATTAGACAATTTTTTCATATAATACTAAAATTGGCTTAAGAGGTAATTTGTCAAAAATAGTCAGAATTAGCTTTATCCCAGTATAAATAAAGTGTGAAAATAAATAATCAATCACATACATCAGGTGCAAGGTACATAAAGAATGATTTTTAAAAGTTTGGATACTCTAAAAAGTAAATTTGAATATTTTTACAAAACCAGATCAGAGATATAAGTAAAACATTAGAAAGACTGAAATTTAAGGCAGAATTTTTAGTGGAAAGTAAAAGCTCATGAGAAATGGGTATTTGTTCAACTATCAAAATACTTCTCAGAAACTAGTTTCTGTTTTGATAAGAAAAGCTTAAAGTCTATAGATATGTATCTATAAGATCAGTCAAATCAGGGATATTTTAGAAATTCAATATTTTGCCTATTTTTTTCAGTGTATATTTTACATAGTTGAGATTGTACTTCATATATATATGTATATATATATATATACACTTGATTTTCACTTATTATTTTGTTATGAAGTATATTTTACTTTGGTAGTAATATCTTTTATTTATAATATTCAATGTCCCATGGAATTGTACTTTTTGATATACCATAATTAATTAATCTTTCTCTTCTGAATAATGTAACACTGGGCTGGGGGTATAACTCAATGGTAGAAGACTTGCCTAGCATGCCCAAGGCCCTAGGTTCAATCCCTAGGACTGCCAAATAAACAAAAGCATATCCTGAATAATATAGCATTAAACATCTTTGTGCCTATATTTAATCTGCAGTATTACCTTTAGACAAATCTTCCAAAATGGAACTCTGAGGCAAAGGATTGAATATTTTTAAGAATCTTGATAGATTTTGCCAACTTCTTTTGAAAATTTAAATTAATTTACACTTTTTCATTCCTTTTTTTTTTCCTATACTGGGGTTTGAACCCAAGGGTGCTCTACCACTGAGCTACACTTCCCTGGCCTTTTTATTTAGTTTTCTTTGAGACAGGGTCTTACTAAGGTTCCAAGACTGGCCTTCAGCTTTTGATCCTCCTGCCTCAGCATCCTGAGTTGCTGGAATTATAGGAGTGCACCATGGTGTGCCTGGGCCTCTCCTGTGCCCTGTTTGGGTGCCATCTGCCATGGCTATCTCACCTCTGCTTTCAGTCCTGTCCATTAATTCAGGGAAAGATACCGCATGAGGGGCCATGGGGGATGAAGAAAAGACAGACAGACACACATAAAGAGAAAAAGGTGGGGCAAGGTGGGCAGCCAAACTCTGATGGAGTTTGACTGACCCAGAGCTAACTCAGCATGTTTAGTATATAGGTTTCATCTGAAGGTTATTTTGGGGAAAGTTTCAGCAAAGCAGGCAATCTGAAAGACACTGGACTGGAGAGACATTAGGGTTATATTGATATGTTCAGAATTCTCTATTCCTAGAGTTGGTGTCTGAACTCAAGGCCTCAACTAACAACTCTGATCCTTTGCAGAGTTTCCTCAGCCAGTGTCACCATAGCAACTGGGCCATCTTGACCTGCAACTTGACACAGTTCCCAGTGCAATGCAGGCATAAGGGCATCAGGCCATAATTTAAATCATCACTTTACACAATCATGTCTGGCCTAATTTGTAATTCTTAAAGCATTAGTATATAAAATAAAATGATTACTTTTTCAGACAATATCTCAGATATTTTCTGTAGTAGACTACTTTTATATGAAATAAAGGTTAAATGCTTTATGACAAAATAAACTTTCATATAGAAATCTTGTGAGATTTTTTTTCCTGAATAATTTACTATTTATCAACCTAACAAAAACATAGGAACAACATTAAAGTGAATGGCATTTTAATTACTGAAGATACAGTATATTTTTACAAAAATAAAATTATAAGACCATGATTTATATTGGAGAAAACTTTGAAACAGGAATTCTGAATTATAGCCTTGGCATTGCTACTGACTGACCTTGGGCATGAAAATCAAGAGCTAAATGTGATAATTCTGATATCCTTGCTGTTTTTAAGATATTGATCCTTGGGCTGGGATTGTGGCTCAGTGGTAAAGCGCTTGCCTAGCACATATGAGGCTCTGGGTTCGATCCTCGGCACCACATAAAAATAACATAAAGGTCATTGTGTACACCTACAACTAAAACAAATGTTTAAAAAAGATACTGTTCCTTTTTGGGATATTGGACATTCAGCAAATCAGTAAATAAAATCCCTCTGGATTTGTGCTTTGTGCTCTGTTCTGGCCTGAATGTTTACTCCTTCCCCATTCATATATTGAGAACCAATCACAAATATAATGATGGGTCACCAAAATCATGGCTCTTTCCCTCAAGAATGGGATCAGTACACTTGTAAAAGAGGCCCCAGAGAGTTGTGTTGCCTCTTTTTCCTACCATGTGAAGTTATTGTGAGAAAAAATCCTAACTAGTCCCTGAATCAGCCAGCACCTATCTTGATCTTGGGCTTTCCAGCCTCCAGAATTGTGAGAAATGAATCTCTGTTGTTTATAGCCACCATTTCTATAATTTTGTTATTTCAGCACAAATGGACTGAAACACATCCTTTTGGATCTCTCTTCATTCAGTACAAGGGAATTCTTCTGCAAAGTTTTGTCTACTCTTCATCCCTTCTATCAAATATATGTTGGATAGACCTCTCGGGGAAGGTTAGAGGCACCATGCTTCACTATCATCAACATTAAGAACATCAGTATGAGTAGCATATTATCTGAATAAATTTTTTAAACAGAGAAATAGCTGTCTAAAAAATAGGGTTCTTACAGTTTCAATTGCCTTATCATGTTAAATTGTTATTAAGTGGGTCTAATAATGTATTATAAATACATAATTTTTGATTAAAATATTTTATCAACTAGATAATAGATTAAGAGCTTCTACGCACTCCAGGTTTGATGTGTTTATTGAACACACCAATTAAGTGTATTGGCAAGAAAACACTGAGGAAATTAGGTAATATATACTAGTTAGTATCATTAAGAGAATGATAAAACCCAAGTTTGTACCTATGTTCTGACAAAATATCTGAAAAAAGTTCAGTTTTGTTACTTCTCATTTATTTATTTATTCAACAACTTTCTTCAAGATATGCATACTAGAAAGGACACAGAAGGAATCTAAACCAAATGTTCCTCCTCAAGTCTTTCCAGCTAATTTATAAAAAGGACACATGCACTTGAAATGGATAAGTAACAAAACCCAGAGGATCTGATGAAAGCATGCTGATTGTAAATGAGATATGTGATAGCATAGGAGATTAGGAATGAAATTTGACATTTCTCTTTGTCTCATTTCTCACATCAGTCTTGAAAATTTTATTCTTGCTTACCTGGAATCTATGAATTTCTCTCTCTACTGCTGCCACACTTTGATTTAGACCCTCATCCTTACTCTTAACTTACTCTAGTTTTGTTTTACTCAATTGATTGGCTAATTGATTGGCCACAGTGTATTCAGGATAATTTAAAATTACAAAATTGATTATGTTGGTGGATTTTCATTCCCCTGAGAATAAAGCTCAAAATATTAGTGTCTCCTGAGGCTTCCTGTAATTGGTCCTTGGCTTCTCATCTCTCCCATCTGTTCATACACTTTATGGCCTAACCATGTATTTATCATTTCTTGAAAGTGCCTTGCTCAGGATCTTCTCAATTTTAACAGTGCTTGCCTGGGAAGATCCTTTTGATCCCTAGATTAGGGTAGGATGACCTACTATTGCTCTCATTTCTTCTTTTTATTCTTCTATCATAACAAAACATAGTTATTTAATTATCTGCTTTTTGTGAAGATGAGTTTTATATTGTCTGTTGAGGAGTCCCCAGCACCTATCCCTAGCATCCATAAAGTATCTGACTGTAGATGATTTTTAATATTTTCTATACGAAAAGAATGAACATAGTTTGCCTATGGTTTTTCATCCAAGTGTGTCATATATACAATACAGTCAAAATACCAAGTCGTATGTCTGAACTTATGCAGTACTTTCTCAAAAACATGTGTGGGTCAGGCTACTAAAGAAACCTAATTTATTAATGCTCATTTTAACTAGTCTACATGATTATACATATTGTGCTCATCAAATATGAGTGGGAGAACGGAAATTTACTGATTTATTATTCATCTACATTTATCTAAAACATTTTCTGTAAAGCACATTTTTGCTATCATCAGATTTCAATTGATTTATTTCACAGGTATATAAATAAACAAAAACTTACAATCTCTGGGTGTTTTTTTCCATAGAGTCATTAATTCAGACTGCATATAATTTGAGAACTGTTTTGGGATAAGAAGTTGTAGTTCATGTAGTAATTTTGATTTTATTTAAATTGATTTGAACCTTTTTTGGTTTTATTTCTAAAATACAACCTTTTGTCACATGGTAACAGGAAAGCATTTCTAATTATACCTTCAGAGTATTGGTTCTTTATTATCAGACTACTATGCCAATCTTAAAATTTCCCGAATTTGCTGTGTTGTGGTAAAAGAAAGCATTATTAGAACCTTGATATTATAAACAATGACAATTCATAATAAAAATCCCAATGACTTTTATATAGGTTTCATTCCTTGATTTCATCAAGCAGTTTTAGAATTTGGTAATAGCATGTTCTCTTTTGTATATTAAGCTTTTTAGAAAAAAGTTTAAATAAAAACATAAAAAGTATTTTTGTTTGAAGCATGTTGGCTGGAAGAATGTGAAATGAAAATGAGGTTCTTGAAATACAAAAAGTGAATAAACATTTATCTATTTATGATTATATACAACCATCAAAGATTATCAGAATAAAAATTCTTCAATTTTAGGCTCTTCTAATTTTGATGGATTGGATGTGTGTTAATACACATGGTTTGGAGGGAAGATTCCTTTAAAAGGAAGCACAGTTTTACTTGCTAAATCATTATGTTGAAGCTTAGTCATGTATGGAGAAAGCCACCTAATAATTAAGAATTGACATTTTAACATGGTATTTGCAACAGACATATTGGATACTTAATTAAACAGAGCATTGTTTATTTTTAAAAGACTGATAAAAAAAATCAAACTCTCCTTGGCAAGTGAAATCTGTTTAGTAGCAGAAGTGGGAAACCTGAAGGATGTGACTGGTTCTCTGGATGATGCAGAATTGCTCTAAGCAGTAAGCTTACTGTTTTCAGACAGCATTAGCAGCATCAGCAAACACAACTGTGTCAGCCTTTCTTAGTACAGGGTGTAACTGCGCAGGGGAGACGATAAACAGTGTATGAGATTTGATTTATTGATGTTGGCTTAAACAGCTACTGATGGACAGATCTGCCGTTTGATATTTTCTTCTCTAGCCCTGAAGATGCTGAGAGAGATGGCTCTGGTTATCTTTTGTAAGACAGGAAATGCAATCTTTTAGGGGTTTCTGGAAATAGAAAGGTCATGCATTCTGGAACCTGTGAGCCTTTCCAATCTCTAAGTCACCAGGTATGACCTTGTGAATTATGATGATAGTATTTGAATGTAGGGTTATTGTTTTTCTATTCTTAGTAATTTAGAATATATTACTCAACATAATTGTTAATCATCAGATTTTCCTTTGGGTATTTAAACAAGTAAAATCTATAGTAATGAACAGCAGCCTAATAACATGAATTGTAAATTGTAGAAGTGTTTGGTGTGTGTGTGTGTGTGTGTGTGTGTGTGTGTGTGTGTGTGTGTGAAAGAGAGAGAAAGAGAGAGGGGGAATGTGTGTATTAATGGTTACTTTGGTCTCTGGGGAAAATGGGCAGTAAAGGAAGAGATTATTTGTATGATTAAAAGCAAGGTTTTGGGCTCTTTAGGTTTTTCCAGATTAAGTCTGATTAGAGTCAAATTGCATGTTTTGTTTCAAGTGATAAAAATAGCATAAATTGATCAAACTGATAAGAATATCAGCAGCAGCTTACAAATGGTGATATATTATAAAATTCTTGTTATATAGAATTTCTTAAGTATAGAAATTAATGCTGCTTCTATTGTAATATGCAGCACAGAAAAAAAAAGTTTGCTGGCTAGAGTTGTGCTTCTTGCCTCTGGACTATAAGCTAATTCCTTGAAATTTATATTAAAATATCTGAAATATTTTAAAAAGACATAGGTTTTAACCATTTCTCAGATCTATTGAAGTTCTGATGCTTTGTTGCTTTTAATATTGATCTCTGCTAAGCATTACTTATAGCTGAAGGCAGACTATAAATCTGTTTAATTAATTAATTAATTTCAACAAAGAAAGCTTGTAACATTTAAGCTTGTTGAAGAAATTTTGCCCCAGAGAGGTTCAGCATTTGCTTACTTTCATTTTCAAACTGGAAAAAACCTGACTTCATTAAACATGTTAACTACAAAGAGTAGAGAATCTTCACAGCATGGATTTATATACATATTTTGTCTTGAAACTCTGCTATTTATTTCAAACTATTTTGTTAAAATACATTTAACTTTGATTTGTTGCAACCTGTCCTCAAAATTATATTCTTAAGTAAGAAACTACCTGTGCTTGACATTCTAATTTTGAAAGAACTACATTTGATTTTTAAAATATTGTACATTTCTTTCTCAGTGTTAGATAACTTTTTAGATATGCCATGTTAAATGATTGGAGAAGATAAAAAATGTTGCAGTTTCTCAGTAGAAATATGGTGTTGCCTTTGTGATTCTGTAGCATATTATTATTTAATCCCTCATCAGGGTGAGATGACGTAGTATTAAATAAAATGAATGGTAGTTAAAGTCAAACAGTGAATTGATTCAGTTAAGGGCTAAGTTTTTCCTTTTTAATTAAAAACACATTGAAAAAATTCTGCCTACTGATATTGGCTATAATTTATATGTTATCCAGGCTACTTAGCCAGCTTATATTCTTATTAGTAGGGAAGATTGCCATATTCTTAAGCTTGATTAATTTTGGAATAATTTGAATATACCTTTTAGTTGCTACAAAACCTGTTTAATCTGTTAGAATTTATTTCCAGTATTTGCATGTATTAGTCACTATGAGTACATTCTGTTTCTTGGCATTGCTTTGGGATTCCTCTAGGCATTGGTTTCACAGCATTCTGCTATTTTCCCTTGTATTTATGAACTTTTAAAAGAATCAAACTATAAAGATTTTTGTTTATGTTCTTTTAATAATACTTAAATGAGAATATATCAATAATTTTGCAAGGAGAAAAATCACTATCTTAGAATTGTCATTTCTGTTACAAATCAGAGAGAAATTTCTCTCTGTTACTATGTCAAAAGACATTAAAAGTAAAGTCTGGTTAAAATGAAGCAGATATTTAAATGTAATGCCAACCTTTCTTCCTGTGCAGCAAGAAGATCTTGACCTTTTCAATGAGGAAATTGGTTGTAAACCTGCCTAGTAATGATTGGTCATCTTCTTTTCACAAAGGTGCCTCTGTACTAATTTACACATGCTTTTCATCATACATCTTAAAATTTCTAAAGATAAGTTTTTCATAAGCATTTGTTCATGTAATTATTCATTCAACAAACAATGTGAGAAAACCAATCATTTGCATGGTACTGTGTTTAGGGTTGTGACAAATATAAAAAAGAAAAAAGTCATTTCTTGCTTTCAAGATTATGAAAAAATATCTACAATAAACTATGCTCACATTTTGAATTGACTTCAAAGGTGATATGCTACAACAAAATTTAACTTTAGTATATAAACTGATGAATCCTAGGATGAGTTATATATAACTCTTTCCCATATGAATGTCTTGGTATTAAAAATAAAATTTTGGGTCAAACTTTATAATTATGCATTCTATGATGGCACTGACAACTGCATCAAATTCTTTTAGTATGCATAATTTGTTATAACAGGGAATTAAAATTATAAATTGATAAAATAGCTTTATGTGTTACTGAGCCTATTAACAGAAGCAGGGATCCCTGGAATCATCTTAAAAATAGGGATGTGACCAATTTATTCTATTTTTAGGCTAGGTGTGGGCAATTAAGTTAAGTGTGAGTATTATGGATGATGGTTTTGACAGATAGGGATATCATTTTGGAAATAAAAAGTAGTAAGTGTGGGAGTATCTGATGTTAACTAGGTCATTTGGGGAGTCCTTTGAATAAAATGGATCTGAATGTCTATGTCATGTTGAAATTCTGTGATTCATCATATGATGGAAGTGCTGGGGGAATAGGTCACTTCAGGCTCTAAGAAAAGGGATTGGGAGAAACTAGAGTGATGCTGGATGGTGGTCAGTTGGGCTTCACTCTATTCTTTCATATCAGTATACCTGCTGAAAATAGCAGGAAGGTGGGTCAAAGCAGATGAAAAACCCTTGTTTCCTCAGAATCCCAAACTGGGCATGCTGCCTAATAGTGTCTCCAAAGTGCCTGTTTTGTTGTGTTAGAGCAAGAGAGAATTGACTTGTACATTTTCCTGGTTTGTAACAAGTAGTTGCAGGAAGAAGCTGTCTAATATGGTGGTTAGGTAGCAAAACAAGTTACTACCTCTATGATCTTGAATCTCGTTTCTCTTTTGTTACATAGGGTACCTACATTGAAGAGATGTTGTGAAGATTAAATGTATTAATGCCCTACTAAGTATTTGTACTAGTATGTGGAATATATCAGGCACATTGTTGTTACTATTATTTGTTGATGAGATTTATTATATATTCTAAAAGCCAGGATGGGCTGTTGGCTAGTCTTTGTAACAGTAATTGTGCATATTTTTGTTCCCTTTCCCTTACTCTCCAAATAAGAAATTTGGCCAAAAACATATTCTACACTGAAATAAAGATGGTAATAAAAATGCAAAGAACAACATGCTACATTTGATTAAATTCTAACATTTCTTGACAATCAGAATTTAGAATTGAAAAATTTTGTGTTTAAGTATTCTTGCATCTGCTCACTAGGTTGATTTAAACTCTACAGTAGTCTTGCCTTATGTCAGGCTCCCCTTTTCATGGTTTTAGTTACCTGTAGTCACTTTCATTCTGAAAACATTAAGTGGGAAAATTCCAGAAGTAAACAAATCATTTTTATTAAATAACATTATAGTATATTGTTATAATTATTCTATTTTGTTACTAACATTATTGTTAATCTCTTATTATGTCTCATTTATAAAGTAACAATAGGTATGGATGTGTAGGGGAGAATGCATAGTATATATGGCGTTTGGTACTAGTCATAGTTTCAGGCTTCTTCTGGGGATCTTGAAGTATATCTGAATGGATAAGAGGGAACTACTGCACTGGATTCTATGTGTGCAGATCCTTTGCTTTCCAATGTTATGCCAACAACTTCATTCATGAAAGAATGAGTACTAGACCTTTAGGTACATTTAGCAGCAATTCCAAATCTTTCTTGGTTACAATTTAAGGTTAAAATTAAGACATTAAAAAAAGATTTACAGAAAATAATAGGGGCAAATTTATATAGTTTAGATTTAGTAAGCTTAGAGTTATTTTTATAGTTTTAAAAATATCTAGGTCAAAAAATTTACTGAAAATAAAACAAAACTTTTTTTAGTAGTTTTATTTATTAATAAAAATATTTAGTCTAGAAGAAAGACCTAAGTGCAATATGTTATAAATACAATACTACATATATGAGTAAAATAATGAAAGCTTCTATTTGATAGTATAATATTTAGAATTTCTTGTGATTGTTTAATATAAAACATATCTGCTTAAAAATTGTCAATAAAGTTCTGACTATTAGTAGTTTATTTGACTGAAATTTAAGTGCTTAAATATAACATTTTGTGACATCTCTGAATTTCAGTTTTCTTCACTGAGCAATTTCCTCAGTGTGCAGCTATTCCCAAAAGTTGGCCCAGGGTCAACTGAATCTCAGGATAGTGCAGTTAGTTACAACAAACAAACAACAAGCTACTACAGAGAACCCTACAGTTATAGCAAGCGCAGTACTAGGCAAAGGTATAAAGGACCACCGGCTGAGTAAGGAAAGGAGAGGAGAGCTTGATGGGGAATGAAAAGAATATGGAAAAGGTAGATCTTGAACACTGGTTTGGAGAGGGGAGACAGCTTATTGAGGGGAGAGAGGCAGAAAGAAAATGCGAAGAGAGAATGCAGTAGTCTATCCTGGGTATAATTAGTGGGTAGTTCAGACTACAGAAAAGGTTTGTTGGGAGCAGATAGTGTACAGTCTTGAATGTTAGATTATGATACCAACTGGGAACACTTTGCAGATCTACTTATTCCTGGTGAAAAATAAAATAAAAAAACAAAAGAGCAGTTTCTATATTTTGAAATGATTTTAAGAGCTCTAACCCTCTTGAGACTTTGAAAATGAAAAATTCCTGAGTAGATTTAGTAGTTAGTAGACAAGGTAGGGGGTAGATGCAAAATGAAGGATTTTAATAAAATTCTTTATCAAAATTGCACGTGAGAGAATTTCTCAGTCTATACACAACAGTCAAAAGTCCTAGATTTCAGATCCTAAGAGACCTCCTGCTTGTCTCTGATGTAAACGGTGTTTTATTGTTAGGTAATCTGATTTAGCTTTGGCTTTGTTTTTGACATTTCCTAGACCAAGGACAATCTAGTGGGATCATTTTAATACAGCGAATACTCATGTCACTATGGTGAATATTTGGATAAAAGGAATTTATCTTAGAGAAAGTTGGAATAGAAATTGCTATTTACAACCATGGAAGACACTAAATATTTTAAGCTTATTCTTTGTTCATTTAGAAATAATAAAGTAAACCATCATTGCTAATATTTTTAATATCACCTTTAAATCTTCTGTTTCACACTCCAGAGGCTTTTGCCTGAGGATAATACAAAAACTGAGTAAAATCTAAGACTAGATTTTCTATAGAAATGATAGCTAGGATGTACCTTTTGGTATCAGACCCAAGAAATTATCATTTGGATATGAAAATTTTGAAAAAAAATTAGAATCAAATACTCTTGTTTTTAGTCAACATCCACATAAAATATGTCAGAAGCTAAACTCTGGAATCTACAAGAGTGAGTAGAGAGAAATCCAGACACGGGTACTCCTCTGACTCTGTATTTAGAACAATAGCAAACCTGTGTAATTGAGAATATTGTTTCTTCCTGTAGAGTTCTGCATTATTTGAAAATCCTATTTTTCAGAAGTTCTTGCAGGTTGTCATTATTAATCCCTGTGATTTCACATTGCTTGGAAAAGAGACATACACTTTTTTATTACTTGATTTAGAATCAAAGACCCACTTCTGGAAGATATCTTGGAGATCATCAGGCTTTGAATGCTTTAAAAGACTTTTAAATATTTAAACATTGTTTTCTTTTTCAAAATGCATATAAAGGACATTTAGGGAGAAAGAATGTCTTCTCTTTACGCCAAGCCCTTTAAGAGTAATATAGGACTATCAATAAGAAAAATAAATTAAAAAGATAATTATTTCTTTATCAAACTCCTCTTTCTAAAAGATGGTAGAAACTAGTTCCAATATAATACACTACAACATGAACTGAATATAAGTGTACATCATTATTTCTATCCATGTCTTTTTTCCCCTAAATTCAATTCAAGCTCATAGTACTATATTGGGTCTTTTGGAGTGGGGTGCTATAGAATAATTGTTAAGAGTTAGGCTTCTAGAGCTGGGCTTCCTTTATGTGAGGCTATACCTTCTACTTTATTTACAGTTTTTATTTTGAGAAAGTTAATCTGTCTTTTCCTCAGGGTTAGCACCTGTAAAATGGTTATTAACCATTAACATGGTTATCTCTATAATTGTAATGAGAATCACTTGAACTGACCTAGATATAGTGCTTCAGGTGCTCAATGTAGTGCCTGGCTTAATAAATATTACCTTTTATTATTATTATCTACACTGAACTAGGTAAAGCTGAGAATACAAATATGTGTGTATGCATAAATATACATATGTATATACACATATATTTAAATTGTACATATAGAAATATTTATCATTGTATACATATACACCTTTTATTTTAAGCATATGTAAAAGAAGAAATTAAGTAATTTGCCTAAGATCAAAAGCGCCAGCAATGATAGAATGATATGATAGAATGATTTCAGATCTATAATGATATGATAGAATGATCCAAACCAGGAAGCATAGCTATAGAGCCATTTCTCTTAATTGCTGTGTTAGATTACTTCAGATTATATACTCTGAATTAGATTGGCATGTATAAAATTATCATATTCTAAATGCCACACTGAGACAAGAGATCTCAAAGTGAACAGAAACTACCATGGAAGACTTCATGGAACAGGTGTGACTTGATTTTCATTGAGTTCATAATTTCCTTCTTTCTGGCTGCCCTTTCACTAGAAACAACATATGTAAAGCTATTAGCACAGTTCCTGCCATAGGTTCTCAGTAAGTTGTGGTTGTTTCTTATTATCATATTCTTCCTGCTCAGTCTTCCCTCATGGGTGTAACCTACTGTTTGAAAAACAGATTATATCTATACCCATGTAGCTGAGTGTCCCTGGAAAAGTCTTTTTAGTCTCTGTAAGTCTCAGAATATTTATTTGTTTTGAAGACTTTAATAGGTAATGTATGTTGTACGTTATTTATCACTGTGCCTGGCACACAATAAACCTTATAATGAATGTTACTTATTATTACTGAAATTATGTGCAACACTGTGGAAAACCAGACAGTGAAGAAACCAATAGTTTCAGAATGTAGAATCAGAATTATCCCTCTGATTTGACTACTCAGCTTTCAAAAATCAAAATTTTAATTCTAATTCTAGCTTTGCTCTTGGCTTAAATGTATCTCGGTTTCTCCTCCAAATTGTAGTAAAAGTAACTAGTGTTGATATTTTCCTCAACAGGATAGTATAATTGTTTGAGATGTCTAAAGAAAAAAACACCTGTCAAATTTTAAAAAGTGGGAATTCATATTCTTTGAAATCAAGGATAATGCTATTCTTTTATACACGCTCTGTCATCTGTCTGGAATCCCCCATTCCATGCTGATAATCCTGTTTGTACTTTGAGACTCGGTTTTAGCATAAATCAGTGGGATTAAGTGCTCATTTATACATCCCCTAGAATACTAAGCCTGCCTCCTATAATAGTGCTTACCATGTTTACCATTTAAATGACTAGGTACTTGCATGCTGTCTCCCTTAGAATTTGAAGTCTTAGAAGGCAAGTGTCTTTCAATTCAGTACATATTCTTGTGCATGTTAAATGACTAGTATATACTGGCTCAATAAATAGATCATGTTTTATAAATTTAAGAATACTAAAAAATACTTTAAGACAACAAAAGGAAAATTTCCAAAGCTCATTTAGAGGTTTTTTACTGTGAAATGGATACTAGAAAAATGGGTTAGCTATTGTAGTGAATAATAATAGTTGAATAAACAGTGAATAAACATTACTGAAAGAATAGTAGTGTGAGAATAAATATTATTTTGGTTGATATATTGCTCTGAAAATATATTTAAGTTAGAGAGATGAAGTAAAATCAGGAGACTGTGGTAAAACTAGCAGAACATACACAACTACTTTTCTTTCTCCAAAAATACTATTAAAAGAAAACTAAGGGTATTTTATTTTTTATCCTTTCTCTCTCCCAAGACTAAATGACTGTGGAGAGAATAGGTAAGGGAAAAAACAATTTTGTAAGCAGAAATGTGGAAGGAAAATGTATCTTATTCTACTGAGAAAACAGAATTGTAAAAATTGTAAACTAGCAATGGCAAATGTTGAGGACTAATCTAATTTACATTGAAGCATCCTAAGAAGTCACTGACTACCTCTGAAAGGTATCTAAATTAAAGAGTGCTAGGATATCTCTGAGTGGTGCTGCATTTGCCTAGCAAGCATGGGCCCTGGGTTCCATCACTCACAGTAAGAGTATTTGTTTAAAAGTCAATCACAGTTCCAGATCCTTCCCTCCACCACTGCAGACTACCAGACAAACATCTAACCCCAACTTCAACAGAAGACTGAAGTTTTATACTTTGGAGAGGATTAAACAAAGTCTCTTTGACCTAGGTGACCCAGGTAGAGTTGAGGGCAGAAAGTACTAACTAAAAACAGCTGGATGCAATGAGAATGCTGTGATTCCCACCTTGCTTTTCTCATTTTACCCTAAACAACTAGCAGCAGGCCTTCATCTTCCAGGCAACATATTTGACAATTTTTTTTTTCTCCTGTGGAATCTGAATAGCTCAATGGGAAAGCCTGAAATATATTGACCTTAGGGTTCTCCAAAGAAGTAGCCCAGCCAAATCTCTTTACAATTATCTTTTTTGTTTCATGCTCTTAAATATAAGCAGTAAACAAAAGATTATGAAAGATCTGAAAAAAATTTCTAACACAAAAGATGAAAGCCAAGATAAATAGAAAAAAGAAGCCTTTTGGGAACAGAGAATAGGATGGAAGAAGAAAAGTTTCCAAATTCTATTTCTAATACCCTTAAAAATTAAGATATAGAATCTAATAAACAAATAGAGAGTGATGTTATACAGGGACATTGAGAGAACAAGTGAATTATTAGAAATTAAAAATAATAGCTCTATTATTTAATAATTTAATACAAATTTAAAATAAATTTAAAAATTTAATACAAAATGTAGAAGGTAAAGATTGGATAATATCCAAAAGAACTGATAGGGAAGTGGAAAATATGACAAAGTATGTTGGAAGACACAGGTCCAATATATGACATAGCAGTTCCAGAAAGAGAGCATAGGGGAAGGAAAAGAAATATCCAAAATAAAATTTCAAATATTATGAGAACAGACAAACATATGTGTAAACATTTAAAGTGCTCACCAAGTTCCCTTCACAATAACTAGAAATAGTCTCAGACCAAGACATATTATTATGAAATTTCAGATGACTGAGTTGACAGTGATCCCAAAAACTTTCAGAAAGGAAATCAATAAACTTCTTAAAGTTTATCAAAACTGCCAAATAAAAACAGAAGACACAAATTATCAACATCAGGAATAAAAGAGAGACTATTACTATAAGCCCTCCAGACACTATAAATTTAGTAAGGGAATACTAGGAAAAATTCTGTGTATGTAAATTTGTCCACTAAATGATGGACCAATTCTCTGAAAATCACATAAACTCATGTGAAATCAAATACAGTGAATTCATGGTTAAAAGAATTTCAAAATAGAAATATGCAGACCAAGATGATTTTCATGGAAAATTCTGTGAAAAAGATTAAGGATGAAATAAGAAATCCTATGCAATTTATTTCAGAAAGTAGAAGAAGAGGGAACACTTTCCAACTGATTTTATGGACCCAGAATTAACCATGATACCAAAAATTACATAAAGGCAATGCAAGAAAAGGTGCAGACCAATATCCCTCATGAACAAAGAAGCAGATATCCTCAATAAAACCTTGACAAATTAAGTTAATCAGTCCATGTAAAGAATAATACATCATGACCAATGGGAATGCAATCTGGTTCATTTTTTTTTTTGCAAATTAATCAAAATAATTCACATTGTAATCAGACCAAATCAGAAAAAATCTCAGATTTAGGTCTGACATTTAAAAAATGATGATAACTAAATGTATCATCATTGATGTAGAAAATTCATTCAACAAAATTCCACATAGATTCCAGAAAAAAGAAAAATTTCTCAAAAAATTAGAAATAGAAGTCAACTTCAACCCAGAAGGTATTTCCAACCACTTGTGGCTAACATGTTACTCAATGGTGAAAGACCGAATGCTTCCCCATAAGTTAAAGAACAAGGTGAAGGTGTGAACTCTCAACACCATACTAGAAGACTTAGCAAACACAGTGGCACCACTGCTTGGAAAAGAAGAAATAAAACTGTCCAGATTCATAATTGTTTATGTAGAAAATGCCAAGAAATCTTGAAAACAAAACAAAACAAAAACTCATAAAATTGGTTAGCAAGGATTCTGTATTACAAGTCAGATATCAACATAAACAAACTGTATGCCTAAGAAAGGATATATAGCATAAAGGAATTTCATGGGTCTGATAGAATTTCATCATGATTGTGATGATGTTTATAGGAATCTGTCTACACGTGATAAAACCTGTAGACTACACACCAACATTTCAAAAACCCTTTATAAGTGAAGAGTATGATTTATAAAGTGAATTATAATAGTAAAAATGCAAAATTCTGACTATAGGTTTTAGAATATTTGCAAAAACTGCAGTACATGGGAGTTCCTCAAAAAATTAAAAGTAGAATCACCTTATGATCCAGCAGACATCTGAAAATATCACCAAAGAGCTGAAAGGAGGTTTTGAGATATTTGTATACTATGCTCATGCAACACTATTCACATTATTTAAGAGATGAAAGAAACCAAAGTGGTGTCCCTCAACATATGAATGGATAGACAAAATTTGTTATGTACATACAATAGAATATTACTCAGTCTTAAAGAAGAAGGAAATTTTGACAATTGCTGCAGTATGGATGAACTTCAAGGACATCATTCTCAGTGGGTTAAGTCACAAAAAGAGAAGTACTGCAGTAATTCACCAATATGAGGTATACAAAGTAGTCAAGCTCTTAGAAACAGAAAGTAGAATTGTGATTTCAGGGTGGAGAAAAAAGGTAAGAAATTTGAAAATGGGTATAGGATTTCAATTTTTCAAGAAAAAATTTTGAGATCCATTGCACAGCAACATGCATACAGTTAACATGATGCTTGGACACTTAACAGTGGTTAAGATGGCAAATTTTATGTTGTGTGTTTTTTACCTCAAGTACAAAGTGTTGGAGAACTGGTTTAAGATCTGTTCTTATAGAGAAGGGGGGATTTATTGGTTGTCTTTATGACTAAATATTTTTAATACTAAAAGTGCCAATATAAACTTAGATAGAAATAAAAGAAACAGGATATTTTTCAGTAGAGGAAGTAACACCTTTCTATTTCTTAACACTTGAATCAAAACTAGAAAATTGTGCTCAGATTTAGGTCTGACATTTAAAAAATGATGATAACTAAATGTATATAGCAAAAGATCTAAAAAATGTTCCATATTAGAAACTTTTAGTAGGAAACTCTTGATGACTTTTTACCCCCTTTCAATAATAGATCTTTTCCATATGACAAGAAGTAGAAATGACTGGTGAGATCATGAGAGTTGGCTTTACAGGTCCTCATTTATCCATAGTGCTGAGTTAACATAGAAGTGAGGCACTAAGCAACTCAGTGAGACCCTGTTTCTAAATAAAATACAAAGAGGGCTGGGAATGTGGCTCAGTGGTCAAGTGCTCCTGAGTTCAAACCCTGATTACCACTCTCACAACCCCCCCCCCCCCCAAAAAAAAAAGATAAGGCTGGCTAAGTTACTGAATGCTCTGAAGGTTCAAAGGGTCTAATATGGATTACAAGTTCTCACAGGAGAGGAAAGCGTAAAAAGAACATTTTAGCTTTAGGTCTAAGTTGTATTCTCCAGAACAATGTGTTAATAAATTAATAATGGATGATAGTTTGATTACCATCTTATATTTTCATCTCTGACTCAGAAAAGAAAGAAACATAATTAATTCTTTTCCATTAAAACTTAAATACTTCACAAAGGGAAGACTTAGGACTAATAGTGTTATCTTCAAATATTTAAAACATCATCAAATAGAAGAGAAGCTAGAATCAATTGTACAGATCCAGAGTGGGGAGAAAAAACAAATGAGTTGAAATAATAGACAGATTTTGGTCTCATTTATTAATTCATTTGTTCATTCACTCACTCAAAAAACGATCTATCTACTTACCTATCTACCTACCTTTGTGATAAATCCTGAGAATACAAAGGTCATCTTACAGTATCTCCAAAGATTATAAATTTCCAAACATTTCCTGAATTTCCTCATGCAGGAAATAATATTTATCAAAACCTTAACTATATGCTAGGAAAATTCATGAACTTTATGTATATTATTAATAATCAGTTGAGACATGGAGAGATTACATAAGATGCACAAAGCCACACAGTGGGGAATTCTTTGAAACAAGACTTGAATCCAGGGGTTATATGGCCATACATATAAACTCTTAGTGCCTGTCCAACATTGCCTTTTTGATAGTCCCTAGAATGTGAAAAACAGCAGCAGAAGTATAGTTCATATCAGTCAAGACTTGAACTTGGGTATCAAATAAACTCATGAGGGATATGGCAGAAGCTTAGCAACAGACACTGTAGGACAAATGAAGGAAGGCTGCAAGACAGATGGAGCCTTGTGGAAGGGCATTTATGAGCAAGCAATACCAAGAGAGTAGAGACAGTGTGAGTCAGCAATAAGGAAGCTTAGCTGCAGTTAATATCATGTTCTGAGTACAAAATTGGGTTCACAGGCAGAACTGAGACTCCAGAAGGACTCTTAAGAACAAGTCAGGAATCAAGTCCAGAATTGAAATAAACAAGCCTTGTAGGCAAAGAATGCAAATATCATTAATCTTTAAAATACTTCTGACTAATTAAAACTGTTTTAAATTTCTCAAACACCTTTTATCTATCAGAAACTAGGACCACAAGAAGAGATTATTCTTTTGATCAAAGTAGTAGTCACAAGTATAATATAGTATGTTGTGATGAAATTAAACTGATCCAGAAGTAGCTCTAGAATTGGAAAACTTCTACCCCTGAACCTTTCAATCCTCAACCTGACTCTGGACTATCATTTCAATACCAGAGCCTATTTGATCAAACTGGTCCCCTAACTGATCTTTCAAGTTTTCATGAGTAGAGTTTTCCAAGTAAATGAGATGAGAAAGACCTTGAGATTTTGTACCTGATGACTTAGTTTGTGACTTCGTAACATACTTCCTTTAACAGAGGAGTTTACTCTCTAATTCCTATTCTCAGTTTTATTTATTTTTTCTTATATATGAGAAGATGAAACAACACATTTACTTTGCATAAATAAACTAAACCTAATTTGTTGGTAACAGTTCCTCAATTAGATACTTTAGAAGGAAACTGAAATACTTCCTTAATAAAAAATATGTAGAGAGAATATTGATTTCTTTAGAAGAAATTGTTTCATATGGATTAATTAATATGGTCTATGATATAGATTTAATTTATATTATTATCATGAGGTGGTAATAGTCTATTTCAAGAATAGAATAGCATATTAAATGTTAAAAACCTAATTTCAAAGTAATATGCTAATAAGGACTTAGATTTTCATGTTTTATAGAACTATGATATGTTCAGTAAAATTAAGAGTTTGGCTCAACTTGTGCTTTTGATTTCAGTTTAGCTGGTATCAATTTAAATTATATGACATGTCAATTCCTGAGCTAATGTTTTCACATATATTGTCCTATTTAAAATACCTTACTACAATTGGAGGCAAAGCAATTGATTTTGTATATATTTGCATTGTATTTTTACTCACATACTAAAGAGAAAGATAAAATGACTTGATTAAATAATGAATGTATATGTTGAGTATTAAAAATTGTCAATATTAATATTCAATTTTCTTATTTTCATAACAACTTAAAAGTAATAAGATGATTAAGAAAACTGTAAAGTTAAAATCTGAATTTTTTTAAAACAAAACAGTAGCAAAATATTGTTAAAGATGAGTATGAAAGTCAAGTAATAGATGTTACAAACCTGGAAAATACATGTTTTAGCATACTGAAATGACTAAGATCAATATTAGTTTTCTATGAAGTAGTTTAATGAAAGTTGACCAGTTTGGAGACTGTGGAAAGAATACACACTTAAAACTACTTCTTAGGTTGTGTTTAGAAAACATATATGTCCGTATATTTCTATTACTCCTTAAATTAACATTAGAATTCATTAGAAAATATTAACCAAGATATTAATCTGTAGATTGAGAAAGATGATACATTTTTTGAGTTGCAGGGACTCTAGTTTGAAAGCTTTCATACTTAGACTTTGTTGCTTTTGTTCATTTCCTTTTTACATATCCAGAAGTTTATAAGATATTCTCTTTTTCACTTCTGCCATTCATTAAGCATTTTTTTTAAAGTTAATCATGCTTTTGAGAGTTTGATGACCCAAATTCTCTTCCACCAATTTTTATTCTACCCTTCATTTGATTCTACCCTTCATTTGATTCTACCCTTTAATTTTTTTTTAATTTATCAAAGTCACATATGTCAGTTCCATTTTGAGTACATGTCTATATCTACAAAATTTAAAGTCATGGATTTCTAGGTATTAAAATAAATATGATGCATGTGTAGGTCAGAGTTATAGTAGGAAACAGATGGTCACTCAAAGGGATGATAAAAGATTTTAATGAAGAGACTGTTTGTAAACGTGAGCAGTGGGAAGTAAAATCCCAGGGACCTGCAACAGCAGTATTGGCCTAAAGGAATAAGTTGTGGGAGCAGTTAATGAAGACTTGCAAGATCTATAGCTGTAGAAGAGTCATTGACAAAACCTTTGGTCATTGTTGAAGGAATGTAGTCATTGCCAAACTATTGATAGTGATGTTCAGAATCAATCAGGATCTGGGGCCCATTCTCCTGGAATGTTGAAGATTGAATACCCAAGAAATGCCAAGGCAAGTGTAGAAAGCAAGTTTTATATAAAGGATAGAACAGAGATAAACTTCTTCGAAGAGAAGTGGCCTCAGAGCCTAGCTTCTGAGGAAGTGGAGGTGTCCTGCCCTTTTTGTAGGTTTTAGATTTCCTTTGTTCTCATGCCTACCTATCTGTCATGCCCTCTTATCTAACCTATGTGACTAGTGACCAAAAGGTGAGTCAAAAGGTGAAGTGATTCAAGGCCAAGAATAAAGCCATCCAGGGGTATAGACAGGAAGGGAGCAGCCTGGGAGGCATTCATTAACAACTGCTTGCAGGAAGGAACAATTCTCTGAAAGCAGGTAACCTTGGCAACAAATTGAGGGAAAGAGGGAAGTGTCCTGAAGGTATTAGCAGTTTATTTCTTTTCCTTTGAACCAGCCCCCATCTTCCACCTACACTAACTGTCCCATTGCAACCCTCATGACCCAAGAGGGTCCATGTCTTTCTCTTCTTACTCCAGTTCTCTGCCTGAATCTCTCTTTGGTTAAATTTAACCAGAAACTCAAAGGCAAAGAATCTGATAATAAAGTCTATAAGGACAGAACATGGTGGAGAATACTGGAAAGTGGAACTTTGAGAATCATAAGAAAACATATAGCACCTCATACTATGCTAATACCTAATAAAAGGGCAGAAAAGGTTAACAGTTTTTAAAAATTGATAAGATAAATAATGTAGGAGTATATGAACCTCATAGAAAGAAATGTGGACCATCTGGAAGAATGGAAAATTCATCTAATTTTGACATATCAATTCCATCTCTAGGAATCCATCTCAAAAAATAAACTGCCAGAAATACAAAATGGTATATGTACAAGAATATACATTTTCATTAATTTTAATAGCAACAGAATGGAGGCAATCAAACTAGTTGAATGAATTATGATGTATCCATAAAATGGAGTATTATCTAACTATAAAAATGAATAAAAATTATCTCTATATACTTAGGTAAAATAATTGACAGCATAGAAATCAAAGTATAGAAGAGTGTTTTTATTATGCTTCCTTTGTTTAAGAAAGGGGTTTATATAAAATATGAACACTTGTTTATGTTATCAAGTAATAGTAATAGTAACCCAATAAAAATTAAGACTGGAAAGGAACAAGGTAAAGGGACAGGGATGGAAATAATTCCAGGGAAAAAATAATTCTGAATTAAAGATGAACTGCTTTGGTTTTTACTAATCCATTCTAGAATATAAAGAGAACTACTGAAAGGATGAATATTAAAAATTTGAATTTTCCTGCCCATGGCATTACTGTTAGATTTTTGTTTTGTGAAAAAGTAAAATTATATTTCACTGAAGTGTATTGATAAAGAGTTATGGTAAATCATAATAATGCATTTTAAACATATTTATAGAGTGCTTAATGATATTCATGAAGAATTCTAAGAGATTGTTGATATTTTTATCTGAAATTAGGAATTGAATGTGCTGCCTACAGTTACTCTTCTGTAAGAGAGTGCACCTTATACTTCAAATGTGAGAGCTGGGTTGAATGCTCTTTTTTTCTGCTATAGTTCTCTAAAATTTGTTTAGATATTTTTATTGTTGTAAAACAAAAACAATAACAACAAAAATTCTTCTCATTAATTTTTTTTGGGGGAAGGTACAGATGTTCCCAATTTACATTTATATATATTTGGATTCAAAACAGAAATGTTTTACTATTTAGAAGTCATCAAATGTAGAAAGTAATACAATGCTTTTAGCTCATGCCAATTTTATGGAGTTTGACTTTAAAATAGCTGAATACAAATTCTATTTAGCTATAAACAAGGTTTAACTGGAGGAGGGATGTGGATAATACTTTTTGTTCTTCCCCTTGAAGGCATGGGTGATATGTAGCAAGAGCAAAGCATTGCTCTCCTGGAAAGTAATGGATTATAGTTTGTTAAATTGGTTAGAATTCTATATAGATGGAGTTAAGGAATGATTTCTGTGAGGATTAGTTGTGGCTCAGTGGTGAAGTGCTTGCCTAGCCCGTGTGAGGTTTTGGGTTTTATCTTCTGCACCACATAAAAACAAATAAATAAAATAAAGGTATTGTGTTCATCTACAACTAAAAAATATTTTTAAAAAATGTATTGAGGGACAGGGTCATGCATTTGTGTTCTATTCTCATACAGTACTAAAATTTGTTTGTAAATGGTAAATACCTGAAATTAGGGCATATTAATGTGTTTTATGTTCAAAAAATATAAAGAGAGTAACTCACTATAAAATGAAATAAAAATTTATCTTGCTGGCATTTTGGGGTAACCATGAAGTCTGGTATCCGGTGACATAATCTATTTTCCCTGCTTCGTGCCCCATGTTCAATTGCCCTTGGTAATGAGGGGAAAAGTGCTGTATTAAAAGTCTTGAATAATATTGACTATATTGTGCTATATCCAAAGTAGAGGACTTTCAGTATGTCTTAGTATTAATTTGTGTTTGGGGAATTTTCAACCTAAACAATCATATATTTTAGGTATCTATGGAACATCGAGGAAATACTTAAAGGGAATAATGAATATAAAGCTTTAAAATGAGACATTTCTACTCCACTGAATTACATTCATATTTCACTTCTAGTTAATATTTATTTCAAAGAAACATAAAATTAAGTCATTTCAGAGGCTAGGTTTATAGCTCAGTGCCAGGCCTGCATGAGGACAAGTTCAAACTCCCAGAACCACGGGGGTGGGTGGGGTGGGAACACAAGAAAACAAATATTTCTAATTGTGTTTCTAATTGTAACCTGTATAGCAATTGAATAATTATTTATTTGGATTTTATTTCTACTTCTGAAAAGTTTTACTTTACCTCAATATCTCTCCATTAGTAATTCAGTTAAATTATCTTTGATTTGAGAGCATGTATGCCTCATACAAATAAGGGGAAACCCTTTTTGTATAAATTGTATTTTATTTATTTAAGGTCCTTAAAATAAAAATGGGATGTTTTACTATAAAGAGGAAATCATTTTATCTTACAAAAAAAGCTTCCCCCCTTGCAATTGTTTCTAAGAGACTGCCATCATCAGATACGGTAGAAAAGAGTTCCTTTTGACTTTTGAATAGGTGCCTGACTCACTGTTTGGCATTCTGCCTAAAAACATCCCAGAGGGCAGGGATGTATTCTAGCATGACATATATGAATATATCATGCACAGATGATGAATTAATTTGTAAATGTGTCAATATCAGATGCTAAGTAGACTGAAACTTGCATTTGTCTGGTTCAGGAAAATTATGTAAATCCCATCTTTAGTTTTATCTGTTACTTTTATTGCTCAAAACAACAGTTTTTAAAACTTTGCCAAAGAGCAGACAATGGCCTCTCAGAATCCTATCTTTTCATACTTTTTCTCTAATATTCTCTCATTTAAGTATACAATTCTTTCTGTGATTTCAAACATTTTTCCCTGACATGTCAATGAAAATTTTGTCAGAAAGACACAAGGCCTCAAGCTAAAAACTATGCTGTTCCATTGTGTATTTGTCTGTGTGTGAAGCACATGAGAGCTGATTTTCCTATGTTGAAATATATCTATTATCTTTTTCCTGAAAATAAGTACATTTGTAAAACATGGAGTCTTAATTTTTATCAAGATTATGTTCCAGAATTTAAAAACATTTTTATATGTAAATAATTTATGATTTTCACTGACACAGAATTTTTAAACTTTATTTGGTATAAAACAATATGTGTTAGATACATTGTCCCTCACTTCAGACACCTGACTATAACATCTCTTTAGACTTTCAACAATGCTATTCATTTTATCCTGATAGTTAGGAAAATATTTAACTATATTCCTCTCACTTCTTTTACTAGTGCAGTACCTAATCCTCTGAAGATATTTCTAAGAGATTATTAAACTAATCAGAACAGCTAATTGGAAACATGATACTAAGGTGTGAATGGTGTAACTTGTTATGATCTGTTCTTACAGGATTTTAACTGTCTTTAGTATTTTATGAAAAGGAATTAGAAAATATTGTGATTTATTTTCTCTTAGAATCCTTTGTCCTGGCCACTTCAAATTAGAGCTTATGGGAATAGTTTTCGGTTTGGATTATCCACAATAGATACCTTCATAGTGTTGATTATAATGCCAGTCTCAAAGTAGATTTAAAAAATATTTTTATTTTCTAATTTCTGAAAATTTACCTGGTACACAAAACATAAAAATTTTACATATTAATGGGGCAACATATAATGTTCTAAACTTGTATGCATGAGAGTTCAAGTATTTTACTCTTCTCAATGACTCAGTTCCTTTATTTACTCACTCTGTCGGTGTTGGAAAATGATGTCATTTCTCAGTATCCTCACTACCCCAAAACAAGGCCATCTAATAGAGGTTTTCTCATCTGCCATTCTCTTTGTTTCTTCAGAATATCTCTGAAAATAACAACTCTTCCGATTTTCCCTTTAAATCTCAGAAAAATAGAGTTCTTATCTATAATGCTGGTGGCTAAGTCCTTGGATCGTTGTCATCTTTTCTGATACTTAGCACAGGGCAATTTTTAAAAATTTCTTTCTTTCCTGTCATCTTCGTTCTTTTCTGTATTGGTACCTTCCTTTCATCCATCACATATGCCAAAGATCTAAATACTTGAAAAGAAAAAAAACACCAATTTAATTTTGAAAACTCCTGTAGTTGTAACCCATGTTTGTTTCAATTATTCATTTTGGAAGAGGGAAAATAACCACAAGATATGTCTAGCAACCCATTGGATCCATGATGAGACTGACTTAAGCTAAAACTCCATTGATTAGCCCTCTCTGGCTGGTGGACCGCAGTTACAATTTGAGTCTATTGGGGTAAGTATTAATTCAAGGCGAGTGTCCAGAAATCCCCCAAAAGTTGGATTATTTCCTTATCCCCAATGTATGGCCACCTTGGTAAAAGGTGAGAAGTCCCTTTGGAGAGAGCTATAAAAAATACTGTAAGTTTTGGCAGTGTAGCAGGGTTCTTCCTCAAGTGGATCTCTCCTCTCTCCCTTATATGGGATTCTATGCTTGTAAATTGGCTCCCATATGGGAATTTATTGAAAGGCTGACTTTTTGTTTTGATGATTCAAATTAGACTTCTGTTCACTTGGCTTAGAAACTTTTGGCTTAATCAGATAAAAAATTTAGTAGACAGTCCATCTATTTCACTTGTAGGGATACCTCAATCAAGTAGCCAGTAACATTGTTCTTTTTGAGTCATACTGTTATTGTTGTGATTCTATTGTCCATATGGTAACCACACCCATTTTGTCTTAGTGATTAATTGCTATTACTTGGCCTTTGCCATCCTCTTGCCCTGGGATCTAGTTATTCCATCATAATTAGGTATCAATGACAGTTCAATACAGTTCCTGTTATAATTTCTGACCTATGGTGAGAGACCACAGTTATGCTCAAGGATGCTTCATTCACCTCACAAATTTATTTTTCATAGTCATGGTAAAAACTGTATCCTCTGGAACCTCCTGGAAACGTGAGCAGGCCTTTGTGATAAATTCAGTCCAACATTCCATTCCCCCTAAGCCATCAGGCACTTTTACCTCAATAGTATGCTGAAGCTGTTCTGTCATTTAACTTCATTTAGTGTGTTTTAGTCAATCAACCAAACTGTTAGAGCCCTTTCTAACCCTGGGAACTTTAACACTGAATATAGAATTTTCTTAGTGCATCTGCATGAATTAATTGAATCCAAGCTACCTCCATATTCCTTCTGTCATTATCCCAATCCTAAATTTCCATTCCCACACACATTCTCTAGATTTCTGTTGGTGCAAATTGGAAGAATATTGCAATTATTTTTGAGTATAGCTCAAATGTTCATGGGTCATTTTTTAAAAAAAAAATTTAGTTTTTAGATGGACACAGAACCTTTATTTTGTTTATTTAGTTTTTATATGCTAGGGATCAAACCCAGTGCCTCACGTGTGCTAGGCAAGTGCTTTACCACTGAGCCACAACCCCAGCCATGGGTCATGTTTTATATCTCATTTTTTGGGACCTGTTGGGCCTTAAATCTCATTATAAGCCAAAAAAGCAAAGAGAGTTGATAAGGGAAGGTCCTAAGAAGAATCTGTAGTGTCTTGAATGATATGCTCTTCTTCCTCCACTTATTCTCAATAGTTTACCTCATTTACTTCACTTGGTTAGGTTTTGATTTTGAAAATTTCCTTATATGTATTCCTTCTTGAGGTTATCACTGATCATATAGTTCAAGTACAAAAACATTGCAAAATAATTTTTTTTCATTTTTCAAAATATATATAGCTTGTCAATTTGGTTGTTCTTTTATTTCTCTTCCCCTTACTCTAATTCTTTTTTTTTAAAGAGAGAGAGAGAGAGAATTTTTTAATATTTATTTTTTGGTTTTCGGTGGACACGACATCTTTATTTTATTTTTATGTGGTGCTGAGGATTGAACCCAGCACCCCATGTATGCCAGGCTGCCAGGCGAGCGTGCTACCGCTTGAGCCACATCCCCAGTCCCCTTGTTCTTTATGTATCTTATTGGCACAAATTTCCCAAAGCTTGAAACATTGGCTTTTCATTTGTTTTCACTCCCTGTCTGTTTTGTTCATGGTCTTAAATGAGCAATTATTTCTTTTTATCTCTGGATTCCCATATTTCCTATTTTCAGTAGTGTGCATTGTGGTACTCAGTCAAAAGTCATTTTCTTAGTGCAATGAAAGCATGTTCGTAGGATCTGATGTGTCAAGTTAACTGATGAGAAGAAGAAAAGATTGTTTATTCTCCTGCTTCTATGGCATACTCTGGATTTCAAAGAAGAAAAAAATTTTACTTTTTAAAAATAATCATATACTAGGATAAAATTGGAAATAGAACTAGATGCTGGAAGCTTTGTTCATCTTTAGTTTATCTTTTAATTTCTCCTGTTGTGCTTACTGTTCACTTTTAAACCATTTGCTACATGGATGTTCACAACCAGATAAAAGTAAAAAATTATTTGTATTTCACTTCCTTTAGTATTTTTTAGTTCCATTTATTCCTGTGTGTTAGTCAGCTTTCCATTGCTGTGACAACATACCTGAAAGAAATAATTTTAAAAACAGCAAAAGTTAATTTTCCCTCATGGTTTTGGAGATTTCAGCCATGGTTATGTTCATGGATCCATTGTTTCTCAGCCTGTGGTGAGGCAGAATATCAATGCAGGGAACAAATGGTAGGGTAAACTTCATGGTAGGAGGAATCAGAAAGAGAAGAGGGACCCAGGGGCAAGATTTAGCCTTTGAGGACACACCCCCAAGGACCTACTTCCTCCAATTAAACCTCACCTCCTAAGTTTCCACCACCTCATAGCACATTAAATCATAAACCCATCAATGGATTAATCCATTCATGAAGTTTTAAAGCCCTTATGATTCAATCACCTTCCAAAAGCCCCTACTCTGAACACTGCTGCATTGGGTACACAGTCTTTAACATATAAACTTTAGGAGAACATTTTAGATTCAAACCATAACATCCTCTATGGTCAAATTGATCGAACTGATTGATTGTACTAACATAATGCTTTCTCCATTACTTTATTGAGTATCAAGTTAGTGAGTTTATTATTTTTGATCACGAATGTTCAGAAGACATAGCATTTGCCAAGCCATTCTAATTTGGTAAAAGTATATATGGAAACTAAACGAAGGTTTAATGTACTTCATCATAATTCACCATCTAGTTTGAATAAAAAGCATTATACTGAAGCAAAGTAATTAGAGTTGTTGTTTACCTAATAATTGTCTACTAATTGCTTTCAAGGGATTAGATCAATTTTTAATGGCAGTGGAATCATTTCACCCTGCCATAGCATTAATGGTGTTAATACTAATGATTTTCATACTTTCCTTGTGTGGTTCAAAATGTGATCTTGTTAATAAGAATTCTTTATCAGAGATAAAGATGTATGTTACTAAATTGATGGGATAGCTGTTTGTTTCCTGTTTTTCATTTCACTAGCAAATGATAACAATGGGAATGTTTGTATACCACCAATATTATGAAAAATCAGATGATATTCCTTAGTAAATATATGGTCAAATTTATTTTATTCTCTTTTCTAAAATCCACACTTGATAATCTAATGGGCTACTAATGTACAAATAGATTTAAGTGACTGAATTAAGCCTCTAAATATTAGATCATATTAAGTCTTATTTTTTGAAGATAAGTTATAAGATAAATTATATTTATTTAATATTCTTTTTCCCCAATCTACAGAGAAATGATGAAGAAGCAGTTGTGGATAGAGGCGGTACTCGTTCTATTCTCAAAACACATTTTGAGAAAGAAGATTTAGAAGGTAAGATATTGTTTCTCTTGGAACAGTTATTGTTGTGCCTTCCAAAGTATTTCAAAGACAAATGTGAAGTTTGTTGCATTGTGGAGAATTGCAAAAGTTGACGTCAAAGTGATGTTGGTGTGTAGGTAGAGGGGTAGATATGACAGTTCTGGAGAGCCAATAGACAGATCTGCAACAATGAGAAGCATTTGTTCATGTAACAGACACTTACTAGACCTATACTGTATTCTAGGCCTGTGTTGTGTGCCCATCTTTCAATAATCCTTGCTTGAAGGAATTGTAATCAATCGGGAACAAAAAGAAAAAAAAAGCAATGATAGATCAGCATATCAAGTGCAACGTGGGAGGTGAATACAGGACAGGCAGGGAACCTACCTACAGAGTAGACTCTCACTGACAGAGAGTTAAAGACAATTGATATACTGGTTTTAGTCAGATATGAATGAGAGAAACATGGAGCACCATTTATGTGTGTTCTCTTTAATAGGAAGAGGGCAGATAATTCAACTGGGTGATGGTGTGGTCTAGTGGTTAACTGTATAGACTCTGACACCAGAATATACTGCATTCAGTTATCAGTTCTGCCCCTAGTTGCTGTGAAACTTCCAGCCACTAAGTTACCTCCTCTGTATCTCATTTTTCTCAACTGTGAAAATATTGATAATAATGGGTATTTCTTAAAGTCTTAATGAGAATTAAGGGAAAATGCTTATAATAGTACCTGGAATAAAAGTTACAAAAATATTGACAATTATTGTTATAGCCCAGTTAAAGGTATATATAGCATTAGCTTATTTTTATTTTTAACTTGTAATTTTTACTAATGAGATAAAGGTATATAGTATTTGCCATATTTAATTGAAAAGTGAAACACACTTAATCATTTTTTATTATTCTTTGTTTAATTTTAATTTTTTGTATATGAGAGCAGAATGTATTATAATTCATATTACACATATAGAGCACAATTTTTCACATTTCTGCTTGTACACAAAGTATAGTCACACCATTGTGCCTTTATACATGTACTTAGGGTAATGATGTTCATCTCATTCCACCGTGTTTTTTCCTACCCTCTTGAGGCCCCACACCCTCCTTTCCCTTTGCTCTATGTAGAGTTTGTCTAAATCTCCCATGTTCTCCCCTAGCCCCATTGTGAATAAGCATCCTTATATCAGAGAAAACATTTGACATTTGGTTTTTGGGGATTGGATAACTTCACTTAGCATTATATTATTCTCTAACTCCATCCATTTACCTGAAAATGCCATGATTTTATTCTTTTTTATTGCTGAGTAATATTCCATTGTGTATATATGCCACATTTTTTTTATCCATTCATCTATTGATTGGCATGCAGTTTGGTTCCACAGTTTAGTTATTGTGAATTGTGCTGCTATAAACATTGATGTGACTCTGTCACTGTAGTATGTTTTTTTAAAGTCCTTTGAGTATAGACCAGGGAGTGGGATAAGCAGAGTCAAATGGTAAAACCCACTTAATCTTAAGTACAAGTTATCAGGGAGAGCTCCTAATAATTCACTGTGTTGAGAAGCAAATGATTTTTCACTTTAAACATTGTAATATAACCATTAAATTATAATTAGAGTCATTTTTCCTCAGTTTTATCTTTAGCTATAATAATTACATAACAGGAGAGTTAATATAATACTTAGTAAAACTTTCAACAACTATACCTATTCTGTGCCTGACATTTTGTTTGGCACATAGAAAACACCTAGTTTCAAGAAGGTTGTACTTATTAGATAAGTGTAGTGATTTGCTATGCCATGCATATTTATTATATAAACAGAAGCCAGCAAAAACTTGAAAAATTTAATCTAGTAATATATATTGTAAAAATAATTTCTCTCTGAGGTTGAAATGCCATTATATTACGTTTTTTCCCCAGTAACATATTTATCTACCTTTCCACTGTGTCATGCCATGACAAGTTATTCTTATAGTCCCTATACACACACCAAAAAACCTAATAAAGCAAGAAGTTAGTCTGGAAATACACTCAATTGCAGCCATAAGCTATCTTGGGTTAAAAGGTTGATGGATAATGCACACACAGATAAATAAAAGTCAACACTTAATAATTTGTAAATGCTTATAGTGGAAAATTGAATGGTCTTTTTGGATGGAAAATACATAGCTCAAAGAAAAGATTTCTTAAAGTGGCATAGCTACATGTATTACATACATTTCTCTTTGCTGGGCATGGTTAGGGAATACAGGAGATGGTGTGCAATACTTATTAAGAGGGATTTCTGATTGGAAGAACATTTGGATGAGCTGCATTTTGTTTTGTTCACTGATGTCCGTAGTGGATATTTTAACCTCCACAGCTAATAACTGTGGCTAAGTTACTGATAGTTGAAATATCTACCAAATGCAAATGTAGCATTACATTTTAGAATCTTGAATTAACATAGAAAAAGCCTTATTTATATTTACTTACTTATATTTTTCTGTCCTATACTATTTCTGTCCTGTACTATATAAACATCTAGCTGTTGAGGATGCTATGAAGGGATCTTCTGGAATGTACACAGATTTAATGGATCTGTTGGTGGCTCTGGATTGATTAATAAAAATAGAAAATGATGTAGGGGTGATGTGAAGGGCATCGTGGTTTAGGAGATCTACTGGTAACTTAATCCAAGACCAGCAAGTGGGAGAATGCCAGTAAGGAAAGCTTTCCTTTTGTGCAGAGAAATTCTACTTAAAAAGAAAATCTTTAGGGGGCTGAGGTTGTGGCTCAGTGGTAGAGTGCTTGCCTAGCATTTGTGAGGCACTGAGTTTTATTCTCAGCACTGCATATAAATAAGTAAAATAAAAGTCCATTGACAACTAAAAATATTTTTCAAAAAGATCTTTAGTAATACAGATAATATAAAATAATTTTTAAAAATGAAATTGAGTTAGGAATTGCCTTTTGTAGACAAATATTTCTAATAAATATAAAATTTTTCAATTAAGATTCTAAATTTGAAAAAATTTATTTCTCAGGGTTTGTCTATATTTTTAGCTAATAATTCTTCCTGGTGTAACTTAACATCCTGAGTACAGCTTGTAGAAATGCCAGGTGGTTAAAAATATCTATAAAGTCTCAGGTGTAATATATTTAGTGGAAAATGATCACCTGCTCAATAACAACAGCTTGGTGTTATATATTAGTTAATTTATTCACATATATTATATTCTGATGAATGATATGACATTGATATGACATGTATAATTTCTCTCCCTTTGAATCTATTTCTTTTTTTTTGTTTTATATGTTATTTTTTGGGGGTGGGTTCTGGGGGTTGAACTCAGGGGTACTTTACCACTGAGCCATATTCCTAGTCACTTTTATTTATTGGAGACAGGGTCTCACTAAGTTGCTTAGGATCTCACTAAGTTGCTGAGGCTGGCTTTAAACTTGGGATCCTCCTGCCCCTGCTGCCAGAGCTCCTGTGATTACAGGCATGCAGCACCACGCCCAGCTTAACGTATATCTTATACCATCTTTATTTCTTCTATAACCTAAAATCAAGAGCTTACAATTTGATTAGATTTTGTTCACCTTCTATTTTTGTACATCACGCAGTCAGTAAATTCTCTGAATCTTTCTCAGTGATATCTCTTCCCCTTCCCTTCTTTCCATTCCTATTGCTCCAGTTTTTTTCTCTTATGTATACTATGTCCTGTGTCTTTCCCCCAATCCAGTTTCCTTAATATTTCTAAAATGTTCTATGTAAGCCTATTTCTGTTTCCTGTGGTAAAATGTAGTGAAGGACATAGAATACCTATAATTAGACAACCTGAGAATTCTGAACAAAGAGAAAGTTATTGAGGTTAACCAATTTTTTATCATTGGGCTCCCATGTCAGGTTTTCATTTTATCCACAGTATAATACTATAAAAGAGAAATACATTAATACTCTTTTAGCTTTTCTTTTATGTTCTCTCTAGGGACAGTGTGGCCAGATATAGAATGCAGGTTTCCTAGTTAAACTTGAGTTTATATAAACAATAGACAACTTTTTATAATGAATAATAGTATTAGGTATATCCTCTGCAATATTTTTATTTACTATTATTTTACTGCAAAATATGGAGACCAGAGTAATGGACTTTAGAATGAATCATTAATATTCCCTTTAAGGATTTTGGGCTTTTATTATTTCCATTGTCAGTGATGTTGCTTGCTTGTGCCTCAAACTCAAGTTCCTTTCCAGGCATTACCTTCAGCTGAAATTATACTGACTCTTGTGTATGAAAGAAGCCTCCCCTGTGACATACTGAATTCAATGAATGTTCAATGCAATGGCACAAAATCCTGGCCCCTTTACCTCAGTTTGGGACAACTCTGAAGGGCTTTCCCAACTTTAAGGTTCCCTGTGGAACCAATTGAAGGCTTATTGTAATTGCATATAATTCAGCTTCTCCCCATACCAAACCCCACATCCTCTATCTCTCACAGGGATTATTGCTCACAGTTCTCTTCACAAAAACTCCCTGAACAGAAATCTGTGCCTCAGAGTACATTTTCTGGGGGATCTGATCCTCCCATTGATCATTTCCCTGGTACTCAAGTGGTACCAACAGACACAGTTGGTGTTTTGACATTGATTTTTTAGCCCTGGGGTTAAGAAACATTATGGTGTGTTAGAGGACTCTAAAACTATTTGATTTGGTTATGACAGTAAATGAAAATCAGTATTGTATCAGAAGAAGAATGTCAGAGATTAGTGCCACCTTTAAAGACATGAAGTATGCATCAGTTTGGCTACAAAATAAACTTGTTAAATGCTGAAGAATGATAGTGGACTACTTTGGATTCAACCAAGTTTAGCACAATTGTAGCTGCTGTATAAAATGTGGAATATTTACTAGAGCAGATTAACATGGCCTTAGCTGTTGATCTGGAACATACGTCCCCCCTATTACTATCAATAGGAGTACCAGAAGTGGGAAACAAAAGTCCCCAGGGAAGTACTACAGTATACACTTACGTTCTTGTTCAGAGACTATATTTTACTCTCCTACCTTTTTCCCTAAGAGTCTAAAAGGATTCTGATGTTCTGCAGGACATCACATTGGCTCAATCTGTAGTCTTGGTAAGACAAATCTAGAATCTGTTTTCCAGTAAATAATTTAAAAGAACATGAAAGGGAGTGTAAAACTATACTGAGCCTGAAACTCCAGGGTGAATGGGTGGCTAGGTGGAGGCAGTTTACACATAGGCCCAATGGAAATAATCAAATTCCCCCTCAGTTAATCTTCTTTACCTTAGTTCTCTCTTCATTGCTCATTCTTGGCCTGATTTTTCTCAGAAGAGATGCCTGTACTTTGAAAATGTTTAATAGTATTCAATTTTTTCAGATATGGCTATTGTATCTTCCTCAGGCATAAGGGAATGCTAATGAAGAAGTCATTAAAAGTAGTAAGTCCTATTAACTAATTAGATGATCATAAAGAAAATTCAATAGCTGAATGTGATAGGATATCATCTTAGCCATTTTGACTGAACTAATCAATTTCCAATCAAGGCAATATTGTCCAACAACTGGATCATTTTGTTATAATTTAAAATGTTTTGGTGGCAAAAATGCATGCATAATGTACAATTTACCACCACGAGTGTATTCATATTTTTGTGCAATCGGTCTCTAGAACTTTTTCATCTTGCAAAACTGAAACTATACACAAATAACTCGCTGTTCCACTTTCTATTTCTGTGAATTTGACTATTTATACAATTGGAATAACATAATATTTGTCATTTTGTGACTGGATTTTTTTCACTTAACATAATGTCCCCAGGTTTTCTTTATACTGTAGCATATCTTAGAATCTCCTTCCTTTAGAAGACTAAGTAATATTTTATTGTATTTGCCATATTTTGCTTATCTGTTCAAATGTTGATAGACTTTTAAGTTGCTTCTACCTTTTGGCTATTGTGAATAGTGTTGCTATGAACATGGATATGAAAATATATCTTTGAAGTCATTCTCTTGATTCTTTTAAATATATACCTATATGTAGAATCTCTGGATCATGTGCTAGCTCTAATTTTTAAATTTTTTTGAGAAAATTTTATACTGTTTTCAACAGTAGCTACACCATTTTATATTCCCACTAACAGTGCACAAGAGTTCCATTTTCTTCACATGCTGGTTAACATTTGTTATTTTCTGATGTGTGTGTGTGTGTGTGTGTGTGTGTGTGTTTAATTTTTTTTTGAGTTGTAGATGGATACAATATCTTTATTTTTTTTATGTGATACCAAGATTTGAATCCAGTGCCTCACACATGCAAGGCAAGTGATCTACCACTGAGCTACAACCCCAGTCCTGTGTGTGTTTTAATAGTAGTTGTCCCACTGGATGTGAGGTACCACTTCATTGTGGTTTTGGTTTGCATTTCCCTGAAATCAGTGATACTGTACATATTTTCATGCACTTGGTGTCCATTTGTAAATTAACTTGGAGAAATGTTTATTCACATTTTTTTGTATATTTTTAATAGGCAGAGGACTTGACTTGGATAGACATTTAATCATATTGAAAATTTTAAAATATAAAAATAAGTAGTTTTTTTATTATTAAGTTGTAGAAGTTCTTTACATATTCTAGTTATTAACCCATTTTTAGATATATGACTTACAAATCTTTTCTTCTATTCTATAGATTGCCTTTTCACTCTTGGTTATATTTTTCATTACCCAGAAATCTTTAATTTTGATGCAGTCCAGTCATACATTTTAATTCTATTTCTTTTGCTTTTGGTGTCAAATGTAGGAATTTTTTGAAAATAAATATTGTAAAACTTTTATGTTTTCTTTTAGGAAGTTTTGGTTTTGGGGAAAATAGTTTAGTCAGTTTTCTTTGCTGTGGTGACCAAAAGACCTGACAAGAACAATTTTAGAGGAGAAAAAGTTTATTTTGGGGCTCACGGTTTTAGAGGTCTCAATCCATAGATGGCTGACTCCATTGCTCTGGGCTCAAGATGGGGCAGAAAATTGTGGCAGAAGAGTGTGGTGAAGGAAAAGAGCTCAGGACATTGCACCAGGAGGGGGGAGTGAGGGAGAGAGGGAGGGAAGGGAGAGAGAAAGGAAGGAGGGGGAGGCGGGTAGAGAGAGAGAGAGATCTCAATGAAGATAAAATATTAACTTCAAAGGCATGCCACCAGGGACCCACCTCCTCCAACCATTCATTACCTGCCTATAATTACCACTAAATTAATCCCTATCAGAAGATTAATGCACTGATTAGGTCAAACTTTTACAATCCAATCATTTAATTTCTAAACTTTTTTCTATTGACACACATGAACTTTTGGGGGACACCTAATATTTAAATTATAACAGGGAAGCTAATGAGGATTAAACTTACAACCTTATACATGCTAAGCAAGTGCTCTACCACTAAGCTACATCTCAGTCTTTTGTTTGAATTTTATTTTGAGACAAGGTCTCATGAAGTTGTCCAGGCTGTCTTTGAACTTGTAATCCTTCTGCCTCAGCCTCCTGAATTATAGGAGTGTATCACTAAACCTGATTCTTCTAAGGCATTTAAAGTTTTGAATTTTATGTTTAGGTTTTTGATCCATTTTGAGTTAATGTTTGTATATAGTAAAGATGACTGTATTCTTACTAACATATTCCTTTATTTCCTAACATTACACCTCTTAACAACCTGCAGTCCTACCTATGGGTTCAATTTCCCCCAAATCATTGATTTACAGAGGACTTATTCAGAGAAAGAAAATGCCATTTCTCATGAATTTAATAAGCATTTCCAACATAATTCCTGCTATTTTTTTTTACAATATAAGAACATAGTAAATTAGTAAAACCTTAGGAACATTGTTGCTAACTTCCTATTCAAAAACATTTGATGCTGCTTTATACCAAAATGATACTTTCTCATTTCCTCCTTTTGCTAATGTTTCCCTCTATAGATATAAAATGCTCAATCTGGCCATTCAGGAGTGTTACCTGATCCCTCCCAGGAGAGAAGTTACCTTCCTACTATAAACTTCTGTTTCTGATTTTGTACGTTTTCTTATATTATTGTTTTGTACACATCTGTGTATCTTTAAATCTTATCTTTCTTATTTGATTAGAAGCTCTTTGAGGGAAAATTTTTCATTTTGAACATCTTTGTATTTTACCCTAGCATCTAAACTAGATAGGCACTAAAAACAATATGTTGTGTTGAATTTTATTTATATATAATTCAATGATACATCACTAATCATATAACAAATTTATGCAATATAATTTAGGAGTATAATTAGTGGTTATCAAATATTTAATTATCTTTCAAATATTTAATATTTAAACACAGGAGTAATTATATTGTACTATATTAACATAAATCTAGTTACATTTTATTTAATTCACTTATCATTATTATTTTTATATGGGATCTTATTATGTTGTCGAGGTTGGTTTTGAACCTGTGGGCTAAAGCAATCCTTGTGCCTTAGCTTCTCAAGCTGCTGTGACTCTAGGCATGCACTGCATGACTGACTAATCTAATTGCATTTTAATCTGATATTCAGGAATTCATAAATTTATAATTTTAATTGAAAAGTTAAATGAATTATTAATTCTGGCTTTGTTAATTAAATAAATAACTTTAACCTTATTGCTGTTTAGTAAATATCAAAATACATATGTCAAAGATTTTACAGATAAAATTATATTCCTATCTTGACATTAGTTTTGTATTCCATTTGGGAAAAACAAAATTCTATTTGAGTATTTCCTTTGCTGGCTACCTAATATATTAGAGACCCAAAGTCCAAAGATAATATAAATAAAACACCCAGCATAAAGCTTCTGCACAACTTAGCTCTGTCAGAGATGGTACTTCTGCTTTCCTTATTTCATCCAATACATTTTCAAGCTCTGAAAGAGAATCAAGATTGTCTTTTGACCACAATTAATATGATTTTAAAAGTGTTTTTCATCAAAAATCTAAAACAATAAGTATTGATTATATAATCATGAGATGGTATTTTATGACTAAACTAGTTTAAAAATAAAGAAAAGAAAAACCTAGATTAGGGATGGACTTTTACCTTAAAACTTCTACCTCTAAAACTTTATGCCAAAGATCAGCAAAAAGTATAGCCCAGGGATCAAATATGGCCTGCCATCTCTGTTTGTATGGCCTATGAACAAAGAATGATTTTTACATTTAAAAATGTACAATGTAAAAATATAAAATTTAAAAGTGTAACCCCCCAAGAAAATAGTAATATTTAAAATATTTTAATTTATACATTGTAGTTATTCATATTATTAGGGTACATTTTGACATATTATACAATCATGAAATATAATTTGCTCCAGGTCAATTCTGCATACCTCCCTCTTTCTTTTTCCTTTCTTTTATTCTACAGAACTCACTGTCTGTCTCTCTCTCTCTCTCTTTTTGTACTGGGGATGGAATGGAGGGGTTCTTTACCACTGAGCTACATCCCCAGCCCTTTTTGTTTTTTATTTTGAGACAGGGTCTCACTAAGTTGCTAAGGCTAGTTTCCAACTTGTGATCTTCCTGGCTCAGCTTCCTGAGAATTGTAGGCATGCACTACTGGGATTGTAGGCATGTACTACTGGCTATTCTACAGATCTTTCTTTTGCCTGCTTAGTAATTAGTATTTTTAAAATTTCTGCAATACAGATATACATAAAGGTGAAATTCACTGTGGTTTATTTGTGTATGTATATAGGATAGTTTGGTTGGTTTCATTCTAATGTTCCTCCCTTTCCCTGTTTCTCCTCCTTCGCCCTCACGTCCCTTTATTTACTTCACTGATCTCTCTTCTGTATTCATGCAATCCCACCTCTCTCTCTCTCTCTCTCTCACACACACACACACACACACACACACGCACACACACACACTTATTTTGGTCTAGATTCTGCACATGAGAGAAAAAAACATATATATGACTCTTGACTTCTAGGTCTGACTTTTTAAACTTAGCTTGATATTCTCCAATCTATTTACCAGCAAATGCCATAATTTTATTTTTCTTTATGGCTGAGTAAAACTCCATTATGTATATATACTACATTTTCTTTAACCATTCATTTGTTGATGAGCTTCTGGGCTGTTCCACACCTTGGCTATTGTGAATGCAGTTCTATAAACAGTGATGTGACTGTGTTCCTATAGTATGTTGATTTTAATTTTTTTGGATATATATCAAGGAGAGGGATAGCTGGGTCACATGGTGGCTTCATTCCTAGTTTTTTTGAGGAATGTCCATACTGTTTTCCAGAGTGGTTGTATTAATTTGCAGTCCCACAAACAATGTATAAGTGTGTCTTTTCCCCTACATCATCACCAATATTTATTTATATTCTTGATAATTGCCATTCTGACTAAAGTGAGATGAAATTTCAATGTAGTTTTGATTTGTATTTTCCTGATTGCTGAAGATGTTGAACATTTTTTCATATATTTGTTGGTCATTTGTATTTCTTCTTTTGAGAAGTATCTGTATAGTTTAGTACTTTTGCCTGCTTATTAATTAGATTATTTTTGTGGGTTGTTTTTGGTGGTTATTTTTGTTTTGGGTTCTTTATGTATCTGAATATTAATCTCTTGCCAGTGAAGCAGATGGCAAAGATCTCCCATTCTATAGTCTCTCTCTTCATGTCCTAATTGTTTCCTTTGTTGTACAGAAGTTTTTAATTTTATGCCATCCCATTTATTGATTTTTTTCTTGTGCTTATAAGTTTTATTAAGGAATCCAGTGCCTGTGCCAATGTATTGGAGTGTTGGGCCTACATTTTATTCTAGCAGTTGCAGAGTTTTTGGTCTAATTCCTAGGTCTTTGATTCACTTTGAGTTGGATTTTGTGCAGGGTAAGAGATAGGAATCAAGTTTTTTTTGTTGTTGTTTTTTTTTTTTTTTTTTTTTTTTTTGGTACCAGGGATTAAACTCAGGGGCACTTAAACACTGAGTCCCATCCTCAGACCTTTTTTTTAATTTTATTTTTTAAGTTTTGAGACAGGGTCTCACTAAGTTGCTTAGGGCCTCTCTTAACTGGTGAGGCTGGCTTTGAACTTGTGATCTTCCTGCTTCAGTCTCCCAAGTTGCTGGGATTGATTACAAGTGTGCACCATCACACCCAGTGGGATCAAGTTTCATTCTTCTACATATGGATATGCAGTTTTCCTAGCACCAGTTGTTAAAATGTCTTTTTTCCAATGTTTGTTTTTGGCACCTTTGCTAAATATCAGATGACTGTATCTATGTGGATTTTTCTCTCTGCCTTCCATTCTGTTCCACTAGTCTTCTTGTCTGTTTTGCTACCAATACCATGCCATTTTTGTTACTATAACTCTGTAATATAATTTGAGATCTGGTATTGTGATATCTCCAATATTGCTCTTTTTGCTTGGGATTGCTTTGGCTATTCTGGGTCTCTTATTCTTCCAAATGAATTTTAGAAGAATGTGATTAGTATTTTGATAGAATTGCATTGAATCTGTGTATTGCTTTTGGTAGTATGGCCCTTTTGATAATATTAATGCTGCCTGTCCAAGAACATGGGTGGTTTTTCACTCTTCTTCAGCTTATATCTTCAGTGTTCTATGTTCTACAATTTCATTGTAGAGGTCTTTCACCTCCTTGTTTAGATTTATTCCTAAGAGTTTTATTTTTATTTTATTTTTAATTTCTTTTTAGGTTATTATGAATGTGATAGCATCCTAGTTCTTTCCCCACAGATTTCTATCATGGTATAAGAAAGAAATTGATTTATATATGTTGATCCTGTATCCTACTACTTTCTGAAATTTCTGGTGGAGTTTTACAAATCTTCTAAATGTAGGATCTTGTCATCAGCAAACAGAAATAAATTGAATTTTTCTTTTCCTATTTGTATCCCTTCAATTTCCTTTTCTTGCCTGATTTTTCTGAGTAGGCTTCCAAGGACCGTGTTGAATAGTAGTGGTGAGAGTAGATATCCTTATCTTGTTTCTGTTTTTAGAAAAAATGCTTTCAGTTTTTTCTCCATTTAGTATGATGCTGACCTTCAGTTCATCATATATAGCCTTAATAATGTTGAGGTAAGTTTCTTCTATTCCTGTTTCTCTGATGTTTTAAACATGAATGGGTGCTGGACTCTGTCAACTGCTTTTTCTCCATCTGTTGGGAAAATCATGTGATTCTTGCTGTTACATCTATTTATGTGGTGAATTACATTTATTAAATCAAACTTGCATCCCTGTGATGAAACACATGTAATCATGGTTCATGATCTTTTAAATAAGTTTTTTGATATGGTTTGGAAATATTTCTTTAAGAATTTTTGCATCTATGATCATCATGGATACTGGTCTGAAGTTTTCTTTCCTTAATGTGTCTTTGTCTGCTTTTGGTATCAGGGTTATACTGGCTTCATACAATGAATTTTGCAGTGTTCCTTTCTTTTCTTTTTCATAGAATGATTTGAAGAGGCTAGACATTAGTTCAAAGATCTGGTAGAATTTGGCTGAGGATCTATATGTTTTTTAGCTTTTCTTTGTTGCAAGGATTTTAGCAGCTGCTTCAACTTCATTACTTGATATGGGTATATTGAAGCTTTCTATAGCCTCATGGTTCAACTCAGGTAGATAATATGTCTTCAGGAATTTGTCATATCTTCAAGATTTTTCTAGTTTATTAGAGTGTAAACTTTCAGAATAGTTTCTAATGATCCTCTGGATGTCAGAAGTATCTGTGGAGATATCACCCTTTTCATCACTAATTTTGTTCATTTTGGTCTTCTCTTCTTTTTGATAGTTTGGCTAAGTGTTTATCAATTTTGTTTATCTTTTCAAAGAA
Organism: Callospermophilus lateralis; assembly: GCF_048772815.1. Classification (NCBI taxonomy): domain Eukaryota; kingdom Metazoa; phylum Chordata; class Mammalia; order Rodentia; family Sciuridae; genus Callospermophilus; species Callospermophilus lateralis. Next base: position 68,104,131 of record NC_135313.1, on the reverse strand, counting down.
CCAACTCTTTGTTTCATTTGTCCTTTGTATATTTTTTATTCTCAATTTTATTAATTTTAGCTTTGATCTTAATTATTTCATGTCTTCTATTGGTTTGGGTATTAGTTTATTCTTCTTTTTCGAGGGCCTTGACATGTAACATCAGATTATTCATTTGGTATCTATTTTTTTAATGTAGGAATTCATTGCAATAAATTTTTCTCTTAGAACAGCCTCTTAGAACTGTCACAGATATTTAATATCTTGTATAACTATTCTCATTTGTTTCTATAATCTATTTATTTGTTTATTTATTTACTGTCTTTCCTTATTTCTTCTGTGAGCCATTCCTCATTCAAAAGTGTATTATTTAATATACAGGTGTTAGAATTGTTTCTGTTTTTTTATCTTTATGTTGATTTATAATTTCATTACATTATGATCTGATAGATTGCAAGGAATTATCTCTATATTTTTATATTTTCTAAGTTTGCTTTGTGCACTAAAATATGATCTATTTTAGAAAAAGTTGCATGTGCTACTGAGAAGAAAATGAATTATATTGTTGCTGGACAAAATATTCTATAGGTATCTGTTAGGTTCATTTCATTAATAATTTTTAGTTCTGAAGAGTCTTTACTTAGTTTATATCTGAATGACCTATCTAATTGTGAGAAAGATATGTTGAAAGTATTACTTTATTGTTGTCTGTTTGATTTTTACATTGAAAATGTTTTGTTCTTCATACTTAGATGCACCATTATTTGGGTTTGAGTGTAAATATAAATATATTATAATACTTATATATATGTAATATTTATAATCATTATATCTTGTTGTTGGATGTTTCCCTTAAACAAGTTTAAAGTGACCTTCTTTGTCTTTTCTGATTAATTTGGCTTGAAGTTTACTTTGTCTGATATAAGAATAGTTACCTCTGCTTCCTTTCAGTTTCCATTTGCATGAGGTATATATTTTTTTATCCCTTTACTTCTTTGGATGTCTTTGCCTGTTAAGTAATTCTCTTTCAAACAACATATAACCCAATTGGGTCTTGTGTTTTAATGCAATCTGCCAATCTATGTCTTTTGATTGGGGAGTTTAGGCCATTTACATTCAATGATATTATAGAGAGATTATTTTTATTTCCTGTCATTTTGATTTATTTCTAATACTTAATTCATACTTGATTCTCCTTTAACTGGCTGTTATTCTGGTGATATTCATCTCTATGATATCTCTCAATTTTATTTTTCATTTCTTCTACATGAAATAGTTTGCTCAATATGTTTATAGTTCATGACTAGTGGTTATTAATTATTTTAGTTCCTCTTTATCATGGAAGGTTTTTTTATTTCATCTGAAGGATACTTTTGCTGAATGTAGTAATCTTGGTTAACATCTATTTTCTTTCAGGTTTTGGTATACATTATTCCTAATCCTCCTGGCATTTAGTCTTGGCTGAGAAATAAGTTGAAATACTCATCTGTTTACCTCTAAATTTGACTTGTAATTTGTCTCTTGCAATTTTTAAAATTCTATTCTTATTCTCTATATTAGGCTTTTTTTACTATAATGTGTCTTGGAGAGAGGATCTTTTTTAATCTTGCCATTTGGGGTTTTATATGTATCTTGTATTTGGATTTTCATCTCATTCCTAAAACTTGGGAAAAATTTGTTATTATTTCATTGAAAAAATTGTGCATTCCTTCAGTTTGTGTATTGGATACCAGTGATTCTTAAATTTGGTCTCTTAATGTCATCCCAGATTTCTTAAATGTGCTGGTCATGGTCTCTGAATATTTTTCTTTATTATTAACTTATTATTGACATTACTTTTTAAAATTTTTAATATATTTGTTCTTTCTATATATACATGACAGTAGAATGTATTTTGATATATTATACACATATGGAATAAGTATAATTTGTTCCAATTAGGATCCCATTATTGTAGTTGTATAGGATGTGAAGTGACATTGGTCATGTATTTATATATAAGAATAGGAAAGATATGTCCAATTCATTCTATTGTCTTTTCTATTTCCATCCCTCCTCCCTTATCTTCATTCCTCTTTATCTAACCCAATAAACTTCTAATCTTCCCTTTTTTTATTGTGGGTTAGAATCCAATATTAGAGACTGTATTTTCAAGATCAAATACTTTGTCTTCAAGGTCTGAGAATCTGTCCTCTAAGTGGTCTAATCTACTGCTGGTGCTTTCTATTAATTTTTGAATTTGAATTTTTGAGTCTTTCATGTCCAGGGTTTTTGTTTGGTTCTTTTTAAGAGTCTCTATCACTTTATTGAAATGGTCTTTCACTTCCTGCATTTCTCTCTAAGATAATTGTCTACATCTTCTTTTAGCTCATGGAACATTTTAACTATGAATTTTAAAAATTCTTTCTCTAACATTGCCTCCATTTTGGTGTCAATGGAATCAGTTGTTCAAGTGTGGGCAGTTTGAGTAAATTTGTTCAATTGCTTTTGCAAGCTGCTTATATGTCTACACATCTGTGGGATGATCAATGCTTATTCTTTTATGCAAGGAACTATTTAGTAAGCTTATTTCTCATAAGTCCCCAGTGTATTGATACTTTGACTCAATGTGTGTCCTTTACTATTCCCAGTATCAGCACCACTTTGAGAGAAGATACTGAATCTTACTTACCACAGTCGCTTCAGAGTAAAGTCATGTACTAATCAACTTCAGGAGAGGGAGGCTAGAGATAGATCAGAAGAATTAATAGTAATATTTCTGACATAAAATTTCCATGAAATTAAGATTTCAGTGTTTGTTTCGACTATCCATCTTTGTGATAAAATACTTTAAGTTGTTAAGGTACACAAAAGAGAGAAGATTACTTTGCTCATGATTTCAGAGGTTTTAGTCCATGGTTCCTTGACTCCATGGTTTATAGGCTGATGGTGAGACAGAACAATATGGTGGGGAGTGCATGATACAGCAGAGATGCTTACCTCAGGTCAGCTAGGAAAGAGAGAAGAAGAGAGAGGGAGAGGAAAAGGGGCTGAAGATAAAATACACCCTTCAAGGGCATACCACCAGTGAACTATTTCCTCCAACTGGGCCCCACCTCCTAAAGTTTCCACCACCTTCAGGTAGCCCATTAAGTTTTGAATTCACCAGTGGACTAATCAGTTAATCAGATCAGAGCCTTCATGTCCCAATCCTCTCACAAAGGATTCCCCTCACTGCTACTTTGTGGAACAAACCTTAAACACATGAGTTTTGGGGGGACATTTCAGATCCAAATTACAACAGTATTTATTAATAAAGCTTTATTGGAGCATAGATATGCTCATCAATTGTGTTTTATCTATAGATACTTTTGCATTACAATGGCAGAATAATGACCAAATGTTTGGGTTCCATGTATCACACTGCTATTCATTGCATTAATCATGAAGTTTTAGTATGATGTATATCACTATACCATGAAATTTTATTTTTATTACTTTTCAGAACAAGAAAATAAGGGAGAAGTAGACTCTGAATGCTGTGCTTTTTTGGCACAGTGCATGTAGATTTTTTTCTTGTTATTTAATTAGATAGTGAAACATTTTGTTATATAATGAAACTATTGATATGCTAGAATAAAATAGATATTGCCATAATCAGAGTAAATATTCATAAAAACCTCTGTGACTCAGAAGGTATCAATCAGAATAAATTAGAAAATTAAAGTGGAATATGATATCAGCAGAATTTCCTTACAAAGTTAAAAATGACAGTGAGGCTGCAACCAATATACATTTCTGAATGGATGATTTGTTAACAAAGTATGAAAAATGGTGCTGTTTGTGAGTAGTGAAATCTTGTTTGATTATAGCAGCAGAGGAAATGTGCCAAGAGAAAACAAATTGGTTCAATACTACTAGTTTTTTTGATGAGAACAGCTGTTTGAAGAATTGGGGATACTTGAAGCAATACAAATAGTCAATTAAAAGAAATACAGAAGATTAATGTCAGTAAGATGGCAGAGTACGAAGTCATGAACCCTCTTCTTCTCTTCCATAGACACACCATTTGGGAACAAGTCACAGAAAATTTTCCTTTGTGAGAAATCTAGTAACAAAATACAGAGTGAAGAAAAATGAAGAAACATGAAAATACATTCTATTCAAAGGAATGAGATGAATCTCTAGAAAATGAGCCTAATGAAATGGATGGAGTTACACACACACACATACACACACACACACACTCACACACATGCACACACACATATATAATAATATATATGGTAGCTATATATCTATATATGTGATGTACCTCATGGAAAATTCAAAGTAACTGTCATAAAGATATTATCTGAGGTTAGAGAAACATTACCAAAACAAAGTGAGAATTTCACAAAGAGAAAGAAAATACTGAAAAGTAGCTGGACATGGTGGCTCACACCTGTAATTCCAGCTACATAACAGGCTGAGGCAGGAGAATTGCAATTTTGAGATCCTTTCTCAAAATTGAAAATAAAAAGGGCTAGTGGTATAGCTCAGTGGTAGAGGTTTAATCTCCAGTACTGGGGAAAAGAAAAGATTTTTGTATCAAGACAAATTATGACACAATTGTTAAACGTTAAGGTTAAAGAGAGAATTGGAAAGTAGCAAAAGAAGATCAAAGCTGTTAGGTGCAAGGGAACCTTTGCAAGATGAAAAGCAGATTTCTTAGCAGAAACCTTGCAGACCACAAGGAGGTAGGATGCTATATTCAAAGTCCTGAAAGAAAAAATTGCCAATCAAGAACAATGTGCCTAACAAAACTATTCTTTAATAATGAAGAGAAAATATTTCACCAACTAACAAAAATAGAAAATGTTCATCACCATAAGATCTGCCTATAAGAACTACTAAAGGAAGGGTTTCAACATGAAACAAATAGTAACGTGATAACATAAGAAACCATAAAAATTGCCAATATAGGTAAATATATAGAAAAATACAGAATGATAAAACTCTAAGAATGGTGAGTAAATCCTTTTAATTCTAGTAAAAATGTTAAAAGTAGTAAAAATACTTTTAATAGGTAGAAATATGTTAATAGATACACTACATAAATAGATGAAAGTTGTGATACAATGCCATAAAATAAGGGTGGGAGGGAGAATTCAGAGTTGTTTTTATTTGATTGAGCCTAAGTTTTTATGAGAATAAAATAGACTCTTTTAACTATAAGATCTTATATTTTATAAAATTTGTAAGCCCCATCGTAGTCACAAAAAATACCTACAGGGTTTACATAAAAGGAAAAGAGAAAAGAATCAAAGCATAAAGGAAGACAGTAGGAGAGGAAAATAAACCACATAACTAACAGAACACAATTAACAAAATGGCAATAGTACATTCTTCTCTGTCAAAAACTGCTTTAAAATTAAATGCATGTAACTGCTCCCCACCCCAATCAAAAGACAAGAGTCACTGAATGGATGAAAAAAGATGACTGAACTATTTGCTGTCTATAAGAAGCTCATTTCAGATTTAAGGATACATAGACTGAAAGTGTAGGATGGAAAACTATTCCATGAATATGTGAAGAAAAGACAGAGGTGGCTGCACTTGTATCCAACAAAATACATAAGTTAAAACTATTGTAAGAGCTCCTCCCCAAGACATTTTATAATGGAAAAAGTATCAATTCACCAGAATAATTATAATAATTGTTATAGTAGGCACAGGCATCATAATTATAAATATTTATATACTCAGCATTAGAACACATGAATAAATAAAGCAAATATCAGTAGAACTGAAAATAGAAATAGCAATACAATAATAGTAGGAGACTTTAAATCCCACTTTCAGTGATAGTAAAACATCTAAAAGTAAGATCAGAAGGAAATAGAAGTTGAAGAAGACTCTAGGCAAAATGAACCTAATAGATATATACAGAACATTCCACTCAATAGGAGCAGAATACACATTCTTCTCAAGGCAGCCAGAGTATTTTACAGAATCTTAGACCCCAAAACCAGTTTTATGGAAGTTAAAGAGATCAAAATCAGACCAAATAATTTTTATGATCACAATAGGATGAAACTAGAAACCAATAGCAGTATAAATACTGAAACAATAACAAGTGGATTATAATGTGGATATTAGACAAAACATTCTTGAACAACCAATAGGTCAAAAAAGATATCAAAAGGAACTTAGAAAATATCTTGAGACATGGAAATGAGAATACTACTTATCCAAACTTGTGAAATTCTGCAAAAGCAGTATTAAAGGAGAAGACTATAGTATAAATGTCTACATTAAAAAAAAGAATAACACAGGGTGAGTTGGCTCATGCCTATAATCCCAGCAGCATGAAAGGCTGAGGCAGGAGGATTACAAGTTCAAAGCCAGCCTCTGTAACTTAGTGAGACCCTGTTTCAAAATAATAATAATAATAATAATAATAATAATAATAATAATAATAATAATTAGTAGCAGTAGTAGTAGTAGTAGTAGTAGTAGTAGTAGTAGTAGAAGAAGAAGAAGTCTGGGGATGTGGCTCAGTGGTTAAGCAGCCCTAGGTTCAATATCCAGTACCAAAAACTAAAAATCAGAATGAGCTCAAATAAACTTTACATTTGAAGGAACTAGTAGAAGAACAAACAAGGCCAAAAGTTAGCAGGAGAAAAGATGCTTTGTATGTCATGGTAGAGTAGTATTTATTTACTCCTGTGGTGAAAGGTTTATCCCTGGGATGGATTCTATATATGTAAATCAATGAGTGTGACATACCATATTCATGGATCTAGGACAAAAGAATCAAGACAAAATTCAGAATTAAGACAAAAATGGTATGATTATTTAACTAGATGCAGAAAAAGCAGTTGACAAAATTCAACATCCTTTTTATAAAAAAAACTCTCAACAAATTAGTTATTGAAGAATGTGCCTAAAGAGTAAAAAGAACATATCTGATAAACCCACAGTTTATCTCATACTCCATGATGAAAAGTTGAAAGATTTCCATCTAAGATCAGAATCTAGACAAAGATGACTACTCTTCTTGCTTCTATTCAACCAAGTACTGAAAGTCCTATGCAGAGCAAGTAGGCAAGAGAAAGGGGACAAAATCACCCAAATTGAAGAATAATAATTAAGATTTTGTATGTAAACCTATAAACACTTACCAAAAAAAACCTCTCAGAATAAATCAATTTAGTCAAGTTATGGAATAAAGATTAATATATAAAAATCCATAGTGTTCCTATTCACTAACAATGTTTAAAACAGTGTCTGAAAAAGAAAGTAACCTCATTTATAATGGTATAAAAGTACTTAAAATGGATCTAACCAGGAGGTGAAAGATCTGTAAAGTGGAAACGATAAAATGTTGATAAATTAAATTAAAGATGGCACAAACAGAAATATAATTCATGTTCATGGATTAGAAGAATTAATATTATAAAGATGTTCATATTACCAAAATTACCTATAGATTCAATGCAATCTCTATTGAAATTCAAACATTATTCACAGAAATAGAAAAAAATAATCCTAAAATTCACATAGAACCACCTGGAATAGCCAAATCCTTCTTGAGCATGATGAACAAAGCTGGAGATATCACATTACCTGATTTCAAAATATACCACAAACCTGTAGTAATCAAAATAGTATGGTACTAGCATAGAAACAGATACATAGACCAATGGAACAGAATAGAGAGCCATGAAGTAAAGCCACAGTTTAGTGGTCAATTGATCATCAAAAAAGGTGCCAAGAGTACATAATAAAGAAAAGACAGCCTTTTCAATAAAAATCAGTTATCTACATGAGGAAGAATGAAATTGGACCCATAAACATCAACTCAAAGTAGATTAAAGACTTAAAACTAAGACCTGCAATTATGAAACTAGAAGAAAACACAAGAAAAGCTTCACAATGTGGTCTTGGTAGTGATTTCGTGGATATAAACCCAATAGCAGTCAACAAAAGCAAAAACAGACAAGTGAGACTCCATGAAACTAAGAACTTTCTGCACTGCAAAGGAAATAATAACCTTAATTTAAAGGCAACTTATGAAATGAAAGTGAATATTTGCAAACCATATAGATGACAAGGGGTTAATTTCCAAAATATGTAAAGAACTCCTACAATTAACTAGAAAAAACTAATAATATAAGCTAAATACTGGAATAGACATTTCTTCAAAGAAGACAAACAAATGCCAGATGGGGATAAGTGTGAACATGCCCAACATCACTAATTATCAAAACTTAACAAAATTATATTGAAGATACCAAAGTTTGAAATTTTATTGTTATTATTTTGGTACAGAGGATTGAACACAGGGGTGATTTACCACTGAACAACATCCCAAGCCCTTTCTATATTTTTCAATTTTGAAACGGGGGGGGGGCTTGCTAAGTTGCTAAGGCTGCCATGAACTTGTGATCCTCCTGCCTCAGCCTCCTGAGTCACTATTGAAACAGGCATGTGCCATTATGCTCAGCTGGAATTTTGAAATTTTAGTTAATATCAGGACTTGTTCATAAGCTATGGTTATATAGATTCCATGTGTATTTAGGTAATCACTATAGACTTGGATTTTAAGAATGAAGATACATATTAGGAAGATACAATCTGTCCTCAAGTTGCATATATATATAAATTTAAGTATCGCTCATTATAATAAAGAATATGTAAATTTTCAATAGAAGCAGAAAGTGGATTCTGCTAGGAGAAACAAACATTGGGTTCACAAAGATAGGGGTGTGCTTTGAAGGATGAATAGGAATTCTAAAGTCAAAGAATAAAGGATCTTTTATATTCTGGGAATGGCAAATGTGATTTGGCTAAATCAGAGATTGTGTGGGAGCACATAAAATGTGACTGGGGATGAAGTTTAAATTTTTGCATGAGTTAGATCAGATAATGGAGAATGGATTAATTTTGTAGTTATTCAATGAGGCAAGTTCCATTATTATTTTCATTTTACAAAGGAATAAACTAAAGCACAGGCAATTAAACAACTTGCCCAGATCAGATGACTAATAACTGTTAGGACAGAGATTCAAATCCACAAGGAGACTTGGCCAAATTTACTTACTTTTTCATGACTAGTTTTAAAATGTTGACACTGTCCTATTATTAAGCAATAAGGCATTTAAGTTAAGTTAGTACCCATACCACAATAGTTTTACAAATAATTTTGTTTGAGTTTGAAATGTTTTATATATAGTTATCAAATTCCCACTGGACTGGAATTCATTCCCCTCAATAGGAAAGACACTCTTCATTGGAGTCTGGTTTTTATTACAGCCTGATGTTCTTATTTTAAATTCTCTGCTGCACTACAAATTAATAATTTATTTGGTATTGTTGATATAGGGTCAACTGATGGTATAGTTAGTTCTAAGTGATATTTGGTGAGCTGATAATAAGTAGCGTACATAAGAATCTTTTAAAATTGTACATTTTGTCTGCCAAACACATTGAACATTTGAAGATGAAAATTAGGGAGGATAACATTGGACATTTCAGAAAGGAATAGCCAGCAGTAAATTTCAGTCATTTATTGAACCATCTTTAATGCCTATTTACATTTCATAATAAACTGTTCAATTTTCCTATGGGTATCCTGGTAATAATAATTAAATAAGATAATAAAAGCCTTTAATAATGAAATTCACTTTTATTCCTAAAATTAACTCTCAGATGAATGATACACCATATTCTATGGTTCTTCCTTTAATTATTTCATATAATTTATGTATGTGACTCACATAAATTAATTTTGCTCTGCTCATTGCTATTCTCTACCTATCAAAGGCACAGTAGTATTTGGGTACGGGGAATTTGCTTTTTAATGTGACATATGCCATAATCTCTGTAAATGAGAACTCTGTATGTGTGTGTTTCTGTCTGTAACATTTCCTATCAATCAGCATTTTAGAAATATAATAGATGAAAAGAAATTCCTTTTTGTTACATTAAATATAATCCTAGAAATATTAAAAGGGAATTTTAGAGCAAAGAAATTGTTCCATTAATCCTTAAATATTTTTATTGGAAAACATTTAATACTTTGAAGACAAACCACTTAGTGACCAAAGATTCTTAATATCTAGTACATAGGTTTATATTAACACTATACTATTGTTGAGTTTTCTAGACATCCAAGACTTAAGTATATTCATTCTTTAGTTATGTAGTTTAAAATGTGGAAGTAATACTGTGAAGGGGACATTGTGAAGTATGTCAACTTAGTCCATTTCTTGGCTGCTAATCCCCTAGAGGTATCCTGAAAGCTCGTCAACTGTATAGGACACACAGCCTCTACAGGGTATCTTCTTTCTACAGGATCCTCTAACAAAATGACCAGTCCATTTGAATTTTTTTTTTTTTTTGGGAATTCATCAGCATTTATCAATAATTATTTAAGTGCTAATCAGATAATGAGGATAGCTGTAAAGACACTGAGCCAAGTTTGTGTTTTGTGCTCTTCCTTCCCCAAGGAGGGTTAGGTATTAGTGTTGTCACTGAGACACTTGAGTTCTAGACATTATTGGGGGAAAAAAATTACTGTGGCCACTTCACCTATTTATATTCACATTAAATACAGCAATTGTTTTAAATACTGGTAATAATGAACAAGTATTAAATAATTAAAAATGGTGATATTCTTGATTTTTGGGGGGCTAGTATACACCCATAATTTTAGCAGTACTAAAATCACTGGAACCTTAATAAAATTAATTCCTTTCAGGTGTCCAGCATTCTTTTTTAAAAAAATTTTAATATTTATTTATTGGCGGACACAACATCTTTGTTTGTATGTGGTGCTGAGGATCGAACCTGGGCCGCACACATGCCAGGCAAGCGTGCTACCGCTTGAGCCACATCCCCAGCCCTAGGTGTCCAGCATTCTGAGATTGCTACTTGAAATGTTCTCTTTTATATTTTCGCCCAGTGAATGAAATTGTTTGCTCCTCTATTCATTTTTAAAAATTTATTTTTTAAATCAACAGAGAAGATTGTATGTAATTGCTGTGTACAACATGATATTTTGAAGAGTATATACTTTGTTGAATAACTAAATCTGGATGAAATCATATGCTTTACCTCACATAGGTTTTGTTTTAGTTTTGGTTTTAGTTTTGGTACTGGGGATTGAAACCAGGTGCACTTAACCACTGAGCAACATACACCCCCAGCCCTTTTTTTATTTTTTATTTTGAGGCAGGGTCTTGCTAAGTTGCCTGGGCTGTCCTCAAAGTTGTCATCCTTTTTGCCTTAGCCTCTTGGGTTCTTGGGATTACAGGCATGTGACACTGCACCAGGCCAGGTAGATTACTTTAGGGTGAGAGCACTTAACATGTGCTTCTCAGTATTTTTCAAAATACAATACATTGTTATTAACTACAGTTACCATGTTGTACAATGATTCTCTTGAACTTGCTCTTCTTATCTAAGTGAAGTTTTCTATTCTATGACCATCACCCCAGGCCCCCTCTGCCTCCATCCCCTGGTGACTAGCATTCCACGCTTGGTTTATGTGTTTCCTCCCTCATCCCATCTTCCCTCTTTCCTGGCTCCCTAGGTGTTCCTACTGCCCATGGTCCAACCATTGAAAACATGATGGAAGAAACAGATTCTCTTAGCTTCACTCCTCTGGTGTTTCTACCCTTTAATGAGTTTCAGGTGGGAATATAATAAAGGAAGCCAAAATGATTGAAATCATGATGAGAAGAACGTAAAATTTTAATTTTCTGCTGATAAAATAAGGTTTCATCTGGCCTCTTGGGAGAGAATATTATGAGTGTTCTTTTTTTTTTTTTTATTACTTTCAAACTTTCCTTAGAAATACCTTGTAAAAACACTACAGGCTTCTTAGCAAAAGGATTTTAAAAAAATCTTATTTTTCTTTGTATAACAGTTTGTGGTTGGGATAAATTACTGTTTTAAGTAGATAACTCTATAGTAAGAAAGCATTTTTTTTTGATGAATCCAAAGCTATGGTGCCACACTGCCAATGAAATTAGTCATAATGTTGATCATGAAAACAAAAGACCTATTTACAATGTTTGAGACATTATTTAAATGTGAATGCCTTATTTCTCTCATATTGTCTCATTGATCTTTCTCTTTAGGTTTCTTAATCTGCTTTCTATCTAATTATTAAGTACTTTGAATTGCCAGATATAGTAACCCTCTGTCCTCAGCCCCAAATTCCCTGTGGCTTTTAAAACTTCTGACAGTGCCTTTCTTTTTAGATCACTCTTTTCTTTCATCTTTTTTGCCTAGGCTTCCTATCTTCTCCCACCATGTTCCTTGCTGTTTTTTTTTTTCTATTTTATTCCACTGATTTTTCTACCCTTTCTGAAATTTTTAGATTTTTTTTGAAATAAAAATAACTTTATTATTATAAAAATTATTAAAATAATATAAACAATTAGAAATCTCCAAGATGGGGCTGGCATTGTGGCTCAGTGGTAGTGCACTTGCCTAGGATATGTGAGGCACTGGGTTTGATTCTTAGCACCGCATATAAATAAATAAAATAAAGGTCCATCAACAACTTAAAATATATATAAAAATTTTAAAAAATCTCCAAATTGTATACAAAAGCATAAAGAAAGCAAACAAAGCAACCTCAGAAATGCAAAGAAACCACTCAGAAATTATTACTATAAATATTCTGAAAAAGAATAACAGGATTAATATTATGAATAGAACATTAATTTAATCATGTGTCATAAACAATTATAACTAGACTATATATAAATGGAATTATGGTACATGTTTGACCTTTTAAATGGCTCTTTTTTCAACTAAAAAATCAGGATATTTTCATGTTATTAATGTAGATGTCATCATTTGAGTTGCTGCAGAACATGTCATTGCATGTACTTTGATTTATTTAATCAATCCCTTATTAATGCACATTTTGTTTATTTCTCACTTTTCTCTTAACAAAACTCCTATGAATATTGTTGTATATATATTCTGTGCACTTGATGATCTTACAGATGTAAATTCTCTTCCAAATGTTTTAAAGCTGAAAATTTGATACATGTTTTTATATCATTTTTCAGAATAATTGCACATTTACACATTCCTATTAACATAGTGAGAGGTTCTATTTATTTCTTTAAACTTTTGACAACTCTCTTTTAAACATTGGTTTTTCTCCACACTTGTCTTTGTTTTTAAAAATTATTCTTCTTCATGTTGTCCCTGGATATTCACTTCTGGAATGCTATTTTCACCCATAAGTGCTGTGGGTACCTGTATTGGGAAAACTAAATTGCCCCAGGTGTACTCTGTAGCCCTTCATTGGATACACTAAGGTAGATACACTGAAGAATTCAACATGATTGCAGTAGAGGTAATAAAATAACACAAATATTAGTTGAGGAAAATGCTAAAGAAATACTTAGAAAGAACATGACTACTAAAAGTATTTGAAAATCTGTTAGATGGAAGATTGTATATACTTTCAATTTTATTAAATAGAAATAGTAGGATTCCATGTTAGAAAAAAAGTGATTGAGTTGTTTTAATTGTCAATAATGGAAAAGGGCTACTTAGCAATATTTGGTTTTAGAAATGCTGAGTTAACTTCTTCAACTTCAGTTTATTTCATGTTAAAATGAGAGGTTTCTACCAGGTGATTTCTAAAGCATTCCCCAGCTCTAAATTCTATGAACTTCTAGTGTATACTTTAGAACATAAGTTCCTAATTAGCTTTGTTTAAAGATGAAATGCTTAAATATTTTTAGTTTTCACATTCACTGACAATAGAAGTTTATTACTTTTAAAATTAGAAAGGATTCCTTACTCTATATAGATGAAGGTGTTCAAAATGTTATATAAATTATTTATGCCTTGTAAAATACACAGAGAGCAGTTTTATACCTTTCATGAGGAAGAAAGCAGTTCAAATTAAAGTAGATATGAAAAAAATGCCATCAAATTTGACTTGCTAATTTTACTAGAGTATGTTAGGCTTATCATCTTGAAATACAAAATTTGTTCATATTTGGTTCACATTTAAATCCTTTTAAATTTATTTATTTATTTTTTTGTGGTACTGGGGATTGAACCCAGGGCCTTGTACATGTGAGGTAAGTGCACTACCAACTGAGCTATATTCCTAGCCCTTGGTTCACACTTAAAGCACAATAACTCAGAGGTTGTGCCCTTATCTGGAAGTATGGTATTCCTCCTCGGATTCTCCTCCCAAGTGTCTCTAGATTTACTTAGTCTAAAGGGTTGGATAAGTTTATGATATAAAACCCGTTTGATGAGAAGAATGGAATTTCAGATCCATTAATTTAGCCATTCTTGAAACTCTGTTGGGTGACTGTTGTTAGTGCCAGACACTGTTCCAGATACTAGAAATAGAGCAGTGAACAAAAGAGATAAAAATTTGAAGATCATGTACTAGATATGGCTCTCAAGTTTAACCTAAATAAATACTTGCTAATGGATAGCCTAGCCAATTAACTTTGTTTCTTCTATTGCCAGGTAGAAGTTTGGTAGCATCTAGAGCAGTGGGAATGATACAAGTTGCCACTAGAGTTATATGCCTGCCTGCCATCATACATATAAGGCCATGTCCACTAAAACTGTTGCTTCTTCTATAGCTTATCTATCTAATGTTCCTACACAGCCCCATAACCTCTCCCTCTGCATATACAAAGCAAAATCTGCCTTGAGTCTTAAGTGTCATACTTCTCAATGACCCAAGTCTTTTATCTTCTTTATTTTAAGGCACACATACACGTCTTCTCTCCACTCAAGGTAAGTTCCTTAGTATCTAGGCCTTTGGCATTCATTACATGATGGATTTAGAACCAGTTATATGCACACACATCCACTTATGTGTGCATGTGCATATACATGCATACACACATGCACACAAGATAATGTAAAGGCTGCTACTGAGTTTGTGAGTTTGGGAAATTGCCAGCCCTTTCTCTCTGCCTTGGTGTTCATTCTTGATGGGAGCTGCTGGTGGAGGGTTATTATCAATCCTGCCTGCCTTCTTCATTTAGGGAACTATACTGCTTTAGAAGTTCAATCCCCAGCACCAAAAAAAAAAAAAAAAAAAGATTAGGGTTTAGTTTCCCTTCTTCCTAAAATACTCTTTGGGACCTATGTAATTTAGAGGATGAAAATAGATGCAGGAGGGAATATGACTCTTAACTTCACTTTCAACATCGACCTTTTATCTCATGCTTTTGCCTTGCCCAAGGTTGTTATTTTATTCTCTTCATAAAATTACTCAAGCAATCCTTCTGAGAAAGTGAAGCCAAGCTTATTATAATGAAATGATCAGACTACTTTTGAGTACAGAAAAATTTCAATAACTTATAAAAAAGAGAAAATTTAGGAAGTTCCACCTGTATGTCCCCACAGGCACCAGGCAGCAGTACTCTATAATCTCTGTTCCCTCTCTGCCCTCCCACCTCCCCAGTAGTTTTGATTTGTACCATTTGCTAATTTATGTGGTTATGTGGTTTCTTTGTGTCTAATTTCATACTGCTAAAGTGTTTTCACTGAGCACAGAGTTAGGAAGAGAGGTGCATACTGGTTCTGGTGAGCAGGCATAAGACTAACACCAATATTGCCAAGGTTGTATGTGGGAGAGCACTAGCCACTGTTTTCATCTACTATATTCTGTAAAAATCACTGAAAGATAAAAAAAAACTCTTTTTATATTCATTTATTGCGATTGATGTTTAAGGAAATAAAATTTCTGTGTACTTTCTGCCAAGAACCAGTGAAGGATGCGAATACGATATCTGTTTTGTATTCCTGCACCTCCCTTTATAAGTCATGCAACTATTTTCACTTGCCAATACAGATCCCATTTTCCTTCAAATCCTCTCTTCTGTGAACTATACTTTTTAAGTATTTCAGCCTACTGCAGAATAAAATGCTGTGAAAAAGCTTTATATTGGTATGTCATCCAAGAAACACTTATTAAGATTTTAGTATGCCAGGTCCTGGGAATATAGACATAGACCACATTTTGGGCTCTAGAACCTACCATAGGTACTATATACCTAATTATATAATGCCATTTAATTGAGATTTTGAAAAATTTATAAAATTCATAAGTTTATAAATTTTATATACTAAAACTTCACCACAGGCCCTACAGACTAGTGCTAAAACAAGGTGCTAAGAGAGGGTATACTGGCAGTTATGTTGGATATTGCTGGACATATCCATCACTTCCTAAAGTTTCCTCCTGCTGTCTTATATTATTATTATTATTATTATTATTATTATTATTATTATTATTATTTGTGATCAGAACATAAGATCTAAGAAAAATTTAAGTAGCAATAGGCATTATGCTATATAGCAAATCTCCACAACTTATTTATTGGCAAGTTGCTTTTTTGAACCTGTTTCCTTATCTGTAAATGGAATCTACAGGAATTTTGAAAAAATTAAATGAGAAAATGTCAACAAACCATTTTACATAGTAGATGGTGCATTATAGGTTCCCCAAAGGGCTATTTCTTGTTGGGCTCTAAACCCTTACAGTTCCACGTGACTTGGCATTTATTTATATTCTGCTTTCAATTTTGTCTCCTTTTTTTTTAGGTAAAGAAACATTTATTAGGTCACATTTTATACTAATTCTTAAATTTTAACAAAATTTTTGTATGCTGTTAATTTAGAATTATTCTTGTAAAAAATACTTCAAAACTCTCATACTAAATTTTCATTTATGTTCCAGAATAAAGGGGAAACTGCAGAGCTAGAGAGGTAGCTAACAAAGAATCTATAGAAATCAGATCAGAGCAATACTACTACTCAGTCCAATGTGTTACTTATTTCCATGTTATTGAAACTGAAAGAAATTAATTGGGACCTACAAATTTACAATGTAAAGAAAATTCTGTCAAATCTCTAAGTAAAGATTTAATAGGCTAAAAAATAAGACAGACTTCAATATTTTAGGGATGCAATATTTTGCTAACACAATCAAATAACATAACTAGGAGAGAAGTGTTTGTGTTTGCTGCAGTGATCAGCATAGGAAGCTCTCTAGATCTCTGTGTTTATTGACTGCCTCACAGCAGCACATGCTTCACCACAGGCCCTACAGACTAGTGCTGTAGACTGTTAGCATCTGTTCTTTCATTGTGGTACTTAGAACAAGGTTCAGCAGTGGCATTAACATATTTTCTGGCAGGTAAACTGAACCACTGTAGCCCTCAGTGACACAGAATCCATGTTTGGCATATTGACTAAAAAACCCTGTTTAGGTTTAGGGTGCTGAAAAGTGTTATAGATATAATTCAAGCCTATTCTAGTTAAAACATAAGAGGCTTGCTCATTTATAAGTGTCTAAATTTACTTCAGTCTGGAACTAGCCTTTCCAGATGCTAGTTGTTTTGTATCTGCCAATGAATTCAAATAGAACTAATGTTGTCCTTATCAATAGGGCATTGACCATGGAAGTGACTGTATTATCTGTGCTTAAATTGCTGGCTGATACAAGCACATATCTGGCAGAGAGGATCCAAGACACATGATAAAACCTGCACAAAATCAGCTTTTGAGCATTAAAGGGTATGACCAAAGAAACATCCAAAACTTTATGTAGCAACTTGAGTGTCTGACTGAGTGCCCAATTTGGTGCAAAGTTCAGTGGTGAGAGTTCAACCTTGTCCTTTAATTTACTGGTATTAAGACTCAACCTATTGAGAAATATTCAATATTTCCTATTTGTCCAGCAAAGAGTAGTGTCAACAATGCAGTTGCACTATTTACAACAATGCCACTGGTAAAATTTCAGAAGATTGGAAATTTTATATACTAAAACTTCCCCAACCTTAGCAAGTTTACTCATTTTGAACCCCTTAGTAATATGTTCAGCAACTTCTTGAATATTTTCTTTAAAATTGTGTATTTACATGCTTTAAGAGAGATTCAAAGTAATTCATTTCAGAAGCAGTAAGTTGATGAACCCAAGCTAACAAATTTTGTGCATACCTCAAAGGGTCATATGAGTGGATTTCAATGGATCTAGGTGTACCTCCTTGGTCCCCTCCTGTAAGAACATCAGTAAACCTGTATACATCTATACTTCCTCTGGCTATTCCAAATTCATCTAAGGTATACCTGGCAGGGCTTCCATTGTCCTAATTAATGCTAGAGGTGTTTCATATGATTTTTGTGTCAAGGTTCTTCATCATCAAGGTTCTTTATTTGAGTCCACTGATGAAGTCTTTCCCAAGCAATTTCTTGAAACAAGACCCTTCTGTTCCATAATTTCTAAACCTGATGTTTGTTGATATGCAGGTAAACTTTGACATAATTATGAATGTTTTACTCTTTCCAATGCCTTGAAAACATCCTTAATAATAAGTCCTTCTCTGTTCCTTGAGTTATTTCAGCAGAAGTCATTTGGAACTTGTATAAGAAGGCATCTGCAACTTGTGCTCTTATTTTTTAATTTGACTTTCATCCAGAAGCTTAATGGTTTTACTATTAAATCTTGAGACTATTTCTTTGCTACCTGTAGATGACTTGTCATATCTTGACAAGAGTTGCTTATTGCTTCAACATCTTCATTTATGCTTCTAAGTTCTTCCTTTACTTCCTTGAAAATGTATGTTGTTGGCTAAACTTCTGCCTTTCATATCTCTGTATATTTCTCCAAGTCTGCAAATTGTTTTCAAGAATCAAGGTTAAAAGTAATTGAGAGCTTTTAACATCTCCTTGTCCTTGTGCAACAGCATCTCTAGGATCTTATGCTGCTTAAGCCACAGTAGGCTGTTGGTCTACCCAGAGTCTCTTCCACCTGTCTTATTGGTGGGGCTGTTGACAGCCCTGGATGCTGGCACTGTGACCTCTTTCCTGCTGCCCTCAGCTGTAACACTGTACATTCCAATCCTGAGGGCTTGCTGCCCCTCAACCTAAGGCAGGAGTCATTGCTGGTAGTACAAGTTTTGCCTTTTGTATGCCATTTCTGGAATCCTCAGGTTGTATCTTTACACAGGTTCTTACTCAGTTTCTTATCCCTATCAATACTGTTCACAATACTTTTTTGATTCTTTCTTGTTAACTTACCTTTTTTTGGTATATCTCTCCTTAGTTAACATTTTCCTGTTGTTTTCTAATTAGAATTATTTTCCTGTTTCTTTTACTGCTCTACTTTATTTCCTGTCCATCTATCCTTACAATTTCTCATTTTTTCTTCCAAATAATTTTGCTTTCTCAGCAAAACTTCCCCAAACTTGGTGACTTTAAACAGCAACCATTTTATTTAGGTCACAAATTCTGTATGTTGTCAATTTGGACGGCTCAGCTAGTTAATGCTGTTGATCTGGGTCAGCTGGCTCCTGCGTGGCAGGGAGCAGATGATTAGGCAGCCGAGGTTGGCTGCTTTAAGTCCTCTGCAGGGCGGCTGTCAACTAGGGCTTCTCTCTATATGATCTTCCATCTTCCAGCAGGCTAGTCTGGACATGCTCAGATGGTTTGTGTCACATTTGCCAATGTCCCATAGGTTAAAGAAAGTCATATGTCCAAGTCCAGAGTCAAGAGTTAGAGGAATAGAATCCACCTCCTGATGGAAGAAGCTACTGAAATACCATGGCACTTAAAAAAAAAAATCCACCACATTAACTATTTCTTATTTGTAAACATCTTTACAGAAATGCTGTTTTATTTTTGCTTTGTATTACCCCTTCAATTTCCCAGTTGAATTCCATCAGTATGCCTCTTGGAAATCTTGTGTTTCCTCCTCAATGACTCCTCTGTCTTTCCAAACAAGCCCTTCTGTCCTTAATTGCCATTATTCCCAGAATGAGCCCTTTCTACCCGTGCACATGTCTTTCGAATTAATACAAAACTAAACCTGGAAAATTTTAACAGTTTTACCTTTTTGTTCATTTTCTAACCAATTCCCCTGGAGCAAAGTGGCAGGATGCTGAGAAATCATAATTTAATTAAAATGGGGTTGATACCATCTCACTCCAGTAAGATTGGCAGCGATTATGAAGTCAAACAACAATAAGTGCTGGCGAGGATGTGGGGAAAAGGGTACACTTGTACATTGCTGGTGGGACTGCAAATTGGTGCGGCCAATTTGGATAACAGTATGGAGATTCCTGGGAAAGCTGGGAATGGAACCACCATTTGACCCAGCTATCGCCCTTCTCGGACTATTCCCTGAGGACCATAAAAGAGCTTACTATAGGGATACTGCCACATAAATGATTATAGCAGTACAATTCACAATAGCTAGACTGTGGAACCAACCTAGATGCCCTTCAATAGATGAATGGATAAAAAAATGTGGCATTTATACACGATGGAGTATTACACAGCACTAAAAAATGACAAAATCATGGAATTTGCAGGGAAATGGATGGCATTAGAGCAGATTATGCTAAGTGAAGCTAGCCAATCCTTAAAAAACAAATGCCAAATGTCTTCTTTGATATAAGGAGAGCAACCAAGAACAGAGCAGGGAGGAAGAGCATGAGGAAAAGATTAACATTAAACAGAGACAAGTGGGGGGAGGGAAAGGGAGAGAGAAGGGAAATTGTATGGAAATGGAAGGAGACCCTCAATGTTACACAAAATTACATATAAGAGGTTGTGAGGGGAAAGGGGGGGAAACAAGGGAGAGAATTGAACAACAGCAGATGAGGTAGAGAGGGAAGATGGGAGGGGAGGGGAGGGGGATAGTAGGGGATAAGAAAGGTAACAGAATACAACAGTCACTAATATGGCATTATGTAAAAATGTGAATGTGTAACCTATGCGATTCTGCAATTTGTATTTGGGGTAAAAATGGGAGTTCATAACCCACTTGAATCAAATGTATGAAAGATGATATGTCATGTTGTAATGTTTTGAACAACCAATAAAAAAAAATAACAAAATGTGAAGTAATCAATAATGATTTATAGAAAAGAAATAAAAATAAAAAAATCTATAAATTAGAATGATGATATAAGCATACCTAAATATTCACTGATTTAATGATTATTGATTGAATACAATGAGTATATCACTTGCCCCTAAGAATTCCATTTGCTTATTCATTAATTTATTCAAATTTTAATTTGCTATTGGTGTATATATTTAACATTGGAAAAAATGAAGTTTTATTCTATTGTTTATCAGTGTGGACTATTGTGATGTGATTACATGGATCTCCCGTTGAATGAAACTCAGATAATTATGAAATATTTCCCTTCCTTTTCTTTAGTTAAAACTGAAAAGAATAGCTATTAAAACTTTATCTACTTTAAAAAAAAATAAAAAAATAAAATGGGGTTGAGGTGTGGGTAAATACTGGTTCTCATATTCTTTTTTGCACTCATTGTTTGAGTATCTCAGAACATATGTTGATCCATTTGCTCTCTCTTCCTTGAAAAATAAAACAATAAAATATAATCCAATTTTTTTAATTGTTAAAAAAATTATTTATAAGCTGAAAGTTATGAAAAACAAGTCCAAGGACATTTCCCCTAACCTTTTGTCATTTAAAATCCCAGGCCTTAGCCAGAAGAAAGAACATAAAAGGAACTTGCACCTGACTGGCACCTGACCCCCCATCCTAAAGGGTCACCTGGTGCTAATACAATAAGCCCCAGGAAATTCCCTAGTCACATTCCTGTCCCACCTTAATGGGTCATCAGGACCCCAATACTTGGATCTAGGAATTGCCCTCCTGTCCCACCCTAAAGGAAGCCTATATAATCCAAACCGCTGGCCACCATTTTCTGCCCTGAAAATAAGCCACTCCAGGGTTCCACCAATTGAATCCGCAGCTAAAAAAAGCCTGCTGATCTAAGGTTTGCTTCCTGTCTCCTGCCTTCTTCATGTGTGTGTCCTAACATATGTGGTGCTGAGAATCAAACCCAGTGCCTCACGCATGCTACCTACTGAGCAAGCACTCTGCTACTGAGCCACAACCCCAGCCCTAAACATAAATATTTTAAAATACTAGTGAAAGTGCAAGATTTTTTGATTATAAAATATGCTCTATTTTACCTTGTCTTTTCCTCTTGTTCAAACAAGAACTTCACATTATTCTCTCAAATTGTTCTTCTAGTTTTGCTCACATTATCTCCTTTTTTTCCAAACTTCCATTCCTCTTTTTTAATATTTATTTTTTAGTTGGACACAATATCTTTATTTTATTTATTTATTTTTTTGTGGTGCTGAGGATCAAACCCATTGCCTTGCATGTGCTAGGCGAGCGCTCTACCGCTGAGCCACAACCCCAGCCCTCAATTCCTCTTTTTATTAATCCAAAACTTACTTATTGTTAAAGACCAACTCAAGTCCACCTTCTTCATGGAACTTTTCCTAATTGCCCAGGTGATTTTGATTGACTATTATGAACTCTTATAGCATTTAATGACTGGTATCACATAACATTTGCTTCATTTTATATTGTAATAATGTTTAATGCTTTTTACTTGCACTCTAATTTGTATTATTTGGCAGTGTTTTCATTGTCAATTATCATACTTAATTCTCCAACTAGTAGATTGTTGTCTTTTTTTTTTTTTTTTGCAGTGCTATGAAGGAAATCCAGGGCCTAACATGTACTAGGCAAGTGCTCTTACCATTGAGTTCCACTCCAGCCCCTGGATGGTTATCATTTTTTTAAGTGCAGAGATTATGTCCTATAAGCAATCTTTATTATCCAGTATTTTGACCAATTGAAGCTCTAGAATCTCTGAGCACTGTAAACATTGAACATTAAGCTCTTCTACAACCTACCAAAGTTGAGAAATATCATATCTTTTTTAAATTAGAAAACAAGTTATTAGGATTCATTCATTTATTCAAGAAATGTTGAGTACTTACTATGTTCGGAGATTGTAAATAACACTATTATGTCAACTTACAAAGTTGATTTAGTTGCTATGTTTTGCTTAAGATGGTGTAATAAACATGTAAGAAGGAGTCTGTCTGAAAACATGCCCCAGTACCTTTTAAACTTGTAGGTTATTTTGGACTAAGCCCCCACCCCATTTTTTAAATGAGCAACTGCAGGACTTTCAACATTTCTATTTCTATTTTTTTACCTAAAATAATCAGTAATGAGGCCATTTGTTTTGTAATTATTACAAACATGGCCCCAGAGCACCCCCAAGTGAATGTGACCAGCACTGGTTTAACAATTTCTTTTTGCTTTTAACAAAACAACACAAGATCAACAGTGCAGTTGCCTAATAGTACATGTTTGCTGTATATGTACACTCACTGAGACTTTTTTGGTCTTTATTTTTTTTTTCTCTGTGTTGCTCTCCTTTGGCAGAGAATTTCAGTTGGATTTAGAATTCTTTGATATATTTTGATAAATGATGCCTTGTTATGTTTTCTGTCTCTGTTGGAGTCTCCATGGAATTAAAGATCACATGCTTATTCAGCTTAAAGTATTTGACCTTTTCCAGTGACTGACACATCTAAATGGCTGTAGCAACTTGGTAATTATGCACCAGCTGTGGCATATTCATTTCATGGAATAAAAGATACACTTTTCTTTGAAAGTAGGTATTTTGACCCCCTCTGAGTCATGCTAAATAAAGTAGTTTATAAATACTATTATTAAGTATAGTCACCAAATGCACCTCTTTCCTTATTGTATTCTGTAAATGTTTCACATGCAATGACCAATGCCACACCAAGAAATGTTTCAGTACTGATATTTGTTATATAATTAAAATATTTATAGTAATTCTAACATGATAGTTATTTGAACATGTCAAAAATACAGGATTTGCTAATAAGATTTGTTCTAAGAAAGCAATGTTACCTTTAACGAACCCTTTGTTTTTTCTTTGTGGAGAAATTGTATTTTCTTGCAACTGACATATCTTAACTTTTAGAAAAGTCCCTGAGGTTTTTCTAGGATATTTTCCATTCCATGACTGTATTCTAACTGCATTTATTTTTTCAGAATTCATTGTGAATTCTCAGTAAGCTTCAGAGAAATGGAATTTGCCTTCTAACAGAGACAAGAGAGAAATATGATAACTGTTAACTTACTTGAACAAGGCACTAAATAAGATTTTGCAAGATAAAAGAAAATAATAATCTCATTATTAGTTTTAAGTCAAAATTTTAGGAATGGTTTCAACTGCAGGATAAATTTTGAATAAATTCTAGTGTTCTGTACTTGTCTCAAAATATTTTCTATTAGTTGCAATGTTTTATGCTTACTAATGTTTCAAAATGTGTTCATATCGATATAACTGTATTTTTAACTTTGGGGCTTTTAACAAAATATAAAGTTAATTCTTTTTAAATATTTTGATTGACTTAAGATTTGTCCATTTGAAAGTATTCCCTCTTTGAATAAAGTTTTTTGCTTTTTAAATT
This sequence comes from Callospermophilus lateralis, assembly GCF_048772815.1. NCBI lineage: Eukaryota > Metazoa > Chordata > Mammalia > Rodentia > Sciuridae > Callospermophilus > Callospermophilus lateralis. The sequence continues at coordinate 68,079,810 of NC_135313.1, read as the reverse complement.
TATAACAGCTGTTCGCTATATAATCTTGAAAATCAATTCAGATGAGGATTTATAATTATTAAGTTCTTTCAGTCCAATGACATCATTAGTTTCTTGGGTTCTTTGTCTTCTTAAGTGAATCATCCAGGATGAAAAATTCAATTTTGGATATAATGTAGGAAAATCCATAGTAATGCTTTTCTGGAAACGTGTATACAATGTTCTGCAGGATCCAAAGTGATTCCCTAATTTTTTTGGCAAGGGTCATTATAGGAAACTTGGTAATAGAGAGAGAAGCAGGAAGACAATAAAATGAACAGAAAATTTTCATTCCCCTTTCTTTTTCTATTAAGCCACATAAGATTAGTAGTGTGAAGGGAAAGACTGATATGTATGTCTACTAATGACAGATATTGTGTTTATGTTTAATATTTATACCTATTATATTAACTTATATAATCTTTGTAGAAAATCTCCTGAATCCACTGGTAAGTTTTAAATGCTGTATTTATTTATTTTGTCTTCAAAGGAAGCATTAGGTTTTGTATCAGAGGAAAACTAATTATTATTATTATTGTTGTTGTTGTTGTTATTATTTTTTGGTACCAGGGACTAAACTCAGGGGCACTCAACCACTGAGCCATATGTCCAGCCCTATTTTGTATTTTATTTAGAGACAGGGTCTCCCTGAGTCATTTAGCACCTTGCTTTTGCTGAGGCTAGCTTTGAACTCAGGATCTTCCTGCTTTAGCCTCCCAAGCTGCTGGGATTATTGGCATGCATCACCGTGCCCTGCAGGAAAACTATTATTATTACATATAGACATAGCCACATTGGTTATCCATGCCCTCATCAGAAAAGGGTGCACATGGTTGTGCACAAAGGAGGGGAGCCCTGAAATGAGGAATCTGGGAATTTATATAGGAATTACTATATGACTGTCTCCACCTCTCCTGAGAGAGGGAATATCTCCCACAGATAAACAATTCCTCTCAGTGAAGAGAAAGGAAAAGTCCTCAGTTTAAACCCTTTAGAATATAAGCCATTATCTCTGGGATTTTGTTCTGCTTTGAAATGTAAACATAGCTCTAGGACATAAGTGTTTCTATTTCTCAGGTCTCTATTCAGTCAACCTTTAACCCAGATTCCAGTTTTTTTGTTTTGTTTGTTTTTGTTTTTGAATTCCCTCCCTAACCATACAGAAACATGAAAATATTTTCTCTACAATTCCATATTGGAGTACTGTTGCTATGATTTGTGGCCATTAGTATTTCCACCCCTTTCTTACTGTGTTCAGTAGCATAATGCATTATTATGCCTGCTGTCTATACATTTTACTTAAAATCATCCTTTTTATGAAAAAGTTTAGTTGTTCAATAAATATTTCTTGAGCATCCAAAACTATCAAGCACTGCTCTAGGTTCCTGGGAAATATCAGTGAATAAATCAAAGATTTCTTCTTAAATTTACATCCTAAGTAAATTGCATGGTATTTATATGCTACAGAAGAAATATCAGTAGAGGAGAATGAGGGGTAGTGGGGCTCAGAAAAAAATAGGGTTTAATATGAGATAGATGCAAGCTTCACTGAGAAAGAGAATTATGAGCAAAACTTGAAGGAGGTGAGGAAGAATAAATAGTTCAGAGAGTAAAAAGAGTGTAGAGTTCCCAAGGTGACAGTGAGAACAGCAAGGAGGTCAATGTAACTCTAGTGAAGTGGAGTGAGGAGATTTACAGGAGAGGAAATCAGGGACCTAAAAGTGATGGGGCCTCATGGAGGGTCTTGTAGAACTTTGGGAAAACTTTGGCATTTTCTCTGAGTGAAGACACATTAGAAGGTTTAGCAGAGGAATGGCATGATCTAACTTGCATTTTTAATAGGATCACATTGGCTTCTGTGTTTAGAGCAGAATGTAGGGGTGAAAGGTGGACTCAGGAACATTTAGGAGGCTACTGAAATCATCTAAATCACATCTATGACTGTGGCCCTTACCAGAATGGTGCAGTAAAATGACAACAGGTGTCTCAGTTCTAGATATGTGCTGAAAGATGTCCTAATAGATTTCCTAGTATTTGGATTAGAGAAAGGGAGCTATCTAAAATAATTCAAAGGTTTCTGGTCTGAGTAATTAGGAGAATGTTTTATCATCAACTGGATGGTTAACGGGGAACAGTTTATTGGAGAGGGCTGGGCTGGGGAGGATTGGGAGTGTAGTTTTGAACATTTTGGATTTGAGCTGTCTATTAGATATGGAGTTCAGTAGGCAGTTGGATACGTCTGAGACATGTTTGAGCTAGAGATGGAAAAGTGGGAGCTACTCAAACATGGATTTTTATTGGGGGTGGATTTAAGGTTTGTGGACCTGAAGCTTGTACAATTTTGAGGGTTCTCTCCAAGAAAAAGAATTGAATATTTATTTAGAATGAGGAAATAGTATAAGAGCATAAATTTGGAAAAGAATATTTTCAATTAACGGCCTCACCTACATCTGTAATGCTTTTTCCCTATATATTTTTTTACCTGGATGCCAGTTATTATGTAATATTATTTTCTGTTGATAATATGGAAAATACTTAGTCTTTCCTCTATTAGGAGTGATTGAAATTTATTTTTATTGAATTATAGTTTAAAAAGCTTTCTTTTGTTTTTATAATTTAGTTATAATTTCATGAAAAATTTCAGAGTTGTCCCACAACTTAAGATAATTCTATGAAACTTGTTGCATTTATGTAATATTTGGCAGAATTTTGTACTGACTGATTTTTGGCTCTGTACAGTTCAAGTTTTGCTTCTTCTTCACTACCCACAAGCATCCAATGCTAGGAGGTTGTGATGCCTCCTCATATTGTGGCACCACTTCCAGCCCCATATCTTTGTGTCACAATATCAGGGCAGTTTGGCACAGTGGATACAAGTATTCTTGGAAGCTATTTCTACTCTGAGATACCTAAGAATAACTTATCACATATGGAAGTGACTGTGAATCCCATAAATATGCTCCCCTAAATCTCACCTAAATGTATCTCCAACTCTATTTCCTCTTAGTTCTCTGAAATATCCACAGACATTGTTGTGCCCTGCCCAACATGAAAGGAAGTGTGAAGGAAGAGAAATGAAAAATTGACAATGCTTTTAGGCAGTAATGGCTAATTATCTTATATACACATATTTTCCTAAAATGTATGATCATGAGAACACAGCACACTTACATGTACACATATCCTGCCTGCTGCAGGGTCTTGTATAAGGCACATGCAAGTAAGAATACCTACAACCTAAGCTCAAAAAATATAAATATTATAAGGAGAGTTAATTCAGAGAAATATTAATTTTTTTTGGATCGTGTGAGGTTTGTGGCATGTGTCAACTTTCTAAAACAGCTTAAATTTACTTCCATACTTAATTTTATATTCACAATTTTGTATTATTTTTCTTAAAAAGTCTAATAAAACTTCAGACTCCATATATTCCAGATGCTCTTATGAGGTCTTAGTGAGATTGAAATATATTTGAGGATACCACAGGTTATGAGTTATAAAGAAAGGAGGTGGTATAATGCATAAGACTGAGGTGTTGTGGGACTGCAGGATCATTGCAAAGTGGGTGTTCAAGGAACTGAAAGGTCAAGAGTGTCACAGAATCCTTTATGTGTGCTTGGAAATCTGACAGATTAAGGCAGGGGTAATGCTGGAGAGAATGACACCAAGGAAGGAGCTCACATCTTTGTGGAGCATGTTTTACCTGGACTTTAGCAGATTACAGCAACCATGAGGTGAATTGTGTAGTAAATGATAAGAACTACCATGAAATTGGGGCTTTCAGGGAAGGTAGAGGAGAAGGGTCTGAACAAAGGGGCACCCTCCTACCTATTCCACTCACCCAACTAGAGGCAGGAGGGAGAGAGGCACTTTTCACAGTGCAGAGGAACTCTCACTGAGAAGATGTAGAGCAGCAGTGTCTCCAGAAAAAGTGGTGTGTGTTTGAACAAGAAAAGTGAAGAGTGCTTGCGGAAGTAATTTTTTTGGCTCACTGGAAGGGTTTAAATAGTTGGGTAGAAAATGGAACAACAAAGACAATATTTACCAGCTTCACATATATTAAATGTCTTGTAAAAATAATGAAACATACTACCTTTTCTCTTTCTTGATTTGATAAAATAGATAAGGATGCCACATGTAATTATTGTTCTATATTTCCTCTTTTTTCCATAAAAGTTAGCTATTTATTTATTCTCTACTCATATATTTCCTTATTATAATTTGCTATTCTTTTAAAATTATTTTTCTATCCTTTCATATCCTGCTTACCTTAATCTTTTCTCAGTCACCTTCTTTCCTGTTAATTTTTTGGCCTTTACTATTTTTCTCATCTTATTTTGAAATCACACCACCTACTCATTCCTGCCCCTGGCACTTCTCTTTAGCTATGGGTGGAAAGGTGCAGTGTGCCATCACAGAGGCAGTGCTAAGTTAGACAAGAAATGCTTCAGCCAGAAAGGAGCTGCAGGAGGAAAGGCAGTTTTCCAGATTCTGGGGAGCAATGTTTTCTCCGGGTGATTCTAACATTGCCACCTACACTTCCAACAGTTTCTTCCTCAACGCTTGGGAGGTGGCAAGTGGTTACTTCCCGAAACTCCCTGTGCTCTGCTGATCTGCTTAAACTCTAAATGGGGTTGAGTAGATCTATTCCTTAATTGTGCGACTTAAAATAAGACTTAACTGTTTTGAAACTTTCATTTTACAAATTATACAAAATACTTTATAAATGATGTAGAAATGAATATTTTCATTTTATCCATGATCTCATTGGCTTAGAAATATAAAGTGAATTTTTTAAAGTTATATGTATAGTAGAAACAAGATTGAGAAGTGAGCACTTTACACAAACTCAGATCCAGCTTTTAAATTACTACTTTTAAGTTATATATTTCTTATATAACATAATGTAATACTGTGATAAATAAAATAATAACCAGGACCAGATACTGATACCAGGTATCAGTTCACTTCCCTTTATTTCCTTGCCCAAAATATAGACTTTGTTATTAGTAAAGAACTTTTTATGTGCATTTTCATGATCTGTAATAAGTTAATTGAACCAATAACCAGTTTTTTCACTTGCCTACATGGATACAGGACAGAAACCTGAATATAGAAACTACTTTTCAGCTTGTAGTTTTCCAGAGGATTGAGCTATAATTATCTTCAGAATTATAAAGGATTAATATCCTGTACTAAAATATGTATAATATCAGATATTCCTCTAGGATTAGAAGAATGCCAATTTCACTTCCAGTCCTACTAGAATTTGGAAGCATTCTGATCCTGCCTCACAAAAATAAGTATTTTCTATTTTATTTTTTCATGAATTATGAAAAATTACATATATTAAGTATAAACATGGCTGTTAAGGAAGGCAAATTCGTTACAATAAAATTAATTTACTCTTTGAAGAAAAACTGTCAGCCTAAATGATATGCATTGAATATTCCTGAAATCTCATGATGTTAATGATATGTCTTTTAAAAGAAGTTTGGTTTAGGCTTTCTTTGCTGAGTTAATTGGCTGGGGCTGCCATAACAAAACACCACAGACTGGATGGCTTAAGCAACAGAAATCTATTTCTCACAGTTCTAGAGGTGGGAAATCCAAGATCAAGATGCTTTCAAGTAAGGTAGGTTTGGTTTTGGACCTCTTCTCTTGGCTTATAGATGGAATCCATCTTGCTGTGTCCTCACAGTACCTCTGTGTGCAGGGAGAGAAAGCAATTGAGGGAGCTCTTTAATCTCTTTTCCCTTAAAGAACACTAATTGGATCCAGGCCACTTATTGACCTCCTTTAAAGTTAATTGCTTACATAAAGGCCCTGTCTCCTAATCCAGTCACAGTCAGGGTTGGGGCTTCAACACGTGAATGTTGGGGGAGAGAAACAATCAATCTACAATGTTGCTATTATAGCATTTTGTTCACTTTGCCAGAGAAAATGAGTCTGTTTTTTTTTTTTTAACTAATGCTTTATTATTTTCTTAAGAGAACCCCATACAATTGTCTCATATGTAATTTGATGACTTACACAAATATTCCCTTATTTGCTTATTGTTTTTTTTCTTATAAATTTCTCTCGGTACTCTGTGATATGAGCACCTATGAATCTTGACTTCTTAAGAATTAATAGACTTTATGTTTTTAGAGCAGTGTTAGGTCTACAGAGAAATTGCACATAAAGTACCTACAGTTCCTGTATATTTCCTCTCCCTCTGTACATACTTTCTCCTATTAATATTTTGTATTAGTTCAGTACATTTGTTAGAGTTGAATCAATAGTAATAAATCATCATTAACTAAAATTCATAGTTTATATTCAAGTTCACTTTGCATTGTGTAGTTATGTGGGTTTTAACAAATATGTAATGACATGTATCAGACAGAGTAGTTTAACTTCCCTCCAAATGCCCTGTGCTTCACCTACACCCTTATAACTTTCCTCTGTATATACTGATATTTTTACTGTCTCCATAGTTTTATCTTTTCCAGAATGTTATATAGTTATACTCATATTGTTTAGCTTTTTAAGACTATCTTTTTTTCATTTAATATGCATTTGAGCTTCTTCCGTGTCCTTTTGTGATTAACAGCTCATTTGTGTTTATTGCTTAATAATACTTCATTGTATGGATGTACCATAGTTTGTATGTTCATCCACCTATTGAAGGAACATGATTACTTTTATTTTTGATAATTTTGAATAAAACTCTTGTAAGTAGTTGTGTGCAGGTATTTTTTTTCAGTAGACATATATTTTCAACTCACTTAAGTAAATACCTAATGAATGCCTTAGACCTTACATTTTTCTTAAAAATTAAGACAAAATGGATCAGAGATCTAAATGAAAATCACAAAATTATATATTTCTTTGAAAATTTATTTTGTAAATTTTATATGAAAAGAGAAAGTCTAGGTGACCTTGAATTTGGCCAGGGACAGAATGCTATGGACTAAATGTTGTGGCCCCTCCAAAATTCATATGTTGAATATGGAAGTGGAACCTTTGAGAGCTAATAAGTCATGAAGGTAGAACCTCATGAATGAAATTAGTGCTCCTAAAGCTGAGACGTGAGAGAGATGATATTCTTTCTGACATGTGAGGATATAGCAAGAAAGAGATATTTAGGAGCCAAGACCTGGCAATAAGTTGGATTGGCTTTGAAATGACGGGTACATTTACTGAGATAGATGATAAATTAATTGATACTTGGAAAACAGACAAGGATGGGCTCCAAAGACATGTTGAGTTTGATGAACGTGTCTAGTAGATAGAGGATATATAGGTTGCCAGTCCAAGAGAGAAGTTAAGATGTAGGTCCTAGATTATGCAGCATAGTTATAATTATGAGGTTGAGGACAGAATCCTTGAGATCCCAAACCTTAAATTGGTAAATAGAATAAGCCTTAGCAATGGACTTAATATGAGTTAAACGAAGACTGAGGAGGGAGTTGGCCAAGAGAAAATAATGTCACAGAGAGGAGAGTAGTCAGTGAGATTCAAGTGCCACAGATAGAAACAGTAGAACCGAAAAAACTCTGTAGGATTTGGCTTTAGTAGAAGGATATGTGAAATCTTTTTTTTAAAATTAGAGATAGTGGCTTTTTAACACACTGACTTTGAAAGGAAGATAATTGGTAAGAAAACAAAGTTATTTGAGTGCAGGGAGCAAATAGAACAGATTTTTTTTTTCCTAACGAAAGGAATATGATGAAAGTATCAGAAGTAGACTATCTTAACTAATAAGATAGTTAATAAATTAATGATGGTTCAAAATATACAACCAAATAATGAGTATTATAAATATTTGTGATAGAGCCATGGTATTCTTATTTAAATGTAATGCTAAAATACAGCAACAAGCCCAATAATTATATGTCATAAACACAAAAATGATTTGTTGGATTGATTGAATTGGTTTCAATTAACATGTAAATCATCATCTCCTGTGCTCTGGAGAAGTATAAAGTTTAATGTGTGCATTTGCTTCCTAATGAAGGTCATCGAACACTGTTTATTGGAGTTCATGTGCCCCTGGGAGGAAGAAAAAGCCATCGACGTCATCGGCATCGTGGTCACAAACACAGAAAAAGAGATAGAGAGAGAGATTCAGGGTTAGAGGATGGACGGGAGTCACCTTCTTTTGGTAAGCAGCATTCTTGTTTTATTGAATTTGTGATTGTAATAATGTACTTGCTCTGCAATCCATAATTAGCAGTAATCCCTCATACTCATAAAGTCATTTGTACTATTTTAAAGACTTTGGGAGGATGGGGAGAAAAGGGCAAAGCTTGATCTTTGTTTTTCACTTTAATCTGCTTTGTGAAACTGAAAATTGAATTAATTTTATGATATAGATAATAAAATAAAGTAGTAAAACTTGTTCATCTATCTTCTGTATATCATCTATCTATCTATCTATCTGTCTGTCTGTCTGTCTATCTATCTATCTGTCTATCTACAGTGTTGGGGATTGAACCCAGGCCCTTGCCCAGCTATGTAAGCACCCCACCAATGAGCTACATCCCCAATTCTTAGTTGTATATAACCTGGATGACTAATATAAAGAATGGCCATTGCTCTAAGTCATTTAAAAATCCAGGCGAAAATATCTTTGTTAAGTTCCCATTCATACTATTGGTAAGGCTACCCAAATTTTACTCTTAGGACCTGAATATTTTGAGTATTTATCCTTTCAAAGTACAGCCAAAGTATTACTTTTTGTAGTTTTCAAAAATTCTTGAGTGCCATGAGAACCCATTTGTATGACATAACTAAGAGTCTGGCTGTCAGATCCTTGACCTTTCTAACTCCTATGACCTTCTGATCTTCTTCACCACTATGCTAAGCTCACCAACTCACCTATAAGTACTCCATCTCTGAAGTTATTAATTTAACTCAGCCACTGACTATGGTTTCTCTACTTCTTGTTTTCTTGGGCAACAATTTGATCGCTCTACTTTTTTCTATCCACAAATTATTCTTCTTTCCTTATACTATTCCAGTTTCATAGCTTATAATTTTAGTGATAGTTATGCCATTATTCTAAATATCTTAGGTTCTCTGTTTTAGTTTTATTCATATTTTTACTCCCTTTTAAAAACCATACTCACGTTGAAGTTCTCCCATGTCCCTACTTCCTTTCTTCATTCATAAGTAGACAGAGCATCGTGAAAATAATAATTCATCAGGGAAGATAGTAACCATTATATATTCTTGACTCAAGGGAACCTTCAACACCTCCTTTCGATTTTATTGCATTTCTTTGGTGTTTAAAATAATTATTTTTCTACCTCCTTCACCATTTTCTGGCATCTCCTATTTTCACCATCATTTAGCAGATTGTCTTGTCTTCTACATCAGAGAGAAAAACTATCATCCAAAAGAACTCACTTAACTTCCCTTCTATTAAATATTCAGACCTATATGTCCATATCATAACCAACCTCATTTCTCATAATAAACTAAAGAATATTTTTAATTCTTTCTCATAATTTCTAGAAATGTATATAATTTATAATCTAATTGACTTTCCCTTTTCAACTTTATTTTTGCAGCACTGGGTGTTGAACTTAGAGCCTTGTGCATATGAGGCAAGCACTTTACCACTGAGCTACATTCCCAGTCCTCAGTACATTTTTAAACAGGAACCTCTCCTGTTTTAAATAGTTTCTCAACCTTCCTTAGCCTGCATTCTCCCTTTAGTAATTCAGACATGAAATAAATGCATAAAAATAAATTAAATGCATAAAAATCTGGGGTAATACTTTCACTTTTTAAAAGCTATAGATAATGCTTTGTTCAATATTTGTTTTTACTGAATATTACAGAAAATTCTGTTTAAGTGCTCCATTTTTTCATCTTTTAGGCTCATGCCTTCTAAATCTGAATGCTTGTAGACATTTTTTTCTGTGTGTCTTTAATTAAGAAAACTTGCAGAGATAGATCTAATAGTAGGTATACTAAAAAAGCCTTTCCAATTTACATACTTTGATATTTTTCCACTTAGAAAAAAATTTTCCTATTTTATTGATTCTATTCCATTTGCTTTGATCTCTTCATTTTGAATATTAGTTATTTGCATGCTAGATTTCCAGTGTCTGCTTTTTGTCCCTTTCCTCTGTAGTTGAAAGTTACTTTCCTATGGTACCTTTTGATCATCTGCAGTATCAATTCTGCATTTTATTATTTTCAGGATAGGTTTAATTTTGCTATTGATTTTTAGTTTTCTTGAACTGTTCTAATATCATCCTATTTTCTTTATACTTTCTCCTGTCCTTTCCTAAGCACTTTTATTTTTCTCTTGATTTTATTTTTTTATAGTCTACTGAGACTCCTCAGCTATTTCTAGACATGTCCTCTTATAGGGAAGTAGGCAATTTTCAGATATATGGTCTTCCTTTGACTGTCAAGATTATTTTTATTCTCCATTGATTTGTAGTATTTTTATAGACACCCAAGTTTTTTCTCTTTGCTCATTTTTAAACTTGGCAAGATTTATCCATTCCATATCTATGCATCTATGTTTTAAGTTTGCTTAGAAAGGTTGCTACCAATATGCTCCCTGTCTCCTTCACTTGTATAGTGATAGGTATTAAATCTCTCCAAACCCCATGTATTCCTGTCAGAGGTAGAATGGTAACTGGTGGCAGAGCACACAATGGAAGGTACCATGGGTAGTCCATCCCAGCTTGACAGAAAGGTGGTTGTCTCTGATTCAGTGGACAAAGAGTAGAGTGTAAATTGTATCTCATATCTTCAGGTGTTCTCTGTCTAATGAGGTGATGTTTGAGAGTATAAGAAACAGACAGTTGAGTAGATATTTTTTTAAGTTTCATCCACTTATAGTTAATAAATACTTTCTCTTCGACTGTGGAAATGGCTTATCTTTTAGACTAAGCTTTAAAGATGAGTTATCATCTTCTAGTATTTCAGCAAACATACTATATAACCTCAGAATCATTTAATAAAATAAGTTAGGTGTATTATCTTTTGCTCATTTTCTCTACCTCTGACTTACTTTTCTTTTATTTCACGGATGAACACATACATGTCATTTTCCCCCCTAGAACAGTAGTTCTTGATACTGACTGCACTTGGTGTTTCTAAAAACACTGATGACCAAGCCACAATCCAAATCTCTGTGCTTGAGGCCCACATGATTACTTAAAAAGACAAAAGTACCGCAGGAGATTTTACTTTGCAACTAAGTCTGAGAATCTGTTATAAAACCTTTGCTATTCAATTGTGGTCAATGAACCAGAAATATTTGCATCATATTTAAATTTGGTAGAATCATAATCTCAAGTCCTACTCCAGACTTTTGGATAAGGATTTGTATATTATCAATGCTCTCAGGTGCCTTGTATGTATGTTAAAATTTTGATAAGCAATGCTTTAAACCATTGCTTGTCAAGCCATGTTACATATTAGAATAATATGAGGAACTTTAAAAGGAACCAGACTGATGTTGGGCCCTGCCTTCAAAGATTTCATTAGTTTAATCCTGGGTGTTTCCATAAGGACTGATACTTTTTAAAAAAATACTCACACATGATTTAATACCAAGCTGAGATCAAGAACCATCAATCCTAAGAAGTTCTGAGTCTTTGGTGAAACTTGGAAATAACTCAGGTGGCTCAGATACTCCCTCTCATGCGTCAGTCACTATTTTTGGATCCCATACCTCCTTACTCTAATAATTTGAGGATCTTTATTGGCATTTAGAACTTAGATCTCTCTTATCAGGGACTACTGTTTGGCATCCCAATGGTCTCTAAGCAGCAGAACTTCACTTTTTTTAGTTTCTTTAGGAGTAATAATCTATCATTGTCCCTACTTCACAGTCAGTTCTGTTGCCTTGATAATTCAGTATTTAGTCACAGACTGAGACTGAAACTGTGTTCTCAACACCCTCCCCTTTGGTTTGGGAGTTGTTATTCTGCATTGTGGGGATATATGAAATTTCTATGCTCATGACTTCAAAGAAAACTTCTAGTCACTTAAGAAATATTTATTTTCTTTGGAATGATTCCAAAGAAAGTCTTTTGAAGATATTACTGCAGGTGCCTCAAAATTCTTCAGAATTAAATTCTAAAGAAATAAAAGAAAACAATTCAAGAGAGCATTAAGTTCCTATGCTAAGAACCTGGAAGTTTTATACTGTAAATTGGAGCATGCATTTGTCAAGACATGGAATAATTTGAGCCCAAATTTCTGGAGCAGACACCAACTTAACAAAAAGTCTTTGGAGAAATGTTTAAATTTTGACACTTTTAATGTTTTATTATTCCAATATGTGAGCAATATCAGTGGAATCCTAATTTATTATGTTATTCAATAAAGCAATATAGTGTCCTTAGGAACCTGATTTAATCCTGCATTCAGGTAAGAGAAAAAAGAGATTATGCTTATGTCACAGACATGAAATGACAAGTCCAATCCACCAGATCTAATAGTTGGGATGCAATTCCTAGGTGAGTTCAAGGATAGACCCAGAATTTTGGGTTGTATCATAGTGGTGGTCATGATGTTTTAATTATTCAAAAAAATTTGATACTCACAAATAAATCCTATGTACTTTTTCTACTGTAATCAATATAATAATTTGCATGTAAGAATTTGATAATGATTAGTTAATTCTCCTTTCTATTTCATCAATTCCCTAATAAAAAATGCTAAAATTTTGCATCTTTTAATTTTTTAATGTTATCTTTTATTCACCTTGAATAATTTGAAATTATGTTTTTAACTGGGAACATGGATGAGCTGTTTAAAAATAATCTACATGAAGCATGAGCATGAAGTCAATGATAATATTAAAGATGAGTGAAATTCTGAACAAATTAATATTGATTTTTCCCCCCTCAGCTTTCCAGCAAAGAAAGTAGCAGGAAACATGATAGGATTATATCAGTTGCAATTAGCTAATCCATAAGCAGTAGAATCAAATCTAAAAAAAAAAATCTAGAGTATTAAACAGTTGTTTAAGATATGGTATACAAATGTACTGTATAAATTAGCACAACCCAGAAATTAGACATAGGATTTTTTGGGCTTAGATAGTAAATTGTACACATAATTCAGGAGAAATGAAGTAAATATAGAAAACATGACTTCAATGAGCTATGTTTTGATAGTCAATGTTTTTTTGTCCTATTTTAACTCCCAACTGGGTGATACATAATGTGGCAAACGCCTGTAATCCCAGAGGCTCAGGAGGCTAAGCCAGGAGGAACGTGAGCTCAAAGCCATCCTCACCAAAAGTGAGAAACTCAGTGAAACCCTGTCTCTAAATAAAATACAAAATAAGGCTGGGGATATAGCTCAGTGGTCAAGTGCCCCTGAGTTCAATTCCCAATAGACCCCCTATCCCTGCCAAAAAAAAAAAAAAAAGTCAAAGTGATTTTTAAAATTTATTTTATTGTATAGCATAAGACCAATATTCACAAAGGTTAAACCATAGAAACAAACATACAACTCACTGATTTGACTCAGAAGTGTAACTACCACCTGGGCTATCACTTCTGAGCCCCTGTTTCTGCTCAGTTGTAGTCAGTACTCTCTCTCCTCATCAAAAGGATCCTTGGCCTGTCATTTTCATGAGTGTTTTGCTTGTTTTTAAACTTTATATAAATGAATCATCCAGGAAGGATTTGTTTCTCAATGTTCTGTTTGTAGAATTCACCAATGCTTTTGATATATCTTTAATCTATTAATTTTCTTCCATATACTATGCTTCCATATACCATGCATTATACATTGGGGAAGATTTGGAGCATAAAAAATTAAGAAGCTATTATGAATAAAGTTACTATGAACCTTTTTATATGTGTCTTTTAGTGCACATATGCACTTCTCATACCTAGGAATGAAATTATTTGTTGCTGCAACATCAAGCATGTATATATTCAACTTTAATAGATAATGACAAATAATGTTCAATAATTAGGTCCATATTTCCACTAACAAGCCATTAGAGCTTTTTGTTTTATATCCTTACTAACACTTGGTGATTTCATTCTTTTTGTTAACAATTCAGGCAAGGTATATATAAATATCTCATAATTTTAATTTATGCTTTTTGACTGCCAATAAGGTTGACCAACGTTGCATGTGATTTTCACCACTTGAATATCTGTTTCTATGAAGTGCCTATCAAAGCTGTGCATTATTTTAATTGGATTTTTTCTTATTGATTTATAAAAGTTCTTTACGTATCATGGATATGAGTCCTTTGTTGGTTTTATATGTTCAAAATATCTTCTTACAATTGTGGCTACTCATTTAACCCTCTCAATGCTGTCTTTTGAAGTTTTTGTACAGATTTTAGAAAAGACTGCTAAGGGTCTAAGACAGTTATTGTCTAGGAAGACTTCTCTATGTTGTCATTTTTACTTCCACTGTATGTTTTAGTTACTATAGACACAGAACCCTATCTTGACTACCATATTCTTGGTTGCAGTTGCATTACAGAGCCCAGTAAGTTCAGTGACTTTCACAAAAATAAATAAAATATTTACCAGTATAGGAGAAATATTTACATTAACTTATAGAATTTTTTTTGATTTGATAGTACTGTAACTTATATACTATATCATAGTATTTTGAAGTGTCTTGTTTCACTAGACATGAAAAAATAGGCATTGAATAACATATCTTTAATGTTTACTATATTGAGACATAGTCTGAGTTCCTCTTTAAGATGTTAAAAATATGTTAGCCAGGATGATCATGAAAAGATTTTTATGAACATGTCTTAATACCAAAAGTTTATTTCTATTTTAAAGAATGAATAGTTAGAGACATGGAACCATATGTTATTTTGAACCCAAGAAAAATACATCCTGTCATTTAATAGATTATCCTACTTTAATAAATTATCATTTCCTATACCATTGTTATTATCATTGTGTCTTAGAGAAGTCTTTTGAATACTTGACACTCTGCCTCACATTTTCAAGTCCACTTTGTTCATAACGGTGAGGGTGTTATTTCCTCAAGTTTATTTTATGACTAGTATTTTAAAGGTGTGTAATGAGTAATTTTCATGCTTTTATAAGAGGAAACACTAATAAGTCTCACAATTGTGAGAATATGGGTCATGTTTAAGGATCATGTACATAGCAACCGAGTTTTGAGGGCTGAATGCCTGGTATTATAGACATCCAAACTATTGAAGCAGAATAAACTGAAATAAATCTCTGGATACAGTGATGAGAAAAAGTGTTTCAGAGATATGAGGAACATAATACCAGTGTTGAGGCATGGTTACTGTGAGATGCGCCCTCTGACAAGTTATTGGAGAGTCAGAACAGCTATGTCATGAAACACAAAACAGCTATGTCTTCCTGAATTGGGTAAGTCCAACAGAGAGATTGAACTGATTTCTTAGTGTAACTCTAATAATTTCAGTGCTTTTTTTTTTAAATACAAAGGTATATTTATTTCATGATGATAAAAATGTCCATCGATGACATATAACTTCAAGTTTTATGTACCTAATACCATAGCCTCAAAATACATCAAGCAAAAATTAAATGAATAATAGCATAATGTGTAGTCTTTTGGGGAAATATTAACATGCCTCTTTCAGTAAGAGCCCCAAATCAGTAAGTATAAAGGAGCTATGAACATGGAAATGAGTAAAACATAATGTTAAACAGTAGAAACGAAGGACTGTATTCCATTTCCTATGGAGGTTCTGTCACAGAGGAACGATGGCACCAAGTAGGAACAGGAATCAGGCTTATTTAGCTTTAGCCAGGCTCGCTATAATCAATCAATCCTCCTGAACTCCAAGTTCAGATAGTTTCAGAACTTTATACCGAGCATGTAAGGGGAGGGGCTCAGAAGTTTACAGTCTGCAGAGTTCACACAAAAGCAGCTTTTTCTTTCACTGTTCTAGGCAAATTAGCTTCTTCTCCAATTTCTTCTTTCCTGCTGCCAGCAGTTACCATGGAGCCAAATTAGTAACTTTTCTTTTTCTTTCTTTCTTTTTTATTTATATATAATACTAGAATTCATCACAACTCTTATTACATATATAGAGCTCAATTTTTTATATCTTTGGTTGTATACTTAGTACACTCACACTAATTTGTGTCCTCATACATGTACTTTGGATAATAATGATCATCATATTCAACCGTCATTAATTGCCCTATGCCCCCTCCCTTCCCCTCCAACCCCTCTGACCTATCTAGAGTTCCTCTATTCCTCCCATGCTCCCTCTCCCTATCTCACTATGAATCAGCCTCCTTATAGCAAAGAAAACATTTGACATTTGTTTTCTTGGGGATTGGCTAACTTCACTTAGCATTATCTTCTCTAACTCCATTCATTTACCTGCAAATGCCATGATTTTATTCTCTTTTATTGCTGAGTAATATTCCATTGTGTATATATGCCACATTTAAAAAAATCTATTCATCTGTTGAAGGGCATCTAGGTTGGTTCCATAGTTTAGCTATTGTGAATTGTGCTGCTCTAAATATTGATGTGGCTGTGTCCCTGAAGTATGCTGTTTTTAAGTCCTTTGTGTATAGACCGAGGAGAGGGATTGCTGGGTCAAATGGTGTTTCCATTCCCAATTTTCTAAGAAATCTCCATACTGCTTTCCATATTGGCTGCACTAAATTGCAGTCCCACCAGCAGTGTATGAGTGCTTTTTAAATGCATTTTATTGGTGCATTACAATTATACAAACTAGTGGGATTTATTGTGATCTATTTATTCATGCACACAACATAACTTGATTAATTTCATTGCTCAAGTATCTCCAATGACTATTTGAAGTTCTTTTTCCCCCCTACAGCAGTTAGTTACAGAGATAACAGGCTAATTAGTGATAATTTATTTGATTCTGATGAAATCACATTGAGAAAACATTAGATAACTATCACCCACATAGTACACATTTAGGATAAGATGGCACTAGGTTTTTATTTCTGATCCAGAAATAAAAAATGGATCAGATAAACTGGATCAGAAATGTATATGATATACTACTGATCTTTTTAAGTACATCTGATATTTTGGGGATTTCATCAATCTTATTTCAAAAAAATTTCATACTTCATCCAGTAAGTTGTCATTTTCCTTTGAAGTGGTAGTAAATCTTGGGATTTAGCTCTTGACTCAATTATTGTTCCCTTTGCTGTAAAATTTATTTTGACAAATTGCATGAAATATTTGTAATAATATTAGGTCCCATATTATTAGTGTTCTACAGAATGTTTCTTTTTCAAATTTCTTATCTATTGAATATATATAATCATATGTAGGATGCAGTGCTGCATGCTGGAGGGAACAATTCACCTTTAAAAGCTGAGATGTCCAATTTTTAAAGTTTCTTTATTTTTGTGTCTAACCTTAATAAATATTAGTGCACTTTGATCAAGTTATTGTGACACAAACAGGAGACAGCGTATGTAAACACCTAACTCATAGAAGAAATTGACATATTTTTAAAAGTCTGTTTTATCTTTTTCCTGTTTTTATAATATCACTATAGTCAATTACTATTTAAATAAAACATAGAGGATCGAATAGTAAACCACCCATTTATGTACATAGAAGATCTGTGATCATGTAAGACTTGCAAATCTCACTTTTTTTAAAAGAGAGAGAGAAAGAGAGAATTTTTTAATATATATTTTTTAGTTTTCATTATCTTTATTTTATTTTTATGTGGTGCTGAGGATTAAACCCAGTGCCCGGCGCATGCCAGGTGAGCGAGTTACCCCTTGAGCCACATCCCCAGCCCATAAATCTCACTTTGACCTGACAGTATTCATGAGATCTCATCATAAAATAGCTCTATTTCTGTCTAGCACTGCCCCCTTTTATGTATTCAGGAGGTTGAATTGTTCTCTGTTCCTGAATGAAACCCCAGTGGGTTTCCTAACTTTTCTAATCACTCTTGGGTGATTCAAGTCCTCTCAACAGTAATTAGAAACTCTAGTCTTATTTAGTAGTGAAAACATTGAATTTGTAAGACCAAAGTCTTTTTCTGCCTTCTACTGCCCAGGCCTGGTTATAGGTGGGATAACTGTAGTTGAGGGAAGGGATGAAGTTGCTTTTAAATTTTCCCTATCTTGGATGTCTTTTCCTTTACTCCAGAGACTCTATTATCTTCTCAACACTATTTTTGATCCCTCCAGATTTGGAGCATAGGAAAACAGGTGGAATTAATGGGTATGAAATTGGAATGTTCTTACTGCACTACCACTATTGCAAGCTGATGACACACTCTCCAGGCTTTGCAAAATTTGAGTTTGCTCCTTCTCTCCTAGAGAGTCTCTAACTGGCACTCTATTCTGCTAAATTGAATATTTCTCTTTATCCCCTAGATACTCAGAGTGGTAGATTCTCTCTGCTGAAGTTTCCTCATTTCTGTGACAGCCTCTTAAACTACATCTAAGATGACCCCACATTCTATGTTTATTGATTCATTTTTCTCTCACAGGTGTGGCCCATATGTGGCCACAGATACCATGTTCTTCAAAGCAGCAATCTCAGTAGCTAGATAGACAATTAGACAGGGTCCCTAAGAGTATCCCTGTTATTGCCTAGAGAATGAAAGCTCCTTTGGTTCCTGGGAGCTCCACTCAGTTGGCTTGACAGAAAAGCAGATACCCTACTATCCTGCCTTTCTAGTGGTGTAAAAAGACTGGGACTCACATCTCAGATCTCTCTGGAGAAATCTATTTGAAAATGAGTCCACTGTTTCCTGTTTGCCTCACTGTGGGTGAAGAGTTAGAGCCATATAACTAGGTTTTCAGAAACACAATTTGTAAATGCTGCATGTAGTCTTAATCGCCCTTTGAATTGAAATATCTATTGGTTCTTGGTACTTCAGCTGAAAATTCTTTTTATCAATCTAATACTTTGCAATAAGATTACTAATTAGCATCAATAAAAGTAGACTATTTCAATTATATAATTGAATTAAAATATAGAATTCAAAAGAACAGATTGTGTATGACATTCAAATAACATGAACAAAATTTTAAAGTTCAACTAAAAATGGAAAATATCATTGAGCTTCAAGGAGACTGGAGACATGAATTTGAAACAGAACCACCTAACTTGCCATCATTTCTTGATTTCATAAGATAGATAATCTGAATATCAGTTTATATCTCAAGTATAAAAAATATAAAGAGGAAGGAAAGCCTCTGTGATCCAGAAATACAGGTAAACATTTAGTGAATCTGTTTCCTTAAACTGAATGTTGGGAGTATACCCGGATTATGTATTTCATGACAATAAGACCTCATATGAAAATGGAAATTTCCAAATTCATCATTATTCTTGTTATAGTGACATGAAAAATTTATTTGTCAACATAAATGTTAACTTTTGTTCAGAAAGGGCCTAAAGCAAAGAATTTTGGGGTAGGTCTACAGAAAAGAAAGTTATTTTCACTAATTATTGGGAACAATCCACTGAAGACCCTGGTTAATTAGTATGTGAGTAATTAAAGCAGTATGAAAAACAGCTGATAATGCAAAGATGAGAGTTTGCTAAGGAATTTGTTTATTTCCAGTTATGATTCTACTACTGGCTTTTGTCAAATAGTATAATTATTTAAATTTGATTTTTATAACTAACCATTTGTTGAAAATACAGTCTATATTCCAAATTAAAATAGCTAATTTGTTTGTTTATGGTTATAAAAGTAATACATGTTACTTGAACTTCCATTGTTATTTAAAATTAGGACAGACAAATCCCTCTTGCTCTCACTCATTATCACTGATGACCACTCTACAGCATCTGATATTATTGACTTCTTATTCTGTTTGAAATTGTCTTCTTTGTTTCCTGACACACTATTTTCCACATCAGATGAGAACTCAATGAGGGCAGAAATATTTTTCCATTTACATCTGTCTTACTTATTCCTGTTTAGAACAGTACTTGATGAAAGGAAGGTATCATTAAATATTTCTTTAATATTTGTCCTTTTTTCATATCTGTGCCTTCCTCATATGATTCTTCCTTTTCACAAATCTTAAACCTGACTACTTCCCCACCATTTAACAATTGCCCAGTCACAGGATTCTTTTGACAAATAAGATAGCAAAATTGTTAGGAACCTCATGAATCTCACCATCTGATTCTTATAATTTATTTCACTGTGTTTTTAAATATTATTTGCACTGAATTAATTCTACTTTAATTGCAAAAAACGAAATGTTTTTCCATGTTGTAAAAATACATTGAGGATATTTTACTTATTTTCTGTATTTCTTTATATAAAATATGCATGTAAATATTGGCATAAGTATACTAAATGCTTTATGCTACAAATGAATGTATAAGAACAAAAACAAGCCATTTAGAACTGGTTAGAACAAATAAATAAATAAATTTAAAAAAAACAAAAACAAGAATAACAATAATAACAAAATGAGGGCAATTATATTGAGTCAGGGAAGGATTTTCTCCACATTCAATATCAATATCTACCCTTCTCTGACTTGAAGAATTTTGTTTTCCTTGTTAGTATAGCTAATTAATTCTATTTCCTATACAATACGTCTTGAATACCAATATAGACATTTTAATCATTATTTTACCATGCATTTTTAAAAAGTCTTCGTTAAATTCAGTGTACTAGACCAAGCTTACTTTTCATATTGACTGTATTTTCTCTGAACTTCCAGTTGTTTCTAAAGAAGATAAGATTTGTCACAATAATTTTAACCTACTTGTTCCAGAGCAAAACTGAAATAATTGAGCAAGTTTATTTTCTCCTTTAAAAAAGATTAAAAACAACAGCAACATCAAAAGCCTAGTATCTGTGAGGTTTTGGGTTCAATTCCCAGTCCTGAAAAAATGCCCCTAAACAACAATGATAAAAAAAAACATTTTTGATAATTTTGCATCATTAAACTGATGACAAGTCACTGACAACTTTTCAGTCATATTTTTATTCAGTCATATATTTATTTTATTTTTATTTTATTTGCAGTCCATATTTCTTCTCTGGCAAAGTGTCTTTTGAAATACATTGCCCATTTTAATTGTTTTTACTGTTGAGTTTTGAGAAGTCTTTATATATTCTGGACATAAGATTTGTTGAACATGCAATTTGTTCGTGTTTCTGATTTTTCATAGACACTCCATCACAGCGAGTACAGTTTATTCTTGGAACCGAGGATGATGACGAGGAACACATTCCTCATGACCTTTTCACAGAACTGGATGAGATTTGCTGGCGTGAAGGTGAGGAAGCTGAGTGGCGAGAAACGGCCAGGTGAGGATTTTGGTTGAAGGTTGAAGGCATATTAAAGAATTTTTATGTTATTGGAAAAAGAATTTCCCACTTCAACGATTTCACAAACATCAGTGATTACTGCTGATTTCTGAACTTGCTCATCTGGCCTGGGCATATCCTATAATGGGATATAGGTCAGAATGAAATCTGAAGGCAGTAATTATAGTAAACAGTGATGCAGAGCCAGCAACAGCTGCAGTCTTAAAGATATACAGTAGCATAAGTTATGTGTCATCAACAAAACAATAGAAATCTAAAAGTAATTTATTTCTATCTTTTCAGCTGCTGGCTTGAACCCAAATTGGTGATATTACATGATAATTTGAGTGTGGGCTTTTTTTTTTTTTTTTAAAGAAAGAGCAAATATTATGATAAGAGGCTTTAGGTATAGGCCTGGATTTCATGTCCTATTTAGTGAGGATAAAAATATTTCGTAATATGTTTATAAGATATGAATACATTTAAACAGAGTGTTTTATCAAAATGGTTTTTCTATAATTTATAATTCCTCTTTGTATGCTGCCAAATAATTAATGAATTAGTATAAAAAGTAATGAATAAAATTTCTTGCTTGCTTTTAACTCATTCTTGCTTCTTTAACATTTATGTAGTATCCATTATATGCTAGGTGTAATGGCTATAGAACAACTACAACAAAACCTTAGGTCTTTCCCTTAACAATTTTATAGTCTAACTTAAGTCAACAAATATTGTAAAGGCTGTAAATGAATGCTCTGGTTCAGGTATACAAAAGGAACTGTGGACACAGCTAGGGTTGTCATTTACCCAGTGCTTCTCTAATTTTTATGTGAATACAAATCACCTGACATCTTGTTTAAAATGTAGATTTGGTAGGTTTTGGGCATGGAGTCTGGTCATGCTTTTCTAATGAGCTCCCAGTTGATGACATGTGTAGCAAGTATCTAAACCACAGGGCTGAAGGAAAGGGGAGCAGGATAGCTTCCCTGGCATAGGTTATTGCTCAGCCGACTCTTGAAGTTAACTGGGCAAAAAAGCAGAGGAGCAGGTATATGAGAGGGGAACATGATGTGTTATTGATTCAGGGTTTCCTGTTTTGTGGAGTTATCCTTTTCATGGCCAGACAGCTCTAATTATTAAAATTTTTTTTCTGTTATTAGTGGACCTCAGATTGCAATAGTTTTCTGAAAGTTACAGAACTCTATTGGATCATGTCAAACTTGTAGTTTTATTTAATTATTGCCTTAACAATATCACATCAGAATTAATATGGAATTGATCATATGATCATGGTAATGAATTATGAATAATAAGGGCCCACATAATTTTTGTTTGATACAGTGGCCTTTACAGCTCTCTCTTATTTAAAAAATACTAAATAGAAGAAAACCAAAATGACTAACATCTAGTTCATCCATGTTGACATCTATAAAAATGGCTAATATTTGCCAATATTTGACATTAAAAAGTATAACATAGTAGAAAACCCAGGGTATCCCTCTACCCGTATGCAGGTAGTTGTCTTCAAAGGCAATTAGTTAACAGTGTTGTGCATATTCCCAAAAAACTTCAAATTCCAAAATCCAAATTCCAAAATGCCCTTTTTCAATTTTTACAATAGGAATTATATAACACATGGTGTTCATACCTTATTTTTCTCACTTATATTTATAACATTTCCTGGATCAGCAACATAGACATACTTTTTTTTTTGGCGGGGGGGGGGGGTGGCTACCAGGGATTGAACTCAGGGGCACTCGACCACTGAGCCACATCTTCAACCCTATTTTGTATTTTATTTAGAAACAGGGTCTTGCTGAGTTGGTTAGCACCTCACCATTGCTGAGGCTGGCTTTGAACTTGAGATTCTCCTGTTTTAGCCTCCCAAACTGCTGGGATTACAGGCATGCACCACTGCACCTGGATAGACATACCTTTTCTTTTAAAATGACTGCATTCAGCTGTATGGAAAAACTTTCTATAACCTATCATGATAGACATGTAGACTGAGTTTTTTCCCCCATAAAATTGTTATAATGTTTATTTACACATGTATCTTTTAGGTACTTATATAGGGTAAATTTGTAACAGTAGAATTTTATGTACCAAAGAAAGCAGACATTTTAGATATTGCAAAATTACCATCATAAAATGTTTTACTAATTTACACATCCACCAACAGTGTATGAAGAGTGACTTATTTCCCCAAACCCTTGTCAGGCTAAGTCCTCAAACTGTTTTAATTTTTTCCTATTTCATATATGAAAACATGAATCTCATTGTTTTAATTGGTTTTCTTTAATTGTTAGAGAGGTTCAATATCTTTTCATATTTTATTTTTTCTGATGTACTTATTGTTCATTCCTTTTACCCTTTTGTGTCAAATCATTCATTATTTTATTTGCCTTTTTGAATACTTTAAATTGGTAATATGTTATTTAGTTATTACTTCTGGGTTTTCTTTTTGTTTTTGTTTTTTTGTTTTGCATCAGAGATTGAACTCGGGGGTACTTGGACACTGAGGTACATCCCTAGCCCCATTTTATATTTTATTTAGAGACAGGTTTTCACCAAGTTTCTTAACGCCTCATCATTGCTGAGACTGGCTTTGAACTCCTTTGAACTGCTTTGATCCTCCTGCTTCAGCCTCCCAAGCTACTGGGATTAAAAGTGTCCACCTCTGTGCCCGGCCAGTTATTACTTCTTTTAATGAAAATTTTACATGAATTAATCAATTTTACTTATGATAATTTTTATTGTAATATTTTAAAAATAGCTGTTTAAAAGTTTTTATTTAACCTCGTCAATTTGAAGATTAAGAACTTTCTACTTTATTTTTATTCTCCAACAATATAGAAAACTAACTACAAAGGAGTGTTAAAATATATATGTGCTCAAAATTTGTATTTGATGACAGGAAAGCAATGTATAATAATCTTTTCCACAATTAAGTGATAGAACCTTTGCTCTTTCATGAATAAAGTTATTGATAAGGAAGTTAAGGTGCCCACCTTCTTGTTTAAGGCTGGGAGCATCTGTCTTTCACTGGTTATAGGAAACAGGGTAACCCTGATGACTTAAAGGAAGATGTGGTGGTTTTGATGACTAGACAACTCTAGTTACTTGGATTCACTTGAAGTTATTGTTAAGGCTTACATTTTGGAAGCTTTTCTAGTCTTTAACCTCATCCTTAAACTGAGGAGTAAAATTGGAATATGTTTTGGCAATAGTAACTTCCTTATTCTTGGAATGGTTGGTGATTTTCACCTTCTGGGTCAGATGGTGACCCATTCCTTTTAACCAGAAACTTTCCAGTAACTTTTCCATCCTCATAAAGCTGGGAACGGACAGAAGCAATACAAGAATCTAGCTTTGGGCTGAGGTTGTGGCTCAGGGGTAGAGCACTTGCCTCACATGTGCGAGACCCTGGGTTCAATCCTCAGCACCACATAAAAATAAATAAGTGAAATAAAGGTATTGTGTCCAACTACAACTAAAAAATAAACATTAAAAAAAAAGAATCTAGCTTTTCACTCTGTCACAGTTGAGCAGGTAGTATTGTATCATTCTCTAGAGGATTACATTGAAGAAGATGTTTATCCTAAACCACCACAATGTATTGCTACTTATCTTTTTTTTATTTATATATGACAGCAGAATGCATTACAATTCATGTTACACATATACAGCACATTTTTTCATATCTCTGGTTGTATACAAAGTATATTCACACCAATTTGTGTCTTCGTACCTATACTTTGAATAATAATGTTCATCACACTCCACCATCATTAATAACCCCATGCCTCCTCCCTCCCCCTCCAACCCCTCTGCCCTATCTAGAGTTCATCTGTTCCTCTTGTGCTCCCCCTCTCTATCCCACTATGAATCAGCCTCCTCATATCAAAGAAAACAGTTGGCATTTGTTTTGGGGGGATTGGCTAACTTAGCATTATCTTCTCTAACTTTTCCATTTACCTGCAGATACCACGATTTTATTCTCTTTTATTGTTGAGTAATAGTTCATTATGTATATATGCCACAATTTTTTAATCCATTCATCTATTGAATGGCATCTAGGTTGGTCCCACAGTTTAGCTATTGTGAATTGTGCTGCTATAAACATTGATGTGAGACCCAGAATAGCTAAAGTAATCCTTAGCAGGAAGAGTAAAGCAAGTGGCATCACTATACCAGACCCTGAACTATACTAGAGAGCAATAGCAACAAAACCAGCAAGGTATTGGCACCAAAACAGACTAGTAAAACAATAGCACAGATTAGAGGACACAGAGACTAACCCCCCAAATTACAATTATCTTATATTAGACAAAGGTGCCAAAACCATACATCAGAGAAAAGATAGCCTCTTCAACAAATGATGCTGGGAAAACTTGAAATCCATATGCAACAAAATGAAATTAAACCCCTATCTCTCACTATGCACAAAACTCAACTCAAAATGGATCAAGGAGTTAGGAATAAAACCAGAGACCCTACATCTAATAGAAGAAAAAGTATTGCTGCTTATCTACAAAGAGCAAAGTTAATTATTTTAACAATATTAAAAAGGACCAATGTTTGTAGTCATGCTTGTGGAAGCTTAGTGGTACAGCTTTTTGAGGTTCAGGGAGACATCTGATGAGCAGTCAAAATAGTAACAGACATTGAAGAGGAGGGTAGATGAATTTTGGGTGAGATACAACACTTTAGGGGTAAACAGAATATATTTATTGAGAACTTATTAATTTAGTGGTTTTAAAGTGGCAGAAGTAATTTTGTTTTTCTAAAAGGACTAATTTGGGTTAATTCATGAATCCATCTGATTTTTCAAATTCAGTTTCATTCTAATCAACCATTAGCATTAATTTGAAGCACTTTTTTTCTTTTGGTTAATATTCCAGGTGGGATTAATAATTGTTGACCCTAACAGTGGAAATAAAAGCAATATTTTATCAGCACACTGCACCTGTCACATATCACATCTTGAATAATTTTTGCCCACTGTTATTGCCAAGTGAAACTTACGGAAACTTTTAGATTTTGAAGTTTAATTTTTGAATCATAATTATTTAATAACTGTTTCTGAAAACCAGCTGTTCACTTTTTAAAACTCTAAGAGAAACATAAGAAGAGGCTAATGAAATCAACACAATTACAATGTCATGCATATAAATAGTATATCATGTTATTAATAGAAAAGTGAGTAAAGCCACCACAGCTGTGTGGTGATGGAGACAACATGTTCGACGCTCTGTGGTTGCCCTTTAAAAATGCTTCTCACGGATGAGCTCAGAGGAAGCCAGGCAGGGTGTACACTTAGCCTCTGATACATATACATGGTAGTGTGGAAAAGAAATATTACATCAAAACAGTTTTATTGATGCAGCAAAGATATTTGATACTCAAATTTTAGTAAATGTTAAAGTAATCTAGAATTTTTAGCAGCATGTGAAATGTGAAGATCATGTGAATTAAGAACATTGGGCTTAGATATGTTTCACTTTCCTTAAGAGAGGTATAGGTGTTCTGTGATTATATATGTTATTCTCTAGCTCTACCCTAACCATATCCACCTCCTTCCATGTACCCTAACTCTCCTAAGAAAGGATGTTTCATTTCCTCCAAAGCTATAATTTTGGATGATCTAGGAACTTCTTTCTGTATGGATATAATCAGAGAATAAAAATTCCTAGAAAAGTTGAACTGAGTTGGTGGTGATAGAATACACAGGAAGAGTTAACTTCTCTAGAAAACACTTATTTCTATCTGAAAAAAAGAATTTTCTTTTGTATATTTTCAATTCAAGTATTGTACAGCAGATTGTCATTGACTTAATCCTCAAAGAATTCATGAAACACTTACTTAATGTTTAGTAGAAAGAGACATCAGTGTGCTAATCATGGATGAAAACAGATCTAGACATACTGGAAGAAATTAAAATAATCTGCTCAGGGTTTAAATCTTCTCCCATTCCATGTAGAAAATGTCATGTATTTGGCCTTCAGCTTTTTATTCGTTTTATTTTTTGTATCATCCATCACATCACATTCATGCTCTGAGACTCTTATTTGCTTTGGTTTGCTATTCAAACAAATGTCAGCAGACTTTATTTGAAAACTGGAACAAATTGAAGCACTTTAGGTCATTAACTACAGTCAGACATCTTGCAACTCATAGTATATTTAGGGACTAAATATTTTGAAATAGGCCTAATGTGTTCCAAACCTGTTTATGGGATAA
The DNA here is from genome assembly GCF_048772815.1 of Callospermophilus lateralis. Lineage (NCBI taxonomy): Eukaryota > Metazoa > Chordata > Mammalia > Rodentia > Sciuridae > Callospermophilus > Callospermophilus lateralis. The sequence continues at coordinate 68,052,278 of NC_135313.1, read as the reverse complement.
AAAAAACAGAAAAGAGAGATATACTCATGTGGCATATATATTATTTTATAGTTTCTTTAAAAGCGTTTGTTTAAATGTCTCTTAAAACTTTTGGCATCATTCTGGGGTTGGCATTAATTACTGAATCGTGTAATGTTTAGTATCTTTAGTAACTTGATATTTGTTACTTGTGGGTTCCTTTTTATGGAAAGCACCTTCTGTCTTCTATAATACTCATAAAATCTATGGGTACATCAAACCATCCATGCATGTAACATATTTGGTAATTTAAACTACCAAACTGCTTTGAACTTCCAGAGACTCCATTCTTTCTTATCAGGGTCCTTAAAATTGATTTTTTTACTATCAAAACAGCCAAATGAAATGATGTAAATGTTTGGTCCCTTATTTAATTGTTTTTACTATTATTTAGAAGTAAAATTTAACTATAACTTCCTTTTAAGAAAGGCCTAGACCATTTTATATGGATGAAGAGGCATATAAATATTTAAAAAATTAAAACGTTATTAAAGTTTACAAAAAATACTATTGTATGGGTCAGTTTCACTGATGTAATTAAGAAATTAGGAAACATATGATTTTTGTTCAGGGTCATGTATAAACACTCTTCAGGTATCCACTCGAATAAAAATTTTAAAGACAAAATTTTAGAAGCAATTTTTTAACATGTGGATGGTAGAAAGCGCTATAACTCCAGAAATAATAAATGGAGGCCATCTTCTCATAGGAAAAAAAATCTATTTTACCTCATACACGATTAACATCCTTTCATAACCCTATGTGTTCTTTGCCACCCAACATATTAGAAACTAGATTTAAAATCCAACGATTCTTCAATCAAATTAGCACTAGCCTAAGTACCTCTATATAGTCTTTTTTTTTTGCTCGTTTTGTCTGAAAATCACATCATGTCAGTAATAAATAAGGTGACAGAAGATTTAATAAAAGTTTCATCTATTCCTTTGGTACCACCATTTTGTGGAACATTTCATTATAGTCCATTACACAGAATAGGATATTTGGTTCTTACAAAGGAAAAATATCTATTTTTTTTTCTATCATAGTAGGTAATAAAGAAAACAAATATAGTTAGTGTAAAAAAGAAAGGGAGAAAATAAGAACATTTTTCAACTTGAGATTGTTTTTAGACATGGACAAAAATTAAATGTTCAATCAGTTTGTACTATAAGAATTAACATAAGATCTTTGAGCTGAAAAGAACCATAATAAATTCAACATAGGCAATTATATTATGGTGAGAAATATGCACAGACTGGGAAAAATAAAATTAACAACATCCTGGAGTTGAATCCTGCTTTGACAAGATCACTGACTAGGTGATCTTGGACAAATAATTTAATGTGCTGAATTTATCACATTTTTTATTCAGATGAGAAAATTGTAACCCAGAGAAGTTGAAAGAATTTTCCTTGGTCACATGGTAGCTTAATTGTAGAATATGGACAAACCTAGCTTTATTTTTATTCTCAACTAGTCCAAGAAACATTCTACAAAACAATTCTGCCTCAAATTGTCCATCAAGAGGTTGATTCTTTATAATGCTGACATTCATAATGTGACCATGGCCTTAGTAATTTATTGATAATTTAATAATACTTACTAATTCTAATTTATTATACTTATTAAAATCATATTCACTCTCACCAACAATTCTAATTAAGATTTTTATGCTGGATGAATAGCTAAAATGGTCATCTATATCAACTGATATCATCTGAATTATGTAAAAAATATAATGAATCTCAATGGTTTTAAACTACAAGTTTGTTTGTTTGTTTTAATGGTTCATTGTTCATCTGCATCATGGGATCAGTGGAGGCTCCTCTGTTCATTATAGTTACTTAAAGACTCTGGTTGATAGAAAAACCTCTGTCTCAAACATTGTTTGTTTTCATGCCCAGGATAAAAGAGAGCTCAGAGGCTCTTAGCAAGAAAATACTCCAATATGGAATTGGCACACATAATTTCTTCTCTGAATTCATTGACCAGAAATCATTTTCACCATCATTAGTCACAGTGACATGCTCTCACCTGGTTAAAAAGGAGCCAGGTAGTAAAATCCTACTCTTTAGTAGGAAAAGGGGAGAACCAGTTACAGTTCATGAGCAATATTGTAATATTCTTCATGTGATGTGTGAGGTATTGTGGCTCTGTTAAGGGCTGAAAAGCTTTAAGAATCACTAACATGAAAAATTTCTAACTGTGTAAATAAAAACATCTATAAAATTGCCAACCTAGAAGAGGATAACTTTCAGTGACTTGGGGCTGAAATGTCAGTTTTTTCCAACTTCCATATGTCCTCTATAGGCATAGCTCTTCCTCCCTGTCTGCAAACTTTGCAGGATTGGCTCTTGTTCCCTATTGCTTTCCTTTTCACTTCCTGACCATTTTTTCCCTCCTAAACACCACCAGACACAGATGCAAAGCTTTCTTTTTCTTTTCTTTCTAAGAACTCATTGATCTCTCTTGCTACTCTGCGCATTAATTATTCTGAAAAACTCATTGGTTAGTTACTTTTAGATGTTCCATTTGATTCCCTGTCTAGTTACTACCACACATTTGTCATCTGTGGAGTTGGGTCATAAAATATCAGTATAATATTATATATAGAACTTCTGTGATATTGCATGATGAGAGGATGTAGGGCCCAAATGATTAAGGACAGATGGAATGAAGGAAATGGTGGGAGATTGAGGGAAAGGCAATTTAGGATAGGGTTCATTAGAAAGGAATTAAACTGGTCAACTATTAGATTAGAGAGCAAGACCCTAAAGCATTGAGTGATTGCTGCCAAAGTCGTAAAATCATTGGTTTCTCTTTATCTCTTCTACTAATCTTGCTTACAAACCATTCCCAGGTATTACTATTCATTTCACTCTAAGAAGGCAGTAGTCTCTCATTTGGCATCATAGCATCACAGTTCTCTTCTTCTGCATCCCTGGAAGGAACACTCAGGGAATGGAGTCTTAGTTCAGTTCTCACATGTTCAGAGCCTAGGAAGTTTCTTTCACTAATTTTCATTCAACAAGCCTAATAAAAATTTTTCCTACAGAATAGGCAACAAATTATAATAGCCTCCCTAAAATTTGAATGGGAATATTATCAAGAACTAAAATATTTAGGCTTAATTTCTTCCACTAAACTAAATATTGTATTCTTTTATTTTCTTATTCAATTACTATTATCTTTACATGAAGAAGTATGCTGTCTTTTTTAGCCCTATATCAGATTCATGGTGACCACTGGTTGTTCAGTTAGAAAAATTAACAAAAGTAATACGAGCTTCCTTTGTTTTTAATAATCTTTCAATTATAAAATGAATGTTTTTTAATGAAACTAAAATGAGTAACTTGAATGAGATTTTACCTACTTCCCAAACCCATGAAACTAAGAAGAAGCGTGAAAAAATCCCTGGTACCAGGGATTGAACTCAGGGGCATTCAACCACTGTGCTGCATCCCCAGCCCTCTTTTGCATTTTTTTATTTAGAGACAAGGTCTCACTTAGTTGCTTAGGGCCTTGCTTTTCTGAGGCTGGCTTTGAACTTGTGATCCTCCTGCCTCAACCTCCTGAGCTGCCATGATGCCTGGAAACATGATTATTTTTCTATTTATAACTTATATAATTGTCAAAAAGGATCACTCATCTACAATATAAATTCAATGTGCTGATAAGAATATTTATTTGTATAGGTGGTTGAAGTTTGAAGAAGATGTGGAAGATGGAGGGGAAAGGTGGAGCAAACCGTATGTGGCTACTCTTTCATTGCACAGCTTGTTTGAGCTGAGAAGTTGCATTCTGAATGGAACTGTGCTGCTGGACATGCATGCCAACACTTTAGAGGAAATTGCAGGTATATCCTTTTCTCCTTTGTCTATTTTGTTTCTGTGGATTCAGCTGATTTTTATTACTCTCTTTTCCTTTTTATACCTGTATGAGTAATTCCATTCATGTGAACTTTGGAAAACAAATTCTCATGATCAATGTCTGGGGCCTTACAAGTCATCTTCTACCCCTTAAGTTGAGGTTAAAAAAAAAAAAAGAATCTCAGAGAAATGTAGTCTAGATGGTTAGTGATGACTCTAGAGCAAGAACCTAGAGGTACTGACCCCCATTTAGTATTTATTGTTTATCACTTGTATTTAGATTAACACCATTAGAAAACTGAAGGGAAAAAAAAACTAATTTTTCCAGTATTCCAAAATATGAAATAACCACATGAAAAATTTCAATAATTAGGAAAAATATTGGATTAGAATGGGCACAGAAAGATACAGCCATTTATTTTAAATTGAATTAAAACTTTTACATTCTAGAGAAAGCCAAGTATTCCAGCTGTGCTTCATAATTTAACACTATGTTTAGACCCTGGGACAAATGATTTGTACTGGAATTCTATTATGGCTTTATGCACCATCAGTTGTATTTGTGAAATGTATCACTGTTGCAGAAATAGAGTCAGAGAATGAAGACACGGTGTAGCAGAATAAAATAATACAAAAAATACAGAAATCAGTTTTGAAAGAGTGTAAATGAAATGATTAATGAAGATTTTAAAAATAAAAATAAAGAAAAGAATAAGGCAGGCTCTTTTAAATTCCTGCTTTGGGAAAAAATAAAATTATTTTTATGTGGTATTTATTTATGAGGTAGAAAGATTTAAAGGAGGCTTTAATATGTTAATTATATTGTAGAAATGGGGAAAAACTCCCAAAACTATGTGTGTGTTTTTAAAAATCACAAATAAGAGAAAAATGAATTGGTATTTAATCATCATATTAGAAAAATAAGGTATCCAATTTAATTTCTAGAACAGCCCATAAAGTGGGAATGATGCCCAGTTTTCAATGAGAAAATGGAAACTAAAATTTCATGGCCCAGATCCATCAAAAGGCCTCTGATTTTAAGCCCAGTGTTCTTTCTCTTATATTAAACTGCTGTCTGAAGAAAAAGTAGATGTTGTAGTAGATGTTGCCTGCATTTTAATGGTGGTTTAACCATTTTATGAATTATTGATTTGTGTCATTTGTGGTGATAGATATGCATACATTGAATTACCTCAAATCAGGAAAAATAAGCCTCTTCCCTAAGAATATACTACATATAAAGAAGTTACCCTTTAAAATACATATATGGAGGCTCTAAGACTATATGAATTTAGAGTATGATTTTGGAAAAACACAGGCTATACTTATGGTTGACACTAAATCAAGATTTAAAATGGTCAACTTAGAAATGTGCAAACCTTCTAAGAATGTAGGAATAGTAGCTATTCCCTTCAATTTCTTAGGTTTACATTTTAGGTCTTGTTGATATTCAATAAACAGTTTTTGTATTTTAAAATGGCGGCTTTTCCTAAACTTTGATGTTTAGGAAGCTCTTAACTTTGTATATAACCTTTGAGCTACTCATAACAAACTTATAGTTTAGTATTGTCATTAGCCTTATTTCTTAAATATAGACACTAATAATCTGAAAGTTAAAAGATTTTGCCTTAAGGAGTTTATTTCTTCTGCTTTACTTACTGATGACATTATCTTTGAAATTGACTAATCCAAATAAGTTTTATATTGGCTTTATTAATGAAATTGTCAAATTCCTCAATCTGTCAAAATAAGCCTCAGGTAACATACTCTTCATATATCTTTACCAGGCTTTAAATTTCTTAAAGCATATAATTTCTAATGCTTTTTTCAGGAAGTTATTCTTACCAGGAAATCTTTTCCCAGTAATTTGACTAAAGCGCTGTTGCTCATTTCATCGGCTTAGTTCAATTTTACTGTCTAAAATTATGTTTCTTTTCCCTACCCTGGCCTCCTTCTCTAAGTTAGTTCTGTAGAATATGTGAAGATTAGCTGTGTTAAATCTAGCTTTTTCAAGCAAATTGCATTCTCTATGTCTATTCTTACAATGAAAGTAGTTCAATGGAAGCTTGATACCCTAAAATAGCTTTTTTAGTATTCTTTCTGCCTTTCTAATTAGTGTCTTTCTGACTCTGAAGTAGCCCAACTTGAACGTCCCACTTTCAGTGAGGAGCACCTTGTAAAATGTTGTTCAGGATATGTCAGTAGTTTAGAGCTAACATCATGTAGAAAATACTGGTACAAATGTTTGTTTTGGTCATTTTACCTTCGATTCCTTTTCAATTCTTAATGAGAAATTTCTTCTCACCTAGTAAGCATAATTTGATTTTATTTAAATTAAAAGTTATTTATTTCTGCCCTCAATAAAATCTCACTATTTTCTCCTTACAGCTTGTAATCACTTTCTTCTTTTTTATACTCTTTTCATGTTTATGCTCTTTTCATGTTTATACTCTTTTCATGTTTATGCTCTTTTCATGTTATGACAATTGAGCTGCATTACTAAGTGTGTAATAAGTAAGTCTGTTTTACGTTTTTAGGATTCTGACTTGGCAAAGAACTTTCATATCCATTAATGTATTTTATTTTCACAACCTTATGAAGTAGGAAAGAGGCTATTTGCCCCTTTTTATGATGGAAATAATTTCTTTTGATCAACCCATAATCATAGATTTTTTTTGTTCTGTTTATAATAATTGTGATCAGAATCATTAACAATAAGACTTGGAAGTTTTTCCCTCCTCCTGTTTATCATTACTTTTTCCATTTGTTTGGCAGTTATAAACTAGGGACATATATTAGTTGATTGTTTCCCTTTTCCAAAAGTTAGACTAAAAGTTTATCTTCAAGGTTGCTAATATTTTGTGAATGCACGGCTCTGAAGTACTGTTTTCTACACGTTTCCTAGTAGAGAAATATGCCCTAGATATTGTTTTGGAACGATCAAGGATTTTTATATCAGTGTTTTGATGTTTTTGACAGACTTAGATAATTCCTTAAGAGATTTTGTTAGAATTAGGAGCAGAAAATCCCATTTGTATCTGGCAGGTCTGTCAAGAATTTCTGGTATAATTAAAGTTGGATTTTCTCTTGGATAAAGTTAATTTAAAATGTATCTATTTCCCAATGTTTCAACGAACTCAATAAATCTAAACTTCAACCTTAAAAACATTACTTAACCTTTTCAAATCCAAAATTCCCCAGACATATTTTCTTACTGTGATTTATTCTGATGTGGAGGCTAATTTTATTGAAAATACTTCCTAATTATATTTATATACATTATAGACAATTTAATGATCTATGTTAATCTCTTTGAAGTTCAGCTTTATAAAGATTAAAAATGAAAATATGCTCTTTCCAGCGTGAATACTTTATCCTGATTCTGTCAATGAAAGTTAGGGAGAAATTAGAACCAAACTAAAGTTAGTACCATGAACAAATGATCAATCATAGCTTTCAACTCTTTGAAGTAACTTCCGTTGTTTAGAATCTTTTATTGAAATATAAATCCACACAGTTTGTTTCACTGAACATAATCTGCAGACTTGGGAATATAGGACTAATCATATACTTTTAAACACATTTTTATTATAAAACTCTTTGGTCTGTGAAGTAAGTTTTCTGTGGTGGTTTATATTTTTATGCTTTTAGTGCTGGCAACCAAAAACTAGAATTCCAAAATTTCATGTTCCCTACTCTTCTCTCAATTTTTTTTAAAGGAAAAGACAATGGGTTTTCAAAGTACTTATATGATAATCATGAAAGAGGCATAGATTTATACAGGATTTGCAAAATCTTTTGATCTCTAGGAACATTTCGTAGTCAGGAGGGACTGATGAATGCCTGATATCAAGAGGAGAAATAATTTTTCTTTTTCTGAGGCCTTTTTACATAAATGATTGTAGTTTTTCTAGCACCTGCTTAACAGTAGAATAGGGTGACCTATTTATCCTTTCTCTTCTTGCTTCTTCCTTTATCAAGATCCTGGCATTGTGCTTTGGCAGGCGAGACTGTATCATTTAGACATCATAGCCTGCTGAGATTGCAGGACTTGACTCTGGGCCCAAAGTGATTATGGTCCATTATCCTTTCCTACTTTTCAAGTTAATTCTGATATATATTATAGTGATGAAGAGAACAATGTAAGTGATTTTTGAATCAGATTCCCATTGGTACTTAAATCTCACCCTAGTATAAGTTATATTCATAAACAAGAAGATTAGCTTTTCTACTTCATTAATGGGTTATTTGATGCTGTTATACCTCAAAGGAGTTTATCGCATATTTTGTGTAACTAATGAGCATATAAGTATTTTTTAAAATATTTACTTTCTCTTATGTAACTGTTTAAAATAAAGACATCATTGCTGAGAAACTGTGAAGCTAGCAGTCTATGAGTCTTTGTAGTGCTCAAAACTGAAAAGATTGTAGCTTATTATAAATGAAAAATTATAAACATGTTCATAGTTTATTATATAATTAATTTTTATGATTAATTAGAATATCAAATAGGCACATCATACCATGGCTTACAGATGAAATTGCCTTATAATGATGTCATATTGATGTTTTAATAATCTATTTTAAATTATTTTATGAAGCATATATTATAAGCATATTTTATACATATTTTTTCCATCCTAGAAAGGATTCAGTATAATGTCATATATTTTGAATATGTATCAGATCTTTTATTTTAAAGTAATTTAGGGGCATTATAACTACTGATCTTCAAAGAGTTGACATATGGATTTAAATATTATCCTAATATTATATATCTTCATAATTGAAAGTGACCTTTTGAGATAGTTATAGTGGCTGAAATCTGAATATTTCACATATTTATTAAGGCTGACTACCAAATACTTATTTTCACCTCTTTTCATGGGAAATAGTAAATCAATAGAGCAAACTATCTATATCCCACATTCTAAACGTGGCCTGCAGCCCTATATAATAAGGCTTTTTAGCTAAAAATGGTGATTACATTTTACATGGTTGAAAATAATAAAAAAAATTAGTATTTTTAATGTGACATTATGTGAAATAAAAATTTAAGTAACTATAAAAACATTTTGCTGGAGCACATCTGTGCTCATTTGTGTATGTTGTTTGTGGCTATTTTTGTGCTATGAAGGCAGAGTTGAGTGGTTATGCTGGAGAGCACATGGTCCAGAAAGCCTAAAATTTTTATTATCTGCCTCACTTCAGAAAAAGAGTGTCTACGTCTGGTTTGGAGAATTGACTCTTCAGTGAAGGGCAGTTCTTAATTAGTCTAAGCTAATTATGTGAAGCCTGGTTTCATTGCTAATGACTGATTCTGGATGGGCAGGGCTTTGTCAGTTGGACCTAGGAGAATTTTTCCTGTCTGGGGGAAAACCCTTTTAAGAGACAATCACAAAAAGTTAATCAAATTTCTTGTTGGATATGAGCAAGGACATATATTTCCTTGTTGCTGACTGCTACCTTATGTCCATAAGGAACACCAGGTGGAGGTTAAAACTTACATGTAGAGGAGAGAAGTAGGCAGAACCACAGAGGAATGGAATCAAAGCCAGCTTAACTTGGGTCTTCCTATTATGTGAACCAACAAAATTAATTATTTTAGCTCGTTTGATATGTATTTTCTGTTATCAGCTAGCCCAGCTTTTTCTCTATATCATACTATAATAAAATATGAATGTATTAAAACTACTGCAAATTTCAAGTTAGGGACTCATAGCCTAGTTAAAGATTATTATAAAGAAAATCTTGTATTTGGAAATATTATTTACCAATAGCTTCAATATTCCAATTGGTACATCAGGTGCTTTATGTCATTAGTCCTGGCAAAAATATGAGATATTGCTACCTTCCCCCTTACGAATAAGCATATTCAATTTTGTAAGGTTACACAGATGGAATGTGGTAGAGTGAACCAGGTGTATCTCCCTTATCCTTTTTCCTTTCACATTGAAAGAAAACAATAGCATATAAGGGAGAATTCTGCTAATTTTGAAACCTTCAGTGTCCTCAGTGAGGCAGTAGAAATGATTCATTGTAATGTGTTTTACATAAAGAGTTAGTGCTTCAGAAATTAATCACAGTTATATTTGATAATCTTAAACAAATTGATTGAGATTTATTGAGGTAATCAGTCATATTACTACTTAACTCAAAATGCCTTTACCTAACCAATTCTTTTATGGGTATTTCTGATACTATGTATGGTAAATATCAACCTCCTTAGTGATAGCCTTCTGAAATCTTACCTTCAATTCCATGTTTTTCAGTTATAGGTCTTTTTATCTAAACATATTTTTAAGGAAAAGTTTGAGAAAGGAATGATTTTATATCAATATGAAGTTGAACTTCTTATTCTCCAAATGTGGGCAACTAAATAGTTGCCTAGATCTCCATGCACTATATTTTCACTTAAAGAGGAAACAATAAAATGAAAGAAAATCATATTAAATTATATTAAAATATAAGTATAAAACCACAATTTCAGACATACAAATTATTTTGATGCTACCCCTACAAATATTCCCTCCCATCAGTGCAAACAACAAAGAACATAACTTATTTTTTTCAATACAACTATGTTATTTGGGGAAAAAAAACCTATGAGAATTACATATTTAAAATTAATTAATTCTAGAGGAGTTTCCTTCTGGAAACAATCCAGACTTTGAGAATAAAACCTTTTTTTATTTTTTTGTAAAAAATTTATTAAATGGTTTATGCTAAAAAATGCCTGTGTTTCTTATTCAGCATTCTATATGGGAAGACAGACTTCTGCTTATTAATATCATACCTACATATTTTCAAAGGAATTCATTCCTATTTCAAGATCAAAACTAGTATTTATCGTTTACAGTTTTGGGCCCAGTGCTCCACTGCCAGGATAGTACAACAGGAAAGCTATGCTCATATTCTCTTGCCTTCCCTCCTTCAGATATGGTCCTTGACCAACAGGTGAGCTCAGGTCAGCTGAATGAAGATGTACGTCACAGGGTCCACGAGGCACTGATGAAACAGCACCACCACCAAAATCAGAAAAAACTTACCAACAGAATTCCCATTGTTCGATCCTTTGCTGATATTGGCAAGAAACAATCAGAACCAAATTCCATGGATAAAAATGGTAAATGTTTCCTTATTGTGCTCTTTATATCTACTATAGGTCTCTAAACTATCAGTGCTTCTATATCTTTAAAACATATTTCACTTGAAAATGTTTTATTACAATTCATATTGTTATAGTGGAATTATTTCTTTTCATGGGCATATATTGTATATGCAGTCTTATTATCAAGTATCAAATTGTAGAAATTTTAACAAGGAATTTAAGTTTCTTGAAAGGTTCATGAAAGAATGCAAAGAAAACATATCTAATAAGAACTTACACATGTGAATGCAGCAAACATAAATGGAGCATCTCTGGCATCTCAAACAAGTAATGCAATGCTTCAACTTAATGCCAAAGGTGGTCTTTAGTTAAAATGAATAATGCTTACCATTTAGTGTTTGTGGAAAAAGATGCTGGCCTCATGTTGCTCACAGTCACTGAATTCCATTAAAGTTAGCAATTGAAAGCCCACCAGCACGCTGCACGTGATTTTACCTACGTTAGACCTCATTTCTACTCATGGGCTCATTGTTGTGTGCTGTGTGGCATCTTCAGTGTTGGAGCCTCCTCATGGATCATCTTCACATACTATTATTTTACAGAAATCATTAACTTACTTTGACTTCCACTTCAGACTGTTTTATCTCCTGTATTCTTTGTTCTCCCCTTGCATCCATTTAATCTTACATAGACCACACTAAGAAAGCCACTTAAAAATTTCGGTATCATTTATTTTCCATTAGTCTCATTAGGGTAAATGGAGTTACCATGAGATAAAAATGAGTTTGTTAATCTTCCATCAGCTATAAAAGTACTAAAGCACATGTGTTGACAGCATGGACTAAATCTTGTGTGATTTCACTCCTTTTCAAAATCTTTAGTGATGTCTTAAACACAAATGTATGAAATTGAGTTTTCTCTAGACTTTGCTTTGTATGGAAATTTTCACCAGTTTTCATACTACTGAATCAAATATACACAAACAAATACAGAAGAAATGGTCTAAGGTATCACTCAATTTTGTTTCAGAATATAGGTCTAGTTTCCAATAGCAAGATACTTATTTTATTTTTAGAAGCCCCAATGACTGAAGATGTCATTGTTGTTGTACAGAAGGATCTATAGTTGTGCATACATAAAATTTGCAAAAATTTTAATGAGCACTTTATGGTTTATAGCAACTTAAGATTATAGATTCCACTGAATATTGTGAAGATAGATAACATTCTTTGATTCAAATCTTTTATGCCATATATTTATATTCTAAATCGCAATATCATTTAAGCTATATGATACATATTAATGACAAAATGAAATTATGATTGGAGAGATAAAAATGTAGTAATTTTATTATTCTTGTAATGCTAGTATTTTTAATTTGGTTTGGTAATGTCAAGAAAACTAATTCAAATATTTCCTAATTTTGAGTATGAGCTTATGTTTACAGGATTTCACAAACCTTATGAAAATATACCCAGGAACTAATTATCCAAGAACTTATATACATTTTGAAAAATTAAACTATTGCCTTCATTTTGTCAATTTTACTGAAAGCCAGACAATAAAATGTATATATCTATAAGAAAAGTTTGTGTTTCTTCAAAGAGGCAATGATCTTAGGCTGTGAACTAGCTATAATTTAACCTCAAACTTCATTTGGAATAATGTTTACTATACAAAAATTTCATTGAATTTTGTTTTTGTTTACTGAGGGAAGAGGGCATGGAATTTACTGGATCAACTGACCATTTATTATGATATCATGCAGACCTAGACTTACTGTTTTTGCTTTAAACTTCTGTCAAATGTAAAAAAAAAAAAAAAAAAAAAAAAGATGTGAGAATTATAGCTGTAGAATTACAGCCATGAGTCACAAGTTTCTGTATAGATAGATATAGATAACAAGGTTTTCTGAGAGCTTACTTTTTGTCTTGTTCAGGAAATGGCTTAGTTTTCCCAAAAAGTAGTATCTGAGTGATTCTGTTGCCATCTGTAAAATCAGCCTTTATCTGAACACACACGAATCTTTTCAGGGCATACGTTAGGGTAATAAAAACTTGGAAACACTTGTAATAAGATTCATATATCCAATTAAGTATTGTTGTAGAGTATGCTGTCAGAAGTGGTTTTCTAAGCCTAGGCTTATAACACCTCCTTATGACTCTGTTTTGCTTTCTCACACACTTTACATAATTATGTGTGCTGAGAATTCTGAAAATATATGTATAGACTTTACCAATTTAGAAATAAATCTTCTACTCAGAAGTGAAAAAAAGTGTGAAAGACCTTTACTACTAAGGTTCTCAATCTACTTATGAACTCTAAAAACTGACAAAGTCTAGATAAACAAACAAATTTAAATTCATAGCCATATATATAGACTTGACATTAGGTTTCCAAACATTCAATAGAGGTTTAAATTTTTTGGTGTAGTTGTACAGGGAGATGCAAAAGGATTTTAAAATATCAAAAAGAATAAAAATAATATTTTCTTATTTAAAAATCTCTTCAGTAAGATATTTCACCCAAAAAGGTTTACTTTTTTCTTTTATGATTATAGAATAAGAATTAAGTAGGGAGCATTTTCCAGAAACTTGATGGCAGAACATATTTTCCTTTCAAAACATAAATATGGAAATAAATTCTCTCTTCTTATTTAATGTGCTTTTGCTTTAGGGGCAAAGAAATTGAAATGCCCTAAAAAATGGACTGATGATTACGTAAAGATGTTTAAAAGACTTACTTACAATGAGTTTTCTACTCCCTTAATTGAATAGTTCCTTGAGCATGCTACTTTGGGAGTTACTGTAGTCAATGTTTTCACTGCTGTGACCAAAAGACCTAAAAGAACAATTTTAGAGGAGCCAGTTTATTTGGCACTCATATTTTCAGAGGTCTCTATCCAGAGATGGCCAATACCATTGCTCTGGGCTCAAGGTGAGGCAGAACAATAGAAGTGTGTGGTGGAAGAAAACAGCTCAGGACATGGCCCCAGGAATCAGAAAGATCTCTGCTTATCAGGGACAAAAAATATATACTCCAAAGGCATGCCCATAGTGACTTACCTCCTTCAGTCACACCCTACAGTTGCCATCCAGTTAACACATTCAAGAGGATTAACGCACTGGTTGGGTTGAATAGCCCATAATCTCATCATTTCACTTCTAAATTTTCCCACATTGTCTCACACATGAGCTTTTGGGGATATCACATATCCAAACTATAACAGCATTACTCCAAAGGTTAAACATCCAGGTGCTATTGTGAATGTGTGTCTTTCTAGTTTTAAAGGTTAGATTAACAAGACAGCATAGTTCCTTGCTCTTCTCCTTCCCAGTTCTACAATTTTGTTCATACTTTTTTAGTAACTTGTGATAATTTGTCAATTTCCACCTCCCAATACACTGTACTTTTTTTTAAATAATTTTTTCTTGGTATTCTGCATATTCTCATGGGCTAAGATGCAGGATGCTATGGATTCACCATGCATTTTTAATGCCACCATGCTGTGTTTAACTTTCACTTTTCATTAAGCATCAAAACTGTGAGAATTAAATGTCTGATTCTGATGTTTCAATAAAAAGTGACAGTTACATTTGGCAAAACAACAGCAAAAATAATAGAAAAATAATATCTACTTTGACATTAGAACCCTGAAAATGGTATGGGTGGAAATTACTAAAAATAAATATATCAAGAATATTCAGATACTTTCTTGAAACTAGAAGATGTTTTAAAAATAAGACTAAAATAATCAAAAAAGCAAAATAAATTAGTATTTGCATTTCTTACTTAGGTCATACATTCACTTACTGAGAAATTTGAATTGCAACTCAATTTCAAAATGTTATTACCCTTGTGATAACTTTTGTAGTTTTGAAAACAATCTGAGACTCTTAGTTTCCTTAGATGTAGGGTGTCTTCAATCCACTCTGTCCTTTACTAATAATTTCTAATTCTGTCCCTCTCTTTTATGTGTTTCATATTTAGAATCTCAAAACAAACTGCAAAGCAGAAAGTCTCTAGTATTTGTTCAAATACATAATTACTGAAGAACATTTAGGTTTGGAAGGTTGGGATATGTGTTGATTCTTTAGACTTAGCTAGATTCCAGCCCTTGAAGCACTGTATACATATGTACTGTGAATTATTATTATTTGTGGTTTTGGAAATACCATTTATTGCCTTATAATCACTTATTTTACAAATGCTGTACTTCTTATTTACAAATGCATGATGCCTTTATGTGTCTTGATATTTATATGTTTTGTTGTTTTTTAAATATTGTGGTCTCATAAATAAGATATCTATGGTGTAATATTTATCTCTCATAATGTTCTATCTAGGAAGAAAAAGGTAAAGATAGAATATTTCTTATTAGAATTTCTTGACAGAAAGCATATTAAAAGATTCATGTAGGTGAAAGAAAACCAGGATGGTATTGTTGACCAAATTGATGGGTCTGTTCAGGGATTATATTATATTGTATACAACAATATTATATTGTTGTAGTTGAGTTTTGAACTCAAGACTAAATCTTAACAGCAAGCTTAGTTCTATGATGATGTGCTTAAATTTGTTATTTCTTATATTACATTTATTATTTTCAGGCATACTAATTTTTCTCCAAGTTTAATTATATGCATACTTTCATGTTTATTAAATATATCTCACCTAGTCAACATTTTCTAAATATTTAGATCTTCTTTCTTCATGTTTTCTAATCCCATGAATAAATGTATTGTTACACATGTATGTAACTTTGTCATTCATCTTTATATTTCTTTATTTTGCTCTGTCTTGTGTCTGTCTCTAACAGGCTCATCTCATCTCTGTACCTCCCTCATCTCCTACCCTTTGGGTACTCTAAATGCGTTGACGGTTTCTGAGGTAGTGTAACCAGCTTGGTCTCTAGGTTAATAGTAATGTATTTCCATGTCTTCATCCCAGTTTCCTTCTAGTACACATGATTTACAGTAGAATAAGCAATTACAAACAATGATACACTTAAGCAGTATTGATTTGAATTTGGCCAAATAAAAATTTAGAAGCTGCTATTTTACAGTACTTCTGTGCACAATTTACTTAAAGAGGGAGAGAACTATATGTAAAGACTTGAATTAATCAGTGTAGTACTCAAGATATTTTTTGAGAACATATTTACCATTGTGTTTAATGATGAGGTATTTTAATGGTACTGACATGACTTGAAGTCATGAAATAGTACTTCTGATGTAATCTATTGTTCCCATCCTACAATATTATAATGAAGGAAATGGCTATGCCAGTATTACAAAACATTTAATGAAAAATTTATGGTGTGACAAGCAGAGAAGCAGAGCTTCCATTTTTCAGGCAGTGGTCACTTGAATTGCTGTCAGTTTTTATCCTGTGCTTGGCCCTAGAAAAATACATTAACTATAATATTTTTATATGATTCCTGCATGTAAGTCCAGAGGGAAAAATCATTTTATCATTCAAAGAAAATTAATTCAAACAAGTGTTCATATGAATATTGCATATACTTAGATGAGATATAAAACAAATATTAGAATTGGGATTAAAGTGAAGAATTCTTCAAGTGTAACAGAAAATATAGATGTATGATAGAGGATGATGTGTTAGGCTTATCAGTGTTTACATTTAAATAGTTAGACTCTGGTTACTATTAATGCTTTTTTTATTTTCCATCACTTTTTGAATACTTTGAATGTAATAGGTTACCAAGTTAATAAATATCTTTTTTATAATCATTTTTATGTCTTAAAATTATTTAGATATTATAATTACAAAGGTTGTTAAACATTGCAAAGACATTCACTCATAGGTGATATAAATATGGAAAGTTGTCAGTGGACAAACTGAAGGTAACAATAAAGAAACAAGTTAAAACATTTCTGTTTGCAAGCATTGTAATATAATGATCAGGAAAGCTATAACAAATAAGTAGCATTCATAAAGCTTCCACAAATATGTGAGTGCTAAACTCAAACTATATACTATCTTTTTTTCCTGGTAAGAAAATATCCTAGCAAATTGTTTGTTATTCTATTTAGAACACATTCTCTTCTGGTTGAAGGACAAATTCTGCACTTAAAAATTGCCATTTTGTAAACTATGGCCTTCGACATCAGCAAGTCAGCAAGAAACTTAGTGATGCTCTTTCAAAATCTCAATATATAGATTACCTTTTTTGTTTAGTTTTTTGGTACTGGGGATTGAACTCAGGGGCATTCAACCACTGAGCCACATCCCCAGCCCTATTTTGTATTTTATTTAGAGACAGGGTCTCACTGAATTGCTTCGTGCCTCACCGTTGCTGAGTCAGGCTTTTAACTCATGATATTCCTGCCTCAGCCTCCCAAGTTGCTGTGATTACAGGCGTACGCCACTACGCCTAGCTGGATTACTTTTATATAATAGTTTTTTAGTTCAAGAAATCTACTTTGATATTCAAGCCCATCAATTTCTTTTGAAAATTTGTAATGATTTGAATAAACTAAAGAAATATTCAGACAGATTATGATCACAACAGAATTATAAAAATTTCTTCAACATATGAGAGTTCTAGTAATTCTATGGACTATAAATCATGTTTGGATTTTAGTTTTATAAATATATCAAATAAAAATTTGAGCTACTTTTAAAGGCTTCTATTTTTTTTTTTTTACAAATAACCCAAACCAAACTTATTAATTTTAAATTATAGTACTTGAAATTTTTCTATTTTCTGCCAGCTTGTCATAACTGTTCTGAAGATATACACATTTAATGTATTCTTTTGTTTTAAATAATTAATGCAAGTTTTAAGAAATAATATACTAAGATTTCAAATGCTTCTTAAAACTTTCAGGACCTTTGTAATGATAAGTACATTTTACTATATCTCCAAAATATAAAAGATAAAAAAATTGTGGTTTATATTACTATCTCATAGGCTGATAGTTTTTATGCCTTCCCCTCAGCATTAGCATATATTCTGTGCACACATCTAGAATCTAGAAATAGCAAGGAATTTATTATCATGTAGTATGATTCCTGCTAAATATTCTCAACTAGATCATTATCAATCCCACTTAAAATACTCAAAGAAAATAGTTCCTAAATCACTTCCTTAATATCAACTTTATAAGGTAATGTTTTGTAAAATTTTTTAATCATCTTGGAACAAGAATAGACTAGAAAAATAAATTACAAAATATCTTAAAATTATTAACATTTATGACTAAAATTCTTTGCGAGTATAAATATAGATGCTTATGTTTTAAACATATTGCATGAACTAAAAACAATTTGTGAAATGTTCTACTGAAAATATACAAAAGAAAACAAAAGATATTCAATTTCTTCAAATTTTAAGTTTCAACATACTTTCCATTTGATTCAATCTCTTCAAAGTTGATGATTTTGCATGGGGTTACTTTCTTTTTTGTACGTGTATACTTAGAGAATTAAATAATTGTTCTTCAATGTAGTTTTATACCACATGAAATTAATTATTGTAAGAAAGCAGATACATGTTTATTTAATTTTCCCATGACTTGTATTTCACCACTCAATTTTATAGAACATTCAATAAATTTAGATTGAAATATATCTAATGTTCTAACTCATGAAAATATGGAGAAATGATGTGAAACTGGTGATTGAAGACATCTGTTAGTAGCACAAATGCATTATGTAAAAGGTTTTTTTAAAAAATTACAGTTATTATTTTGAGAATGGTAAATTGAATGGCTGCTAATGAACAGTTCACAGTGAGAGCTGCATATTGCAGTTAGAAATGGGAGAATGGAAATATTTTATGTACTTTGTTTGACATTTCTCTGAACTTTATAAATTTTCCTGAAATATGCTATAATCAGAACTTGCATACCTGGATTGAGGTGAATTTGCTTTTAAAAGTTGTTAATTTTATTTTCACCAAATATTGTATTTAACTTTGTTTAGTGAAAGCAGAGAAGCATTTAAGCTCTAAAAGTGTCTTAAGCCCTATTGCTTTCTGACATTATAACAATGTTAAATCATAAAATTGTTCCTATTAGTAACTGGCTCCTACCTGAGAGGCTTAATATTCCAAAAATGATAGTGTTTTTAATCACACTAGGTGATTTCTAGGTAACAAAGAATAAGTGAGGTTTTAGGAGAGAATTTAAAAGGGAAGTTTTTTTTTTTCTTTTGTAAGTACTATTGGAATTATAGAAGTTCAAATGAAGAACACGATAATTGGAGAAGAGGAGAATGAAAAGAGGAGTTTGGAATAAAATTGAGATTTAGGTAGGTAGAAAGAAGAGCTAGGTAGAGAGAGTATTTCTGAAGTCTCAGACTGATGAGAGTGAGCGCAATATTTTGGAGTCACTGAGTTAAGGTCATAAATGTGGTCAAATCTTCAAAGTTGGGTTGTCATCACTCATTTCACAGAGGGAGGGTGGAGATGGGAAGAGGTTGAGGAAGAAGAGACATAAGTGAGAAGTTAAATAAACCTTTGTCATTTAATTGTGAACTATGGATAGATTTTAAATGACTTATAACTGCAAAGAATATTTGGTAGTTAGTGAATGATGGGATTTAACCTTTTCCGTCCATTGTCACATCCCCAGCTCTGATCTGTACTTAACTAATGTAATCTTCACTATAATAGGGAAAAGAACTACAAAAGAATTTAGTTTTGGTGAGTGTTAAAAGAAGACTAATACAACTCACGTTTATTGATCATTCTTATATAGAAGCCCAATATCAGTATGCTTATGTAATCGAATAGTCACATTCATTAAAATTATATTTATTATTTTTATACTGTATCAAATAAAGATATTTCTAACTGAAACCCTAATATAGAAACCTCTAAAACTTATTGCTGAAAAACTTACTGGTTTGGCTTTTTAGATGTGATTAGATCTAAAAGTGCTAGGTAATTTTTAAATCAACATTTATCTTTTTTTTTAATGTTTGAAATTCTGTAGTCTAGGCTTAAATCTTAATAGATATCTGTCTTTTAAAAATATACCATTTTTTGGATTGATATTTGAAAATCAATGCTGTTTCACAATCATGGTTAGATTTAGGTGGTTTTGTAAGCACATTTTTTTTTCAGAGAGAATAATCTCTAGAGTTTTAAGTTGAGAATTGATTTAAATTTTATTGACTGATTTCTCCCATTTCTATCTGTAACCGTTAAGAATTTGGTATTGATCCAGATCTACTTATATTGATCCTTCATGTTTATATCACAAAACTTATTAAAAGAAATCTGTTAGTCTAGTTTAATTGAAGTTGATGTTTCACTCTGTATATCCAGAATTATGTAAATAATTTTCTGTATTTTGTAATAACAATTTCTTTTAGCAGGTCAGGTTGTTTCTCCTCAGTCTACTCCTGCTTGTGTTGAAAATAAAAATGATGTTAGCAGAGAAAACAGCACTGTTGACTTTAGCAAGGTAAACTTTTCTCTTTCTCTCTCTCATCTAAGAAGTTTGCTCAATTACCGTTAGAAATTACTACCTATTTTAGGAGGTATTGACATAATTTTTTTGCATGCACTTTTTGGTTTTCTTTCAGTCAAAGTTTGGAATTGTTATAGATAATGTTAGCATTAAGTGCACATATATTGTTTTGCTTACTCAAGAAACTGAACATGTGAGTTTTATGCACAATTTTCAGTATTCAGCCACTTGGTATAATGCATTTCTTTCAATAAAAGAAATAATTGGACTTCACAGGGATTTTAACATAAGTTTAATTTGATGTTTAAAAATTTTTACTAGTACTTTTTCAAAATCACTTTTATGATATTTATGTAAAAAACAAATCATATACTATAAAGCTTTACTGTCATTATAATTCAGAGTCATTAGTGTAAGGAAATCCTAGAAGGATATGGTGAAACTGAGCTGTTTTGAATAAAAGCACACTAAAGATGACTGTGTTGATGGATAAATATAATTGGAGACAATTCAAAAGACATCATTTATTTGAATATATTCTAATAAAATAAGGAGTCAGTGAAAATAATGTGATTTAGGTTGGCAAATTCCTGACATTGCATATGTGCCATTGTAAGTTATCAAAACTAACATTCAAAAAGAAAAATTGTAATACATGAAAAATAAGAAGAGCAAACAATGCTCTTTATCTAAGTGGCTGAAACAGTAATAACTGAGTTAATACTTTGATAAAGTCCTTAGTGCTGGCAAAGTTTGTAATAGTGAATGAGTGGTCTGAGATGGGAATGGGAGGCTCCTCGCAATGGAGGAAGTTGACTGAATCAGTTCTGTTTCAGCATTGCTGTGATAATGCCTAAGTGATCTAAGTCTAGTTAAGTGCATGTTCTCCTCTGATGCCTGGTGGAGTCTCATGAGAGCCTGGTATACCAGCTTAAGTCTGTTAATTATGCGTGCAGGGACTGGGAGGCCAGCAAAAGGGGCACACTAGTCCATGTGGGATGAAACAAAGGCATGAAAAAGGACCTCCACACCAGCAAGAGAGAGAGGTGAGGGCTTCCTCGGGCTACTTTTCTACAGTGGTTCAGAGCTCATTTCACTGTATGGAGGCATGTGATTCAAATATTCAGCCAGTTCAAATGTATTCCATCTGCCACTCTAAAAATGATCTTTTAAGGCATTACATCTTCATTCATCTGAAAGTTGGAATAAAATTGTCACAAACTGCTATAACTTAATTTGTGATATTCTTAATTTGAAATAATACCTTAAAAGTCATGACATATAAAATTGATTATTCATTTATGCAAACATTAACAGTATAACAAGGGCATATTTAACATTCTCAAAAATAATGATTATAAACTCTATAGCTCATCCTTTCAAATTAACTACCTTTTAACTTTCTAAAATAATGTAACACTTATACACTGAATTTTTATATATCTCCATATTGGTTTTTGTTATGTGACCTATTTTTACAACCTTCAAAAATGTATCATCACCTATAAAGAATATGAAGATTGACAACTGAAGACAGTAGTCTTATTTTCTATTCTCCTCAAACAGTCGGGACTAGAAAAAAAATAAAAAATAAATGTTTTCCTTTAATCCTCTTCTTCATCATCACATTTCCATTCACTGGTCCATTTAATAGGGAAATTAAATTTTCCAGAGCCCTCAACTTAGTGCCTGTCATTTGTGTTTCTCAGGTTCTTGTCCTTAGAATAGTACATTGGAAAGAAAATAGATTTGAGATCTTGAATCCTGACTCTAGCATTTATAAATTATCTGATCATTGAGAAATTCTCTGAACTCCAGTCTTCTCATGTATAAAATAATAATAATAATAATAATAATAATAATAATAATAATAATACATATCTGTGGTTTTGTTACAAGATTCAATGAGAGAGACAGTGAACCTGGCAGGGAACTGGGCATATAGTAGATGCTCAAGAAAAGTGGCTTCTATTATTATTGTTATATTAATATTAGTAGAAATGGAAGTAACCAAATAAATAACAAACCAGGTTTTAATATTTTGGTAGATGTGCACTCTTTAAGTCTTAAATAAGGCTGGGATGAATGAATTTCACCTACAAGATTCAAAATAATCTAAACCTTTAGTTTTGGGATTAAAAACAAGAGGGTTGGGGTTATAGCTCAGTCGGTAGAGTGCTTGCCTTGCATGCACAAGGCCCTGGGTTCAATCCCCAGCACCACACACACACACACACACACACACACACAAAGAGGAAAAAAATAAGAAAAACAAATAACATCCTTAATTCTATAACCCGGAGGGTTTGGAGAGAACAGAAGTTATCCATCACTATAGAAACAACTTTTAGTGCCAGATTTTACAGGTAGATGAGTTAAGATTTTTATTTTAGCCTAATGATATCAGTTTAAAGTAAATTAATCAAAGCTCAGCTAATATCTAGGTTATTATGTCTATTTAAATATCTTAAGTCTTAATATGTAGATTCTAAACCCTAGTAAAATTCTGAGATGTTAAAAAAAAAAAATGGTGGTTTACTTATTTGCTTCATGTGACCTGACCTTATATTCTATCTACCTTCAATCTACACATTTTTAATTCATCCACGGATAGGACCATCAAATTTATTCATTGAAGAAGTGATTTAGAATATAATCTGAATTGCCAGGTTTTAGCTTTTTCTATAGTGCTTTTAAAAGAATATTTGTCAAAACACTATTTACCTCAGGCTGGGGTTGTGGCTCAATGGTGGAGTGCTTGCCTAGCATGGGTGAGGCACTTGGTTTTATCCTCAGCACCACATAAAAATGAATGAATAAAATAAAGGTATTGTGTCCGTCTACAACTAAAAAAAATTTTTAAACCCCACTATATACCTCTTTCTTTAATAAACTGACAATAGAATATATGTCAGTAGTGTTTCTTTTATTTCAAATAAACCAAATAAGGCTTTATATAATTTAGTTTGGGGATTAAAAAACATCTTTTGCATCTATCTTTAGTTTGTAACACACATTACAAAGAGTTGGATTATTAAATCCTAAAACTATAGGATATTTGAGACTGACAACGAAGCTAAATCCCAGAGAGATTAAGAGAAGGACTCAAGATTGTTGGCTAGTTAGTGTCAAAATAGTGATTCCTCCTCAGATTCTCTTTTGACTTTCTTGTGCTTTCTATAAGGGGCTCAAGATTAAAGCTTTCTTTCCAAATTTCTGCCTAGTTTCCCTTCTTCTGTGAGTGTGGAGCTTGCCTAGATTCTTCTGGTTTTGCCATGGTCTTGTCCAATCTTCTTCCCTACGAACTGTTTTTCATCCATGGCTTACATACCAAATGCCCAGAATAAAGGATCTGTCCCTCAGCATGACAGTGAAGTCTAAAGAGCCCAGAAACATGAGTGGAAATCCAGAAAATAAATCTGAGAAAATACAGCTTCATTCCTTGAATGTTCCATTGGGAGGATCAAAAACTTTCAGAATTTCTTTCTATCCATTTCAAATATTTGAATCCACTTGATAATTAATTGTCTTAAGAATATCAGTCAACTTAGATCCCCAGAGCTGTTTTTAGGTAGCTATAATTTATGGTTCTTCAGATGTGATTTTTTTTGTTTATATTAATAGGTAGGGATATTGCTAAATAAGATATTTTTATGAATCATACATAACACAAATACAAAAATATAGGGCTAGTCCAGGAATAACATAATAATATGACTATTATAACATATAATTTCTTATCCCTGAAATACATGTTTACTCCAAGAATAATATAATGTAATGAATATAATATAGTACACCTAACTATAATTTATTGCATTTCAAAATGAAAGATATACCTGCTAATCTGCAATTAAATTCTGTGTATTTAATGCCTTTTCTAAATAACTGTATCAATGAATGTTTTTAAATCATGTATAAGCACCATAAGTTTTTGAAAACTAAACTATTTTAGCATACTATATACTCTCTGATTTAATTAAGTTTAATCTGTAATAACTCCCTGCCTGAAGCACAGACTTTTATAGGAAAGGCTATGGCATTAATTAAATAATAATTGAGTTTAATGACATTTTTCTAGGTGGAATTTAAATTTCAGGAATTCTTAATATGCCTCATATTCATTACAATTATAGATTTTCTTAAAAAGTTATTTTCTCATTTTAAATTTTGTCCTAGTGTATTAATATTTATCACTGAAACTTCATTTTTACAAGCTCTGAAAGACTTAGGACAACGTATTATGTTTTTCTCATAGGACTAATATGGCAAATCTCCTATTCCCTTCTTAAGATTTTAACAGTATAGTAAAAATGTAAAGCATTATTAATTTGTAGAAGTTTCAATGTGCCTATCAGCTAGAAATATTAAGTATGAAAATCCCATAAAATTAACTTTCTTATTAACTAAATTCCTTTGTCATCTATAAATTAGATTTTATAATAGAAGGTTAAATTCTATAAAAGAAATATATTTACCATGCAATATTCTATATTGTATGATTTACGATAAGTTTATGTAAATAAGCTTATAAATTTATATTTGGAAGTATATTTGTGGGGTAAAAACTTTGGAATTTATGATATTTGTCAAATATTTCTTTTATAAGCAATTTTACTTTGTTAAATCATTCTCCCTTTTCTTAAATAAGATATTGGTTCTATTTGACATTTTTATAAACTAGTACAGATTACTTTTACACTTAATCCTTATATGAAATTAATACTGTACATACTGGATATTTTGTTTTTGAAATCCTTGTCTTACAGAAAGATAATTCATTCTCAACCTACCAAATAGCTTTACTGAAGTCTTAATTTAAGAAAGCAACAGATTTAATATGGTCACTAAAATGTGGCTGTGAATTTTATAAAGTACTCCTAGAAGTTTTAAATATTTTTACCTTCAACTTCTTGGAAAAAGTCCTCAAATTATTAACCAGCAAAACAACTGTCTGGCCTAAAAATATCTTTTCAGCCTCACTCTGTTTGCCAGAGCTCTTTCCTCTCTCTCTCTTGGTTATTCTCACTTTGATCTTTGGCCCTCATTTCATTAACAGGAGAGTATAAAACCAATTACTAGAGAAGATAAACTATTCCCCTAAAAAATCATAGTTCCATAAAAAGCAACTCAAGTGAATAAAAAAAGAAATAGGACTTGTAATTTTACTAAAAAGTCCCTGCTTGGTTTTCACCAAAATCTTTTGTATCATATTTACTCTTAAAGATTTTTACATTCATTTTTCAGACACCACACTTTACTTTTAGCATTTCTTCCTGTTAATGATCACTTTTTTATGTTCATTCAGTCATAGACATCTCATATTTGAAATTCAGCTATGGATGTTTAGCAATGCCTAATGTTGATACTTTTTTTTTCTTGTTTTCTCTATTCTGTTATGTCTAAATTCCTTAATAAGAAATTAAATTGAAGAAGTAGCATGCCAAGTATAAAACATGAATAAGATAGAACAATTAGAATAAAGTTGAAGACTAAAGTCATAATTTATACTGTAAAAAGGAGCATGATTATATTTCTTTTGAAATAGCCATATGTTGAGCATTAATTAATAAAAACGTATTATGTAAAATTAAGACAATCTGGCACAAAATATTGAATCTGTTGACAAATGCTAGTTAATATATGGTTACAGTAAATTTAAGTACATATACTACTCCTCCCAAAATTTAAAGATTGCTGATGTTAAAAAATCTTTTAAAAATAGTGAATAGAAAAATGAAATATTTAGCTCATTGATGACAAAGTAAAGTCATCTACAAGTAAAGAAAAGCATCATGCATGGTGTGGTGGTGCACACCTGTAATTCTAGCTACTTAGAAGGCCAAGGAATGAGGATGGCAAGTTTGAGCCCAGCCTCAGCAATGTAGGGAGATCCTGTCTCAAAATAAATCAAAAGGGCTGGGAAGGTGGGTCAGTGGCAGAGCACCTCTGGGTCTTTTTCCCCTAGTATTAAAAAAAAAAAGAAGAAAATAAAGAAATTTATTATAGAAAAAGGGCGAATGAGATATACATCTGTATTATTTAAATTGTATTTATTGATGGATAATATATATGAAGCAGTGTTCTAAATTATTACTTTCCATGTTGTTCCAATTTTGATTTACCTTCTTTACTTCTTGATGATCACAGGTTGATCTGCATTTTATGAAAAAGATTCCTCCAGGTGCTGAAGCTTCAAACATCTTAGTTGGAGAACTGGAGTTCTTAGATAGAACTGTGGTTGCATTTGTCAGGTTGTCTCCAGCTGTCTTGCTTCAAGGACTGGCTGAAGTCCCAATTCCAACCAGGTATAAAATATCAGAACATCTTTTACATTTTTCTTGAAGCATTTGTGTGTGTGTGTATGTGTGTGTGTGTGTGTGTGTGTGTGTGTGTGAGAGAGAGAGAGAGAGAGAGAGAGAGAGAGAGGATTAAATATAATTTCCTCTTAGAATTTTGATAAGAAACCAACATGTCACCAACAAAACTGTTTCCTGTTTGTAAGAGAGAGAGAAAAATGCTTTAAAAATTATTCTATCCTTTCCTCCTCTTCCTCCTCCTCCAACTTCTATGTTTTATTTTACACATGTTCCTTGTCCCTGGGTACCCTATATATGTAATAATAATAATACAAACCTATTTTACATTTTTTTGGGGAATGACTAAGTGTTAGACTTTTCTCAAAGGTTACATTAAATGGTGTGCTCAAGAAAGAGAGGATTCTGTATAGGAGTGTGGTAAAGCTCAAAAAGATTAAAATTTCCAAGATTTGGTTTGTGCTTGAGTAGGCCTTAAAAATAAATATAAGTGCCATCATTAGGAGTGCTTCTGCCATATTAAAGGTACTGTATATTTCAGTGCTAGGCAGAGTGTGCCTCTCATCCATGGTGTCTGAAGAATCACTAGAAGCAGCATAGTGGAAATATAGTTCACTCTGAATCAAAAAGTACAAGTTCTATTTGACTACCTGAATTTAAAAAAATATTATTATTAGTTTTAGTTGCAATTGGACATAATACCTTTATTTATTTTTATTTTTATGTGGTGTTGGGGATCGAACCCAGTGCCTTGCATGTGCTAGGCGAGCACTCTGCTGCTGAGCCACACCCCAGCCCCTGATTACCTGAATTTGTTTCTTATTTGACTATACATAAATAGCTTAGTGATAATACAAACTAAATTGTGTTATCATTTATCCCTATTTTATAGGCTGTCCCTGGATAAAATTGCATATATATAATAAAATATTGACCTTAACATGCTAGGTTCCTAGCACACAATTATCCAAGGACCTTCTTTTCTTCCCTGCTTGTCCCATCAAATGTGATTCCTAAGGATATATTGTCTTTCACTCTGGTTTTATTCAGCAAAACATGATACCTAAGGTCCCATTTCCAATGTGACTGCTGCTCTTTGTGTGATACCATGACTCCTCAGATGCTATTAGTATTCCTCCTCTTGCAAACATGGAATGCCTAGTCAGGTTAAAATGATGAAAAGTTGAAGTTCTGAGGCAACTAGATTTAGAAAATATATTTCCTCCACAGACCTCTGCCCTTAACTCAAAACACAGCAGATTATATCACTTCATACTTTGAGTACAGATAAATATTCCAGAAACATGGAATAGTGCAGCCAGGAGAGGTCTCATTTTATAAGAGCTCAACTGACTAAATTGGGATTTAATGTTGGAGTGCCTAGTCTCACTCTGTGGTTTTAGGGAGAAAGCTACTGTTTTTATCAGCTTTTCATCATGATTACAACCTTAATGACATAACTTAAAAGGGAGAAGACTTTATTTTGGTACATTGTTTCAGAGGTTTCAGTCCCTAGTCAGTTGGCTCCAAGGCAGAAACATGGCAGGAGGGCAAGGCAGAGGAAAGCTGCTCAGCTTGTGATAGGAGGTAGAGAGGTGTGTGGGTGTGTGTGTGTGTAGGAACCCAGGACAAGATATAGTCTCCAAAATAGTCCCCAAGGGCAAGCCCCCAAAGGCACACTCATTTCTATTAGATCCCACCTACTGTACTTTCCACTACCTCCCTATAGTCCGTTTGAGGTATGCATTCCTTAATGGGTTAACCCACCAATGAGGTCAGAGGCTTCAAGATCCAATCACTTCCCAAAGACTCCACCTCTGAACACTGCTGCATTTGTGACTAAGCCTTCAACACATGAGCTTTTAGGGAATACTTCATATCCAGACTATAACACCTAGTTACCATTCAAGTTATAGAAAAAGTTTCTATTTATCATGGTTGATGGCTTTTTGATATTTCTGAGACATACCAACTTTTATTAAAAAGGAGGAAGGTTGGCAAGCTCATTGGCAGAGTGCTTGTGTGGTATGTGTGAAGCCCTTAATTGAATCTCCAGTACTATACAAACAAACAAACAAACAAACCAGGAAGGGTGAACTCACCATATTAAAGCAGCATCTGATTGGTTGATTAAGGCTGAAATTTCTGTGTACCACTTATAATCAATGCAGAGTTTCTGAGAAACTGGGACTGAGATTCGAGGGATCAAACTTACTTATTGTAGAAATAATATTCTGGCAGTTTAAAATTTCTTTTCAGTTGTCCCAGCAATTTCCACCATTTAGGAAGCTATCTGGTGAACATGAGTAAATGATTGCTGCTTATGATAATGATAATTCCTGTATTTCAAAGAAAAAAATTCCCAGGAGTAGAGAAAAGCAATAATGAGATTATATACCCTCAGTTTGAAAACTGTCAGGTTTAGGTGACCTCATTTCATACTGACATAGCAAAATATGTGCAGTGAACAATGGAGAAAAAATTAGGGGCACTGTGGAGCCATCATAGAAGGAGAGATTCAAAAGACTAGTTAATGGAACTAGAAAAATGGAAGAAGATTAGTTAGACAAAGAGAATAAAGAAAGCCATTCAGGATTCCTAATTATCCTTTCTTAGGAGGACAAAAGGGCACACCATGAATATAAGAGCAACACATAGTAGAATATGTCAAAAAATAAATATTTTAGGACCTTATAAATAGCTCATGGAAACCTGAAAAACAGCAAGATGCACATAGGTTAGGACATTTCTCAAAAGTATTATGATTGATAAAGCTTCTGGCACCACATTCCAATATTAATGTTTTAAATATATAGTGGATTTTTCTATACAGTAGAAATTAACTTGAATTCAGTTACAATTGACATAAAAATTTTGTAAGTTGGATCCTGTAAGGTTGTATAACATGATTTATGTAAAAACATGTACAATCTCTAAAGTCTGCAACTGAATGGAGGATAGAATTACAGTGACTATTTCAGTATACCTTACAAAGCCATTGGTCTTAATTTTTCATATAAACCATTTAACAAATTAACACCAAAGAATTATAATGCAAAATATAGGACATTCTTTAATTTTCACAATTTCCTTGTAGCATTAACCTTCTCATAGATAGGGCAATTACCAGTCCTCCAAAGTCAGAGCATGTATTGATTTCTTTAAAAGCACCGGTTATGATGATGAATTTGCCAGACATTCAACCTTGTTTAGATGGAGTATTATAGTGCAGCTGCTATTTTTATTCTTCTAGCATTGGAATTAATAGAATATTAACTGTTTTCTTCTGCCTAAATGATCTTTGATTTTTAACAATATTTTTTATATTTTTATATATATCTACAGGGTATTAATATTATGTTCTGTCTTTCTTTATACCTTTGTATTATTTTCTAACCCCTTTGAATTATTCTCCATTTTGTATACAAACAAGTTTTTTTCCTTATAATTTGGAAAGGTTTAATGAATTTTACTTTTTCTACCTTTGTCCTCTAAGGATTATAGAATCCTTAAAATTCCTAGGAATGACTGTGTAGGTCAGATAATTCAATGGGGAAATACTGAGATAAAAATGATCGTGTATTCTCATTGCTCAAGGACTTTATGCATAAGAGTCAATCACTGTAAATTGTTTCAAAATAATAATGAACTATGAAAAATTGTGGAACTACTTTACAATGATATTCTCATTTCACTGATTCCACTGGGAGGTGTGGTTCTGTTCTACTAAAAATATTTTTATATTTCTACCCTGAAGCATTTCTCTTTTTTTTCTTCTTAACTACAGATTTTTGTTCATTCTTCTGGGACCCCTGGGAAAGGGTCAACAGTACCATGAGATTGGCAGATCAATTGCAACACTCATGACAGATGAGGTATTTATTCAAGTTTGTTTCACTATCTCCTCTTTCCAGGACAGTTTGCTACAATTCAGATTTCTTTGTACTGAATTTCATTCTATCAGGTATCCATTATCAAATTTCCTTGAGAAAAAATTGTTCAAAAGAGATTATAGATTAACACCCAAGAATATAATATTTTAAAATATCATATTCTAAAGAGAGTTATTTAGTGACAATTATATTGGTTTATATTCCCTTTATAGTACATGTGCTGCCAACGTAAGCATCACTGTTTATCATTGCAGATTTAATTTTGGGAAAAAATAATTTTAAGGTCTAAATGAAAAGCAATGGTGTGTTATTTGAATAGTATACATAACACCAAAAAGCCCTGCAACATCTGTCATTTTTCTGCAGTTACTTTACATATATGAAGATGTTTTAAGAAACTTTTTGAACTATTAGAGGCCCTATAGATAGATTTTCAAGAGGCTTGTTATCCCTGTCATAGAGTGCTCAATTTTTTTCTGTGTGGAAAAAAAATTGTGTGTAAATTTCTTTTTTGGACTAGAAAAAGCTTTCATCAACTTCTCAAAGAGATGTATGTCTCAAAAAGTAAGATCTTAAAATAAGAACATAAAAAGTCATATGATATAACTTTTCTTTGACTTCTATTCCCCACACAGTATGGAAATTTGTTCTTATTGTTAAAGGAAAGAGCAGATGGGAAAGATCACAGAAGGGGCATTAATTCAGTACTAAATGAACAAATGGGATTATATACTATCTAGAATATCATCTAAATAATATAATAATGTGTTTATTGGAATACAGGGATGCAAATACTTGAAAATTCTATAAAAGGAGCCAATTAGTATTGTATATTACTTTTCCTAACCTTATGAAATTGGAAAAATTGAACTTATGTTTGGGGTTTTACATTATAAGCTTTTCTCTCTGTTCAAATTAAGTTTTATATGAATTAATGATGTAAATTTATACATTGGCAACTAAAAGCTTGGAAAAACTTTTAAAAATCAATTTTCTAAAAAAGCCAATTTAATGATTGTATTTGTTGCTTATGGTTCCTATAAAAAATTGCCATGAACTGGATGGCTTAAAACAAGTAATTTGTTTTCTACTGTTTTTTTTTTTTTTTTTTTTTTTGAGGCCATAAATATGAAGTTCACATGTCAGCAGAACCACACTCCCGTATAAGTCTCTAGGGGAGGGTCCTTCTTTATCTCTTCCATTTCTGGTGACTCCTGCTATTCCTTGGCTTATGGCAGAACTTCCATATCTGTCTCTACATTCATGGGCTTTCCCCCCATGTCTCTATGTCTTCCCATTTTCTGTTATCAATGACATCTGACATTGGATTTAGGGCCCACCTAGGTCTAAGATGACTTCATCTTGAGATCTTTACCTTTAAATTTAAATTTCATCTTGAGATTCTTACCTGTAAATTCTATCTTCAATAACCCTTATTTCTATTGGTAGAACTCTCTGAGAAAACTCATAGTATCTCAACTTTTAGTGTTTCCAAACACTAAATATTTTGCAGTATTGTTAAATAAATAATATTGTGATTTGTGTTTTATAAATTAAGTGTATTATCACTTTCATGAACATTAAAATATTTCATGTTTTATTATGTTTTGGACAGCATTTCTCTCCAACTAAGACATTTAGGTCACTACATAAGAGAGCTGTGAGGTATGCCACATTTTATAATATGAGAGGAGTGTAGTATATCCTGAAAGGCTCAGATATAGTCTTTTTAGTTCTCATCTTCCTTTTCCCCAAGTGTGAATCAAAATTTTCTCAAGAAGAAAATGTTGGTTCTGAACAACAGGGAAACACTCATGTTTAATTTTAGATTTAGAATGAGATCAGAGAAGGGGCTTCCTCCAGTTTCCTTGATTGATGAGACTACCTAATTTGAGAACATACATTAGCCATCTAATGAAGACTGGAAATGAATCCTTTAGGCTTGAAAGTTTTGAATTTAGCTTTAGGAAAATTTGTAATTCTTTGTGTGTACTGGCATAAAGAAGCAGAAAGCCCAACAGAAAATTACCCATAACAATAAGAATTATTAATTATACCAGGGCATGTAAATTGAATAGAATATTGATTGAATATAAAAAACCTGTTTGAATACATTTATTCATTTGTTTATTTTAGTACTGGGAACCAAACCCCAGGTCTGACACATGTAAGGCTAGCATTTTATCACTGACCAATATCCTCTGCTCTTAGTATGTTTAAAATACTTTTAAAAAGAAAAACAATGGGTTATTGTTCAAAGTCCAGGTGCTTATTTAATTGCTTTGAAGTCTATAATAATTTAATCATTAATAATGAAACTGAATATGTTGATTTATATAGTTAACTTGATAAGAAAATGATTAGTTGTATTATAAAACTGTAAATCCTGTGAAAGCAGTAAAAGCTGATTTTGCCAGAGATCAAATAAAGACTTGTTGAAGTGAACTTCATCCTTTTCTTTTTTTCCCTTTGTCTGTATTGGGAGGTTCTGATAGGTAGAACATATCTTTTATATTTTCAAATACTTTTGTATTTTCAGACTCAGCATAGATCCCTGTGTCAGGGGTCAATAATTTTTTTTTGGAAAAGAACTAATTATTTTGTTTTGTATCTCTGTCATCATGTATATCTAAAAAGAATATTTTGATATTCTTTTCAACAAAACATTTATGAAAATTAAATTCCTAGTTATACGTTTGTTAAAAAAATAAAAAGAACAAATTAAAAAATTTAAAATGAATCAATATTGTACAACTCATCCTGTCAATATCTTGAATCAATAATAATCACTTTCTTCATTGCTGTTGAGCTTTACTAGAGAATATCAAATGATTGTGCTTATCAGCACTGCTGCCCATTTGTTCATCCCTTTACATTTGAAAATATTAAGAACCTGAAAAGCTATTATGAATATAGATATGTTGTTACGTATCATAATAGAACTTAAAACTGAGAAATTTTAAAAATATGCATTTTAAAATCTATTTTAAAATAACAGTAAAGCCATTATATATTAACATAACAGTTTTATGAAAACCACAGCAAACGGAAAACCAAAAGTATTTTCTACTAAAAATGGTATAGTTTTGCCTTTTTTGTTCTGGATTTTCAAACTAATAGTTTTCTTTCTTTCTTAGATCTCAAATCAACACTGGCTCTGTGCAGTCAGCAAACATGCCCAACACATGGTAGCTACTTAAAATATATGTATGAAATGAATATCCGGGTCGCTCCTATCCTAAAAGTAAATGTCTTACTGCTTAATAGTTTCTAGCATTGAAGAAGTGTTGTCAAAATCTGACTCTTGAGAGTTTTGAAACAGCAGTGTGTACTTGGTCATGAATATTTTAGCTTCATCTAACATATTGCAGTCTGATATTTGCTACTAACACTCTACTGAAACTACTCCCAGTCAGGTCACCATTTACTAATATACTATTGAATGTTCAGATTGATGTTGAATACCACTTTTTTCTTGTCTTATATTTCCCCCATGAAAAGGAGTTAAAATTTATTGTATGCTTTGTTTTGATACTAAATGTCTGAAATGTTACTGTTTACCTCAAAGTTATCAATTATCCTGCTACATTGTGTTTATTGAGCTTTAATATGTTTTTTTCAGCATATCTGAGATTGCTTTATGTGTGATATGTGGGTAGAAATATAGTTTCATTTTGGATAGATTAGCAATTGGCTCAGTACCATTAATTGACTAGTGTGTCATTTTTTTTGCAATCCCTGCCTTTCAAAAAATCTACTTTGATGCTAATGTCACACTGTTTTACATATAACAACCTTATAAAGAGTTTTGAACTCTAGTAAAACCAGTCTCTGTGTTCCTCATTAATTTGTTTGACAAGTATATATTGGATAAATATTTATCAGGCATTCTGACAGAGATGGTGGGTGAACAAAATGATAGAAGTGAACAAAATGGATAGAAGTGAACAAAATGGATAAAAGCCTTTTCTTTTATTAAGCCAATGGTCTAGTGGAAAGGCAGACCAACATAGAACTAAAACATATGGCATATGGAAGTAAACACTATGGAGGGAGGGACGGGAGATAGAATTGGGTGGAAAGTGGCACCAGTTTAAATGGTCAGAGAATAACTTACTGAAGAGACATTTCAACCAAGAACCTAAAGGAGGAAAGAGAGCAGCCTGTGCAGACAGCTATGGGAAGAGTGTTTCAAGAAAAAAATAAACAATGGCAAAGGCTTTGAGGAAATAACAGGTGAAAGCAAGGAGGACAAAATGGCTGGGAAGGAGTGAGGAAGGTAAAGGGCAGCAGGCATGAAGTCAGGAGGGCAGCGGGGGCAGTCTGCATAGGCATTTGTGGGTCACAAAGGACACTGAGTTGGGAAGCTAATGGAGTGTTTTGAGTAGAGAATTATACTTTGTAGTCATCCTTGACTCCTCTATTTCTTTAACACCCTAAATACAATCTGTCAGTAAAGCTTCCTGGTTGTGCTTTCACAGTGTAAAAGCACAGAATTCCACTACTTCCCACTTTCTGCTCTATTATAGTCTAGTTTTCATCATCACTTGGTCCATGTCACTGTTATTATTCTTTTATGAAAGAGCCTCCTTGCTGTTTTTTCTGTACTTGTTTCACTTCATTTTCTTATCAATGCAAAAACTCGAATAATCCCTCCTCTGTTAGAGACCCTTGAGTGAGTGGTTCCCTATGTCACTGGGTCAAAGTTCTTATGTTGACCTACAAAGTCCCGCAGGGCTTTAAAAATATTGTTGTTGTTATTATTATTAATTATTAATTATTATTATTATTATTATTATTATTATTATTGTACTGGGGACTGAACCAGGGTCATTCTACCACTGAGCTACATCTCTAGTTCTTTTTATTTTATTTCATTATTTTGAGGATCTTGCCTAGTGATTGAGACTGGCCTTGAACTTGTGATCTTCCTGCTTCAGCCTAGCTGGGATTACAGGCATGTGCCACCATGCCCCTGCTAATCCTGCAGAACTTTGCCTCTTCCACTTTATGTCTCAATCCTACTATTTCCCTCTTGCTTGTATCAGCCCCAAGAATTGGCCTCTTTGTTCCTTAACACGCTTTTTAAAATTTCAGCATTGCCTAGTCATTTCCTTATTCCCCTTTGCTGTTTGTCCACAGCACTTGCCATTATCCATCAAAATTTGTTTATGTTATTTATTTTCCTTCTCCCCCTCACTAGAATTTAAACTCCATACAACATGGATTTTTATTGGTTTGTTCACCTAACACCTAAAGAGTTCGGATAAATCTTTATTCAATGAAATTTCAAAGTTTGTTTGAAAAGCAAAAACAGACATTAAATTACTAAATACACAGTTAACAATAAATTCTACTAGATCATTATAATTACAGAGAAAGCTATCAAAAAGGAAGAAGTATTATGAGAGTATTTAAAAAAATGTCTAATTTTGTCTGAGAGGGGATCAAGAAAGGCTTCTCTGAGAAGTCAGATGTGTGTGTGTGCCCTTAGATCTGTTAGACAAAGAGAAGGAAGAAGAGCAATTCAAAGTAATTAAGTTACTTGGGAAATTGGCACATACTATTTATAATTTAAAATCAAATAAAGAGTAGTATCTATCTTTGAGGAGTTTTAAATAATAGGAAATCAGCTGCTTTGGACATTCATCTGTCTAAAGCAGTATATAGGATCATGTGACCTCTTGAAGCAATTTTTTAATTGAGTGAGATCATATAAAGATCTCAAAAGAGCTGATAGTAGCAAGAAAAGAAAGAAAAGAAGAGCAGCTAAATTCTCATTAAAGATTATGAACATTTGCAATTTATAAGTGTTCAGATTGGATTTTAGGGCCAGATAAAGATCTTTATGTGTGAGTATTTGTAGCTTATACAAGCACTTTGAGTTGGGAAACAAAATGATAGTCTGAGCCATAAAAACAGTGTCTTGGGGCAAGGAATTCTGTGTTTTTATATTTTAAAAATCTCTTTCTCAAAATATAGCTAAGCCCTTTATATAACTTGATGTTTTCATATCACACTAAGTGAAGACTATATATTTATCACACCAATGATGTTTTGTGAAGTGTTATTAGATGGAAAGTCAAGAAATAGCCTTTAAAACTGATCAGGATCATCCAGTCAGCAGTTTAGATTGAGTGTCCAACCAGAAATTGAAACAAATGGTCTGAAAGTGGAATAGAATATTTGAAGCAGAATTTTCTTTTCTTTTTTATATAGTGTGTAGCTTTTCAGATTGGATTTTTTTACTAAATAATATTCATTTAAATTTCTTACCTGTCTTTTGGGAACATGATATCTTATTTCTTTTGAGCACTGAATAATATTTTATTGTCTAAATGCATCACAGTTTACCTGTTCACCTACTTAAGGACATCTTGGTAGCTTCCAAGTTTTTGAAATTAGGAATAAAGTTGTTATAAACACCTTTGTGCTGTTTTGTGCAAATAAAAGTTTTGAATTTATTTAGGTCAATACAAAGAAGCGCAATTGCTGGGTCATGTGTAAAAGCATGATTAGTTTCTTAAGGAAGTGTGCCACATGGCTCCAAAGGTAGCTGGACCATTTTACATTTCAAACATTGATTGAAATTGCGTGTAGTTCCACATCCTTGCCAGTATTTAATGTTTTGGAATTTAACCACTCTGGACTGTATATAGTGGTATATCATTGTTTAAGTTTGCAATTTTTTAATGTCAAACATTTTCTCATTTGCTCATGTGTCATTTGTATGTATCCATATTAAGACGCTTGCTCAGATGTTTGCCCATTTTTTAGGCTGTTTTCTTATTGTTGAGTTTTAAGAGTTCTTATACAGTTTACACAATAGTCCTTATTGAAATACGTTCTTTGCAAATGTTTTCTATCAGTCTGTGGTTTGTCTTCTCTGTTTTCTGATAGTATATTTAAAAAATACTGAATTCTTTTTTTTATATGACAGCAGAATGCATTACAATTCTTATTACACATATACAGCATAATTTTTCATATCTCTGGTTGTATACAAAGTATATTCACACCAATTCGTGTCTTCATACATGTACTATGGATAATAATGATCATCAGATTCCACCATCATTTCTAACCCCTCCTCCCTTCCTTCCCCTCCAATCCCTCTGCCCTATCTAGAGTTCATCTATTCTTCCCATGTTCCCTCTCCCTATCCCACTATGAATCAGCCTCCTTATATCAAAGAAAACATTTGGCATTTGTTTTTTGGGGATTGGCTAACTTCAGGTCTTTGCTGTAATAGCTACTGACTGAAACCTTCCTTAACACTCTTTTTAAAATTTCAGCATCCCCTAGTCATTTCCTTATTCCCCTTTGCTGTTTGTCCACAGCACTTGCCATTGAGTAGCATTGAATATTTAGTCACTTTAATACATACCAGGAAAAAATAATATAGGAATCCCTAACCTCAAATATTCTGTTTTTTTCATGTGTAAAATGCAAAAAATTATCAGAAGTGTTTATCTTATTTTTAGTGTAAAAGAATTTGTCCAGTTTCTCCTTATTTTTTCTTTTCTCACTTGTGTTGAGTGTATTGTCCTGTATGTCAGTCAGGAGGAGCTGGGTTATGCTGAGGGAAAAGCCAACTAAAATCTTAGTGTCTTAAAACAGCAGACGTTACATGGTGCTGAATGGCCATCACAGGCTGGCAGTGGGGTTCTGCTGATTAGTCACTCGGGCACTCAGGCTCATAGAAACTCAACCTGGACCTGTGTTTTTTAGTTCCTAATCAGACAGAGGTAATGCAATATGTCACATACTGGTGCTCATAACTTCTAGTCAAAGGTGACATTTGTGCACCTAAATTGACCACATCTAATCCAAAAGACAAGAAGGCAAAAAAGTCTAATCCTACTGTGTGTCTCAAAGAGGGCTTGGAAGATCTGTGAACAGCCAAAATGACTGCACATGTATGGGCAGGCTGAAAATATAACTCAATCTTTGAATGAAAAATAGTTTCTGTACTTTTTAAATATACAGCCAGAAAGTACTAATTTATAACATTATTATTTTCAAAATTGAATAAAATTAACCTTTTAAATTAGTTTATGTATATCAGGATATAATTATAATATTTCTAATACAGTTTACAAATTTTATTCTCTATTTTTAAGCAAGAACTTTCTCCACCAAGTTTGACTTACCCACATATAAATAACCTTTATGTAGCTTAAATTTTTAACTCTAGTTTAATGAGTTTTCATTTGTTTTCCTTTTCCTTTCCCTTACTCCTCACCTCCAGAAATTTCACCACTCACACTAGCATCCAGAGAAAAATAGTGTGGAATCTGTGTGGAATCATAAAATAATGTATAATATTTTACATTAGAGTGAGAGCTGCCAATTTCTTCAAAATGTTATTTATAATCACAAGTGGGATCCTGGGAAATGAAAATACTAAAATCATTAAGATGTTTATGATTTTTAAACTACAAGTGGTATTTCCTTCTACAGGTCTTTCATGATGTTGCTTACAAAGCCAAAGATCGCAATGACTTGGTATCAGGGATAGATGAATTTCTGGATCAGGTTACAGTTCTCCCTCCTGGAGAGTGGGACCCCAGCATTCGAATAGAGCCTCCCAAGAATGTTCCTTCACAGGTATGTATATTTGAAAACACTCTTTAAAATGTCATTATTTTGTTTTCCTTTAAATATATGTCCTAAAATAATATAACCCTTCAGAAAGATTCAAATGGTTTAAATTATTACCTCTAAGATAGCTGAAGCATGAATTTACAAAAGCTTTCTTGATACTATTCTGCAGAAATTTGGCATTTCGAAGACAAGCCACTAAATCAGTCTCATGCTCCTGGAAAGGGATTTTTACATGGGAAGAAAATTAAAATTTTAATGACAACATAAAATATGGCATGGGATAAAGCTTACTAGAGTCCTTTGGGGTTCTGGATATATTACTTTGAATTTGGCAATTATTAGGAAAATTTCAAGGCATGCATGGCTTAATGATTTTATACAGAAAACTTCCTGTTACTACTAGCCACAGTGAAAATTGGGAAGAATTTTTTAGTGTAATTCTTATATTTGTATTACTTTTATGTAGATGTGTGATATAAAAGTTGTAAAATTTTTGCCTACAAAATTTGAATATGTATTTTATCCATCATACATTCCAGAAAGATATTGCTATTGTTTGGGTCATTTTTTATCATTTTTTATTATAGGCATGACTGTTGAGAGTGGTAGCCAAATGTTTACAAGTCTCCCTCCTCATATTGCCACCTATTTCCTAGGGGATAAGCCTTTCCAATAACCCCAACAATATCCTTTTTCTCTGCCTTGCCTTTGGTTCTTGCCCTGAGGGAGTCCCGCCTGGTCTGACTTGCTGCTCTAGTTCAAGTGACAGATGGCCTGACTGACACAGTCTTGGGTTAGTCAGAATTGGGCAAATGAGCAGGTGTATCACTCAACAATGAATATGTATAAAGGTCATCTTGATTTTACTATCAATTTAAAGAAAATATATTAATATTTATCCCTATATTTTTATTCTGAAGTCATTCTATAATTATTAAAGACTATTCACTTTCCTTTACAATATCATTTTTATGATTTTATAACTGCTATTACATAGTTTCAGTTGCTCTACTACTAAAATAAAAGCAGTTTCTTAAAGAATAATTGTAAGGATTGCCTTTTTCTGTGTTGTATACATCTTCCCACTAATGATTTGGGAAAGGCAAGATTATGCTCTCTGAGTTAATTAAAAAAACTCTTTAATTGATGTCATTTGGATAAATTCGGTGAAAATATAAAAGCATGGAAAATGTGACTTTAAAAGTCACTGAAACACCAGTTAGTTACTCAAACATTAAAGTTGAAGTAAAATGGTTTTTTTTTAATACCCTATTTTTGAGGAATGATGTGTTTGAGGCAAGTCAAGAATGGGAGGTCTGTACTTTCCATTATTTGTATTGATAAAATACAAATTAATTAGTAAATTCTGAGTATTGAGAGGCAAAAGTTCAAAGAACATTGAATTAAGAATCCAGACATCTGGGTTCTGCCATTATTCATTCGTCTGACCTTGAACAAATACTTTATTTTCTGATCTTCTGTTATCAGTGCTGCCCAGCAGAACTTTCTGCAATGATGGAAATGTTCTAAATCTATGCTACCGAATAACCAAGCCATTATTGAGCACTAAAATTGTAGCTCCTGCAACTGAAGAACAGAATTTTTATTTAATTTAACTTAAATTCATATAGACATGTGGTTAGTGGCTAACTTATTACACAGCAAAATTCTATATAATGAGTTTGAATCAGAAATACTCTGAATGCTTCATTTCAATGTTAATATTTTCAAAGGCATGTTATATTTATGTAATCAATAATATGAATCTGTGCTTTCTTCTATTAGATGTAGTAACATGAATGAACATATATTAAGCACCCTGACTTCATACTCATTCTGATAATATTTTCCCTGATGGAAAAAATTTCTATAGTTTTTATTCTTTTGAAATGTGCAAATCACAGCATCTTAAATACTTTTTTTCATTCAGTTAAAAGAAGAATAAACTGCCACCTCAAAGAATAACTCTGAAAATATTCATTAGAACTTTGTGTCAGTCACTCTGATTCCCTTTTATGTACCCAAAACTTTTGTATTTTCTCATGCCATGTACTTGCTTGTCAAAATCACAATCCTGTGAGAATCTTTACTTTGTATCTGCACAAAATAGCTGAAGCTGAAGGAAAATGTATACATTATTTCAAGACCACAACCTCAATAGGACTGTTAATGTTGCAAGTTTATCATACTTGTCTTCTCAAGTCCAATCTTTCTCTTTAGATGATGATTTCACAACTGTTCTCTCCTCAAACCTTCATCATATCTTTCCTGACCCTCACTCTCATATGTTGACTTGCTTTTTCCTGAGAAATTAAAGAAAACCAGAAAGGATTTTCCAATGACCCCTGCCATCACACTTAACCTGTATGCCAGCAGTTGTATCCACAAGTGCTTCCATCTTACTCCTGGGGAACTATTTGAAGCCAGCCTTCTACTTGTGCATTAGATCCTATCTCTTCACATCTATTCAAGGACATTACCATTATCTTTCTCCTCTATATCATGAATAATTTTGTTCTGTGTTACATCATTTTATTAGCATACAGTATACTGTTAACTTGCCAATCTTAAAAAAATAACTATTGATAACACTTACCACTACCTCTGCCAGTAAGTCACATTTCTTGTTTATCTTTGCAACAGAATGTCACAGAAGAGTTCTTTGTACCACCTGCCTGAAATTCCTCTCCTCCAAGTCTCTCTCAACATCTACTCCAATAAAACTCTTGCCCCCTGCTGCCCTGACTTCACTTAAATACTTAACATGATGGTCACCAATGATCTCCATAATGCTAAATCCCTTGGTCAACTCTCAGTTCACATTTTATTTAACCTGTCAACTAATAGGATTTGACAGAGTTGACGATGATTTTTTCCCTTGGCAGATTTGCTTGACTCCCCAATCATCACACTCTTAGTTTCCTACAATCCCATTGAGCACTCCTTCTCAGACCCCTTCTCTGTTTCTTCTTCTCTCTGATTTTTTTTAATGTTGAAATGACGCAAGGCTCAGACTTTAATCATCTTCTCTTTTCTGTCTACATTCTCATGGGGATATCATCTTATCTTAGAGTCTTAAACTTTCCTGAAATTAATTTTCCACCCTGCACTAGAGTGTTATTATCCAACTGCCTATCATGTGACTCTATTTCAGTGTCTTCTATATATCTACAGGTTAACATGTTGAAAGTTTGAACTGATTTGTCCATTGCCATGTTTCTATACCTATATACATCTTTGAATTTATGATTTTAGAAAAAGACAATATAATGTTTCCCAAAGTATATAAAAACCACTGATATTTTCTCAGAACCTGTTGCATTCACACATCTCCACCTTGGTTAACTACTAACTACATCCTTAGCATTGATCAGGCTAAAATCATCAATTCTTTTTTTCTTATACCAGACTTCTATTCTGTCAGGAAATTCTATTGCCTTAACAT
This sequence comes from Callospermophilus lateralis, assembly GCF_048772815.1. Classification (NCBI taxonomy): domain Eukaryota; kingdom Metazoa; phylum Chordata; class Mammalia; order Rodentia; family Sciuridae; genus Callospermophilus; species Callospermophilus lateralis. Next base: position 68,009,575 of record NC_135313.1, on the reverse strand, counting down.
TCAACATTTATCCATAATTATGTTATTTTTCACTACTACTACTGCTACAACCTTGATTCATCCTGCCATCACCTCCTGGATTACTGAAATAACCACCTAACTGGTTGGCTCATTGTTTCATCCCTGGGCTTCTAGAATCTGTTCTTGACATAGCAGCCAAAGTAACTTAAATTCTGTTATGCCACTCCTTTCCTCAAATGTTCATTTCACTGAGAATAAGAGCCAGACCATTATAATGGACAATAATATACACTATCTGTCTTCTCTTTACATCTGAAATGTCTTTCTGCCACTTTTTTCTTTTCTCATTTCTCTCAACCAACAAAATCTCCTTGCTCCTGTTCTTCAAGCTCTCCAGCCACTCTCCCCATTATGACTGCCCCACTGGCTATTATTTTATCTGGATATCTCCTGGTTATCTCATGGCTAATGCCCTTATCTCCTTCAAGTTCTTCACAAATGAGCCTTTGTCACCAAGCCTGCCTGACCCCTCTACTTATTATAGCCAAACTTTCACCTACCTACCACATACCCCAGACTCCCCCAACTCTGCCCTATATGTTTCTTCTTTCATAGCTCTTGCTTTCTAACACACAGTAGAATTAATTTACTCATTTAATTTTTTGTCTGCCTTTCCATAAGAATATAAGCTCCATAGACCCAATTTGTCCACTGGTATATTCCAAGGGCCTAGCATATTTTTGAAATATCAAAATACTTCTGTTTCAGATCATTTAACATTTTCTGTATTTCCTTCAGAATAAGTATTGGTATTATTCATACACATTACATTTTTTCAAATGCCATTTTCCTTTCTCTTTGAGGAAACATGTACTTTAGAATGGTTAATATCTTTCATGATTTATCATTTATTTTCATCAATGTATGGCTTTTTAAAAACTGTAAAACGATGATTTAACTTATCCAGAAGGGATATTTTCCCAGAAGACCAAATATTATCACTTGCTTTCTAATACTGGTGGGTGCTATGGAAAATTTCCCTAGGTAATTAGGAAGTAGATCTTGAGGACCACTTTTACATCCCTTTGTTCTGTATTATATCTTTTTTTATTACCATATAACAGACTATCAACTCGCTAATCTTAAATATATCCTATTTACCTGTGAAGACATTTTCATCAGTTGATAGATATTTTATATTCATACTTTAGTCTCATTATATCTATTCATATGCCCAGGGAAAATGTAAAAATATTAAGCAATGAACTGTTCTCTATTGTGCTCATTACAAAAATCTGTTTTTCTCATGTTTTAAACATGAACCATTCTAAATTTCCCATTGTGCATAGACCAGTTGATAAGTCACTTTTGTGCTTCACATTTATACCATTTTGGAATGGCATTCAAGTACAATTTTTAATTGTACCACTTAATTTTTTAAAACTATCTTTTCAAGTGCTTTTGAACTCATTGGTGTACTGTACATGGTGGGATTATGTATAGGGCATTCCAGTTTTTTTTTTTTTTATTTTTCTCCCTGATAAAGGTGGGTGGAATAAATTTAAGGGAAAATAACACATAAACTTCCATTAATTTGTCACTGGTTCAATTAGATGCTTTCTTTTGTAATAATGTTTGGGTATATGAGTCAGAAAGCCTTATCAATTATTCCTTGGGTACAAAGATATTAGCTGGAATTAAGGAGGGAAATACAATTTAAAATTAACAGATAGTAGTGTTTATTGGACAAACTATGCCATGCATAGAACACCACCATGCCTAACACCTTCTTACTCTAGCCTACCCTATCAACCTGTCTTTCTCTTTTTCCAGTATTTCACTTTTCTTTGTAGCTCCTGTATTTACCTCATGTTACAAGTTTATCGTATACCCATCAATAGAATGCTTTTTATTTTAGTTTTTTCCTTCATCTGCCTCTTCTACCTCTGCCTCCTTCTTTTCTCTCTTTCCTTTTATGGTCTGGGGATCAAACCCAGGAAAATGGGCATGCTAGGTGAGTATTTTACCCCTGAGCTATATCCATAGCTCTTAGGATGTCTTTTCTTGTTTACCTTTGCATCTCTAGTGTTAATAACAATGAATGACACACATTAGCACAGAATATACATTAATGGAAAGAATAAATAATTGCCCATTACCTCATTTAATTCTCTCAGTGATACTATAAGATAGATATTATTGTTACCACCAATAAATAGAGGAGGGAACTAAATCTTAAGGAGGCTAGATAACTTCTCAGAGGTCAAGCAGACTATAAGTCATACAACCTGTGTTCTTAGCCACTCTGCTTATTGCTTCAAGGAAAAAAAAATACTGTTATTTGCAATTAACACCTGGAATTAAAACAAAACAAAACAAACAACAAAAACAAAAACTTCCTGCAGGAGAAGAGGAAGATTCCTGCTGTACCAAATGGAACAGCAGCTCATGGGGAACCTGAGCCTCACGGGGGACATAGTGGACCTGAACTCCAGCGAACTGGAAGGTGAGTGAAAATCACTTGTATGGGACTTCAAGGAGCAAATGACATATCATTCTTGTCTGTCAGGAATTGTTATTTTGAGATCTAATTTATTTCATACTTTTAGTACTATTTGGGGGTGAAAATGTCAATTATTTGATTTCTCTGAAGTTTCTAATGATTATCATTAGTGTTAAATCAGAACAATGGATACACCATCTCATTTTATCTTACCTAGTCTTTCATTTTGCTGTGCATATGCATTCACAGATCCTGTGAATGAATAAGAAAACTGTCAATTGACTCTTCCAAAAGAGCTTGTTGAAAGCTTCAAGTTCAAGATGGAAATGAAACTAAATACCAATAATTCAGTCTTGTAGACCTTATCTCATTAAATGCAAGCAGGATGTATATAATGGTACTTGTTATTTTTATGGCTGTGATTTGAAAGAGCTATATGATTTATTTTTCTAATCACACATCTTTGAAGAGATGAAAGCTTCAATTTATTTCATAAAATGGTGCTTTATGTTTTTTTGACAGCTTGTCTCTCTCCAAGCAATGTGTGAGCAGAAAATCAGAAACCCTTGGGTGGGTCTGTCTTCAGGGAATTTGTGTGTACAGCCTCCACTATAATTAAAGGCAATTGCAGAGGCCCCACAGGACTCGTGCCCCCGCCCCTCAAGGCCATTTTCTGTACTGCTTGCAATGTGTCCTCTAAGCTGGCTTTCCAGTTCCTGACGACTCTGTGCATCTTAATTCTCCTGTGTTCTTTCCCTTCATCTATGTTTTGTCTCTGAGGAAATGTCCTTTAACATCTTCCTTAGGCTCGATACCTAATTTGAGATGGTTTAATTTTTTTTCTTTCTCCCGTCAGTGGAAGCTTTGTAACTCATTCTGTTCACTTTCATACTTTCAAATGCAGTCCTTTTATTTTTGGTGGTATTTTTTTCTTTCTCTCTCAGGTGTAACATACCACTTAGCTTAGATATTTTTTCGAGTTCACTTTTCCTTACTGCTTCCTAAATCCTCCCAGGTCACCAATATCCGGTATCTTCGCTTCTCCAGAGTTCTTCCACAGATTCTGTTGCTGACATGACTTGAAGTATCCATTACTCATCTGCTCTCCTGGAGTTGCTGGTGTACATCTGGGCTGCTCTTGCACTGTTCTCTGTAATGAATTCCCACTTCTGGATTTAGATTTTTAAAGCTAAAAGCACATTTATTACAGTTATTTAATAGCTAGTCAGACTAATGTATGCTCTAATAAGTAATTAATTAGAAGCCAATGGTATAATATAAATAGCTATAAATAATATCAAATAGCTATATATTAATTACTAATTAATAGCTTATAACCACCTCAAAATCTTTTTTGGGATTAGGTAGCATATAAATCATAAATGAATGCATAGTCTAGTAGAGTAACGCTGTTTGAACTGTGACTTAAAGAATTCAGAAATTTTTAAAAATTACTCAAAATTAAATATGCATATATTTTGACAGACACAGGCAGAGGAACCAAAGGTGAGCTTTTTATGTGTATAAATTTCACAGACAAGCTTCTCTGAGTTTCCAATGTTCTTTTTTTTTTTTCTCAATTAAAACTTTATTCTTTTCAACCCTCTTCTGATGGAAGAAATCACTAGGAAAGCAGTAATTCTGTGCTCACATAATCATAAAATAGTTATTAATATGAAACTATTTGCTTACATCAGGTCAAGGAAGTTAGAGAAAATAGTCAAATTTTCAGTAATTCTGAATATATACATCTTCCAAGGCCAACTAGAATTTACTTCTCAAGAGAACAATTACTTTTGAGATGATTCTAAGACTGCCAAATGAATAATCCTAGTCATAAAATGAATAACAAAAGTTTGACATTTTTGTATGATCCAAGTATATTTAGCATACTGACATAACTTTGGAATATAATGAGGTTTTTCACCATAAATTTTCATGTGGAAACTTCAATGTGGTTTTACTCAGTTTACTATCACATCTTTATTCCATGAAGCACACAGATCTTTCAGCAATCAATGTTAAGTCTGAATATCATTATTAAATTTCAAAGAATTAAAATACCTAACATTAATATTTATTAGTGTTCTCATTCCTAATAGAGTAAAAAAATATAGTTCTCAACTTTAAGCATCATTTCATAATTTAATAGTCCCTTGCCAAAAATTTTTTATTAAGTGTTCCAGTGTGGGTTTGGGGTATATTTGTATGGAATTATACCTACTGGGATCTTGATTGATGTTGGGACATGTTCAGGCAATAGTGGATCAAAATTATATTTATCCAGTTCAGTTATTATCAGTTTGTCCTTTAGTTTCCTAAAAATACCAACAACCCTTGAATCTATCTGTCTCTACTAAGTATTACTGTTATGCACAACACAAGGCCATTTAGATGTCTGTTTGGAACATTATGTGGTGAGGGACTTTTTATTTTTATTTTTTTCCAGAGAGACTAGGTAAGTGAAGCCATGGTAAAACGCTGCATTTTTCTCTCTAAGGTGATGTTCAGTATTGGTGTGTACAAAAGTCAGTTAACCCTCCCTCCCTTCACTTCTGTTATGTTAAATGGAATGTAAGCAATTACAAAATATTGCCAATGTTTGAGAGTGGTAGGCCTGAATGGAGTAGGTTGATATAGAAATGGCACAGAGAGTAGAGTAATCCTTGAATCCCAATATGTGAATGTTGATTGATGAATAGCCTTGAAAGAGTCTTGGATTTTTAGCTTTTGACACAATATTTGGTTAGGAATTGAGATAACATAGTGGTGCAAAGCCATTCCTATAGATCATGATAACATAATACAGCAGGTTATTGTGGGTCTCAACTCTGCTGATGGAAAACGTATACTGTGGCCTGGCAACAAAACAAGTGAGCACTTCTATAATTTTTTTTTTTTATATTTGGGTTTCACTATTGTGTTTCCCCCCATGTCCTAGGATTTTTGGGGGACTTATCTTAGATATCAAAAGAAAAGCTCCATTCTTCTGGAGTGACTTCAGAGATGCTTTCAGCCTGCAGTGCTTAGCATCTTTTCTGTTTCTCTACTGCGCCTGTATGTCTCCTGTCATCACATTTGGAGGACTGCTGGGAGAAGCAACTGAAGGTCGTATAGTATGTATTATGTTTTCTCTGAACTTTGAAACTTGATTTGTTTGTAAGATTGATAGTAGGATAAGTGAGCCTTTAATATTGGATTCTGTTATAAGGAGAGATTTAATGTGTGGTGTGACCGATAAAGCTCATGTATGACTTTTCTGGACAAGTAGTGGGTAACTGGTAAACTAGGAATGGTGTATCTCAGAATAACTAATTCTGAGTCCTACATGAGATTTCTGACTGATCCCCTTGATCCCTGTCCCCAGTACCAGGCCAGTTTTAGGCTCTGGTTCTTACCTCTCAAGTCCATTTCTAATATATTCTGAGCCATGTTTCTGTCTAGACACTATTTCTAAATATGTTCAAACTTTCTGTGAGGTAAGAGACAAGTGAGGCAGGAAGGTAGAGAGGACACTTCCCATTTGTTACCATTCATTTTTGCCCCTCTTGGCTCATTCCCCTGCTCCTATCCTACCTTCTGCCCAGAGTTGCCAGGCTTCGCATAGTGAAGAAAAAAAGAATGAACCTGTGTATTTTAAACATTTCCTAACTAGTTTCAATGGCCACCTGTACAGCTTAGGTAATGGAAACATTTATATCTTTACACAGAGTGCAATCGAATCTCTCTTTGGAGCATCCATGACCGGGATAGCCTATTCTCTCTTTGGTGGACAACCTCTTACCATATTAGGCAGTACAGGACCAGTTTTGGTGTTTGAAAAGATTTTGTTTAAATTTTGCAAGTAAGTGTTACATACTCTGGCCCTCAGTCCCTCTCTTTTTCTTTACTGTGTTTATTCTTCTCCTAACATAAATTTTGAAGGTCTTTTGAGAAAGTTGGAAGCAGCTGAGTTGATCCAGTTTGTCATTTCTGTCTCAGTGGAAACAGAGGGAAAGTCAAAGACTTATGCATATTGTTATATAATGTTAATAAAAACTAAGATTCAGTTCTAAGCACTGAGGAACCTCTTTTAGTTTTGTCCCTGAGTTGTTCCCTTTAGACAAAGTCTTGAGTTTCATTACTGGGGATATGAAGCTTATTGAATTAGGCTTACTTCTACTTATTTAAAACGATGGCAGGCTGTAAAATGACCTTCTTCCCACTATTATTTCCTTTTGTTCCTCCTAGAGAATATGGGCTATCATACTTATCTTTAAGAGCCAGTATTGGACTTTGGACTGCAACATTATGTATCATACTTGTGGCCACTGATGCCAGTTCCCTCGTCTGCTATATCACCCGGTTTACTGAAGAAGCTTTTGCTTCTCTGATTTGTATCATTTTCATTTATGAGGCTCTAGAGAAGCTGTTTGAACTCAGTGAAGCATATCCAATCAACATGCATAATGATTTGGAACTGCTGACACAATATGCGTAAGTACCATTTGCCCTGTTGTCTGTGGAACTTTTCTTTTCACAAATATTGTCATTGTTATAAGAAATATGAGGAATTTACTCAGCAGAAGCTATGCCTTAAATTGATTCATGACCTACATCCTGGACTTTCAGAGTTGAATAGGATTCTAAACGTCAATTAATTAGTCACTCATCTGATTATTGAGTTTATTATACCATTTCTACCAAGAATATCTTCTGAAATTTCTATTTCTCAAGTAGTCCCTAAAATAAGTAGATAAGAAAACAAGTCAATTTTAATTTACATTGATTTTGAATTTGGAAAATATGTGTTATTTTGGTTTTCTTTTAAGTTCTTTTCAATGTATTATAACATAGTAATGAAAATCTAAGATTTCAGACATAAAGCAATGAGGTAAAAGAAACTCACTGAATTTGTGTTAGGTTGATGTTTGAAAATATGATAAAAATGTAAGTGAAAATCACTGAAATGAAATATTTCAGTATATGGCATTCATAGTAGAAATACTCCGGAATTACTCACTGAATTATATTATCGCTGAGGATTAAAGATGAGATTGCACCTATTGCTCTTTCTAATTTTGTTATACCAGCAGTTGGAAATTTCTCAGGTTGTTCCTGTAGAGTATATGTGGCCATTAAATAACTCTTTCATTTAATTCTACAATTTTCGATTGCATTTATATATAGATTTGTATACAGCAAGTATTTGAAGCAATATATTCTTTCTGAGACACTTATAACTTCTGCATTAATCACCAGTGTTTTTCCTTTGAACTGCTTAGATGTGGCCTCAAGCTTCTTGAGTCTTTATTTACTACTAGTTGTTGAATGTTATAATTTTGTTAAGAATGATCTAATGATACAATTATCTAATGATACAGTGTTGGAAATAAAATGGTTCTTTAACTTTTTCTTGGTTTTTAGAGATAGATTAAACAATGCATGCATCCTTATTTTTAGACAAGAACCAAAGGGGTAATGTAAAATAACTTTCCAATAAAAATAAATAACATAGTATGAATAGTATTAAGAAGGGAATAAAAGTAGGTGTCTGGGACACTCAGAAAGAGGCAGATTGTAAGAGCAATTAACCAGAACCAGGGATAAAATTGATACATGCCTTTTCATTTATCTTTACTTAAAAAGAGAGCAGTATACCTGATTTTAGTTATCTTTGTTGGGATATACAATTCTTTCTGGTAGGATTTTTTCAAACTGATACATGACAGGTACTATGCTAGGTGCTGGGGAAATCATGAAAAAAGATATTCTGTCCTGCAGGAGTTTCCAGTTTACAAGGCACCAGAGACAGATAACATGTTGAGATGAGTGCTGTGTTAAGACATTGGTGTAGAATGCCATGGTACTACCTCAGAAGAGTATCTCATTCAGATTTGGGGTTCAGAAAAGCCTTTCTAGAGGAAGTCCATAGAATAAAAAAATCAATAGGGGTTAGAAAGAGCTAAGGAATAGGGCAGGAAAGTGGTTCAGACAGAGGATGTGAATGTTAGAGATTCACTGAAGCTTTGAAATATTTGTCTGAAGTCAGATGGATAATGGTAAAACACAAAACAAAATTCAGGTTTATTACTTTGATATAATTTAGTACACCAATCCTAAAAATGAACAAATTAGCACTCCAAAAGAAATGATGTAGAACAAATAAAATAGGTAAAAGCAGAATGGTTTTATTTGAAGAGATGGGAAGGCACCAATTATCCACCCTTCTGGCTGTTCTGTCAGCCTCAGTGGCAGCTTTTCAGGGACTTCAGACTGAGGGACCAATTTAATATCCCCTTATCTAGAAAAGAGGAAGTTAGAAAAGAAGAATTGAGCCCTGGATAATGTTCACAGCTTGAGGGAAGAAGAATGAAAAAAATTGTAAGTCAATAGATCAAAAAAAAAAAAAAAAAAAAAAAGTAAGAAGAGGTATCAGAGATGTCAGCTAAAGAGAAAACCATGGGGTGAGGTCAGGTTGTAGAAGGCAAGAGACACAAATGGATGAAAAAATATTCAGATAGGACAATGGCATGGAGATTAAACATAATAAGAAAAGGATTTGAAAAGAGATCATTGTTAACATTAAGAAATAGTACTGGATTAAGAGAGGAGGCAGCACAAGAAGGCAGTTAAAGAAATTAAGAAGAGATTAGGTAGAGCCCAGGATGTAGGCACGTGCCTGTATTCCCAGTGGCTCAGGAGACTGAGACTGGAGGATCAAAAGTTCAAGGCCAGCCTCAGCAACCCAGTGAAGTCTAAAGCAACTTTAGTGGGACCCTGTCTCAAAACAAAACAAAAACAGGAAGGGCTGGGGATGTAGCTCAGTGATTAAGTGCCCTGGGATTAGATTCCCAGTACTAAAAACAAGAATAACAACAAAAAACAGAGGGATTAAGAAGTAAAGAATGCATGCATAGGACATTTTGATGTCAAACAAAATGAGAAATAGAATGCCTTCTGGGAAGGACAATGTGATCATGTGAAGGGAACTTCATGATAGAAGAGTTAGAAAGTGAGGAAATAGAGATAACGGAAAGAAAGAGAGATGATGGAGAGAGAGTGGACAAACATACGTGAAACCTTCCAGGAAGTCAAAAAGGCATGAGATTCAGACAAACAGTGGGGTTAAATAAGACAGATGTTCAGAAGATAATATGAGATGCAAAATAGCTTTATATGTCTGTGGTCCCTGCCTATCCTGATATTCAGAAGAAGAGTGGGCTCCAATATTCATGTTATTTCCAACTCTGCTTTTTAAAAAGGGATATTTATAAGTTAAAGTTTCACTTGGATTAGTATGGGCATCTGAAATCTAATTATTTGAAGACTGAGCATGAATGGGTGCTGGTCTGCATCACATTGCCCCTCTCCATCAAAGTTAGGGAGGTAGAAGGAGTGGAGAGACTGGATAAACCTGAGGGGCAGTGAGATTTTCTTGTCATCTGGCACCTGAAATGTTTGTAGCAGAAGTAGAATAACAGGTCTCTCTGGGGAATGTTGTACTGGCCGATACCCTCACTGTATTGGTTCCTAACTTTGGTTTTTATCCTGTGACTGCCTTGCTTCTGATTAAGAATGATGTCACACATGTGTCATTAGCAATTCATGTTCTGGACTGGACAGATTTTCACATTGTGTACATGCATTTGATCAGGAATTGCCATTACTTGCTTTCTGGAGAAGCAAAATCAATCTTTATTTTTGTTATGTATACATATATTTATTAGTATACTTTTAGTTATGTGCATTAAATAAAATACAAAAGTCATTGCTCATAACACCATTTTAATGTATTGCATACTTGGCAGAAAACATTTAATGTTTCATGAAGTTCCTATTACACTTGTAGTTGCTTGCTTGTTCTGACCTTTTCATATTAATAAATTTTAAGTGTCATTATCCTAATGCCCATCTAAAGTTTCTGCTTCAGATGTTGTTGGATTCATGCTTTCACAAATTTTATTAGAAAAAAATTATTAGAAAATGTTATAGCCTGGACATACTATATCTGAGATTGCAATTTTTGTAAACTTAATATACCTATAATTGTATATATAAGCTCTAATATGTCATATGTTTTATTTAGGTGTAAAATATTGGGGAAAAAGCTACCATGTTCAGGATCTGCATTTCAGATATTCTTTGTAAATGGGCCTGCTATATGCAGATTTCCTTAAATTCATAGTTTACCAATCAAATAACAAAATGTTTTTGATTTGTAAAAAAAAAAAATACTTTTCTAGTTCCTCTGGCATCTTAACCTCATAATGTGGTAATATGTAGACCTTACATTTGAAGATGCACACTTTCCTTTCATTGTGCCAAAAGCAAGTGTCAAGATAATCTATTTAGTTTTGAGAATATATATATTATACCAGATGATCAAACTGAATATGTCAAGTTAGAAATAAGTAATGAGTTTAAGCGAATAATTTTTCTTCTTTGCTTTGATTTTTTTCAGAAATGGCAAAAATAGAATAAAATGTTCTGCTTGTGTAAGATGAAATGTTCCTTCAGTGTATAATAATAATCTAAAGTTCTCAAATATGGCTAGTTAAAGAAAGATTAAGGATATATGGATGTTTTGCAAATGGTTGAGTCAAAGCAAAGTGCAAGGTCTATTACTCTAGTTTCCATATACATGTAGATTCGAGTTAAATAAAATATAACAATTATCAAGATGTCAAAGGAGTGATCTCACTACTATGTGATGTGCTATTTTTTTTCCTCTCTTGTTTTCTCCAATACTTTATTCAGCCCTCTACATAATCCAGGATAGTGATCTGTTTTGAATAAATGATGATATTTAATATCCTTTTTCTCATCTCCAAGTAGATTTGAGTCTCCTGTAAAGTACAAAACATGTAACAATTTTATACCCCATAGTATTAGCATAATACTATTGACATGGTCAAGTGATGCTTAATACATATTTATTAACTAATCATGTTGCAAATAATTGACATAACCTGGCCTATCTTGCTGAACAAGTAAAGACCATTATGCTAGTTTACATTATCTTTAGTATTATCATAAAGATTTCATCCAGAAACTTTGAATAAATTTAACAGATTATGAGATTCTTAATATGAAATAAAGATGTATAAACCTATATCAGAAAGTTAGTTCTGATTGAAAATTTGGACAAGGTGCCAATATGATGGAGAAATCATCTGGGAGAACCCAGTGAAGCAGGACTAAAATTTGCAGTACTTCAAAAACTGATCAGGGATCGGGGAGAAAGAACATGAAAGAGAAGTTTTTATGGCTCATGGACCTTTTAGGACTTGAAAAATAAAACGTAAAAAAATAAAGCATAAAGTACATTTAGGGTAACCTCTGCACTTCAACTTTCTAAAATCACATTTTTAGATGTATATCAACTAAATTAATTCAGAATTGTTTGCAGCATAATTTATAATTATATCTTTATGTGTTTGAGTAATGTCTATGTGCATCCACTAGTTTGATCCCCATAATGGCAGGCCCAGGACTACTATGTGCACCTTTGTGTTCTCTACCTGCAAAACAATTAGCACATATGATATGAGCATGTTTATTCAAGTTTTTACATTTCTGAACATGCTTCTTAAGCTTGATATGCATATTGACATAAAGTTTTTCCCCTCCAAAAAAGCTAAATTTAAGAAGGTTGATTATCTGATGCCTTAAAATAAAATAAATAAGTACACTGAGTAAACAAACCTCTAACAACCAACTTCATTCTTGATAGAACTTCAGGACTTCTTGCTCCTATCTAATTATGATTTAGTACACATTAATCAACATTTTGCCATCTCCCCACCACCCATACACACTCTACCTAGCCTCTGGTAACACTATTCTACTCTCCACTTCAATGACATCAACTGTTTCAGACTCCACATAAGAGTGAGATCAAGCAGTACTTGTCTCTTTCTATGCCTGGTTTATTTTACTTAACATAATGACCTTTAGTTCTATTCTTGTTGTCACAAAGAACTTTCTCTTTCATGGCTGAACAATATTCTATTGTATATACATATCACATTTTCTTTATCTATTCATTAGTTTATGGACACTTAAGTTGTCTTCATGTCTTGGCTCTTGTGAATCATGTTGTAATAATCATGGCAGTGCAGATGTCTTTTAGACAGACTGGTTTTATTTCTTTTGAATACCTACCCAGTAGTGAGATTGCTGGATCATATGGTACTTGTGTTTTTGATTTTTCAAAGAATCTGCATATTGTTTTCTACAACATCTGTACTAATTTACCCTCTCATTTACTGTATGAAAGGATTCCTTTTTCTCCATATCAACTATTATTTTTAGTTTTTTTGATAATAGCCATTCTTACTGGGGTGAGATTACATCTCATTTTGGTTTTGTTTTGCATTTCCCTAATGATTTTTTACTGCTAAGAATTTTTCTTGTATCTATTTACATTTGTATTGTTTTCTTTGGGGAAAAAATCTACTTAGATCTATTGTGCGTTTTTCATTGGATTATGTGTTTGTTTCGCTATTGAGTTGTTTGAGTTCTTTACTGGTATTAACATCTTGTCAGATGGGTAGTTTGCAAACATTTTTTCCCATTCTATAGATTGTCTCTTCACTCTGTTGATTGTTTTTTTGCTGTCCCAAAGCTTTTCAGATTGATGAATTCTATTTGTCTATTTTCACTCTCATTTATTGTGCTTTGGGAATCTTCTCCAAAAAAAAAAAAAAAAAAAAAACACTTGCCCATTTCCATGCCCTGAAGCATTTCTCAGTTTTCTTCTAGGAGGTTCATAGTTTCAGGTCTGATATTTAGATATTTAGTTCATTTTGAGTTGGTTTTTTCATATGATGAGGGATAGAGGTTCTAGTTACATTCTTTTACATTAAGAATTACATGAACTCAATCTTATTTTAATGATAAATCTTGTTTCCAATAGCAGTGTATCCAGCAGAGTAGTTTATATTCACTGTTTCAGTGATACTGTCCCTAATTTTTTTTTAACCTTTTTGTCTATCTGCTTCCAGAAAGGTAGAAGACTCATAGCCTTTGTCAAATTTACTCTTTAGATCCATTTTCAATTACTGTTTTCCTTTTATATTACTATAGTTTTGAATTATAGATTTTAAATACAATTATCTACTAGTATTTTTTATTCTTGTTAAATATCAACAAAAAGGCAGTAATTTACATGAATATCCAATGTTGAAAGGAGAATGCTAAGCAGGAATCAGTGATTTCATGATTTATTGCATAAAGATATACTGAATGGCTAAAATATAGAACCATATTTTGGTGAGATGTGATGACTGTTCTCAGAGGTGACAGTCTATGAAGTACTGACCCAATTTCTCTTTGCTTCTTGAATTGACCTAGATTTAAGGGTATATTCTGAAATATTTAAAGTGAAATGGAATAATATTTTAATTTACATTAAAATACCTCAGCACAGACACTGTGAGCATGTATGTGTTAGTCATGGGCAGCTATGCTCTGAACAAAGTACAGCTAGTGTTAAAGCAGAAGCTGCACTCTAGCAAAAGCTCCTACAAACCCTGTGGCTGTTAGCCACATCTCAGCCAACAATGAGGCTCTGCTGAATGTCAAAAATGGATTTCTGTGGACATAATTACTGACTTGTTAGTATTACTGAAATGTACTGGTCAAATTAAAGGTAATCCAAATAACATGGATTGACCATGATATCCCTGCTCCTGCCAAAAAAAGGATATAAAACTCTAGTTAGTAAATTGTGTAGTCTTAACTCCTACGGAGGATACTCAAGACCTGATTTGTACTCAAGACCTGATCCTGTGTCCATCCATCTTTGGCAATGGCCACCTACTGAGAACAGTACCTGAGTCCTGAGTATGTAGCATTGTCACATCATCCTTGAATGAACTTTTCATGCAAGATGAAGTCAAAGTACATAAAATAGAAAAAGTGGAGATTCAATTAGCTGATAAAAGAAGTTATAGGAAGGTTTTTTGCCTTTATTTTTCAGGAAAGTTTGTTTAATATATGTCTTTGGGCATTACTGGAAAATAAAAACAAACCTGTACTCCTCATCCTTACCTTTCTGAGATACATTGGGGCATAATTTTTGAGTCTATCCAACTTTTTAATATTTCTTTCAACTGCTGGAATTTAAAATTTTCTTTTAAAGCACTGTTTCTGAACCATTAAGTAAAGCAATTTAAATCGTCAACACAGTTTATTTTTTAAAAGCAAGTATTTGTAATAAAAATATTCATACAACAATATCACTGGATTTTTATATCCTTAAAATTAATTGTAAATTAAAAACAGAACAAATAATGAAAGTCTATAGATAGTTGACAGATTAGATAGAAATATGTAGTTATAAAAGTTATGAACCATTGCTGTAGTAATTATCTAGCTATTATTTATAAAGTATCAGTTAAAATAAGTTCAGACCTCATATTTTAATTTCAAAGAAAATAGTACTTTTTATTTTCAAATTCCCTTTGATTATTTTACTTTATATTTACTGAAATCTTGTGGAGCAGGTAAGGTCTGTCTTGTGGAACAGGTTTTAATGACTTATGATTTACTGATAATTAAATGAAGCGCAGTGAAAACTTAGATTTTCAATGTAATGTTTTTTCTAATTAGATGGCATGATCTCTTTCCATTAATGAACTTTATCTTACCTGTTGATTGGGCAAATTGCCACAGATTCTTTATGAAATTAATGTAATGCCAATATTGGTACTTTATATATAATTTCATAATTTCATTCAAAGTAACTGCCATTCCTACTGGGATATTTCTAGCAAATTTTTCTTGTTCATGGAATGCATTATACATACATTCATCTTGGCTTTGCTGGATGTTTCAAATGTCACAGCTACATACCTGATTGTATTAGTCATGTTTAGAGACATCTCAATAACTTCTATTAGTGGAGGAAACATTTACATTTAACTATGGAAATTAATATTTTAATTGCTCTGAACACTATATTTACTAGATATTTATAGAACCAGTCAAATTCAGGTAGCTTAAATTTTTTTATAAATGCCATTTTTTATAACATAGGGTGTTGTATTTGTTGTAACATAGAGGAAAACATCATATAAATACATATTGTATATATATTTATACAATTCTGTAAAAGAAAGACATTTATATTATAGCTCTCAGTTGCAGGTACAACATTTTAATATGCTAATCACCAAATTACTAATACTTTCTCTCCAAGACTATTCAAATATCCAGAAAGACATTTATATTATAGCTCTCAGTTGCAGGTACAACATTTTAATATGCTAATCACCAAATTACTAATACTTTCTCTCCAAGACTATTCAAATATCATGTGAAGTGTCACAAAATATGTTCTAAAAATGAATGGTCATTGCCAGTATCAATAAAGTTTGTATACAGGCCATTTCTCTTCTACTCATCCCATTATGTCACTCATTTCTTCATTACATAGGAGTCTTCACAGTCTATCAGAACTTTCTCTAGAATTGATTAAGAGACTAGTTTTATTTCTTCCAAAATTTTTCACATTTTGATATCTAAATAAATAAATAGTCCATGGTAGAATTTTCTTTTCAATTATAAAAGCAGACTTTTAGGGGCTAGCAGGGATGTTCCTACCCACTCTGAAATCATATAACTAAGTATTAGGGGATGAATTAAGCCCCCTCCCCATTTTTGGTGTCCTAATCCAATCTGACTGGTGTTCTTCTAAGAAGAGGAAATCTGGACTTACTAAGAAACCCTATAGATGTGTTTTCACAGAGAAAAGACCATGTAAGGACACAGCAAGAAGGCAGTCCTCTGCTTAACTTGGAGAGAGGTTTCAGAGCAAACCAATACAGATAATACCTTGATATTGGATTTCTAAGTCTCCAGAACTGTGAGAAAATAAGCTCCTGCCTTTTAAGCCACCAAGTCCATATTATTTTGTTATGGAGGATATAGCAAACAAATACACCGAATAAATACTTGTATTTGAGTCCTATTTATGTTTGGAGTTCTGAGAGGAAACTCTTACAGGCTTTTCCTTCTTTTAGCTCTTCAGACTTCAGACTAATAAATGCAGATTTATTCTTGACTACTTTCTCTCACATATTCAGGTTACCCAGAAGATTCTAATGGCTCAATATGCAGAAATCAGACACTTTCTTTTTTTACTGCCCTTTCTTCATATATATATATATTTTTTGTCTAGATTATAGCAATTGCCTTCTAACAGCCGTCTCCAATTTTATATGTGGGACAAGACTAACCTCAAGACTGGCCTCCACAGCAGACTGGCCTCTCAAAGCAGACAGAATCATTCTTTTGAAACCCAGGACAGATCACTGTGCTTCTCAAAGCCCACTGCTGGCTTCCTGCTGCCCCTCCTGTCCCCTTTGCTTCTCCTGCTTTACCTGCTGCTTCAGACACACTGGTCTCCATGCTTGCTCAAACTCCTTGGGGCGTTTCTGCCCATAGGCCTGCACATTGGCTATCGTATTTTTTTGTTCTGGAATGTCTTTCTTCGGATTCCTATGTGGCTTCTTTTTTTTCCCCTTTCTTCAAAATCATGCACTTGAGAACATTTTGATATAAAATTTCAACACCTCTCCCTCCCTGTCCTAACATATTATACAATTTACTTATATTTTTAAAGTAAAGATTATTGAAATATCATTAGGTAAAATAAAATTAGCCCATTTTAAGTATGCCCTTAAATGAGTTTTAACAAATGAATATGACAGTAATTGATGTACAAAACATTTTCCAAAAATATTTTGTTATGGGTCCTTACTTCATGGCATTATATGTATAATAAATATTTAATTATAGTTGACCTATGTGCTCTCACATAAAGGTATAGGGTGCTCAAAGGTGTAGAGTGGAAAATATTGCCAGAGTTATGTATTTAGAGGCTAAGGAGAAGATGTGCCATTTGTATGGAAATGAAATTCAAATGAGAGAATTTATGAATTTAATGGAGCTAGTATGTTTGTTTTTAGTATTAGCCTGGTTGTGGCAGTGTTTTACAAAGTATGTGACATTTTTAAAAAGCTAAAGCTACTTTTCTCATGATATGACACAGCTGTACATCAGAATGATGTCTTAAAAAATATAACTGAAATGGAGTAAATCAAATGCCAAGCAAGTATGATTTTGTCAAAATGAACTCAACTTATATGTATAGCTATAATGCTCTAATAAAAAAAAAAGTATAGGTACTTAGCAAATCCACTCAAAGAATACAATCTGAAATATGGAAATAGGTGTTTTTGTAAAATGCTTGACACTGTATTATTTAAATAGTAATCTGAATAAACAAATTAATGTTTAATAATAGATGAATAAGTAAACTACGTTGCATGTTATTAAAAATAAAAAATGTATGCTTATAAAAATATTTTGAAAATATATATAAGAAGAACTACTGAAAGAAATATACCAAAAAATATAGTAGTCGTGATGGAACACCATCAGAAATTTCTTTTTCTTTTTTTATTTTAATATATATTCTGTAGTGTAGTTTTGTAATTCTTTGTAATTCAAAGTACTTTTTGAAACAAAACAAAATCATCTTAAAGCCATGTTTGACTTTACAGATAGGTCATGATTTTCTGATTTTATGCCTTCATACCTAACTTGCTACACAGCACTCTGGAATCTAATTTAGTCAATAAAGAGGCTTGAAAAAAAAAAAATGAATCACGAACCATTATTGTTCAGTGCACACAGGAAGGTACTATTAATAACCACAAAGGCAAAAGGAGAGCATCTGCAACCCGGGGACTAAAATTAGTAGTAGTGTTGAAGGGAGTTTTACCAAACCGTATTTCCAGAAGGCAGCCACAGGCTTCTCTTGTGTAAGGAAGACTGATCACCTCCATTAGCCTAGAAACAAAAGCAAAGACTTCTGGATGAGGGCATTTAATTATAATGTTTATCTAATCACTCTGCAGCCATTTAGATAAACAAGATGGCTTAGAGCACATGCTTTTCCGTGAGTAGTAAAGGGTAGCAGAGGATATTTTTGGTAAAAAGTGCATTTTAAGCCAAGTGATCCAATATCACAAGTAAAAATTATTGGCATTTTAAATTGGTGTTTATAAAAATGTGGAGAAGTAAAATAAAGTAAAAACAGTGAAGTACAGATACTGTCCTTTCTGCCTTATAATCAATGGTAACTGTAATGTTTAACGATGATACCTAACACCTAATCAATATGCATTTTCACCTGTATTAACTGGTTTATCCTCATAATAACCCTATAAAGTAGACTACTGTCATTATCACCTCTTTATAGATAAACCAAAGCATAGAATTACATACAAATTACCTGTACAAAATCATTTAGTTGAATGAACATAAGAAATTTGGTTGGATGCCCTGGTATCCTAAGTGACAGTATGTACCTAAAGAATGTGTGTGTGTGTGTGTGTGTGTGTGTGTGTGTGTATGCGCGCGTGCGCACGTGTTAATTCTTATATGGTATTGTGAGAATCACTAGAAATTATTTTGGATGAGATTAGCAGAAGGACTTTTTCTGAACTCAAACTCCATCTTTTCATGTGTTATTTCTAATGTACTTTTCTTCCTTTTATATAGTTGGAATTAGAATAATTTGGACCAAGTTTATTGGTACAGAAAATGATAGAACATGATATTTTTCTCATTTCATTTTTAATTTATAGAGTCAGAATATCTGCTTCTCGTGTTTAAAAACATAAGAACTGAACAGTCAGGACCCTTCCTTGGGCCACCAAGGATTGACACAGAGATCTTTTCAAACTTTACACACAATCATACAGCCTCTGAGAACTGTCCACTGATTTCAGTTATCAGATATGTTGACTCAGAAAGGAACAGTGGCTTTTTTGGCTATCCTTGATGTCTGTGATATACAAAGTAAATATTTTAGATGAAAACATATTTTTCCAATTTGGAATTGACTTACAAATGAGGAAAGTTATTTGTCAGAGAGAGTCCTGATAAAGGCATAAATAACCCACATCCACTTGAACACCTAGCTCTGCAAAAATGTCTCTCCTGTGAGATTGCCATTTTTACATGAGACTTGTAGCTTAGCACTTTCATTGAGTCACAGTTAAAGTGTAAGAGTAAATACACAGCCAGGAATGCAGTAACATATTATGCCCTTTTATCCACTAACATAATATGATTACTTTGGACAGCAGAGAACATGGCCTGAGGAATGGTACACATGACAAACAAGGTGAAAGGAAAGCTATACCACCAGGTTTAGATGGGGTTAAGAGAACTAGGACACTGGACTTTGGGACTGAGGCGAGGGGGGTGGAATAGTTGTCATGAAATGAAGGCAAGGCTACAAGGTGCTTTGGAGGACACATAGGTCCTGAAAAACAAAACAAGGAGAAACACATAGCACGATGTAGTTTGCTTCATTTGTTTCCAGTCTCCTCACTTTCTGACTACAATGCTAGAAATGGCAACAAGTCACATCTAGAAGCATCATATTATAGCTGAAACAGCAGGAGTTACAGGGTCAAAGAGACCTATTCAAATCTAATTCTATCAGCACAGGCTTTTGGATAAGTTACCAAATATTTAGGTTTTCCCATCAATATCATATGGAAATTAAATTATTAGCCTAGAAAACATAAAGTGCCTCCTATCATGCATATAGCTATATGCATGACTTATTTATATGTACAGATAGTAGCTACAGAAATCATATGTATGTGTGTATACCCATTTGCATGTGGGTGTATTCATTTTTACTATAGTGCTATTTTTCTCCCTTATTATGTTTCCTCTACAATAAACTGGCCATATTTTCTCTCTTTTACATTTTAGTCATCTCTTAGTATCCTTGGGCGATTGGTTCTAGGACCTCTTACAAATACTAAAATCTGCCGATGCTCAACTCCCTCACATAAAATGGCATGGTATTTGCATATAATCTACTTGCATTCTCCTGTATTTTTTAAGTCATTTCTGTAACATATATAATACCTGATACAATGTAAGTGCTATGTGAGTAATTATTATACTGTATTCTTTAGGGAAAAATAGTAAGGAAAAAATGTCTGTATGTGTTCAGTTACAGATGGAGTCCCCACCCCCAAAATATTTTCAATCCATGGCTAAGCTAAATCTGCAGATGCAGAACCTGTTTTTATGGAGGGCTCACTGTATATATTTACTTTGAAGCAAAGCAAAGAGAGTGCTAGCATATTACAGAAAGCACTAGGGTTTCTTTTATGTTACATCAAGATGAAAGTTGAGTTTTATATTTTGTAAAAGACTGAAGAATGAACCAGAAAATAGTAGTGATGATGAGCATAATGATGTCAGGTATAGTTCCAGAGTTACCTACATGTTACTTATTTTTCACAACAGTTTTAGTAGGTAAGCTTTTTTGTCTCCATTTCACACATGAGGAAACAGATTTAGAGTGGTTAAGTAAATTGTCCATCGTCTCAGTCAGTAAATGATAGAGCTGTCTAGTACAAAATCCTGTGTTCTGTGACTATGTACAACCAATCTGGCACTTGGGCACAACTTGCATTCTTCAATGTATATTAGGCTAGTAATAGACATCTCCAGTGTCTTTATTTCCCTTTTGCTGACACAGGCCAATGCAGCTGATTGTAGCAGCTACAGCCTGTGTATTCCATTCCTTTAAACCCCTTGTCACCAACTTCCTCACTCCTCTGGCCTCTGATACCCATCATCAAGTGAGCCCAGCTGGAGAATCCTCTAATATCTCTTAATGAGAGCAAGAACCATGCCTGTCCATCTTGCCCAGATCAAGTAGAGTTTCTCAAAATAATAGACCCTCTACTCTGAGAAGCATGAAAGAATGGTGGAAAAGCAAAACAGCCAAACTTCCTGATATGGATGATGAAGAGAGATTGTGGCTAAGGCACACAGAGGTTTACCAAGTATAAATTGTAAAAATTTCCCCATAGCTATAATCTTAGCAATAGTGGTTAGATTATACAGTTATATCAAAACAACTAAAACAGGATTCCAGTGAAATTTCATGTTTGGTACTATACATGGATTATCTTGGAGCCCAACCACCATTTACAAAATGTTTCTCTTAGAAAATGCATTCTGAATGGCAAAATAGCGGGAATATGAATGACTTTTTGGAAAACAAACTATTCATTAATTGAGGTTCATGTAGAAGGCCATACTTTTGTTAGTTGTCTTTGCTTATATTCTCTTCTCAATAGGTTATAAAGTTATAAATAACATGTGGTCAGAAATTGTATTTTCATATGACAGCAGAATGACTTACAATTCTTATTACACATATACAGCACAATTTTTCATATCTCTGGTTGTATATAAAGTATATTCACACCAATTTTTGTCTTCATACATGTACTTTGAATAATAATGATCATCAGATTCCATCAGCATTTATAACCACATGCCCCTTCCTTCCCCTCCCACCCCTGTGCCCTATCTAGAGATCATCTATTCCTCCCATGCTTTGTCTCCCTATCCCACTATGGATCAGCCTCCTTATATCAAAGAAAACATTCAGCATTTGGTTTTTTTAGCATTATCTTCTCCAACTCCATACATTTACCTGCAAATACCATGATTTTATTCTCTTTTATTGCTGAGTAATATTCCATTGTGTATATATGCCACATTTTTTTATCCATTCATCTATTGAAGGACATCTAGGTTGGTTCCCCCTCACACATCAGATAGAGCACTAATCTCTAGGATATATAAAGAACTCAAAAAGCTAAGCACCAAAAAAACCAAAATAACCTAATCAATAAGGTCTAAGGACCTGAACAGACACTTCTCAGAAGAGGATATACAATCAATCATCAAAATATATGAAAAAATGTTCATCATCAGAGAAATGCAAATCAAAACCACTCCAAGATTTCATCTCACTCCAGAAATTGTATTTTATATGGCATAAAAATATAACTGTTCTCAAATCTTTCTTTTTGAAGAATCTAGTATTGATCATGGCATTGTATTCATGCCACTCAGAAAAAAATTGTTTATTGATTATTTGATGTTTGATAGGATTATCACTTTTCACAAAGAATAGTACATCCTGAGATAGCTATGGTTCTGACTTAATTCAGGCTCTATTTTGAATTTCATAGCAGTTATAAATTATCTTTACAATATGATTTACTTATATTTTTAAAATTGATATAGCTATACAATATTAACTATGATGGGTAAGTGGTATAACAATAGATTTGTATGCTTATAATTTTTTCATTTATAATTTAGAGGCAAGTGGTTCTGTTAGGGCCTCTCATTTCAGGAAATACTATAGAGTGGTTGAGTATCACAGAAATATATCTGTCTTGATTTTTGGAATAGTCTATCCTAGTTGCTTGTCAGCTGGAGAAATTCTGTGAGTGGGGAGAAAGGAGCATTTTCATATGTGTTTTGTGTACTGTGACAAAACGCTATTTCAGAAAAGACCTTATTTTGTCTTTTCAGATGTAACTGTGTGGAGCCACATAATCCCAGCAATGATACATTGAAGGAATGGAGGGAATCCAATATTTCAGCCTCTGACATAATTTGGGAGAACCTGACTGTGTCAGTAAGTAAACCACTGAAAAATAAGTCCTGTCTTGAATCACTTACTTTTGTTGATTGACATTCTGAATCAATTATTGCCAGTAAAGTAAAAGTTTTGAATGCATAAAATTTTGAAAGGGATAACTTTAAGTTCCTCCATTTTAGGTATCCATCAGTAAGCTGGGGTTTCACTCACTATCAAATGAGAAGGTTTTTCTAATAGTTTGTTTGTAGGCCTGAATTGCTCTGAAGGCACACATAAAAAGAACAATATGTGTGCATATATTTTAGCTTGCCCATAAATATTTAAGATAGAACTATTTTTAAAAAAAACAATCATTATATATTTATCAAATATTTAAATCATGCGATGAACTGAAAGTACATTAAATATGAGTGCTGTTGACCTAAATGAAATCACATGGCATGACTTGATCTGCCTTCCATGTAAAGAACCCAGAATGTTTTTACTTTACTCTGATACACGGCTCCAGCTGCTCAGAATATATAGAGGGGGAAGGGATACTTTGGGTGGACAAAATCACTTTTCTTAACAGAATTCTGTTACTACCCTCCACAGAGCTTTCTTGTTTCCATTTTATTCTCATCTTCTATTCAAGAAAGGTGACCAACATATTTTTTACCAATAGTGTTAAATCCTATGCCTTTGTTTTATTTTCTTAGTCTTCTTTGCTTGCTTTCTTCTCAGTTGCATTTCTCAGTTCTTCTTTATCTATTTTAATGTTTGTGCATCTCTTTTTACATTTATATTTGCATTCTTTACTTCCATTCAGTGAAATCTTATCATTTGAAAAACTGAAAGTGTCCTGCTTTTTATAAGCATTAAAATCTCTGAGAAGCTCTAGTTTCTTTTCAATTCTTCCCAGTTACAAACATTACAATCCAAAGCTTTAGCATCTTCACCTCCCTATGTAAGCTCAAATTCCATTGTGATCATCAACACAAAACTGCATGAATTCTATCTAGTTCATTTGATCAAACACATGCTATTTTAGTAAGTGGGCCAGATAGTGGTACATAGAAATCTTTATTTGTTGTTATACAGATACAAAACTCAAAACATGATTCTTAGGTGACCTTTTGTCTGTTTTCTCAATTTTCTAAAACACTAAATGTGAGCTTTCAGAATCAAATTACTTATCTTCCATTTAAAATTCTTCTTGACCTGAATTTTACTACCTTTATTCTTATGATAGTCATTTTCTCTAGAATAAGCCTGTACTTACTCTTGTTGTTCTCTTCTGTTATTGTTAGTTAACATTTATTCCTTTTCATCTATTTTTTTATGAGGAAAAAAAATTGCCAGGTTGCTTCTGCTCAGAATCATTTAATTTGGCCAATAAAAGAAAGGATGAGCTGACCAAGAATTATTCAGAATTTAGGCATGGGAACATGGTGGATTTTTTCAGCAGTGGCTCTTCAATCTGCATTCCTGTTTTGTAAACTGTAATGTATCTAAAGAGCCCCTTGCTTGTGTCCCTTATCTTGATGCTCTCTTTAACAAGAAAATCCAAATAATCCCACCTCTGAATTATTTAACATGATAATTTACTCTTTGTGCTTTATATTATTAGAATAATTTAATATTAAATAATAAAATTTATTCTATATATTATCAAATCAGAAATAATAATCTTCTAAAAGATTTATAGCACAATTGATGTGACTAGCCATTCCTTACTGTCTGGTACTAGAAGTTTTCTGATCAAGTGGAGTATGGTGAAAAATATTTTTGCAATCAAAGCAAAGATAATACTTGGTGGTTTTTCTTTTCTTATTTTTGAAGAAGTTTTTTATTAGGTGTCAACATTCTGGCAGAATTTTCAGATCATTTTTCATTAGTTAAAAGCAGTTTTACAATGGGTAATTGCTAATCTTGACCAGCTATAGCTCTTATCACCAAAAAGAATGTTATATAATGGTGGGGGGGGGGGAGGGAAGCAAAACAAAAACCTGTAATTTTTAAGTCGGTGAAGAACATTAAAATTTGTCTTATACTGATTTTTTCCTCAGTATAATCATGACATTCATCAAAGAATTTTATTAATAAAGTGCAGTTAAAGTTTATTATATTTTATGAGTAGTGATATAACATTAAATTTACCTATTATTCATTTGCTAAGTCCCATATTGTTTATTTTTGAGTTGTTAAGTACCTCAAGAATCATAATCTACACCTTGCTAACTAAGCAAGAGAAAATGTCAAAGGACTTTTCTTTGATTATCTCAAACTCCTATATGTAGACTAAGGTTTAAATATTTGATAAATATATGATGATTGTTTTTAAAAAATAGTTCTATCTTAAATATTTACCGGCAAGCTAAAATATATACACACATATATGTATATATCTGAGTTTGACATATATATCAAAATCAGCCATTTTAAGGAATCCCTTTGCAAGGTTACAATATTCATAAATAATTACCTAGAAATTGGTTAAGAATTGTTTTTGTGCCTGAATTACATATGTAGTTTGTACATATATTAGGGGCAGGACATTCATGCCAGCTTTAATAATTTATCAACTTATTTTTTGCCAACTTATAGAATTGTTGAAACTTAGAATGTGTTTGAAGAGTAATTAGTGGAAATCAGTTTGTCAACAAGCATTTTTTGAGAACCCATTGTAAGTGAAACCATATGTTAGACTCAAAAGAAGAGAGCAGGATTTGGAATTGGTTTTGACTTCTAAATTTCAGAATTTGCTGAGTGTGTGTGTGTGTGTGTGTGTGTGTGTATGCGTGTGTGTGCATGAGTGTTGAGAGTACAATTGATATAATGCTGAAAATAAATATTGAACATAGTAATTCATAATTGCATATTTTTAAGTTAGCATCCTGTCTCTTTGAAAGCAAGAAAAGAATAAATAATATTTTCAAATTTGCTTTGAATTAAAATAACAAGACCAGTCTTTGCAATTTATTATGGATTATAAGAGAGAAAAATGATCCTTTAAATGGAATCTGTTTTAAGAATTGAGGATAAGACCTGGCCAAATCCAAGGAATATTTCGAAGACTTTTATACTTGCAAAAAAGCCTGCAAATGCTCACAAATCAATAGATAATGTGCTTATAATGGAACTTTTAGCTCTTCTTTGTGCTTAGCTATTCTGCTTACCCATGATGTTGCTTAGTAATTGCTCTCCAGCATTTCTGGACAGGAGCAGAAGTATAGATTGAAAAAAACCCAAGGATTCATTTTTGCTACTTTATCTATTTTTATAGAGTTTTGAGAGAAAGGAAATTAAAGCTATAATTAAGGCCTGGGGGATTTTTCTGTGGTTTTTCAATTAGCTAAGTTATTGTGTTCTGTACTAGCTTAACATGGATAATTGGAATTCAGCTTGCAAGAAAGGTATCCGCAATTAGTTTAGAATAGGGGACAGACTCTTTTAGACAGTTTGAAGTGTCTCAATCATATTTCTCAAGATTCTTAGGATAGGTGTCTACCCTCCAGTAGATTTTGCTGTTGTTTGCTTGTTTTCAGATGACACTGTGGCTACTTGTGATTTATTCTAGAATCTTTTAAAGGTATTTTTGTTCTGCTATGCAAGGATTCCAGTATTTGAGGTTTGATTCACTGTGAAGACTCTGTTGCTGATCCATCCATCAGTCCATATTTTTCTCTGAGATCTCTTTGTTCTATTGCACAATTTAATTTCTGTTCAGGGACCAGAATACCTCAAGAACCAATAAGGTCACTGGAGCATTTAACTTTTTTTTCTCTTTATTTATCTTTATTCTTAAAATAAAATATAATTTAGTAAGATTATTATCAAATTAAAATAGGAAAAACCCAAATTTCTTTAAAGTCTTTTTATTTTTTCCTTTCAAAATATTTGATGTTTAAAATGCTGTTTTTCTTGAGGAAAAATTTTTTGACTTTGCTGCCACCTCATGGCTAAGGCCGAAATTAGAAATGTTTTTTCAGGGGTTTATAGAAATACAGTAGCAGAAATAAAGATTGTGGGGAAGTCATAGTAAAAATGAAATTTATCTTGCTCAAGTAACTTTTTGCTCACTTGTTCTTTAATCTAAATTCAAGACTCCTATCTCTGACTCACAATTTCATTTTAATAATTATGTATTGTAGTTTGTTGCTGTTGCTTGTCTTTCCAGGTGGTTTAGAGTAGGTAATTTTTCAAATAATTGTTTTTTAATATGTGATCATTTCCACTACAAGAATCTCATTTGTATCTCAGCTTTGCTGACACCCAGCAGCAGTGAGGCCACAACAAATTGCTTAATATCTCTGTACCTCAGTTTCCTCAGATAATGAAATACAAATAATCACATCTACCTATACTATAGGGCAGGTGTGCAATTAATTAAATTGAGGCACTCAAATGCTTTGGCCTTGGGTCTGATGTTGGTAACTATTCACTATCAAATATATCATAATCTTAATAAATAGGGTGTCAGGAACTTAGTAGATATTAGGTTTAAGAAATTTGATAAATCAATAGTCTTGCAGATTTAAATTTAAATTTGTAAGAATAAACATTTTAAAAGGAGTTTGTTTTCAAATTTTACATACTATGTCTTTGATATTGCTCTTTATCTATCCAAACGGAAATCAGAAAGAATCTGTAATATCTGCTTAATCCTTGTGAGAATCATAGGCGAAAAGCTTCAGTTGTTTTAAGCTGCTGCTGATTGGGAGATGTTGTTTTCTGAAAGAAAAAATGCCCAGCTCTTCCTTAACATTTCATTTGCCTTATTTGTGGCAGGAGTGCAAATCACTGCATGGAGAGTATGCTGGACGAGCCTGTGGCCATGATCACCCCTATGTGCCAGATGTTCTGTTCTGGTCAGTGATACTGTTCTTTTCCACAGTTACAATGTCAGCCACTCTGAAGCAGTTCAAGACTAGCCGCTATTTTCCAACTAAGGTACTTTGACTATAATTTTCCTAATCCAAATGTAAGCCAATATACAGCATGTTATGGAGTCCTACATGTTTTAGGACAGAGGAAAGAGCAAGTGATGGAAGGAAAGGGGCCATAAAAGGACTTTTGTATGGCATGCCAGGTTAGAGGCGGGGTGGGGTGAGGGGGTGATAAGGAAGCATTTTGTGATTCAGGTGCCAAGGAGGGCACCAGCCCTGCAGGCTTTTCTCCTGCCAGCCTCAAGGATCAACGCCCACTTTCCCACTTAGGTTTTTGGAAATTCAAAGCACACACTGCATTACTGATTGTCACTTTCTTGCCCAGTGAACGGTGGGAACTATTCCAACCTGACAAATACCTCAGAGGAACCACTCTTACATTCTCTAATTGGGGAAGCCCCTGCAAGACTTATTGGAACACTATTCTCTTTTTCGGCTTTTAAAGCGTCAGTCCCTCCCCCTAACCCTCCATGTTTGCATCTGCATATTTGGAAAGGAAAGTAAACAGAGAAACAGCTTAGTTCAATATTTAACACTGCAAAGTAACACCTATAATGTCTGATTTCGCCAAAAAAAAAAAAAAAAAAAAAAAGTAAAAGAAACAAGGAAACAAGCTTTTTATGGTTGAGCTATAGATTTTGATAAAAATTCTTCTGAGAAAATGTTTCAAGAACTGTTCCCTTCAGAAAGGGCTTCTGTTTTAGTCTCTTTCTTCCCTAAGGTAGAAGATTAATTTCTTCCTACTAAGCTTAATCTGATTAATACAAAATTATTTTTTGTAAGTTTAAACAGTAATCTTAAGCTTTTTAAAAATTATTTGTGTATATAAAGATCCTAAGAAAAAAACAGATCTTATTAATAATTGTGTAAGGATATTTGCTCAAAAATGGATTTTTAAATGAGAAATAACTTGAAAAACTGGCTTATGCAGAATACATTTAAAATTGAAAAATTTTAAATTTGCCTCCTCTGTTGTTTATATTACCAAGTGCCATACTTGTATCATAGATAAACTAAGTGCCATACTTGTATCATAGATAAACTAAAACATTGAGCTTCTTCAATAAAAACAGATACTTTTATTTTACAACGCCTTTGACTAATCATATTAAAATGTTTCCTGTGGGCTTGAAAAGAAGTCCTAAAATTTTTTCCATGCAACCACGCCCAGGTTCATAATAAAGTTAGATTTTAAGTAGGTGTTTTAACAACACAACCGCCATTATATTTATTCCATAATTCTTCATTCTGGAAATGTTAAGTGTGTACTCTCCGAAATGACAGAGATACATAAATATATATTCAGGATCTGACAGACCTAATGGTAATATTACAGTATACATGAAATATATTATGATATTATGTCATAAGGTGTTTATAAAGCGTGACTCTAGATTATGTTCTGAGTACTTATTGGTATTTATAGCTCCTTTAAGTGACAAGTGTTCTTATTATTTTTAGGTTCGATCCATAGTGAGTGACTTCGCTGTCTTTCTTACAATTTTGTGTATGGTTTTAATAGACTATGCCATTGGGATCCCATCTCCAAAACTGCAAGTACCAAGTGTTTTCAAGGTGAATTTATCATAGCACTTAACATCTATCATCTATCTCTCTCTTTCTCTAGGTTCAATCTTCATCAAGATGAAGTCTGTAACCTTAGCACTTCGTATTTTCATGAAAATATATAATATACATCAGTAGAGCAGTAAATTAGCTACGTGTAGTATGTCTAAAACTTTGGTTTAGTATTAAAAATAAATAGTAATCATAGAAATAAAACCCCAAGGATTGCTTGAAAAAAATTCCTGTCAACTTCCATAAAATCAACACTCTAAAAGATCAGGAAGGATTTTGAAGCTAAGGGAAATGCATTATCTTGAGACAGTGAGTAGGGCTTGAAAAATAGATTAAGATAGGCCTAGAACAGAATTCTGGCCTTGAGCCAGTTACTAACCCTCTCTGAACCTCAGTTTTCTCATTTGTAGAGCAGGGGTGGGAAATTCCTCATAGTATTGTTGCCAGAATGAATTTCTTTAAGACTCATCTTCAGCATCATTCATGTTTAGAACCCTATCCCGAGCCTCTGATGTGACAAAATTATTACTCCATCTTCACACAATAGCCTATGCCTACATCTAAAATAAACGACTACATTCTATTGAAATATTTTGTTTATATGTCTTTCGGTGATTCTAAACTGAAAGAAGGTTCTGACTTAGTTATCTTTGTATATCAGTTTTAGAAGAGTAGTCAATGTATTATTTGTTAAAATAAATAAAATTTCCAATTGTAAAGGGTAAATATTGATTTTTTTAACTGTAGGTATTGATTAAGAATATAGATTTTTGAGCTAATTTGTCAGAGTTTAAATTCCATCTCTATTACTTATTATTACTTACTTTGGGACCTTGAGCAATTTACTAGATCTGTATGCCTCATTTTCTTTTAATCATCTTCTTTAGAATGTTGTGAAGAAAAAAAATGAGTTAAAATAGTTAAAGCACTTAGAGTGATGACTGTTATCTTATAAATGCTTCATGAATACCATGAATA
Source organism: Callospermophilus lateralis (assembly GCF_048772815.1). Lineage (NCBI taxonomy): Eukaryota > Metazoa > Chordata > Mammalia > Rodentia > Sciuridae > Callospermophilus > Callospermophilus lateralis. The sequence continues at coordinate 67,979,127 of NC_135313.1, read as the reverse complement.
TTAATTATGGGCCACTCAGTTTGCCAGTTTATAATTAGGGATTTCCTGGTGGTATTTCTAAGACTTAATTTGATTCAGTATCTATTAATCCAGCTGCTAATATGTACACTCATTTACTTTCCTCAGCCTACCAGAGATGATCGTGGCTGGTTTGTTACACCTTTAGGTCCAAATCCATGGTGGACAGTAATAGCTGCTATAATTCCAGCTTTGCTTTGTACTATTCTAATTTTTATGGACCAACAGATTACAGCTGTCATCATCAACAGAAAAGAGCATAAGCTAAAGGTATATTTTAACATCAATTTCAAAATAAGTAATTCTGATTTAACTGATAGTAATCAACTTTGCCTGTATTCTGTATTCATTTGCACATTGAAATACTAAAATCATATTTTGGGGTTCATAATTTTGGGGGGAGTACCAGGGATTGAACTCAGGGCACTTGACCAATGAACCACATCTCAGCCCTATTTTGTATTTTATTCAGAGACAGGATTTCACTGAGTTGCTTATCGCCTTGTTTTGCTGAGGCTGGCTTTGAACTTTTGATCTTCCTGCCTCAGCTTCCTGAGCAGCTGGATTAGTGCCACTGTGCCCATTGGAGTTCATAATTTTTATTGTTTTGCAAGATACTTAATCTTAAAATAAAATGAAAAATTTGTTAGTAGCACTTGGGTAAGCATTAGTCTTAGAACCTTACCTTCAGGACTGAGGAAAAAAAAAACATTGTCAATTTTCTAATTTTAGCATGTTTAACATACTTTAATGAAGTAATTTCGGTTAAGTACAGCTTTACCAACTTATCTTACATCTCGGATTCTCTGTTCCTTTATTTGATCCTAAATATGCCTATTACATGCAATTACGTTGCATTAATTAGTAGAACAAATTACATGTCCAGATATTTCTCGTTTTAATCATTATTCTGTTTGTAATGCCTATAACAACAAAACTCAGTCACAAATATTATAGTTTTTAAGTGATATTGTTTTAATTCTATGGAAAATTTGATAGCTTTTTTTTTTACAAGGAGAATAATTAATTTTGGATATATCTTATATACAGTATTCTGACTCTACGACTCTACCATTTTGCTATTTTGAACAATCATTTTTCACTGGTATTCAATTTTTCTGAGATATGTGATATGAGTACTATCATTTAAAGGAATGTGTTAAATAAAATCAATTAAGTCATTGAATTATTAAAAATAATCAAAATAAGTCCTTGTAAAAAGAGAACATGTTCAATCTTGTTTTGTTCTAGTATCATTGGGGTTTGGGGATTGCCAGCTCACATACTCTTACTCTACGGGGGAAAAATCATTTTCAGAATAACAGAAATCATGGATTTTGTAAATATATTAGAATTATTAAAAAATTAGACTTTTTGGTGAATATAGTAATGAGATAAGAAAGCATAATTATTTGTAATCTTACTAAGGAAGTGTATCTATCTTAAAGAGCTTTCTTCATTCTCTTTGTAGAAAATAACTTAAGATGCTGAATGTTTAAAAGGTATTAATTCAATTTACTTGGGGTTTTTATTAAATAAAATGTTCAATTATTAACGAAATATATTTTAAAACATCTCATAAAATCTTACGAACTAGACCAGTGGAGTGTTGGTCTAGTTTAATACCAGGTGAACAACCAGCTCTCTTATGTAAAAAAAGGAGACCCAGATTTACCATATGTGCTGATTTCCATAGTATGACTATTCCCAACATGGCCATTTTGAACTATCAGTGGGACATAAACTGGCAGGAAAATTCTACTTTTAAAATTTTTATTTGTTTTCATTAACACATCAATTAACCTCAAGAGATGCAAAAGAAGCATTTGATAAAATTCATGATAAAAGCTTTGAAGAATTTAGAAGGATCATACTTCATCAATAAAAAAAATCATATATGATAAACCCACAACTGAAATCTTACTAATTGTGAAAAATCTGAAAGCATTTTTTCTAAGAAACCAGACAAGGGTGTCTTCTCTTGCCACTTCTATTCAATACAGTACTAGAAATTTTAGCCAGAGCAATAGGGCAAGAGAATGAAATAAAAGGAATATGAATAGGAAAGAAGGAAGTCAAATTATCCCATTTACAGGAAAATTTTTTAAAATTAAATAATTTGCTCTCATAAGTTTAGATGGATTGGTTTAATAGTCTCCTTATTTATTTATCTCTTTATTTGTTTCCAGGAAATGAACTCAGGGGCACTTGACCACTTAGCCACATTCCCAGCCATATTTTTGCATTTTATTTAGAGACAAGATCTCACTGAGTTACTCATCATCTTACTTTTTTTAAAGATTTTTTTTATTTATATATGATAGCAGAATGTATTCTAATTCTTATTACACATATAGAGCAAAATTTTTCATATCTCTGGTTGTATATACAGTATATTCACATTAATTTGTGTCTTCATACCTGTACTTTGGATAATAACCTCACTGTTGCTGAGGATGGCTTTGAACTATGGATCCTCCTGCCTCAGCCTCCTGAGCGGTTTTTAATAGTGTCATTTTTTAATATCAATAATTTTAAAACATTTCCTTAAAATATCAGCATTATACAAAATCAAGCATCACCAGGACTTTTTATTATAATGTTACATAGTTACTTGAGTAGACCTATAAAACAAGTTTTAGAACATTATGTTAAACATTGTGTTATCCTGCAATTCTCTAAAATGTAGGAAAACATTTTATACTTAACACCTGTTTATTTTTTAAAAAACTGAAAGCATCTCGGTTTTCTGATTTTAAAGTAAAACATGATTTTGATTTAAAATCAGATAATATGAAAAATTAAAGGACAAAGTTGAAAAACACTATAATTTTATGGCCTAGAGATAATATTGTTTACATTTTGATATATAGTTAAGTAGATATTATCTTTTTCTTCCTTCCATCTGTCCACCTTTCTGTCTTTCTTTCTCATTCTTTCTTTTCTGGGGATCAAACACAGGATAAGTATGTGTTCTACCACTGAGCCCAAACCCTGCAGCCCCAGCTTTAAGTATGTATTTTCATACCATATCTATTCATTTTTTTTTCATAGAAGAATATTATTGTGGAGATCATCCCATTTCAGCAATGTAATTTTTTTTCAGTTTTAGTGACGGCATATAATTACATGACATTAAAAAAAATAAACTAAAAGACTGATATCGTAAGCAGAAAGTTAGCCATTCAGTCATTGATTACCTTTCAAAAGAAGTTTGCTTTAGCCCTTATAGTAAGGGTAGAATTCCATTGATTTTGCTGAAATATTACCCTGTATGTAGGTTATCAGTTAAACTGATTCAGACAGTATCTTCTCCAAGTACTAATGGAGTCATATTAAAACAAACTGGAAGTAAATGAGGATTTGCTTTCAGTGTTATTACCTTTTGAGCCATTCTGTATCCTGGCCCTTTCGAGGTTTCTCAACCTCATGAATTGCCTAGCCCTTGTTCTTGCTCCTCATTCTTCATAAGCCTATTGTAGGCCCTTAACATCACAGCCTTTCCAAAGCTCCAAATCTACATACTGTTCTCCCCTTTTACACACAGTGTTGAATAACCAGAATATAGTAATACATTCTTCAAGTAGTCCTTTCATATACTTGCATTGACAGAATGAAATACAGAACTAAAACATTTAATATTTTTGTCACTGAAATTAACCTGAAGCTACATAAACAAACGTTTTGAATTATGTAAATAACTAACTATGTATTCAGAAGGTTCATATTTTTACTCCTTAGTATCAGAAACTTGGACTTAGTATCAGAGCAAGTCTGGCTTGACTCTGAGCTCTGTGGTATTGCTATCAGTAGAGGAGTCAGTGGGGTCTTGGTTACTCTGAGCCTGAGCACCCTGTCCTTCTTGGATGTAGATAATTTCAAAGCAAGTTTCTTCCATTGGATACATGATTTATCCACAATGAACATTTAATTTTGTTCTATAACCCTTGTCTTCTTTAACTTTGCTTTGCTGATGATTTCTTGTTAACAACAACAAAAATATCACCTCTTAGAACACTGTTTACTTAGAAAAACAGTTGGTTTCATGGCCGCTCTCCCTTCCTGCTGCTTCACTGAAACATTTGCAAAGACTCCTGACTTTGGCTTGAACCACATTTTCACACACACAAAAAAATGTTTCTTGAATATACTTCCAGACCACAAGTTCCACCACATCTCAGCTTTCGTAAGTTTTCTTTTTTTCTGTTTTTTTTTTTTTTAACCTGAAAACTCATTTTTGCTCTGGTTGGAACATTCCCTGAAAATTTTTAATGAGTTTTGTTTTCTAGTTACTGTACTTTTCTAGTTAATATACCAAGCACCTTGTAGACTCTACATCCTATTATCTAAGTCTATATCATAACTCTAAGTCACTCCAGAATTAATTTGTTTTCATCTCTTCCAAACATATTTTAGATATTTTCAATTTCATCATCAGAACTAGTAGCTAGATTTCTTTTAGACAATGTTTCTCATGCCAGTAAAAAAAAAAAAAAAAAATCATTTCGTGAGTGTTACTACATATACAAACCTTGCTGATCTACATAGGCTAAGCCTAACTCACTGGCTAAGTGACTCACTGCAATAAGAATGAGGGAGAACAAAATAAGCAAAACTCTAACTCATTGCATCTTATGATCCTTTGGGTCATAGGAAGAGTGAAAGAAGCTGCAAGTGTGAAAATCTGAAATGAAAAGTATCATATATATTACTTATAGTTATACATATAAATCCATATCATCTCCAGCATTTGTATATTTGTTTGTTTCTTCCTCAGAGAAGTGGGATAGTCATAGGTTAATGGAATCTCTTTAAAAAGCATTGAAAGTAACAGCTTGTTTTTTTTTTTTTTTTTTTTTTTTTTTTAAGCTTACTCTCAGAAAGTGTAAAGAGAAAGACATTATCTTGCAGAAAAGAAAGTTTCTGTTAAGATACAACTATGGGCTTTTCTACATGTTTCTGTAGACAGTTCAGGCTTCTCTTGACATCATTTTTAATAAACAGCAATACAATCCCAGATCACTTGAGTAAATGAATGCGTTTGCAACATTCATTTGGCACCACATTCTCTTGATGATTATGGCATTTGATATGTTCTTTTTTGCCCTCTTTGTCAGCCTGGTTCTTCATGTCAATCTATAGTCTTTTATGTGGTTAACTTGACAGATGCAGGAAATTGCTGCCAAGCTTTGAAATGAATTTTTTCAGCAGTGGCATCTGGGTATCAGATGGTCCTCTTGGCTGGCCTCTTGTCTTGCTGCATGTTGGTTTTAGTGGGGTCTGGTGTAGCATCACCTGTTGCTATGCTCCCTTTTCCTCCCATATGTCCATTTTCCGTGATTCATGGATGAATGTGAGAATAAAAACTCCAGTTCTGTCTTTATTTGAGAAAAAAAAGTCTACAGAAATATGTTAGAAGGTGCAGAGTTCTCTCTCTGACAAAGGGATAGTTCCCTTTGGCTGGCATGCCTATCAGCTAATAATTTGGTTACAAAGACCAAGTTTTTAAAGGCACTTCTAATTAAAGGCAAGAATAAAGTTGCTGATTAATTAGTGGAAGTGCCAGAACGACTTTATTTCCTTTGGTTTGCATAAAATCAAGATGCCCCCATTGTTGTATGGCATAATGAGGAGGAAGTTGTCTTGTTTTTTTTAAATGATATATTTGTATATAACAAAGCTAGCTTTCTAAATTTTAAAAGGAAATTATTCCCTCTGAAAAAAATTGTTTTGTTCATTTTCACCAATCCAGAATGACACTGTTCACATTGTATCACATTATAAAATCACTCAATAGGAGTTATAGAAAATCTCCATCATAAGGAAGATCTTCCTCCCATTATTAAATTGTAGTGAACATGGTTCCTGAGCAAGTCCAGGATGTGCTAAAAGCACAAACTAGACTCTGATGTTCATCTTGTGGCCACCAGAACTTCTTACATCCTCCATCCTTTCCTAGCAGCACCACAGCTTTGCTACAAGCTTCAGGGGCACATTCACAACCATTCCTTCAGATTTAGGGCCTTAAGGAGGTAGATCCTTCACTCACCTTTATCATTGTCTCTCAGTCCCTAAGACAAAACATTTCTGGAACTGCTTAGGGCAAACTCTAAAGGAATCAAAATTTGAGTTCTATATGACAGAAGCACATCTTCCAAAATGTTTGCAGAAGGGTCAAGGGACCACATTATAGCCCCAGTAAAACACCTTCCTACTGCCTTTTAGGTTATGCTGACACCAGGATTCTCTTCCCATTTTCCAGATCTTTTAATGAAAAATCTTCCCTGCATTGCTTACAAAAGAAAGTTTCCAGAATCATATCCATCAGGGGAATAGTTCTAGTGAACATTTTAGTGAACTGTAGCATTGCCCCAGATATCAGATGACTCAAGGAAGTGCATCACTGAGCTGGTGACAACATGGGGACGTGGGGGGGGGCTGTTAGGTGGATTCCCCACCCCCTTTTGTCATTTTTAATGATTTAGCAGGGATAAACAAAAAAGAAAGGAAGTACCAGTAACTTTGAGAATCTTTTTTTTTTTAGAGAAAATAATTAACAAAACAAAATAACAGAAAATGCTACTATGACACATATGCAACAAATAAGATTCATACTTTAGACTTTTGTATTAACTACAAATTGCTTGTAGTTTGACAAAACTGCCTCCAAAAATGCCAAAGTTGTTTTATTGAAGAATTGGTCACTGCTGCTCATGGTCAGATCAAATTTAACTGTTATATCTTATTTTATGATTAAAATAATTAAGTTTAATTCTAAGAGAAGTTTCAATGATATATATTTCCTTTTAAAACAAGTCAATCTGTAACTTTTATTGGTTACTTCATGTGTGTTAATTATTGTGCTAGAAACTGTGAAATATTGAGAAATTATATGGCAGATTATCTGTTCTTAAGAAACATAGTTTTATTGAGGAGCATTGAAACAAAATGAGTACAAAAGAAAAATGTGTTATCCAACTGCTAGAATGTAATGATACTTAATGATCATTGAGTGCTCTCCATAGACCATACATAATACTAAATGATTTTCAAAACTAAATAATTCAATTCGCATGACAACCCAGTGATGTGCTTTCTGTTATCATCACCAGTTTTCAGATAGGTGACACAATAGACAAAGAGATATACCTAAGGTCATTGGTTGAGCTGGCATTTGACCCCAGGCCATTGGTCTCAGAACCTATTCTTTTAACCACTTTATTATACTGCCTCTGATGCAGTGGTATCTTTGCAAAATTAAAAATAAGAATTGGAACATAAAATAGGCCAACTCTTTGCTACCTCAGAGGTTTTACCCTTTAAGTTCCTGCAGGACCCAGTGAGAGAGGGGAGCAGTGCTCTTGCCCATCCTCGTTCTCCCTCAGAGAATGGACCTAATCACCTATTGATATCAGCCTCCTCATATCTATCCCACTTATTTTCCTTTCTTAAACTTTCTGTGAAGCACTTAAATTTGCAACACCTGGAGGTTAATGATAGTGGAGTAGAAATACAGAGGAGATTAGTAACATCAGAATGGAAGTACAGAGGAGATAGAAAATATAAAAACTATCATTTTAAGAAAGACTGATATTTTTCTAGTGCTGAAAGAAAAACTTTTTGAACTCGATCACACTATATTGAGATAAATTGAACATAAAAAGGGAGCCTTGGTTCTATGATATTACTCTTCCCAATGAAAAGCCACCCACTGAGATATCAGAGAGCAACTGGAAAAATGTTTAAGCATTTACCTGGAGAAGATCCACTGTGGAGGGCCTTTGGGATATTATCAGGATGAGGATTCTATTCACAATCAGGCCATCCTTTAGCCGTTTTATTGATGGTTCCTTTTCTTTCTGCTTTTTAACAGAAAGGTTGTGGGTACCATCTGGATCTATTAATGGTGGCCGTCATGCTTGGAGTATGCTCCATCATGGGCCTGCCATGGTTTGTGGCTGCCACGGTCCTTTCCATCACTCATGTCAACAGCCTGAAATTGGAATCAGAATGTTCAGCTCCAGGAGAACAACCCAAATTTCTTGGCATTCGGGAACAAAGGGTTACTGGGCTTATGATTTTTATTCTCATGGGATCATCTGTCTTTATGACCAGCGTTCTGAAGGTAATGGAATGTTTTTATGAGTTTGAGAGAAAGCAGAAAATGCATATTTAAAGATTTCACTTGAATCTAAGGAACATATTACAAATATTGTATGGTATGTGATGAAAGTGATGAATTTTTTTTATCATGTTTATGCAATTCTTCTTAAACTAAGAAGGGAAGAAATTATGTCCTATAGTTTAGAATCCTTAGATATATAAAGGTTTTCAATGGAAAAATAAAAATCATTGTGTAAACTATTATAATAATTTTGAAATGATGATCAAGCTTTGGAAAAACATCACTCATTTCTGATTGACTGTGACCTGAATTCACTTTTAGGATACTTCACAAACTGAAGTTTCTGATTTTTTATCAATGGAAAGATATATTAGCAACTAATATTACCTGCTATAAGTTAGCTGTGTAGAAATGAGCATAGCCATGCTTGTGGTCAAATATCCAGTTTTACACTTTAAGTGCTCCATAAAACTATTGCATGGACATCATCATTACATATACTTACTTTTTTACATTTAAAATATTTTAATTCATTTTGAAGAGCACTACATAGTACTTATTTTGTCATGTAATTTGGCAGATATTTCTGAATTATGTTAATTTCACTAAAAATTATAACTCATTTTAGTTGCCTGTAATTTGAAAATTTTATTGAATTATTTAATAATTTTCACAAGTTTACTTGTATTTAATCACTGAAATTTTTGCAAGAATTAATTCATTTCGTGTAAGTAATTATAAAGGTGGATGGTAATGAGCTATTTCAATAAAAAGAGATAGTATGAACAACACATGATTACAAATATCTACTATAATCTAGGAACAACTTTTCAGTGTAAGATCTATTCTTCCTCTTTTAATCCAAATATCTTGCCATTGTGAAATAAAATTTAAATTGTCTTTCAAGTTGCATAACAGTTATTTTTTATTGTTAAATAAAAATATTAATAATTGTTAAAACTCTTATTTATTGTGCATGATGTGGTTTCTGAAATAGTTTTTCACCTATTACATATTGATAAGAACCCTATTGTTATCATCGATTTTTAGATAATGAACAACTAAAATAATTTACAATAAGCTTCCAAATAATTTACATAAGCTTCCAAAGTGCTGAAGGTCTGATTTGAATCCATGTCTTCTGGTTCTGTATTATATTGCTTCAAAAATACATTTTGTATCTGTTTCCACCCCCACTTTTGGCTAAATGAAAAACAGCATGCCAATGTATTGGAAAATAATTTGTGCCTTTTCTCTAATTGCTCTTTTACAGTTTATTCCCATGCCAGTGCTATATGGAGTATTTCTTTATATGGGTGCTTCATCTCTAAAGGGAATTCAGGTAAGCTACTTACAATACTACAGGCACATCTGTCATGACTTATCTTAGGGTTTGTTGATGTTGTGTCATATGACAGCTGAGAAAACAACATCATCTGAAGAGTGGTTTTCAGACCACAATTAAATTGTTCAAACTTTTCAGAGTTGCAAAAGTTAAAAAAGACCCTCTCCAGCATCCAATGTTCTTAATCTTAGGGTACTTTTATTTACCATAAATATATTAATATTTTAAGAAGTTTAGCATTTATACCTTTTATTGATATTAACAGCAGTACCTTTCAAGATATATCCAAATACTTACAGTCTTTGACACTTTAATCATATTTATGGACATCTATCCATGACAATAGAAAAATATGCACAAAAATGTTCATTCTAATACATGTTATTATTATCCAAGAGCAGTAAAATGAGTAAGCAATTAAACAGTTACTGAACATTGATAATTATGATGCCTACCAAGGTAATATGATAAAGATGCTTATGATGTAATACAAAGTGAAAAAGTACCTACCGTATGTTTATAAAGCTAATAGATTGAGTTGGATTAAAATGAAAGGTGGAGGAAAAAATGTGTTAAGATAGTGAGATCCTGGATGACTTTTTTCCTTTTATATTTTTTTCTGTTATTACAACTGTATCTATAGAATTATTTTAAAGATATAGGGTAAGGCAGTTTCAAATATAAAAGAAATTTTATACATTGTTAAAATATTGGTTAAATTATTGTGTTAGGCACTTTATTAGTTTTCCGTGGTTGGCAAAAATTTACTTTACAATCCCATAGCTCAAAACAACAAATCTTTATGAGCTCACAGTTTCTGGGGGTCTTGAATTCAGGAACAGATTAGTTGGGTGGTTCTGGTTCAAGATGACTCATGTGGGCCTGTCAGGATGTTGTCAAGGGCTACAGACATCTGGAGCCTCCACAATGTTGCAAGATTTACTTCAGGATGACATATCACATGGGCATGGGCAAGAAGCATCATTCCTTTGTGGATTTTGGTTGGAGATTTCAGTTTTCTTGCCACAAGGGCCTCTCCATAGGATACTTAAGTGTGCTCACAACAGGGAAATAACTCCCAGAGAAAGGAAGTTCTAATGACTTTTGACTTACTCTCCAGAATTGCATGTAGTCATGCTTCATATTTTCTATTTGTTAAAGGTAAGTACACTCTTTTAAGTCTAGCTTTGAGCACAAGAGAAATGAATTAAGATGTCATCTTTTCAAAGATAAGAATATCAAAGAATTTGTGGACACATTTAAAACTCTCTACAAGTGTATTCTAAATAATTGTGGATGCTATTGGCAAATTCTTCCTGCTTATTTCTTTTATGATGTTTTATGGGTTGGATAGTGAATGTTCCCTCAAAATTCACATCCATCTGGAATCTCAGAATATTATCCCATTTGTAAATAGGGTCTTTGCTGATGTAATCAGATACTTGGTACACTCCCAGTCTAATAACTGGGGTCCTTATAAGCCGAGAAGAGGACACACAGAAACACAGGAAAGAGAGGCTACATGAAGGTGGAAGAAAAGATTGGAAGTTTGCTGCCACAAGGCAACAATGCCAGGAGCCCCAGGAGCTGGAAGAGGCAAAGGAAATTTTCTTCCCTAGGGCCTTCAAAAGAATCATGGCACTGCCAACATTCTGGTTCAGATTTCTGGCCTCTGCAACTGTGAGAGAATAAATTTCTATTGTATTAAACCAGAAAGTTGTGATAATTTGTTATGGCATCTCCAAAAAACAAATACAGATTTCTACTTAATTTTACCTTTGAATAATCTTATTTTATAACTTAATATTATTTAACCAAACCACTTCAATATTCCTGAAAAAGAGATCAAATTCAAGCCTTATTCACTGAGTAGTTTTGTTTTTTGTTACCTAAGAGAAAAATATAAATTACAGCTTTTTCTATGACATAGCTGGTCCCATTGCTGTTCAGAACATACAGAAGAACAGTCACTTGACTGAGGAACAGCACCATGGGTCTTTGTTCCTGAGTGAATGGCCAGTTTCTGACTTTGAGAATAGCAGCATATAAGCCTTTGGACTGTGCTAGGTATCAGAATTGAGGTGTAACTTCAATGCAAAGTCATTGTAAAATCACTGAATACACAAAGATGGTATGTCTTTGTTCATCTTGACTCTGGGTAAAATTAACTCGGGAGAGGGGGATGGTTGAGAAGTGTTATGTGTTTAAATTTTCCTGGGATATGATTTCATTTCTTCATTTTAAAGTGTCTTTTGATAGAACTGAATTGGTAAGGCAGATAAGAAAGAGTATGGAAGAGGTTTTATTTATTTGTTTTTCTGGATTTTTTTTAAATTGCCTTTGGCAAAAGTTCCATGAGTACTAATTTCATCTGTAAGTGAAAAGTATTTATTATTAGGCCCCAGGCTCACATAAATACAACAGCAGAAGTTTAAGAAACAAAGTAAAATCATTTTGATAGGTTTCAACAGATTTCCCCCCCTAATTCAACTCATATGATTTTATACCCATGTGGTTTAGAATTAAACAAGAATGTCAAGTTTTGGAATTATTTGGGAAGTGATTCTTTGAAATAAAAATTGAAGAAAACATTAACAAAGCCCTATGAGTTAAGTAAAATGAGTTTTAAATACACAAATGAACAGCAAAACAGGGTACACCTGGACAAATAGCATCTCACACTGAGAAACAAGCTTAGTGAAAATTTAAGTGAGCTCCACACTCAGCAGGTGAAATTCCTAATGGGAATGGTAGCTAACTGGGCAGGGAAATGGAATATTGACATTATGATATAATAAAAGCCAAATGCAAAACTTAAAATACATCTATCATGAGTAATAATAATTAAATGTGTTAAATAGCTATGGTTCAAGGAATTTGTTACTTTGTTACCCTATACATTGAAAAAAATCTATATATTACCTTATGAGCAATATTAAGAAACTTTTATGTAGGTTTCTGAATGTGAAACATGGCAGAAAAAACAGATCACAGTGTTCTCATGAACGCTGTTTCCGTATTCAGATATATAACCACATCTATATTCATTCTAACACTTTGGGAATCCAAAGTAAAGCAAATGTGCCACTTAAACAATAACAATTGAAGCACCCACACACTGAAGTACACTTATGCAATAACATAGCTTCATAAATGGAGAAATGGTAGTTAGGGAAAATTAGTTGTATAGAAATGGAAATTTTCAGTTGTAAGCCAAAGGATTTTATTTCTCCCCTATTCTTATCTTTACTGTGCCCAAAGTTTTATTTGTATGCTTAATGATTTCTAATTTTAAGAGATATTTGAGAAGTATTAAATAAAGAGACCTAATGGTATGTGTATGGACAATATGGAGAGAGATGAACCAGGAATGAGTTTAGCACTTAGTACTCTTAATAGAAAGTTTCCATAAGTGTTTTGGAAGATAAATGAATGGACACTGGATGAATTAATGTGCACACGATTCTGGTTTAGATAAGTGGGAGGAGGAAGGTCCTGCATTCTGTAAGATAGAATACAGAAGGACAGAGGTTTATATTGAGTCTGGAATTTCTAGTATATAAACAAATAGGGTTTGGTAAAATAGGACCCTAACAGTTTGATTATGGTCAGTTGTTCCTCTTCATATTTGAGTAAGTTTGAAATATATGACGAAAACTGCTAGTTCTTTCTTATAAGTTAACTAAGAATATTACTAATTTTAATGTTACCCTTTTGACAATACATATATTATTGTAGAAATGGCACAAAGAAGAACAGTGACTATGATTGAAAGTCATAGTATTTTCTAAATAATAACCTCATGCCAGAAATTGAAAATGGCAAAAATTTCAGAAAAACTAAAATGACCACCACAAAATAAAATTACTATGCACTACAAAGTGTTACTAAGTAAAATGTGAGGAAGATTTAAGCTTCTGGTGAAATTTTAATTTATTAACTTGGGTGCTTGATAAAAATGACCTCAAAGTCAAAGCTACAACAGTAATGCAGTCAAAAATAATGCTACTACATGGCAAAATTGAAAAAGAAAATAACATTGATTTATGTAAAATAATTCAAATAAAATGATTAAAAATCATAAATGGTTTGACAGTGCAATATAGTATATTAGTCAAGAAGTTAAAATTGAGTTAAAATTCTCTCTGGAAAACACTTTATTAACAAAAATTTATATAGATTAAATCTTTTTTTCTTTTGTATATGTAGATTTTACTGGAGGTTTGGGGTGAATGCTAATGGAGGATAAGCATACCCAATATGGAGAAAACAATTTAAACTATGAATATAAGTAAACCTGATCTTAATGATCTCTTTGGATATCTCTGTCACCAAGAACTTTGTGAAGTTTGAATGGCCAAACCTTAAAAATTTTTAATAACACAAAATTGTATATCTATATGAGGTTGATTATATTATACAACATACACTGATGAAATCAGGATGATTAACATTTTCATCCCATTATCATTTGTGTTTTGAGTCTTTGAACTTTTCTTTTCTAGCCATTTTTAAAAATATATAGTTGGTCATTGTGAGCTATAGTCACCTCATTGTGTTTTAGAACACTAGAACTTATTACTTTTTCTGTTTTGATACAACCTATTGAATCCTTTACTATCTTTCCTCCTCGGTTTTTAGTCAGGTTTTTTTTTTGTGTGTGTGCTATAATCAAAAGATTTGGCAAGAGCAACTGTAGAGGAAGAATTTAGTACTCATGGTTTTGGAGGTCTCACTCCGTTGTTCTGGGCTTAAGGTGAGGAAGAATATCATAGCAGAAGGGCATGGCAGACGAAAGCAGCTCATGACATGGTACCAGGAAGCAGAGAGAGAAAGAGAGCTCACCCCAAATGCAGGACCCCTAAGACCTGTCTCCTCCAGTCACGTCCTACTTACCTACAATTAACTTCTGTTAATCCATATCAGAGGATTAAGCCACTGATTGGCTCACAGATCTCATAATCCAATCATTTTGTCTCATATATAGGTTAAATATTTATGGTTAAGAAGTTTGTGTTTGTAAAGACAGCATCAAAACCCTTGTTGGGGATCTAAGTGGCAAAAGGAGCAGAGTTCAAATAAGGAACTCAGAACATCCTCCACAGCAGCTGGGTGGGGTCTGGAACTCAGAGAGGTAACTGAGGGAGACAGCCAGTTTGGGAGTCATCAGGAAGTATGTTAAAGTAGAAAGATGAGCCATTCCAGGATAGAAGAGAACTGAGCTTGGGAGTACAGGAATCCTCAGTATTTGTGGAGGAAAAAGAGGAGATTGTGATGTGACAAGGAAAAGTGAATAAAGATGACCTTTTGCCCTCAGGACTCTGCTCTCCAAGGTAGCACTGACTTTGGCTTTACTATTTAGCATTTAGCACTGGCATTACTGTTGTTATACTCTACAACCTGTGCGGTTGTAAACTAAAATTGTAGTATTTCAGTGTGGTGTATCAATCTCATTGATGTCCAATTATCACAGATCATCATGTCAACCTAAAATTTGGGGACTATATTAAATATCTGCCTTTCTATTTCTATTGTTGTCTTATTACTAAATGTAATTTAGTCTGTCTTTTAGTTATTTGATAGGATAAAGCTCTTCTGGATGCCTGCAAAACATCAACCTGATTTTATATATCTACGGCATGTACCACTCCGAAAAGTTCATCTCTTTACAATTATTCAGATGAGTTGCCTTGGCCTTCTGTGGATAATAAAAGTTTCAAGAGCTGCTATTGTCTTTCCCATGATGGTATGAAACTTGTACCCACTCTTTTCCTCTGATTTTGGGGTCCCTTTGGAAACACATTAACTAAAATTGGAACAAAAGAGTCTGATTAGAAACCTTAGTATGGGGTTTGAACAACCATTGGAAACCCTACTATAAACTTTGGCACTAAAATTAGTGACAAAGATAGGGACTGAAAATGATCATGAATTTCAGTGATTCATATTAGTTTTGTCTATATTATTCTGAATGTTTGTTATAAAACTAGGTAATTTACCCTAGGTGAAAAAGTATAAACTTTCAAAATTTTGCATCAGGAGCATTTTTAAGTGAAATTTAATTAAATATTTCCAAGAAGTTTCAAATACTTCAAAAAATATAGTGAATTTAATGGTGTAATTTTTAAAATTCTCAACATGAATATACATATTCATCTCAAGGTTAAGGTCAGCCCTAATCAAACTGACTCATTTCTACCAAAAACAATTGAATCTATATTTCCCACTTTTATTCTTTAAATCTTAAGCTGTTTTATTATTTTCTTCAGGTGTTAGCCCTGGTATTTGTAAGAAAGTTGATGGACTTCTTATTTACCAAACGAGAACTCAGCTGGTTGGATGATTTAATGCCTGAGAGTAAGAAAAAGAAACTAGAAGATGCTGAAAAAGAAGTAAGTCAGAGAAAAAGCAATGTTTTATAAAGAAGAAGAAGAAAAATAAAAGAAAGAAAAGAAAATCAGTTGCTCCTTGCAAAACTAAATTAATATAGTTATCATTAGACAGTTATTACAAACAACCATGATGGACAGATTCGGAAGTTCAGTTTTTAAAATCATGAAGATTTAACCAGAGACAGAGGGCACCAAGATCTCACCTTAGGAAATCCAATCTGTATGAAATATACAAATACTTTGTGCTTAATTAACTTCCAAATCATAAGGATTATTATTCCTCACTTATAGATGGCATAAAGTTGTTGATGCTTCACCATTTACAAGTTATGGTCATGCAATAACTATGTTTTGGTTGAAAATGTGAAGACAGAAATGAGTGAGTGAGAGAGAGAGAGAGGGAGAGGGACAGAGATGTGTTATTACTGATGGTCTTTTCCGGGGAACAAAATTTTAATCAGAAGATTCTAGTGAAAAATCAGTTAGGTTTGAAATAGATGAAATGCTTAAAAGGAAAAATGATTTGCATTCAAAGTGATTTAAGATTGAATAAATGTTTGAGAAACATTTTGGGTTCTATTTATTTTCATGAACTACTTATTTGATTCTATTTCATATGTTAAAACAATTTATTTTAAGTTTTAGGTGCATATATAAAGTTAATATGTTAGCTTGGATCTATTTTGAAGACTAACCATAACATTTTTAAAAGTATATAAAAACTACAAAGAGTATAAATGGAAAGAGAGAGAGAGAGAGAGAGAGAGAGAGAGAGAGAGAGAGAGAGGGAACTCATACAACATTTAGCTGAATGATTGAGCTCATAGATTGTAAAAGTAAAACAAAATTTCTATGTAAATATAAATAAGATTTAAAGAATATTTTGTGAGAATTGAACATTATTATTTCAATTTTTCTTGTAGGTGGTTAATAAATGTATTCAGTTTTTTAATTATAGAATATTTTTTCAAGTCTTAGATATGTTCTTTCCATTGGGTAATTCATTTGTAAATGTTTCAAGAATTTTAAGTTTTGCTTAGTCATTTAGTGAACTCAGATTAAACCACAAAATCTAATGAAGTTTCTGCTCAGAATTTTCTACCAGTATGGCTACATAATGTGAATAATAATTCCTTTCTTTTTTCATGGTATTCCATTGCAGTCAATAGATTTTCACACATAGATGGATCATGATGATATATTTTTTTCTGTATAAATATTTCAATTTTTCAAAATATAGAAGGCATATATAGAATCATACTTCTAGTATATTAATGTAATATTAAATATTATAAAATTGTCATTCGTTCTCTATTTTTCTAAGTTTAATGTATTCTGATTTAAGTATTAGACATTTTTAAAAAGTAATGTTTTAACTAGTATGTTTTGGATCTCTTGTTTCTTTTTAGAGTGTCAGTAAATGTCTGTGTTATCCTCAGGTATAATTCAAGAAAGTAATTTTGAAGAGAAGGTGTGCATGTGCAAATATTTAACAATGAATCCCAGTACAATGTACAATTAAAATACACTGGTTTAAAATTTTTTAAATATATAAATTGAATTTTTTTAAAAGCTTATTGGCCACAAGCTTCTCTATAGTTTCTCTGGTGATTTTACTATTACTATGTACATTCAGGCAATAACTTAAACGTTACTATGACTGTATTTTCTTACTTGTTTACCTGCCACATCTTTACTGCTACTGGTGGAACTAGATAGCAATATTCCCAGCTATGTATAACCACTGCATCCTAGCATTCATCTTAGGCCATATCACATCATGAGACATTTTTGCTCCTCTTAGAACTTCAGCCTTAGAATTTAGAACTTACAAAATGAAAAAATGCTATGTAATTTCCTATGTTATCTTTAATATTCTTCCCTAGTATGACTGAAAGTTTCAGATTCTCCTTTTGTCCCTGAAATAGAATAGACAAAGCTGATGGTAATAATAAACTTCATAGAATTAGCCATTTCCACGGCCCAACTTTCAAAGCTGTGCATATTTGGCATTTTTATGTATGTGCCCTATATCCATTTTGCAATTTATTAATCCCATTAGGTAGGAATTCTATATAATTAGCTTCTAACCTTTTTACATTATATCCTGCTATAATCTAATGGGTATTAACTCTCTTCTGATTATGAAAAATTCTAGAAGTAACTAGTGTCCCTAAATTTCTTAGAACTCATGTTTTCTGCAAGTATATAAAAATAGATTAAAGATTTATTGGGATAATTTTATGGCCAAATCCTTCAGCTCCAGGTTGAGAGGGGAAAAATATCTTGTAATACATTCATCAGGCAAGTTTATGGATCTTTAAAATTCAAACAGATAAATCCATGTGATCCTCATTACATGGAAAGAAACAAGAAAATCAATAATAGTCAAAAAATAAACTACAATTGAACATTAAAATGTAGTTCTCACTATTGCAAAGGCAAATAATTCTGCATCAAACTGGGAAGAGAAAAGAAAGTTTAAAGATGTTTATGTTCTAACCTGGGATTAGCATTTAAAAAGTAGGATCAGGGAAGAGAGTAGGAAGATTTAAGGAGGATGACACTAAAAGTTAAATCTCTGGTTGATTTTCTACTTGGTTGCCTAGTCTTGATATTTTATTTCTTGAGCTTAAGGACTCCACTAGAGGATGTGATCTTCTTAACTATGGCATCTTGTACCAAGGCCCAGTCTTCCAGGAGATTTTGCATTAAGGTGGCAAATGGACAAGTTCTCCAGAAATGTTGCATTTCTGCAATTGCTCAAATTAATTGAGTAACTTTGATCATGATCTGGCAAGATAGTAAATAGCAGAAATGTCTCAGCTCCCTGAGAGTTGAATTTAAAGTGAGCTCACCTCTTGTCCTTTTGATGATAGTTACAAGCTTGTACCTTTATCCTCTAGGGTTTTCCTATCAGTAGCCCATTTATGGTCTTATGGCACTGAAAAAGCATTCATTTGACCTTAAAATTCAATAATGAGTTAAGCAGAATAAATAGCTACACAGGCCAGTCCAAGGTCGCAGAGCTTCTGTTCCAAATTTTCATGTACTTCATGCATATGCATATGCATATGCTTCAGTTTTTAGAAAGAAAGGATTATAATCAGGGTAGAAATGAATATTGGAACCCTGACATTTTGCACATTGCTCTGTGTAAAGGGAAGACTGCAGAATCAAATTCTGGATGTCCAAATGTGCTCAGAGTACCAACATGCCTTTCTTCCTACTTAAATATTCTCTAGGACATTGTACACATTTGACAAAAGGACTATTGTTAAAAGCAGAAAACTCTACAGAATGTTTACTCTTGGAGAGAGGGTGATGGGGTTAAGCTTAGTTAAACCCTGGACATTCGATTTAGCAGAAGGTATCAGATTGAGGCTTCTTGATTTACTGAGGGTTCACTCTAACACATATACACTGTTAGAAAAAGTAGACAAGTAGGGCTTTGTGATTTGTATCAAATGGGTTCATGAAAAAATCCAAGAAATTAAAAAAAAAAAAAAACAAGTGCAATAAGCAAATTACAGAAAATGTCTTACTATTAAGAAGGGTCAGGATGGGTTGTGGATTTAGAAAGCATGGATAACTAATTATTATACAAATATCTTTTCTAATTGAATCTTAAGATGTGACAAGCTTATTCTCCTTCTTCAAGCAGTAATTTTTCAAAATGTGATTCCACAACCTCTGCTACACCAGCCAACACCTGGCAATTTGTTAGAATAAAAATTCTTGGGCCTTACCCCAGTCCTACTGAGTTAAAACTCTGGGTAGAGGGGCCAGTGCTCTGTATTAATAAGACCTCTAGGGGATTCTGATTCATGATAAAGTTTGAGATAAGCCCTTTCCTAAACTACAGAATCTGAATCTCCAGAATATACTCAGATTCTAAATACAAGATAACTTTACAGAATTTTTCACTTTTGTATTTATAATAATTCATATATATTTAGAGACAATGAATTGAATATTTTGATGAAAAATATATATCTCTATATTATATGAATTCTATATTAATACTCCCATTTTTCCTTCTAAGCTTTCATTGTTAGTATTTTATGTATTGGCTTGTCTCTACATTGGAAATCATAAAAAATCCTTATAAATATCACATTGTTATCACATGTTTGTAGCACCTATTCTGTTAGTTGGGAAAGGAAATGTCTAGATACTTCTTATATTCTGTAGGCCTTGTTTTCTTCTTGGATAAAATAAAGGAGCTGAACTTGAATTTGGAAATCTCTTCCATTTCTTAAGATATATAGATTACAAAATTGCTAAATATTTTCTCTCTTCTGTACTGTAAGCATCTTCACAAAGATATTTAGAGTTGCTATTTGTTCTTTGTTGTTGTTTGTAATTTGGAATATTTGAAGCCTCCTACATAGATACAGACTTTGCTGAAAAAATGGATAAAATAAGAGATGTTACTACTTCATTAAAGGTAAAAAGTAATTAAAGGATAGAGAATTTGTTAGGTGTCACAATATGGGAATCAGAATTTTTATGTTTTTATGAACTACAATTCAGATTCATGATATAACTTGATATATATCCTCCTATTAATCAAAATACACCACAGTTTGACTCCTGTTTTATTTTCCCCTTGAACTCAACACAGACCTTTGGCTCTAACCAAGCTAATTGCTCATTACTATGAAAACATGTTTTATTTATTCCTTCATTTTATGCTTGGCTCACATTATTTCTTCCTACCTACAATTTCTTCCATTCTACAACTTCTGCTCCTGTACTTCTCATGATGGGCCTTCATATCGTCTAAGAGTAGGGTCTATATCTTTCTTTTCATCGTTGCAACCTAGTGCCTAACGGACTTCCCATCATGTAGATAATGCTTAACACATATTCATTGAATGAATTTATTAATGGTTTCTGGATCATTCTTGTTCACTGGGTGACTAGAGCATAGTACATGCTCAGTAAATGTTGGGATGCTAGTGAGTAGATTTGTTTTCTAAGCCTAACTTTTCCTTCCCTTTACTGGATATAGCATTAATTGCAGTTCACTTATTTTGTGTTTGAAAATTCTTTGATTATCTTAATCAAAAGATGACATTTAAATCATTATAAATATTTCTTTAGTCAAATTGAAGAAACTCCTCAAATGTTCTTGGGTAAATTTTGATCTTCATCCTTTTAACATCTCACAACTGGGTACTACCACGACAGAGAACTCAGCATATTCTTGATGGATTCTGTATAAAAGAAATGCTGAATAGAACTCATTTTGAGGTGTGTCTGTGGTGGATACCTGGTTAGCTTTATGCTATTCTCTCTCTGCTTGCATGGTTGACATAACCTGAGTTGTGATTGCCGTGATGACTGGTGCCTGATTTGACTGCTCCTCCCCAGAAACGCTCAATTTTTGGCTCCCTCAGAGTGCTGCCTGGGTTGCAGCCGGCCCTCCGTCCCCGCTCCAGGGCCCACCCAGCTCCCTTCTGGCACTGAAGGCAGCGGCTGCTCTGCCACCCTTCTCTTCAGATAAGCATGGCTTGGAAATGCTATCTTTAGAGGTGATGAGTTTTTGTTTGGATAGAATTATGACTAGTATAAAGCCCACACATGCTAACAAGCCACAGAGTGCAAAATAATTATTGAAAGCAATTTGAGAGAAAAGTGGAAAATCATCTGAAGAAAAACCAAAATTGTTCATAATGCTTTCGCCCAATTTTTTGCTGTTGGATTGAATAGTGATTCTTCATTTTTCTGCTGCCAGGTAGCTTACACGGTGATGAACCTGTTCTTCTCTTAAACTTTATTTGCATTTTATTCTTTATTAAACATCCTTAGCTTTTTGACATTCTTTTCTGAATTGGCCAGAAAAGATACTATATGACAGTCTTAACCTCTTATTGGACAACTAAGGACAGATTTATCTTTTGTTTATATCTTGTTTTTCTTTACATAGCCTATGGAATCATTGAATGTCTTCTCTTTAGGCTCCTCCATGTGCATTAAGGTAACCTCTCCCATGGAAGTAACCTTTTCTACTTGAAAGGATACATATGCTCTGCCAATGGGTTCCAGGATGTGCTTGTAAATTCATATGATATATTTATTGTATTCCATATAATCTTTTTATTGCATTTGCAAGGCATATCTCATTCTAGGCTGCAGATTAGCTCTGCTTTTGCTTAAATGGGTTATTTTAAACTAATAGGACTGTACTCATCTTGAATTAGTTTTAATAGTGCTGCCAAATGACAAGGAGAATATGTGTAAAACATAAGTAATAAAATACATGGGCCTTAAAATTAAAAAAAAAATACTTTAGAAACAGTAGAGAAAGAGAATAGAATTGGTTCTTGGAATGCACAGGGTTATGCCATTAGCCCCACCGTGTAAAAAATATAAAGTGTCTGAGGGGGAATGTATGAGCAGAGGCGTGGCAGAGCTTATGCAGCACCCTGGCCTCTCCATTGCTCCGTAGCCTGGGCTGGACATAGAGGTTCTGTATGCTCCACAACCAAAGCCCCTGCAGAGAGGGCCCTACCTTGGCCAGTAGGTTGGGAGACTGATGCAAGAGTGAATGAGGCCTATCCCCACATCACATGACATATTCATAGGTTAGCTGAAGAGTCACTAAAAACCACTTTGCCTATATAAATAACAAGAAAGATGGAATATGACATTCAGATTACAGATTGTGCAAGCAGAAGGCCAAGATTTGAAAAGGAGAACCCCAGGTACCACCTTGCCTTCCAGGAATAATGGCATCAGCTAAAGGTCATATCTCTCTGGCAGCTATTATAGGTTAAGCTGGGTTAAGGAAATTTAGCTCTTCTAAGTTACTGAAAGGGGAAAGGAGAAGAGTCATCAATTCCCACTTGGGGAGGATAACCTACTTCTTTATGTCTGCACATCTTAAAATCCATTTTGAAGATAGAATAAAATAACCTAATATTTTTAAATATTCTAAATAATTCTTTGAACTGGAGTAATGCCAGTTGACCCATTTGAAAATAAATAAGAGCTGTAATTAAAAGCATTAAATAAGAGCTGTAATCTATAGACAACTTTCTTACTGGGTGCAGAGAAAAAGTTTAATGATAACATTATTTGAAAATTTAATGAGAACATTTTAGTATGGTAGCCATATGATTATCCTCATTTCAAAGATATAGTTTAGAATATTATATATGAAGATATACATTTGTGAATAAAGCATTTCTACCTTTTGGAGAAAGGCGAAATGTTATTGTTGTAAGAAGAAATATGAAGCATAAACAAAAGCTAAAGATGCATCTGACTGGAGTCTAACTATTCAATTTGTTTTTCCACCAAGCTTACCTATGTTTTGATGCATATATTATAGGAAGATATCTTCTATTATATCCTTCCAAGTCTGCAGCATTTGTTCTAACGTGTGGTGTACAGACTAGCATAGTCAAATTTAAGTGGAAACCCATTAGAAATGTAAATTTTTTTGCCCTCTCTACTTCAGACCTATAGAATCAGATGAGGGCAGAACCCAGCAATCTGTATTTTTAAAAACCCTGCCAGGTAATTCTACTGTAGAGTTTGAGAACTACTGCTCTGAATATATTCTTTATCTCCTCCTAATAGAGCATTCTGGGATGTAATTTCAACTTTATAACAACAAAACTGATTACATTACCCACACTTTTGTCCTTGTAAGGTTTAGATTAATTTTTAAAAAGTCTGTTTGGAAATTAACCATGTTTTACATTGAGTGACATGAAGGAGATTGTTGTTAGCATTTAAATTACTTTGTGTTATGAGATTCTCATTAATTACTTATGTTCTTGGTAGCTAAGCTTTATTGAAAGGACCTGTGCTGGCATTAATAAATGCAAACAAAGTGGAAGGTCTTGAGGTTAATGAGATAATGAAACATTAATCTGTGTTTCTTCTTTAATGTAAAATGGAGATTCATCAGGTTCACTTTATATACTTTACATTTGTCTTTCCAGGAGGAACAAAGTATGCTAGCTATGGAGGATGAGGGCACAGTACAGCTTCCACTGGAAGGGCATTATAGGTAAGATATACATTTAAAAACACATCCATGTCAGTAATAGAATATGTTGATATGTACTCTAAGAACTTCACACTGTATGGATGCTCATAGAGGTTTGCTGAAGTTGTGTTAGAGGAGAGACTGAAACTAGAAATTCGATTAACCAGGTTCCAGTACTAAGTTCTGCCCATACTGACTGGGTGACTATACCCAAGTAGCATAAAATGATGTGGGGTAGGAGCTGTTGTCTGAAATATTTTCTTCTCATATTTTATGATGTTTATAAAAGAATCCTTTTAAAAGGAGCAAATAGAGGACAGGGGTAAGATTCACTTCTGGACTAAATAAGATAGGCATTCACCAAATTGATCACCGGTCAATATTTTAACTCGGGGAATTTACCCCTTAAGATAAAAAGTTAAATCTATTTCTTGAGCTAGAGGAATCAGTTCTATTAATCATTTTAGGAAAGATTTATGCAATTCCCACAAATATGCTAATATTCTTTACATACAATAGGAAAAAATAAGTTTTATAAGTTGTAATAAATATTTTTGCAAGTATTTGGCCAATAATATTCTCTCTCTTTCTCCCCACACACACACTGTTCCACTCACCCCTCCCTCTCTCTTGCTATAGTTTAGTTTAGTTTTCTTGTAAATTCTATTTTAAGTACCATTTAATACCCAATTTTATGGATTCAGTGTTCTTAAGGATAATTTAAGGCTTGCCAGCAAAAAAAAAAAACAGGGGATAATTTCCACTGAGGGAGGAATTTGTCATAGTGTTAAAGACAAAATAGGAATATTTTGGAGCTTTAGGGTATATTCTAAAATCATATTTCCTAAAAAGTTTTAAATAAAATCACATAGCACTTAACGGTGAGTATAAGTATAGAAGGCATTTTTACTTTCTTTCTTTCTTTTTTTTTTCTTTCTGCAATACTTAAAATCTAAAATCCTCTTGATTTAGTGGAACCAGTATATTTCCAAATGTATTCTATGGAAACCTAGTCTCATGGGGCAACACTCCCTGAAGAGCCTGATAATGAAATAAGTTTGGAAAACATTCCATATTGCATTCCAGTTTGAAAATTCACAATGTACAACTGCATATGAAATAATCTAAGTGTAGTATTGGATTTTTAAAATGAAGTTTGACTTTGTCTAATCTAGCACTTTCTAAACTCTTGCTCATAGCCCCTTATAATGTAATATCATGAAAAACTTGTGTTTCACATGATGATTCTTTTTAAATTAGTTGATCTCATGTTTTGTGTTACTAGGAAGCTCTCTTTCCAGGCAGATTAGAGGAATTAAAGAGCACCTTTCTAGATTGGGTAAAGTAGAGACCCAAGTTTTTTGTTTGTTTGTTTGTTTTTTTCCATCTTCAATGTTGAGTTGTTGCCCTCTTGTGAGCAATCACCGATTTGGTTCCTGTGAGGTCAGCTTAGGACTTCTATAGGACATGATTTTTGTCATGGTAGTTTTACCTACACAAAAAGAGAGAGATTTTCTGTTATAGAAACTTTATTTCACTTGGTAAATAATTAATTGCTACTGCCATTTGGTTGTTTCTACCCCTGAGGATGTTTTGCAGCATCCTGGATATAACCTATAATTGGTGCCATTTTAAAATGTAATAAAAGCATCAGGTATAGTACAGGCTCTGATATTGTAGGTTACCCTAGATATGTGGAAAGAGCTCTGCCAAAGATACAGGCTGCATTCATCTGTTAAAAAACAGTTTTCATGTAAGTAAGTACCAAATACATGAATGAATGATCAAGAATCACATCCTTATGAAATTTATATTTAAGTAGAGTAGAAATGGAGGACAGAACATTAAAAAAATGAACAAGTAATATAGTATAGTATTTCAGATGGTGAAAACTGCAGTGAAGGCAAATATCAAATAAAAGGGAAGGGTGTGGTATGAGGAGATGGAAATAGTAATTCTAATTAGAGTGGTTGACAAGAGCCTGAGAAGGTGATGTTGGAACAAAGAGAGGAAAGTTATATATGGTGGGATGAAATACTTGTGAGGGCAGAAGAAAGATCTAGAACAAGGCCCTGAAACCTTTAGTGTTCTACAATGGTCAGGAGGCCATTGTATTGTGGCTGAATGAGCCAGGGCAAGATGGAGGAGATGAAGTAGAGGTTGCGGGGGCATAAAGCTCGATATGGATCACTGTGAGAACTCAGTGCTTACTGAGTAAGTGGGAGCAACTGCAGGGCCCACACCTGCAGACCAGGGATCTGCATGGCTGTAAATGCCAGGTGCAAGAGCCTAAGCAGTCCACATGTAGAATCTAATCTGTTATGTGAAACAAATTTTTAAAAACTGCAGCCCAGTCAGGTGTGGTGTCCTAGTCCTATTATCCCAGAGACTCCAGAGGCTGAGGAAGGAAGATCACAGGTTCAACAATTTAGAGATAACATCTCCAAATAAAAAGAAAATAAAGAAACTGAGGGACTGAGGATATAACACAGTGTTAGAGTGCCCCAGGTTCATGTCCCCAGTTCCACCAAATAAAAAAAGTAAGAAGAAGAAGAAGAGGAAAAAAGAAGAAGAAAAGAAAAAAAGAAACTGCAGCCCAAACCTGTATCTTTACAATTAGAATCTTTTCTTTAGATCTTTTGAGTTTTTCTAATAATTGAGAGAGTCTTTCTATATTTCTTAATTTTTGATTATTAAAAATCCTGTAAAATAAATAAAATTTGGTACATATGTACAACAAAATATTATTCAACCTTAAAAGGAAAGAAATTCTGACATAAGCAACAGTATAGCTGAACCTTGAGGACATTAAGCTGAATGAAATAAACACTCACAAGAAGATAAATACTGTTTTATCTAACTTATATGAGGCCCTTAAAGTAGTCACAATCATAGAGACAGAAAGTGGTTGCTAAGGACTGGGAGAGGAGGAACAGGGATTTATTGTTTAATGCACATAGAATTTCAGTGTTAAGAGATGGAAAGTGTTCTGAAGATGGATGGGGCAGTGGTTTTATGTTATGAATGTATTTAATAACATTTAACTGTGCAGTTAAAGATGGCTAACATAGTAAATTTTATATTACACGTATTTTACCACAATAAAAATGGAAAAAAACAATTTCATATAGACATAAAATTGTCCTATATTTAGTTTCTGTCCTTGAATAACCACAGTTACTTATTTAATGTTTATTATTTCATTTTTTGGTAAACTCCTAAATAGAGATGATCCATCTGTGATAAATATTTCCGATGAAATGTCAAAGACTGCCTTGTGGAGGAACCTTTTGATTACTGCCGATAACTCAAAAGATAAGGAGTCAAGCTTTCCTTCTAAAAGGTTTGAATTTTAAGATAATGAGGTGTACTGTTTCTAATTATTTTATGAAATCAATCTACTAGCGAAAGAATGATATTGGTTTCCATCAAATTTATATCTAAAATGGTTCAGAAAATTCATTTTGAAAATGGTCAAAATTGTCTTTTTTACAAATGTTATTATGTTTTCCAACATTTCACTTGAAAATAAAAAGCTCACTCCAAAACTAGCACAGTGGGGGGAAATGGAGGTATAAGTGAGTTCTAATGCATGGCATTTTTGGACATTTATTTTGGCCTACTCTTTTGCTGTATGATTTTATTGTATTCCATCATCACCCACCCTGGACCCCCTCAGATGTGTGCCCACATTTACCACTTCCTATTTCCTTTTTGAAAAGAAATATCACATACAGTGGGGATTTTATGTTCAGTATATTGCTAGTCCCCTATCTCAGGTCCCTGAAAATTTTTACTCACCTCCTTACCCTGAAACTTTTGGCTTTCAAAAGTTCTACCCATTCTTGTTTATTTATAAATATGCAAACAACTCCTAGAGTTGTCTCTGGTGATTTTATGTGCATGCGGAGGGATAGGTATGTCCTCAGATATCAAGAATTGTAATGAAATGTTCTATTGAATTTTCCAGAATTTATAAATAAGAATCTAAACTATACCATCCTGTCTTCTCAGTTGCTAATCTGAAGAAAAAGGAATTCCTTTGCTATGCTAGTGTCTCTTATTAGAAAGCAATTGAAGCAATTTGGGATGGTGTTATGGTTATTAAGTTTCTTTATTCTCATAACCTTAAATTAACTTTTTCTACTTAATTTTTATATTACATTTTGTCATAAGCTCCCCTTCCTAATCACTCTAGAAGCTGATTCCCCAAAGGTAAGACTCTCTCCCTTACACCTACTCCTTGGCTGCATTTACTTATGTTAAATGGTGTCTTCTGGAAACCCGATCAGCCTGTGTCTTCTGTGTGGATTTTGGGGAGGCAAAAGACATAGAAAGTCTTGGGCTCAGATCTAGTATCAGACTGAGTTCTGTGCTGCTCCTGTTACTAGTCAGCTCTTTAAGTGGCTCTGAAACTTGAATAAACTTTGTTCCATCCACAACTTATACAAATGCAACATATATAAATCAATAAATCTCACAGAACTGTATTTAGTACTGACATTAAATTTTTAGATTGGGAATAGAAAATTTGTCCTTTTAATTAGGAAATTAATAAATGGAAACTCAGAGATTCCATTTATGTTACCATGAAGCATCCCTACCTTCAAGTCTTACCTGACTTCATGAGTCATAATTGGAAACATGGACTAGAAAGCAAGACTACTTTATACTTGGAGAATATATCTCTTGTTGCTGGCTTTTGTCACCCCAAAATGTCATACTGCTTCAGTGTCACCTCTACACCAGACAGAATATATAGGACAAACAGTGGATGAGAAGAGTCTTCACCCCAGGGGCCGGGTTGCAATCCTCTCTCTGTCTCTGTCTTCTTCTGTCTCTCTAACTCTCAACTCCTCCAAGACTTACTCCATAGGATATTAATATAAATTATTCAGTGGAATGTCTCCAAGATCTTTGTTTGATATCTTTGAACAGGGCTTCAAAACCACCACATATTTATTTGCTTGGGTCAAGAGGCAGCAGTGTTTTATTCTAAAACATGCTTTATCATCCTTTCCCCAAAATATCTGCTATAGTCTTAGATTAAAAAGAAAATATATACATTTAAAATACAAAATCCATGCCAGCTTTGGAAGCTGAGGCAGGAGAATTGCTGATTCAAAGCCAGACTCAGTGACTTAGTGAGACTTAAGCAGCTTAATGAGACCCTATCTCAAAATAAAAAGTAAAAAATAAAAAATAAAAGGTCTGGGGTTAAGTGCCCTGGAGTTCAATCCCTGGTACCAAAACCAAAATCAAAACCAAAACCAAAATCAAAACAAAACAATGAAATCCAGGTTGATGAGCTCAAAGTAAGAAGTAAAATGCCAGCTGTGGGAAATATCTGTAGAATTTGAAATAATCTTGTAGATTGCTTTTCTTCCTGAATTAAAAAGATGCGTGTCCCAAATTGTTTCTCTGTTTTTCTTTGGTTCAAGTAAAAGGTTTTATGGCATGATTTTTCAGTACTTCTTAAAGTTAAGTATTAAAGTCAAGTTATGCTTTCCACCAGAAAAACCTAGTCATATTTTTTAAAATATGACTTGATTACTTCAGAAGTAGATTAACTCTAGTGAACAGTGTAATGTGCTTTTAGTAGGTTCAACTTTAAATAGATCATCCTTTAAACCTTGATAGAACCACTTGTTTTTCATTCTTTGAATATACACTCCCACTGACCTGAGGTTCAAACTATTATGGAATGAATGTTTACCCGGATATCTTTACTTTTTCATGTGATACAATCTGTGGCTTTTCTCATGAAAAATCTCTTTCTGAGTGGTTAACATCTTTCATCTTTTTAATTGTGGGAACTGTAACAGAGTGTGGCTTTCAGAAATCCTAAAATCACCAATCCTAATAACATGAATATGGTGCCAAAACTACCACTTTCTCTTGGTATCTGTTGAAGGCACTAAAGTATAACAACCAGAAACTAGGAAAAGTGGGTACCTGTTAGAGTATTCATTGGCCAAAAAAAAAAAAAAAAGAGACCTAAGATGTCAAGTTACCAGGACCTGTATCTCTCAGGACCTAAGCTGGTTCTATGCAGCCTTTGATCCAGTCCCCTCAGTTATTTTCCTTCCTATCCCTGGCTACATAATATGACTCAGAGAAGCTTAGGTACCCTTTGTAATAAAGTTTAGCAGTAATTATTTCATTAATATTTTATTATTTCATTCACTCATTGACATTCACACTTGCCAAACATATTTTACCTAGTTTGACAACAAGTAGAATCTAAGAATGAAACACAAGTTCTACCTCATCCATAGGATGTCTCCTTTTGATCTTAGTTTAATAGTCCCATACATACGAGCTCCTCTGAAGCTTATGTGATGGATTGGTAGAAATAGGTCTCATTAAAGACCACATTGCATCAGAATAGGTGAGCAACTGCTGTGTTTTATAAAACTGATGCCCACAATCAACTTTTCATGGGAAGGTACCTGTCAATGCTAGGAAAGGCAGCATTGGTTTTGCCTTGGTGGCAGAGGGTGGGCTCTGGGGCAACTTATTATTGCTTCTCCCTCCCCAGCCTACCCCTGCACTCCCCACAATCTTATTCTATCCTGGATTCTTCTCCTTTGCTCTGATTTCCTAGGCCTAGTCTCTCTAATCATTGCTCAGTAAATATTGTTCATAATAACTGCTTTTAGTACAACCGAAAAGTAACAGCTTCATAGATTTCTTAGCAGCATGACAGTATTGGGTCACTTTTTCCTCTCTTGAAATACTGCTTGCTTACATTTTAAATTTTAACTCTTCAAGTACAAAGATAGTCTTATCTATATTGTATTCCTAGGTCTTTGCAGAATGTCTGGCACATAACAGATATGCAGTATGTTTTTTTGCAATAATACATAATATATATGTAATATGCATCTGTAATAATTAAAGCAATAAATTGACTGGCATCTAAACAATGATTTAATAGGGAATCTGGAGAGCCATACAAGAAGAAGATTCAAACTAAGAATATTTTTCACAGAAGTCTTGAGCTAGTTATAAAATTTCTGCTTCATAGTTTGCTGAAATCTAATTTGCTAGCAAAACCAATAATTTTAATGAGAGAAAAACGGTGTTTTATAACCAAAAGACTCAATATAACTGAAGCAGACCAGAAGGAAGCTCATCTGTGGATCAAGGTGATAATCAGATTTTTTTTTCTTCACTGCCTGGTGACTAATAGTGCCATTGAGAACTCATTCATTTATCAAAAGGTCATGGACCTCCTATGTTCCAAAGTATTATATGCATAGGAATTGTACAGTTGTAGAGGCCAGTACAATTGTCCTTCACAATTTCCTGTTAAATATTTCATAAGGCAGAGTCCATTGGAAATGGAAATACCAGTGTCGGTATGCTGGAATTGAGCTATAAGAGAAATTAGGCCATTGGTACAAAACTCAAATTTATAGATGAAGATACTGAGTTTCAGAGAGATTAAATAACTGTCACAAGGTCATGCAGCTCATTCTTAGCTTCTAGGAACTGAACCCAGATCTTCCAACTCTAAACCCAGGGGTCCCTGCACTGCCCATTCTGCCTTCTTACATTGATTTTGTTTGGCAGAAGAATTTGGGAGCCAGGTAAAGTCCAAGGAAAAGTTAATGTAGAAAGCAGGATATCCGACACTTGTCATATAAAAGAAATTTAAAGTAGAAGAAAGTGAGTCATACAGATAGAGGAGTTAAAAATACAGAGTTAAGACTCTCAACACATCATGTGCACACTGTCATCTCTTCTCATGGAAAGAGAAAAGAAAAAGGAAAAAAGTTGCTTTGCTCTGACCTGTAAGGAGTATGTGCTGAGAAGTGTGGCAGGCATAAACCCGGGTGCCATAGACACTCGCTCACACCAGCTCTGAGCGCTGGCAGCGTGCCACAGATGGCAGAAGCTCCGGCACTTCTTACCTGATGGTGCCGGGTGGTGGTGACAACTGAGAAGGGCTGTTTCTAGCTTGAATTGGAGGAAAAACAATTTTAAAAACACACTCTTAGAATGTGTCTAAGTTATTGACCACTGAGAAAGCTGCATAGGAAGACCCGTAGAAATACAGAGTTTGATTACTTTATAACTTGGAGAAGAGTTATAAAACCCCAGGATGTCTTCCCCTCAACTGTTTCATAAATGTATATTAAGGGTTGAAGTTAACTATAAAATGCTGTGGATTCTTCCAATTTAGGGCTTCAGAGGCTGGTTGTAGGTTATCCTGTGTCATCAGTGGCGAGGGGCACAGAGATGTCCTCCACTCAGAGGGCTCTGCTGTGCACTGGAGGTACTAGGGGAATAAGCATTCCATCCTACTGGAAGCACTCTCTATGTGAGCTTCATGTATATGAGCATGTTGTTGGAATTTTCCATGAACACTTCATTGGAAGAGTAGGAAAAATATACAGTGAGAAAATATTGACCAAATGGACAAAAATGGTAGAGTTACATTACCAGCTTGACCGTCAGTAAAGTTGATTAGAAGGTGAGATTAAACAGAAACCATTCAGGAATGAGTTTATTCTAGAAGTGAAGTGAAGCGAAGCAACATTCCTCTGATGTAAAGGCTAAGGGCTTGTTTGTAAAGATTTTGAAAGCATCTGGAGAGCAGAGTGCAGAATCACCCATATACAGATCAGGGAGATATGTCAGTATTACCTGACTGAGACCCAATCCTCACCAAAGATTAAGATCCAGTTCATGCACAAAGGAGGGGCCACTTGCAGAGTCCAGAAATACCTCTAGCAGCATCTTGTTTGTGTCATTTACTGGTGTTAGTGCTATCTTAAAATGGGGCATGACTGGCATTTTCAACTATCATCAATGACTCATTTCCTAAAAGTAGACCATGTTATTAATCTTGCATGCTTTAGAACTGTTTTAAAATGTCTGAGTTTTGTTTTCAGTGTCTGTTTTTGAATTTCCCCCTCTCTGCAGTTCTTGGTTTCTATCTCAATGAGTGCAGAGGATTTTAATTGTTGCTTCACAGCATGAGAGAGCAATGCCTACGGGCTCTTGTGTTGCTTGGGGGTTGATGAGTTTTGTGTGTAAAGCAAGCAAATCTCAATGTAGCCATGCTGGATTGCAGTAATAAATTTCTCTTTCTTTTCCCTTGTAGCACTGAAAGCCGAAAAGAGAAGAAAGCTGACTCAGGGAAAGGTGTTGACAGGGAGACTTGTCTATGACTTGATCTTCAATTTATTTTTTTTCATATATATGAGAAGAGTGTCACAATTATTAATAAAACTGCTTTGATCATGTATTGTAAATTCTGTTTCTCATCCCCAATCCACCTTCATACTGTAAGTAGTGCAATACTTGTTTCATTTCTGTGTTTAACCTTCTGAGCAGTGAGACAACCTTGTGAGCAGATACAATAGCTAATGCAAGAATCCGTGTTGTGTTCCTTGCTGTAAGGCATTTATAAACACTGAATTCTCATTGTCAGCTTTATGAGAGCAATAGCTTTCTTAAAGAGATAAGTCATATTTGCCTAGTTTGTATTTTCCTACTTTAGTAACCTGAAGATGCCTGATAATTTCATTCAGAAGAATTTTGAAAGGTAGTCTTACTTCTTTTTATTTTTATAGATTAGCATTAGTGACTTACTTAAAAAAAATCAAACAGTTAGTTTGAAAGCATTTTTAATAATAATATTTATGCACTTCCTTGATTTAATATGATACATTTAATACTTAAAAATTTATATGTAACCAAAACTTACAGTCATTTGAAAAAAAAATCTATAACCTGTTCACAGCTTGTTAAAAACAATCAGATACTAATGCAATGAGTCAACTAGTATTTGCTTAAAATTCAAGTTGTGAATATATGATCAAATATTAGGCTTGTATGAAATGCTTTAGAAAAACTTTGTAATGGTTTTGTGGGATTTATCAGAAATGTGCTGTTAAATTTCTCTCCCATTGACAAGAGATGTTTTCCAAATAAACCTATAAATACATACTTGTAGAGTAACACAAGATAAATTATCATACATGAAATTCCACTTCTGTACAGTTATTCTGCTACTAATGGTCATGAACTGCTTAATGTTGGTCCTGAATCATGTTCTAATGAAGACCAAAAGGTCTCCAATTGTAATTTTTTTTCCTGCAAAGCTCTTTTCCACTTTTTAATTAAATGCATGTTGTGGAAAAACAATCTTTTAAATGAAAATTTCAGATTCTGTTTGAGAAGGTTCTGTAGATATTTTAGTCCATATGAAATAATCCATATTTAATAAGCTTATGCAAGAGGAAGGAAAGTTAAGGGTTTGAGCATTACAAAAAATGTAATATTTAATTTCATTTTAGTTGAATGTGAAATGAATAAAAACTAAATTTGAGTCAGTGGTCATCACACTTAAAATATTTCAATGTCCAATTTTACAATATTTCTGAGCCCCTTGGCTTTTATATACTATTAATCATGTACTCTGTACATGCACACGAAAAGTAGAATAAATTCCTTTTTGTGATTAAGCTAATAAGGGGGAAAAAAGCAACAAATCCTCCAATAGATTTCACATTTTGATACCTTCTGAAAACATTTTCCTCACAATCCTTGAAGGAGTCATTTTTTAAAAATGGAACATGAGTCAAAAAATTATGGGAAGAAGAATTTGCAGTTTAAAAAGTTTGTCTTTATAACAGAAACTTTCTGTTCTAAATAGGTTGCCTTTTTGTATTTTATAATACTGATATACACTGTAAACATTTCCATTATTTTATGATTTAGCCAGTCAGTCCCAAAAGCAGTCTCCTAGTGTTTTAATATATTACTAACTGTTCAGTTAAAAATGATCACAGTGAATTAAAAACTTCATGTGATCACTGATTTGAATAAGCAATCATATTCAATGAAATTCTGTATTTCTGAGTATTTTTATAGTCATTTTGTTCCTGTGTGAATTTTAATGCTATCTCTATGTTAATCCTAATATTTTGAAATCATATAAAACATAAGAAAAATTTAGTGTTATATATTTACTCTTAATTTCAGATTCCTGGTCAGAATTACTGAATATATTGAATGTAATTTATTGCAAAGTTTAAGTAATGTGTAAATGTGACTAGGATATTGTTTTTCAAAACAAATGTTATGTGGAAATAAATATTTATCCTAACTAATTTCCTTGTATATTTTAAATTATGATGCAATGTGTCCTGTCTTTGTTTTTCCTTCATATTAACAACAAAATCAAAATAGAACTTTTTTGGAAGAGTACTGGGGATTAAACGTAGGTGCACCTAACCACTGAGCCACATCTCCATCCCTTATTTTATTTTTTACTTTGAAACAGGGTCATACTAAGTTGCTTAGAGCCTAGGTAAGTTGCTGAGGCTGGCTTTGAACTTGTGATTCTTCTGCTTTCAGCCTATGGAGCCACTGGGATTATAGGAATGTGCCACCACACATGGCTCATGTAGAACATTTTATTTGTTTGAATGTAATATTTAAATTTAGACATCCCCAAGTGTAAGAAACCTTGGTAAGGTAAAGATTTCAAGAATAGTCAAATAATTTGAACTTATGAACAAAAAACAATGAGAACTATATAAGAATATATTTTCTCATTTTTCTGGAGTACAATGTCTTGGGTGCAAATGACATTGCTGTTAGAACCAGAAAGAGGCTCCAAGGTCATTATCAGAATTTCCCATATTGGAACTCCTTAAATCCTGTTTTTTTTAAAAAAAAATCCATGAGGAAGAGTTTCCTGAAATTTGTCTCCCTTCAATTTGTTATAAAGCTCACATCAGACAGTTAATCTTTTGTAGTCATCTGGAACTGTGCTGTGGAGATCAGTACATTCAGAACTTTACCTGCTCCTTAGTATTTCTCTCTTGACTATTGAATTTACATTGTAATTTCTACTACTAAACAGCATATAGTATCGGGAAGTCTTTCCTAACTATAATTGGAATGTCTTTTTAGTGTAGTTTAGACCCATAATCTGTTAAAGGACCTTCCTTAGGTATTTTTGGATTTTTCTAGACTCTTAAAAGTGTGGTTTATTATGCTTCCTATCTGCACTGACCTACCTCTGTTTCTGTTTAACTTTAGCCTATTTACTCCTGAGCACTTATTCTACTATTATTCTACCATTATGTAATATTGCTCTACAATTTGTTCAATATGTCTCTATTATATATTTATGCAGTGTAATGTTTGAGATTATAACCACTTGAAAGATTTATGAAAGTAATTTAAGTAATATGACAAGTCTCCAAATATCTACTTGGAAAGGGTAGTTCAAGTCAAAAGCCTAGTAATCAAGAATTACTGATACTACTTTAGAGATCTTATTTAGATATTCTATACAAAAAGCTGAGCCAGCTGATATGCTGTTCCTCCAATTTGGTTGTCAGTATATTGAGCACTATTGTGTGTTCTGGAACTTTGAAAACAGGACTATGACCTTTGCTTCTAAGGGTAAGTTGGGTATATGGCTATAATAAAATGCAATTTTTCACTATTTTGGTGGTATATTAAAATGATATATAACCCAAGGATGGAACTTTGAGTAGGACAGGGTTTGAATAAAATGTTATAGATGAGCTAGCACATGAATTAGGATAGAAATGGGGAAGGAAGCGCACTCAGTAACTGCAGAGATTCTCAGCCCCATGTCAATATTGAAATAAAGATAAAACAGTAAACTAGGTAGCAGTAACTACTCCTGGCATAGTTGATGTATAGTGTACATGGAGCCAGGGTGGTGCAATGTTAGGAAGATAGTAAGACTTGAAAAAATAAAAAAGGTAAAAACAGAAGATGGAGACATTATAAATGATGTCAAATTCTATTTTAGGATATTTGAACTTTATCCATTAAGAAGCTCTTAGTAATGGAGAGATATGAGTTTTTGAAAAGATTAATCTGACAGCACAGTAGAAAATATAGTGGAGGAAAGAATGGAATCATTCCTTTGGGGATCCTGCTTCTAAAATGACTCTCAGATAGTCTCAAATAGACTCTCTCTGAATAGTTACTAAATTTCTATTAGTATTGAAACCAAATGGGCTCCTGGGGTTCTTAATGAATTAGTCCAGATATACTAGTTTTGTTGGAATATCTTCTTTGTAGAACTTCTATACATGGAGATTTTATATATGTATGTACACACATACAGAGATTTGTATTTGAAAAAAAAAGTTCTGAAAAGCATGGCATAAGCACAGAAGCCTGAGACTATTGAATAATTCTAAGTGTGGTATGAAGTTCAGCCAATGTCTGCCTCATGAAAGTTCAGAAGCCACCTTCCTCTGCCTACAATATCATTTATTCTTACTGTGCACTTTGCTTTGTTCTAGGTCTTCTTCATTATTGGTATGTGTAGGATCATGTGGTTTCTGCTATGTGACTTATTTCTTCCATTTGTTTTTAAGCTCTTGGAAGGTAGCAGTGGTATTTTACCCCTTTTTCTAATTCTGGTGTTTACCCAGCTAGAACAAGCTGCTGATAGAACAAAAGTAAAATGTGTCAGAAGATGCTTCTGCTTAGTTTAAAAAAACAAAATGGATTCTTACTGGCATGTATCAGAACAAAAGCCATTCTTATTAAGCACCTTTATGAGGCCAGTGCCTAAGGATATAGAAGCCTAAGGCAAAAACCTATGCAATCCATGAGGCTATCAAGGTGGAAGAAGCACCAGATAAATGCCACTAGGAGGAAGGAGAACATGAAAGGAGAGCATTAGATATTGCAGATACATAAATCTCTATAAGCACAATCGTTTGAGGTAGGTATGTTGGTACTACAGTTGAAAAAGTCTTAGTAATGTCCTTTAAATGTTTTTCACTAGCCATTAGTTACTGATAACCTAACCCTGGTTCATCTGACTTTGGCTACAGGATGCTGCGTGTCCAATAAGACGTTAGATGGGACTGTCTTCCCCCTTATGGAGTGTTCATTCTGGTTCATGGAACCAAAATCAAAATCAGGTTAAGACGAATAATATTTCTTTTCAATATGCTATATTTTCTTCACCACCCATTTCTCTGAGGTTATCATTGGTAAGCAAACTTACCCAGTTAAATCCTCCCCTTTTTTCTCATTACTCACAAATGTCATGGCTTTGGATAAAAGAGGTCTCAAGAAGTACAGGTGCCCTCCTAATCCTCAGGTTCCACAACTGTGGATGCAACCATCTGAAAATGAACACTATTTGTAAAAAAAAAATTGTGTCTATGTTTAACAAGCACAGTCTTAGTTTTCTTTTCACCAGCCCCTTAAAAATGTAGTATAATAACTATTTGCATAATATTTACATTACATTAGTTATTATAAGTGATCTAGAGATGAGTTAAAGTATATAGGAAGATATGCCTATGTTATATGTAAATGCTATGTTATTTTATATAAAGTATTTTAAATATCCCCAGAGTCTGGTACCTATATTCATGAGAAAATCTGGACCCAATCCTCTGTGGATACCAAGAAATGACTGTAACTAAGGGTTTTGATTGTCAGATGATTGCACATCTCACCATACTGATACATGCTCTTTCAACAATTTGAAATACTTGTAGACTTGATTCAATGAGAGGCTATGTAGAATAAGAATGTTGATTTTGTTGAAGTTTAAAGCCTGTAAACATTAGGAAAAAAAACTCCCTTCTCAATAGCAAGAAAGTTATTTCTATTTTTATTAAATTCTTGGGGTCAAATATTAATATTACACAGAAAGATGACGTGCATAAATGATAAATTCCTACTCAACACAACATTGATTTTTATTAATACCAAGCTTTGAGCTTTTCTTTGGATAGTGAGTGACATTATACTTTATATCTTTCATTTCACTCTCATTCTCAACCATCTGTATCCAAGAGACATCCTGAATACATACTCCAGGTCACTAAGGATGCACGCAAAAAGATTTTTGGACACTGCTAAAATAACTTGTCATAAAGTTGGCACAACAAAATTCTCTTCCTT
Organism: Callospermophilus lateralis; assembly: GCF_048772815.1. Taxonomy (NCBI): domain Eukaryota; kingdom Metazoa; phylum Chordata; class Mammalia; order Rodentia; family Sciuridae; genus Callospermophilus; species Callospermophilus lateralis. Next base: position 67,940,296 of record NC_135313.1, on the reverse strand, counting down.
TATGGAAAAAGCCATGCTTGTGTTTTGGTATGTTTTTGATTTAGAATTTATTGAATCTTAAATATTTTACAAATCGAGTAGTCTTATAAGTCAGTATTCTCACGTCAACTTAGAGAAAAAGCAGAAAATGCCAAAAGGTGGAACCGATAGCCTGTGAATATGAAAGGAAACAAAACCCTCAGGATATCATACAGCCTGATGTGATGATTGATCTTTATGGTGGCGGCTCTGAGTCATCATGAATGCATCGAATTATGTTCTGTGCCTTCTATTTAAGAAAGCATAAAGATATGAAATTATTTTTAGCCAAGTTTCCAATAAAAAATGTTCAAAAATAATTTAAAGTAATTTTCTGAAAGTTTTGATAGAAACTTTAAAAATGAGCCTGTATCTACAGATGAGACATGAACTGTTTCTCCCTTCTTTTGGTGCATGCACCCCTGGACTCTGTTGCACTCTCACAGGCTGTTAGTGACAGAAGTCTTAGTCACTCACTAGTTTGCAGAGTCTGCAGTTGTCAACCAGAGACAAGTCTGCACATCTTTAGTGGTATGACTAGTTCTTGTGTTTCACATTTGTCCTCAGGTTAAGTGGGTCTAGTGAATCTATCAATTTCCTCATCTTCCTTTTCTAATAGGCAAATTTGAAACTCTTATTAAAATGTAAAACTTATCCTATGAAGGTCAAATAAAAACTGCTTTGAATTTATTCATATCATTAGCACTTGTAGCCCCCTTTGCCTGAAAAATATGTGTTATGATTTTTTTTATTAACTCTGGACTCAAGGAAAAAAATGTTCAACATGCTTAGAAATGAAGAGAACAATAAATTCATTTAATTTTGATACTTTACAAATATCACACAGTATTTTATTTAGATATTAATATAATATCTGTCATTGTATAATGTGTAATTTTCAATTAAGATAAAAGAAGAATTTCTAATAAATTTGATTTTATGAATTAATGCTGTCCAGGGTGTGAACATATCACTGGTCTTCCTTGATATAGAACTCTGCAAAGATTGTCCCAGCTGTTCATAATAATTGAGATATATTAAAAAATAGAATAATGACAAGAAACCCACAGATTAGTTGAATGTTGGTTTATGATTCCAAGGGATGAGTGGGACTTAGGAGATAAGGTAAAGTGACTTGATAGCATGCTCTGAAAATATAGTTGAAGCTGGATTTCAGATCCTCTATTTCGTATGCATGACTCACCAATCTCATGTTGAATTGATAGGCTTTTTCCATTTTAGGTTTTTATGCTATAGCTCATTCTGAGATAACTTTGTCTAGCAAATTGGTCTGAAGCTGAGTTTAAATTCATAAAGTAATTTTTACTTTTTAAAATGAGGCTGTTTTGCAGATAATTGAAACAAAAAACAATGTTTTCTCAGTTATATAGACATTGCTAGATCAAATTCGGCATCTTAAATTGACACTTTCATTATTATAATTCTTTCAACCAAAAAACTGGTCAAATACTTAAGTGATAACTTGCTTTTTTTTTTTTTATTCACTTTTACTGAACTGTCAGAACTAGTATGGTTATATTGTTAATATTGTTTTTTTTTTTTAATGTGAGCCTCCTCATAGTTCCATAGAATGAAATTATAAATTATGTATTATATAAATGACCAATATGATTTTAAATTGATTTCTCAAAAGCTATGTGTTTTGATAATAGATTTTTTTTTTGTACCAGGGATTGAACCCAGGGGTGCTGAACCACTGAGTCATATCCCCAGCCCTTTTTTGTTTTGAGACAGGGTCTCACTGAGTTGCTTAGGGCCTCAGTAAGTTGCTGAGGATGACCTTGAACCCACTATCCTCCTGCCTCAGCCTCCTGAGCTGCTGGGATTACAGGTGTATGCCTCCATGCCCAGTGATAACAGAAATTTTGTATGTATTAAATTAAAATTGTATGAGATGCTTAATATAACACATTACTATGTGTATACAGTTTTTTTTTTTTTTTAAATAAAAGCTGAGCTCTTTCCACGTTTACATGCTAGTCCAGGATTGTTAACAAAATAAACATGAACCTTCTGGATAAATGTGTCCATATGCCACTGTGATCTAAATCTGATACAAAACACAACTCATAACCTCTGAAAAAATGAAGGTACATTTATTAAATGACCAGGAGAAATTCCACAGCACATAGAATGGAAATAATAATAACACAAATGTTCTAGTTTATTTTCCATTTAAAAAAATGAATTGGAGGAAATTAAGTTTTTTTTCAATTAAAATCCTCAAAGAGATGAAACAAAAATTGATGCAAGAACTCCTTCATGTTAGAATTTGAGATACAAATATTTTCAACTTTTAACAGGGCAAGCTGATGTGTTCACATCTCAGATCCAAGCTGCCTCTTTGCACTAGGAAACATCAGTCCTTTTTTTAAAAGCACATTTACAATGCTTTCCCATCACCCTTGCTGTGTTTTCCTAGCACCTATAGCCATAACTGGCACCTGGGGGCCTTACATTGCTGGCAGTTTCCCTTGCATTTCTTTGGAGTCTATTCAACTGCTGTGGTTTTACTTAGAAGTCAGTGCTTTGCATATATGATTTCCTGAGACTGTTTGAATAGTCTTTCTCAGAAACTGTGCCAGTCTGGCTGTGAACAGCTCTTCTCTGAGGGGAGCTGACAGTATCCTGTGGGGTTGGCGTGCTTGGACCTGGGTTCGTAGCCATGCTCTGCTAGCTCCTTTCCCTATACCCTCTACTCTTGTCCCTGCACTAGTGACATCATTGCCCACGTCTTGTCATCCCTTTAAAGAAAAGAACAAGATTTGGACTAGCCAGAAAAAAATGAAAATGTTACCCAGGGGACCTATGCAAAGCTCTCATAAAAAATAATTTATATTTGTTGTTTCAGCAGCTGACATGGAAATGATTTTAAGTGATAAATAAAACCAGAATGCATAATCCAAATTTCTGTAAGGTAATAATCTGTCATGAAGACAGAAGTCCCTACTTATGAACATAAGTATGAAATTTGGAAATAAAGGTAACCTTAATTTTCTTCATTTTAGTGCATTTTTAAAGATTATCATTTTAACATTGCAGTTTTGAGATAATGAGAACAAAATGCTTTTTTTTAATGAACTATAAATGGCATGCTGTTTTGAGGTGCTAAGGTATAGAGAAGCACTGTTTTATGAAATGGCTCATGTGGGTATATATATGCTGGTGTGCTGTGCTGCTAGCAATTCCATGGTCTTCATCTGTGTACCACTAGAGAAAGAAAGAAAAAGGTCAGAATTAGGAAGTCATCTGTTTAAAAAAAAATCAAAAGAGCTCTCATGAACATATGTGGTAGAAAACAGGGTGTTTTGATACCTGAAATAGTTTAAAAACTGAATTATGATCACAAAAACTGTCTAATTTTTCTCCAGAGCTTTCCCAAGGCATGTTGTTCTGTCCTGCAGAAGTCTCTGATCCTCTTTAAGAGGTGCTGAGAAAATCTACTGTGCATTTGGCTTAACTGAATAGTACTTTAAGCAAATATAAATTCTAATTAAAATATCCAAACCCACTTTCAAGTTTGACTCAAAGGACACTTAAATCACCCGATGCAGGCATATATACTCATTAAGCCCACCTATTTTATTTGTTATCAAGTGTCAGATTTCTCTATACTCTATTAAGATAAACTATATTAAATGAAAATTTAAAAGGCAACTTTCCTAATATATGTCACTAAGGAACTGGTAAAAATCTGTTTCAATATTAGAACTATATGTTTAACATAAATGAAGTCAAAAGTCAAAAGTAGGGGCTGGGGTTGTGACTCAGTGATAGAGCACTTGCCTAGCATGTGTGAGGCACTGGGTTCGATCCTCAGCACCACATAAAAATAAACAAATAAAACAAAGGTTCATCAACATCTAAAATGAATGAAAGAATGAATGAATAAATAAATAAATGGGTTATTTGCAAATACTTAGATATTACAATGGCCTTTAAAAAAAAATCTAACATTTATATAGAAGGAGTTTCTGACCTGAGCCAAATTTTTAAAATTTTTTCTTTAGATGTTGATGAACCTTTATTTTATTCATTTATTTATATGTGGTGCTAAGGGTCGAACCCAGTGCCTCAAACATGCTAGGCAAGCACTCTACCACTGAGCCACAACTCCAGCCCCTGAGGCAAAATTTATCACCCTATTAAATAATTGGGAAGTCATTGCCAGGCAAACATATATTTTGGAGATACAAGTTAATTCTCAAAAACGGCTGTAAGTATCATGAATTTTGCTTTGAATAGTAGAAAAATAAAGCTCAACCTCTTAGGAGAATTTGGCCAAAAAAGATGCCAGTTTTTCTCTGTATTCCATAACTGTCCCATTCCTATATAGCAGGCACCATTTGAACTGAGCACAGAGAAAATCATGTATATTCGAAGAGTGAGAGAAAGAAGTCCTTTTTTCAATAGATGAGAAAGCTGCATTTTACCTAAATTATTTTATGCAATTAAATTATTGCATTTTACTCAAATTATTTAGCATAGGTATGTATGTATATGTATGTATGTATGCATATGTATTTCTTCTTAATTTGAAAATCTCTAATACAGAAAATGAATTTGACTAAATACCTGGAAACATCCTCTGTACAGGCGACAACAGCTCTAGCCATTTCTGACTTTGTAAAACAAGCCTCATTGTTTATTGTCTGTGGTTGTTCAACAAAAGATAACATAGCAATCACAAAATCTGAAGCATGCTGATTATTAACATCCCACTGTTGTTACAAAGGCTAGTAATACATACTAGACAGAAATGGATTTTCATATTTGAGCTGAGCTATTATCATGCTGGTTTCACTTTAGAATTACTCTGCCACACATTTACTGAGTAAGTGATTACTTTTGAATCAAAACAGGGAGAGACTGAACAATCACAGGAACAGGAGAGCAGTGTTTTGACACTCCCAGGATATGCAATATTGTGCTTCTCAACCCCACATTCTCTAATACCACTGAACATCACTCTATGTATGATTCAGGCATATCACTTCTCTGACTTTACATTGGAAAAATAAAAACTCTTTTCTGTCCCTGACTCCTGGGATGTCTTTGGGAAGAGGTATCCTCCAAAGAGAAAACTAGATCCCACCAGCCACTTTGTTCCCCTTGAACAAAGTTTTCTGTACCATTGCCTGGAAGTCCACTCCAGCATCCACTAGGGCTTTGGAGATCTGCGCTGACTGCTGAAAGTGAACGTTATCTGCAGGGAGAGAAAGGAAACATCAAGTAGCTAATAGCTTCTCCAGTTTCTGATACCAAAGGGTGGAAAAGGCACAGAAGAAAGGGACTGTTTAAATTTCTAGGACTCAGCATCCCATTTAGCCCAAGACAAGTGAGTTGTGGAAAGCAACACTGTTTTATTGAAGTAAATGTAACAGTCTTGCCCCTCATGCTTTTGTTTTGTCAGTAGTGAAATTGCAAACCTGTCTGTGATACTAAAAAGTCTAATTAACTGAAACTCACCATCTGCTGTTCCATGAATAAGGAGGTACTCAACTTGTTTAAAATTTTCAGCTCTGCTCATGACTGTTGAATTCTGGAATTGGGAAAAAGAATGTCATTATTCAAAAAAGGATCTGCCATAAACTGATTTTTCACTTCAGTTTACAAAATAAAATGTTTTCAGCTGGGGCCCCCTTTGATACAAAATATAGCAAACCGATATTCAAGCAAATGCTGTCTTCATGCATGGCAGAATGCACAGCATGCCCTGTGCCTGGGAGACAGGACTGGAAAGGGAGGATGCTACATCTTCCCTGCACATGCAAGAAGAGGGCACCTGCCACCCAGGCTGCATGCAAAACCCCTTGAGTCCCAGATCCCAGATTGGCTGTGTCCTATGCATTAGCACAGGGCAGAGCCTCATATTAGCAATGTATGTTCCATGGGCTTCTGCTGTAGTTCAGCCAAAAAGTGTATTACCATGGCAACCATGTGTCACATGGTGCCATACATGCTACATTTCAAAGAGCCTGTACATAGCATTTGCAACTAAACATACTCTGCAATATGTCATGTGAACTTTGGTCCACATTGCTAGGTTCTGAATGTAAAGCAAACATTACCTCTTTCGGAACAGATGTTTAAAACCTAGACAAATGTACCATATGGGAGGGGAAAAGGGTGAAAAAGATCAAGAATGGCCTTGGAAAATCAGTGGGTTGTTGTTGTCTGCTTCATTCTTTATATTGCAGGAAATGCTGCTATTAGTTCAAGACATATCTAAGTCAGCTAGGGAAATAGGACCAAAAAAAAAAAAAAAAAAAAGGAAGATCAGCTTTTTGAAGATGGCTTCATGACTTGAGTCAGTTAGGGCTTCTAGAATGAAGAGGTTTTTGATGAAAAACTCTTTGAAAGTAGAGAACTGGCCATCTGGTTCTATTCTGGGGCTATTTACAAAGTGGAGATGAAGATTAAAATAGCAGACAGAGGTAGGGAGGGGGGAGCCAGAGTCCACTTGGTTATCCTGTGATGGGATGGATAAGGGAAGAGAGAGAAAGGGTTCAGCCAGCAAGTCTTGCAGCACTTTGGTGATATTTTATAAGAACCAAAGTTTATATTTTTGTAGCTAATACCAGCTTAATATTATTGACTGGAGTCCTGGTGGTCAAGCAGGAAGGGGATGGGGGTGAAGTCAGAGTGTTTGTATTCTAGTCTCAGCTTCAAATCAGAGAGGTGTGCAACTGCACTTTGAGCCTTGATTTCTGTAAAATGGAAATAAGAATAACTCCTCGTACTCCCTCATGGAAATAAGGAATCAAGAGGCATAGTAAAAGATTTTTTTTTTTTTAGGTTAAATTGCTGATGCTAATGTGAGAATCTGTGACACAGTGTTTCTGGTAAAAGACATTCTGTCTACAACTTTCAGAGCAGAGTTACCCAAACTGTGTCAAGATCATCCTGTCCTGGTTAGCTCAGAGCAAATGCCCTTCCACTTCTGTGCAGGCTAGTCCCCACTTGTCCTGAACATATTCCATTTCTGACCCAAATTGAGAATGTATTCACAAATTTCTAGAACAAATACCTGGAACTAATTAAAAGGTACACCTTAAATTTTCCTTACTTCTAAGAAACTTTTCATTTGGTGAGATGTCCCATATAAATCTGTCCATGTATAAATCCATCCATCCACTTATCCATCATTTGTTCATTCATTTATCCACTCATTATTTCATCTAGTCAATCAATATTTACTTGTATTCCACTAAACTATAAAATCTGCAATAGAAGGAATTTGTCTATATTACCAATTACTTTATTCCTTGCATCTAACAAGTACTAAATATTTATCAATTAAATAATTAAACAAAATTAATATGAACTTGCCCACTTTGTTTTGCAGTCAGTGGGAACAGCCAATTTAGGCAGAGTAAATTATTCTCATTTTTAAATTCAGTGAGATAGCCATTAGTAATAATAGGTATTGTGCATTGAGCATTTACTCTGTGCCTGTCACTGTACTAAGCTTTACAAAGGAGTTAGAAAGCACTGTTATACTGAATCCTCACAACACTTGTGTGAAACAGATTCCTATCAACCCTGTTTTTATAGGTGGAGACACTGAAATTCAAAAGGTAAGTAACTTGCATCAGGATACATATATGGGAACTGTCAGAACTGGACAAAGTCTGATAGCAAAACCCCCTTTACTTTCTGTGTTGCACTTCATCACTTCTAAAATTCCAAGCTGCTTATGATTTGTCTCCCAGCAAAGGAACAGTGTGAAATAAAATGTTAATTAACTGTCCTGGAACTTGAAGTACATAATAATAGTGGATACCCTGGCTCATGAAACACCATGCCTTCTTGCATTGAAATAATTGGAAGAGAGTCTGGTCTACACAGCTGAGATTTGGGAGGCAAATTTTCTGACTATGAAGGTGATATATAACCTAATGTAGCAACAAAACTGAGCAATTTTTTGCCCTTCCAGGAGGAAATGGTCAAAATAAACCTCCCTAAGAGACACTGTAGCACACCTTTCAAAGCTGGAAACAGAGGGGCTGAGTCCTGCATCTTAGCAGTGAACATTAGTATGTGGAGTTGCTGGACCAGGTGTCCTTTCAGTGTCCTCTGCAGTGATCTTTTCGGCTAGTCACGCTCTCAGCCCATGCAGACTTCTTCCCACCTTCTTTCTCCCCAAGTTAAATCTAGCTGTTGCTCACAGAAGATAGCCAACCTCAACACTGAGACATGACCCAGATATACACTGTGTCACCTCACCTCACCTCCAGCAGCCTCACGGGCTTGCCTTGCTTGGCAGCATGAACAGCAAAAGCTGCTCCTACAACCTCCCTGTGCCATGAAACTGAGAAATGTCATTGAAACATAGAGTAATAGTTAGGAGACATATAAATACGCAGGACACTTAGCAAGGAATGTGATAACTACTGGAGTTTGGACCAAAACAGTTTCTGGCTGCCTTTTTTTTTTTTTTTTTTCTTAAATGGAGTGAATACAGGCTGAAAGAAGACAATTTTTATAAACAAGTAAAACCCTGAGCCTAAGATAAATGTTGTGATGTACACACTGTAGCTGTGATGAACTAGACATGGTGAGAAATGCAACATACTGAGAAAAAGACGAAAACTGTGATAAAAGTGTCATGATGCAAATTGTTTTACATTAACAATATTACACTACAAAGAAAGAAAGACAAATACTTTAATGCAGCAGGAGAAAAATAAAACAAAAGCTTCCCCTGCAACTGCAAGATAAGTGTGCCATTTCAAACGCACATTTCCCCTGCTCACTGGGAGAAGCCTCCAGAGGGACCTTTGAGATGGCAGATAGGCAGCCGGAAGGTGCACACACACAAGCTTTCAGGCTGCAGAGAATATTCCCCCCCCCAAAAAAAAAATGCAGCTATGTCACTTTGCCTCTGGAACCACTGATCGATCCTTCCCTACTGGTCTGTATATTCTGGCTTCTCAGTTAAGACTCCACTGTCCATTGTATGGCACACTTTAAGCTGTGAAGGTAACACACAAAGCCCGTGAAAGAATCAGATGTGTTCGTTTAGGTATGATTAATGATCATGAAAAATTAATGGTGCTATTTTAACCCACCCAAGTAGGATGATCCCCCTTTGCCTATCCATGGAAACAAAAATAAAAAAGGAAATGGATGACTAAGTTAGAAGCCGAATAGTCTATCACCAACTACTAAAAAGGAAGCTCAGAGTGATAAATGGGCAAGGATGCAATGGTGGTGCAGTTGGCGCTCTCCTGAGGCTAGAAACTTCCGGAGAGCCCCGCTGCCAGCAACAGTCTGGCAAAGAGAAGTGGGAAGGATTGGTCCAGTGGCAGTGCCGATTCCACAGCATCTCTGTGAGGAGCTTTTCCTTCAATCCCCCAGAAGAACCATCTGTAGCTGCTTGTTGGATCATGCTGGTTCCTCAGTTACCTTCCAACAAATAAATCTTTGTATTTTTGAAATAAAAGAAAGAGCTGATGAAAGTAGGGAAGCACCGTGAGAAATAGAAGGTCTAATAAATTGTGAGCTGCTCCTCGTGCCATCTAGAACCGTGAGGACACATGGCTTCCCGAGGATAGAAATGGTAGCAGCTGCCACGCTTTGAAAGCTGCTTTATGGCAGGCCCCGGGGCGGGGGGGGGGGTGGTCTCAGGTAATCATTTTCAAAGCCCTGTGAGGTAGGTCTAATAATTCCTTTATCCAGATGAAGAAACTCAGGTGCAGAGACCGCCTCAGGTTCACACTGTGGGTAAGTTGAGGAAACAGAAGTTGGGTACAGATCTTTCTAACTCCAAAGTCCACATCCCTGATATTCATATTCTATTGTCATTTCACATCATGGCCAAAAAGCTCATTGCCATTCCTAGGCTCTTGTCATTGGGTTTAATGAACGACAACCCTCCAGTTCAGGAAGATATTACCTTGGATTTACTGGTTTGCTCTGTGAATTCTTCTAACTTGCAATCAATGCCACATAAATAATATTAAATGATACCATTTGGGAAGCATCATTAATGCCACAGCAGAGACCACAGAAAACATTTACGAAAAAAGTGAATTCAACCCACTATATCAGATGTTTTACTTGTTTACATCTATCAAACAACTGCACCCATGAGATGCCAAGGAAAGAGCTCCCATCAACCCCAGACAGGGGGCTCTACCTCAGGCCTCACAAGCAACACTGGCTTCTTTAAAGATCACACAGCAGTCAACATTTTATCAGCACTCCACAAACAAGTTAAGGTTTGGCTTAAATCTGAAGGTCTCTCTCCCTTTGGCATATTCTGGGATAATAGAACAAATGTCAAATCAGTACAAGATGGCATATTTACAAAATTGCACCCTGTTTTGCATAACCTAACGATGCAGCAGTTCTTAAGGATTGAACATTTCAAATCTGCTAGCAGAAGACTGCCAAATCTATGACTGTTTCATACACTTGCCAAAAGCCTATCAAATTTTGAGCAAAATGCAAAATAAATCTCCTCTACAAGTTAAATCAGTCCCTTCTGTGTGTTCCAGGCTGCCCTCTTCTCTTGGCAACAAGGCTCAGGACTTGGGCCCCATTTCTCTTGCCCTTGATCTTGCACTTCTCTCTCAGAGTACTCGCAAACCCATTTCCTCCCTGGTTTTATGTCCTGCATTTTTGGTCATCATTTGGCTTGCTCTTCCCTCAGCCCTTCTTCTGTGTCCCTGGAAAACCACTCCACCTCTTACTCACCTGTCTACTTCCTTACTCGGCCTCTCCCCTCTGCAGAATCTGTTGAGAGCCTCTCTCTGCCCTCCTCCATCTTTCTCTACTGGATTCAGATGGTGCCATCTCCCTTTTCTAATCCTCTGTATCTATATGTTACTTAACATTTTTTTTGTGCCTTAGTTTCTGTACCAGTAAAATGGAGATAATTAGAATACTTAGAGGATGTCGGGGAGAGTTGAAACCGATTATCCACATAAAGAGCATAGAATAGTGTCTGGCCATAGAAGCACTTTATAAATGAATTAAAAGAATGAATGAAGTGATTGGAACCCGATGCCCTCTATTGGAGAGGAGGTAAAGTGAAACCTTAACTTCTTGGTCACTACCCTCTGCCTCCCTACATGCTCCTGACATACAGAATTATATATGAAATTCCTGGGCCTCCACAGTCACAATTGTGTTTTTCACATACATTGGCTACTTTGTCATATTCAAGCTCATGTTTTATTACCTACTTTTATTTCATCTCCCCCAAGTCTTGGCTTTTCTTTACCTACAAGAGATAAACTGAACCCTAAATGGGTGAATGTTTTGCATGTTTGGCTAATGACTGTGATGATTGGCCATCTAAGACAGCACTTACCAGTGCTATTCAGGATCTGACTCCTAGAGGTGGCTGAGCCTGCTGTTTGGTAGTGAGTTGCCTCCCTTAAATCCTTTGCTAGGATCTGTCACACTTTCTGTCTGTTTTGGACTGAGACTGATCGCACAAACATGTCCACAGATCTACACTACTCATTAGTTCAGATTTGTCACCCTTCTGCTTTGGCTCACAATTTAGAGCCTCTGAGACCAGCTTCTTGGAGCTTTAGGGAGATGAAGTTCTTCTTTCTTCTATGAGCTCTTTGTATCCTTTAAAAGGGATCCCAAAGAGTCTTACAGACTCTCTGCTATGCCACTGCATTGGATCTAAGCCTTAGTCCTGGGGTCCCCTATCTATATTGCAGTTTTGAAAGAATGGGAAAGGGTTCTCCCTGTGGTTGAACTAAGCCTAAGTTGAATGCTGAGCAGCTGAAGTGCAAGGCAGCCTCCAATGGGTGCAGGCTTATAGCCTCACACAGCTTCTCTGTCTGCTGCATTCAGCCGTATGAAGGGTTCCTCAGAATTCCTTTTCCTCAGGAGTAAATAGGACCTTTATTTCACAAGACATGTTCCTCTCATTGATGTAGGTTTCTCTACATTCTTCCAAATCTAGGTCATTAATGACCTCATCGTGAATCTTTTCCTCATTTGAGTTTTATTAAAAGACTGCATTCTCCTTCAAAGGTTCTAATTCTGGCTGCTGTGTTGATTGTTTTTAACCCAGAACATGGATGAAGATCAAGGCCTTGCTGATTGCACCCTTTGGACATGTCTAATCATCAATATACTGAAGAGAGTCACTGCTCCAGACTAAAGGGGACTCCTTTTCAAAACATTTCCTTCTGACCTGAAGAAATGCACAGGGTGGCAAAAGCCTCTAAGAAATTGTCCTCTTTGTCTTTCCAGGGAGGGAGGGAGGGAGGGAGGGAGAGAGCAGGAGAGAGAGAGAGAGAGAGAGAGAGAGAGAGAGAGAGAGAGAGAGAGGCAACCTGGGAAAGAAAAGTAAAAGATGGGGTCCAGAGGGGCAGCTGGGGCCTTGGAGGAAAATAGAATCTCTGAATGTATTCTTGCCAGAGACAAAAGCACAGGCTCATTTAAAAAACAAAGGAGGGCAGCTTTATTCTAAAGCCTGCTGTGCACCAAAAATAGGAACTTAGATTCAGTTCCTCCACATAGATTCAGTTCTCCACATTCGGAGGAAGCAACTTACCATGGTGGAGACAATTCCGCTAATGCATTTGCCTCACTTTCTCCTGCCCACCTTAACTATCACCCTCCCAGATAATTCCTCTGAGTAACACATTGGGAACCTTTAGCTCCCTGGTACTGGCAGTTTTAATGTGTCCATTGCCAGCAATAAATTTCGTGCCAAGAAAACCCGACTCCTGGCGTGGAAGGATTAAACAGTCCTCGGGTGCCATCTGTGCAGTGAAGTGTAAGAGTGACTTTGTGCACCCAGTGTGCGTGTGTTGCCATTGGCAGTAGGAAGTGACTTCTATTTACATGACTACCTCATGCAGTGAACACCTAAGGGGAGAGATGAAAATGGCCACCACCATGGGGGGTAGGTCGGGGGAGAGGGGGGTTGGACTGGGAAAGAGAGTCTATAGAAAAGACTGGAAAAAGATACAGATTGAAACGGCAGAAGAAAACTAATTACCCTATATAATTATATAGGGAGTCTGGTTAAAAGAAAATACACTGCAGGCCTGATGTGCTTTGAGGAAGGAAGGCAGGTACCATGGAGGTACCTCCTTAGATGTCAGGGTTTGGACCTGACCCTGGGCTTCAGGGTTCAATGTCCCCTAAGGATGTGGTTCATCAAAATAAACTTTTTGACTTCTCATTCTAGAGTCTGGGGGAAAGATCTAGGAAGTAACCTCTGATGTTTCAGAAGCTTTTAGTACTTTGGGATAATCAAATTTAAGTCTTCTGGCAATCAGACTTAAGTATTCAGATTGAGCCATTTACAAAAAAAAAAAAAAAAAAAAGATCAAGCTATAAAATGAGAGAAGTGATGGGAAATGAAACTTACATCACAATGTTTCCCTTCAACGTGTTTTTATGATGAATCAGAAAAGGTTTGGGGCTTTGTATTTTATACAGGGGAATCCAAAGAATATCATGTTGAGGAAAACCTTGAATAACCTTGCTACAGAGGGGGAAGATCCTGTACAAAATAAGGATTAAGTCAAGAGAGAATCAAGTGGGGATTAAAAGATATACAAGAAAACAACCCAGGGTTCAAAAGCAGATGCATCTCCACTGTTCCCTAACAGATGGAGATGGAGAGCGAATGACAGTTCAGACATAAGGGGCAGAGGGCACTGTCACAAAATGGAAAGCTACAGAAATGGAGCAGTGAGCCTGCATATAAACCGGGCCACTGTAATCAGGGGGCTGACCACCTGGCCAAAGAGCGGGGACTGGATGTAGTTGTGTACACAGGAAAGGGTCACTGACGTGGGAAGACACGCTAAAGGGAAACAAGCTGGGTTTCTGATATAAAAGGAGCGAGGTCACATGACAGCTGCAAGGTGGTTATGAAAGGAAAGGGTGTTTGTGTGGAGGAGAAAGAGTGGGAAGAAACTGGGTATCAAGTATCAGATGGGAGCACTGACAGAAATGGGGACAACCTGGTTATGGGACTGCCTTGTAGGGAAAGATGATTTGTGTGCCTCACTTTTCTATCTTGACTGACAAATACAGATGAAAACACCCGCAGGCACCCAAACACACTTCCACCCATCCGATGGACAGACTTGCTTATTAAGTAGAAAGTAACAGGTAAAACTAGTGTGTCTATACTTTTAAAGACTTTGAGTTAATATTATTGCATTTTGATCAGATGGTCTCAGAATACACAGTAATAATGCCATCTTACAAAAAATGGACAAATAGTGTTCCAAGCAATGTTTCAATACCTTGAGAGTCATGCATTGGATTGTGACACAGATGAGCAGAAATGATCTCCTCAGATTGTTGTCTTTCTTTCTAATTCACTATCTCAGGAAGCCTTTTGAACATTCTTTGGAGAATGGGAGCATTAGAGATAATTTACCTTGTCATCTGTAAGTTTTAAGTTTCTTTTTTCTTTTTCTTTCTTTTTTCTTTTTTTCTTTTTCTTTCTTTTTTTTTTTTTTGACCAAGGAAAGTGACACATATAATCAGAAAAATTTTAGAAAGATCCAAAAATTTTGGAAAGATCCAAACCTAATAGCTCATACTTGGGGTGGCATCAAGGTGGCACCAAAGAGAACACTCTGGCTTTGCTGGCACTGTCTCTGTTAGCAATGATAGCCAGTGATTGCTGCTGCCAGACCATATTTCAAATGCTATGGCTCATCTGCAGGGAAACCTGCCCACTGGCTCTGCCTTTAAGCAATCAGCCTATTGGATGCTCTTCAGTAATTTATGGTCAGGGTTTTCCAGGGTACTGCCCAACTGCATCAACCCCTCACTTGCTTTACTCAAATCTTGTGTTTTAAAAAAAAAGTGTACATAACTGGCTCTGAGTAAGAAAATTATAGGCTTGTAGATATGTCTTAATTATGATGATACTATAAGAAATTTTAATATTTAGCTAAAGGTTTAAAGAGTCTTCCGGTATCTAAAGGAATATGTTGAAATTGATATGTTTTCTAAACTGAAATTTTTATAATTAAAGTAATTATCTGGTGTTGCTTTGTATTTCTAAACGAATGCATATTGTGACCTATATAGCATACGATAATGATTGTAATTATGCAGAATATAGTAGAGGAAGCTATTGGATTATCTCTAAACCACCTGTGTTATTTCTTTTTAACAAGAATTTTGTTGGAAATTTAAAAAAAATATATATTTTCCAGAATAGATACACTTAAACAGTTCTTAATCCACTTATAAACAGGTTTTAAAACGTGCATAGCTCACATCTCTTACCCTGTAACGGTCAAGGTTGTCTTCTGGAGTTGGGAGGCCCATGTAACGTTCTGTGTACACTGAATCTGTGAGGGAAAGGAAAAAACAACTAATTCCTACAATAATAACTTTTCTTCCCGCTTATTGGGTTAGTTTGTTTTCCTATATCATAACTCATCTCCTGAGATATATGTGTTTATGTGTTTGTGTGTGTGTGTGTGTGTGTGTGTGTGTGTGTGTGTGTGTGTATAGTTTCCCTCAGAATTAATCCCCCCGGATTTGGCTTGTTATGCAGCCAGAGACACTGATTCCCAGAAAGCCCACCTAGATTCAGGCCTCTTCAGACTCATCCCTAACCCACTCACAGTTAGCCCTCTGATGGAGGCAGAGGGAAAGCAAACTAAATGATATTTACTTCAATCGATAACTCACATGCAGAAAGTCAATGTGAAGTAAGACCTGCTCAAAGAGTCACCTTCAGTTTTTTGGTCATGAGACAAATCCTTTTGGAATACCCTAACAATGATCAATTACTAGTTGCTTGTTTAAAATCATATATATGTTTTGACAGGTTGGTATTCACTATAATGAATAGAAAGTGTTCAGCTATCAGTCCCATATTGGCTTAGCTGCTCTATCACAATGCAAGCTAAACATTTGGTTTTTCTCATTTTGTGGAGAGGTCTCAATTTCGTGTGATAACACTTGAGTATTATGAAACAGATTACATTAATAACTGTCTGCTCGAATGACATAAGCTCTTTTATCTATAAACATGGTGAAAAACAGGTTGCATAATTGGTTTGGTGATTTTTTGATAATTAAACATATTTCCTGCCCAATTAAAAAAAAATGAAATCATACATTATATGTATTTACCCTAAGATATCAGTGAGAATTTTTTTCTTTCTTTCTTTTTTTTTTTTTTTTTGTGTGTGTGTGGCCAAATTCCAGTATGACCTTAGAAGTCTGACATAACTGTTTGGAAAGCTGCCTCCTTAAGTGACTAGATTACAGTAAATAAGTATAAGCATGATCCATTGCCATTGTGCTACGTAGGTTGATGGCTTGAAGGTCACTCTAACTGCACAAGTATATAAATATTGATTCTGTTAATTCTTTAAATTAAATCATCAAAATTTAACATGCTAATCTTTTTTGAATGGCTGACATTGTAGATTAAAAACTACACTGAATAATATTAGTTGTTCTACATGTATTCTTGCCATTTCTGCTAAAATAAAAATATTTTTCTTATATTTTTAGAAATGAGTAAAATGTTTTATTATTTTGATTAAAATGATTACAGACTATATGTAATTTTATTCATTTAGAGGATACTTATGTAAAATTATATATATTGTACTGGGGATTGAACCCAGGGGCATTTAACCACTGAGTCATATCCCCAGTCCTTTTTTATATTTTATTTAGAGACTGGGTCTTGCTAAGTTGCTTAGGGCCTTGCTAAATTGTTGAGGCTGGCTTTGGATTCATGATCCTCCTGCCTCAGCCTCCTGAGCTGCTGGGATTACAGGTTAAGTGCCATCATGCTCAGCTGTTAAATTACAGTATTTAAAGAGCCATTTGAAATGTAAGATCTTCATAAAATATCTTTATAAACTCTAACATTTAAATATTAATAACTTGTGTGTTTGATAAGGGTTTATTGGGCATTAAGAGCAAAACAAATTTTTTCCCAAACAGTGGCAGACTTCATTTCTGCTTGTCTTAGAACATAATACCCCTTTATTATTTATGCTAACCAGGTTTATATTTGTGGGAAGGCCTAAAATTTTAAAATAACATTTAAAATTTATGCATAACTTTTAGAAATATGCCTTGAAATACCACTTACATATTCCTTTTATCCAATCTTTAAATAAAATTGTTCAAATTTGCACACATATAAAAACTATTGAGTTCCTCTCTAATAGGCTGGTCCATATACACTTAATGAAGTTATTTGTTATCATTAATACATAATGATATCATTAATACATAATACATTTTAAACTCAACAGACTGTTTCTATTTTTTTATTGACCACCAGAGGTCTCCAAAAACAAGCCATCTAACATAACCAATCTCAAGGAGAAAAGTATTGTATGAAAACAATACCATTGTGTGCAGATCAAATAGTAACTATGCCCTCCAACTCTTTTAACAGAAAGATGCATTTTGTCCATTGACTTCCATTGACTGAGTGAGACTTTGAAAAAGGATTTTCCACAGGTCTGGTGGTACTATCATATATCACAATGTGAAATAGTTAATGAGCATATTTATTATCAGTAATTCTATTCTTACATTACATAAATGGCTTGAGATGGGGATAAAGAGATCCAGGAAGATACTACATCTTCCTACCTCTGAGGAAGATCTAGTCTTCCATTGCCCATTATCATTTTACAGATTACCTTGCCCTCTAGAATAATACTCTCTCAACGATGAAGATAATAGTCTACAATATCTTTCTCCTACTAAGTGATAGTGGGGAAAAAACCCTGGAAATTCTTATGTCCTATTCTTCTTCTATCTAAAGCCTAGCTTTTATTTGACTTTTACCCAAAGGGAAAGAGACACACACTTTCATTATTCTGCTAATATGGGAAGTCCCAAAATAAAATAAGAAGTTAAAGAAAGGTTTATTTGAGAAATGTAGCAATGAGGCTGTTTTGCAATTTGGAAAACAGAATTTGTAGATAAGAAACTAATTGTGTAGATAATACCTAATATCACTCAAGCTTACATAAGAGCAGAATCTTATTATAGTTATCCATGAAGAACCTCTAAGATGAATCAGGCTATTATTTGCGGCAGAAACACTGAAACTCAAATTATTTGCTGTAAAGAGTGAAACTCTAAAAGGAATGATTTTGTTACGAAAAATTTAAGCTTAACAATTGCTGTTTCTTTGTACCTGACAGTAATTACATACCATAGTACTCCCACCGAGATACAGGTGCCACAGCTATTCCACACTTGAACACTCCACTTCCCGATCCCAGGACCATCGAGGTTACGTACCCTCCATATGACTAAAGAATGGAAACAGTTATTTTTATGGAGGTAAAGGAATAAGGACATATGGTAAGCGAGTCGCAGTTTCCACATTTCTCACATCTTTATATACTGTGCCTCTTTAGAGATGGAAAGCATGGTATAGGAGGCTTAAATTGGCCTTAATTGGGCAGTATCTAAAGTCTACACTTTCAGAGCCCCGATGCCTTTTCTTGGTAAGTGTAAGGGGGAAATCATGGGACATTTGCTGATGCTGGTAATTGGGTAGTGCCAATTAAAGAAAAATAAAGAAATAAAAACAATAAACACAACTGACTCATGAAAAGTCTCCTTTCTTCCCTCTCTCACTCCCTCCTCCTCTCTTCCTTTTTCTCCTCTCTCTCTCTCCCTTCCTCTCTTCTCATCTCCCTCCCTCAACACAGTAACTGAAGGTGCAAGCCTAGCTCAGGAGAGACTCTAGAGGATTACTGTAAAGAGATACAAGACTTGATAGACACGATTTTCATCTCCAAATATTTGCATACAAAAGATAAATGAACCTGCTCTGGGTTATATCCACTAAGGAATGCACACCACTTCACCCATCCAACAACTACTCACCCAGCCCCAAATTGCAATTCGCTGGCTGTCCACAAATCCCATATTTGAAAATTGTCTGAAACACAAAAAAGAAGTCTATGCATCAATTTTATACCACGTATATAGAAAACAAAGATAACTGCGCAAATGTGAGACCAGCCATTTGTTATCTCTTTCAGTCTATTTGAAACTAAGATGGATCATTGCCAGCAATCAAAAACCACCTGAGACAAATGCCTGCCATGCTAACTTAAGACCCAGATGAACAAAGCTTGCTTTCATTGGAGTCCATAAAAATTGTGTGTGTGTGTGTATGTGTGTGTGTGTGTGTGTGTGTGTGCACGCGTGTGTGTGCGTATGATTCACAGAAAACAAATCTTGGCAGTTTTTTTCACAGCTTTATATAAAAATTTGCAGCCCAGATGCACTTTTCTTTACATAATTGAATTTAAATTTCTCCAGATGTTTTTCAGTTTGAGAGCGTCTGCCCCTACAATGGGGAAAGACAAGGGCATGAAGAACATCTGGGTATGGCTTAGAAATATATCTGGGCCCCCACCTGAGAACTTAAACACCATTGTCTAATAACTCTCTTCTTATGCAGGGTGTTGATTAGTTAGCTCAGCACCATTAAAAAGAAAGCAATTTTTCCTTGGTGGATTAAGATGTCTTTTTGCCACTAAACTGTGTTCAGCTTTGGAATCCAAGTAAAGAAATGAGAAATATGTTTTTTTTGCCTCTATTCCTCAATCCTAGCCTTACATCAAAAGGAACTTTTTAAATTAAAAAATCTAGCAAATGGAACATTTGGGGCTTTTGCATGTGGCTTTGGGAGCTTTTTTGTTTTCAGTTGATGATACATATCCTAGGCTCTGAGTTATGCAACATTAGGGAACATAAAAAGAGTTTCCAACTCATTTTCTGTACGTCAAACTCTCTAAACTTGAAGAACTCAGACATGCAGATGTGTTCACTGAATCCTGAGTGTGCAGCTTGATAAAGCTTTCTAAGTGAACATGCCCTTGAAATCATGGCCTGTGCCTGGCCACAGCCTCCAGACCATTTCCCTCCTTCCAAAAGGACAAAATGAAATGTTACCCTTTTGTTGGTGAACTTGTACCTGGTTTTGGACTTCATATAAATCAGATTATGCAGGATGTACACTCGCATCTGGCCTCGCTGTCACATAATAGTGTATTTGTGAGATTCATTTATGTTACTCTAGTTGTGATTAATTGCTGAAATAGTGTTCCATTGTATACTGCATCTCATTTTTTTTTTCAAACTTGAGTTGCATACTATGGAAACTCAATTCTGTAATTCTGTAATATTAGGGCTTTTATAGGTCAGATTTGAGAGGCCCTTTATATGCCCTCTCACATATAAAGTCTGTGTGGATTGACACAAATTTATTTTTAAAATGGCAATGCCTCATTCATGAACATATTTATTGTATTTTATTTATTTAGTTAATTGTTTACCATTTTCTCTTTTTTTCTTTGTTACTTTTCTTAAAGGCATTTTTTCCCTATCCCTTTAATCATTCAAGGATCTTTCTGCATATCCTGATCCATGATTTCACAACATTATCTCAAATTCCACCACTTATCAGACTTCCCCATATATCCACACAGTTGGTTATAGAAACTCAAAGGTTATATTTCCCATTTACTAGTTAAATATAATTGAATAAAAGAGTTGGAATAAAACTGGGTTCAAATCTTTTCACCTTGACAAGTTACCTAATCTAAGAGCCTCCATTTCTTCACCTGAAATTATGGTAAGAACTCCCACCTCCTAGGACAGTTGTGCAGCTTCAGTGACAAAACCTGTGGGTAAATTGCTGCCCACATCATGTGCAGATCATGGGGTACTCATCATTCATGGTTAAAATCTCTCGTAAGCTGGATCACATCAATTTATAACCCCTTAAGTAAAGAGGCCAAAACTGAGATGTGATTCCTACTTAAGGAAGCCTTCATATTTGTGACTCTGATGGGTATGCTTTACACTTATATCAAAACAGAAGAGTCACTCTCATCCAATTCTGGAAGATACTCCAAGTACTTCATAGTAGTGACCCCCTACAATGTCAAAGTACACTGACCTCCTCTTTATCCTTGACTCTCAGGGATAGGCTTGCTCAGGTACATTTATCCCTCAGTGTGTTTGATGAATTTCAAATCTCCATTCTTAGAAGGTAGTAGCACATATGCCAACTCCCTTTCTAGCATCACTTACAAAGAGATATTTAGGAAGTTTTTTTTTTGCCTTCATATAAATCTATAATGACATACCTTGTTCTTTTCCTAAGCATAATATCTTTACTCAAAACCTATCACAAGGATGTAAGACTACAAATTTATCCCAGCATATTTTAAATTTTTACACTTTACAACTTTAAAATATAAATCGAGGGGGAAGAAGTCAGAAGTCCTTTGAATTTATCTCCTAGTCACTCACCTGGCTGCTTCAATTTGATCATCAACTTCAAATGTTCCCAGTCTTCTGTTGATTGCATGCATGATCTTATCTCCTTGGTAACCACTTCCCCTGCCATCAAAGCTAGCTACTATGATGTTTTCTGTACTGGCAAGGTAAGTGGCCCAGTTGAGTCGGAAGACAGCATCTGCTTTTTGGCTGCAGGGGCCTGCATAGCTGTGAAAAGACCCAAAATTCAATAAAGAGTCTCAAAGTCAAAAGTCCCTAGATCAAATCAAAAGCTTGTGTTTGTCTTCCCTGTAGAGGAGATGCATGTATCTTTCCCCATTGTGAACCTGAAATCATGCCAGCCACTGGTGTATCCAGAATCGTTCCTCTAAAACGTGACAACATGTCTGGAATGCCTGTGTGCTTCCTTCAAAGATGCCATTAGTTTTATCTTTGAAGATTGTTATCAAACCCAGATTTCAGAAGTCAATAATTTTAAAGCATTACACAATAATTTCTCTAATAGTGTCGATAGGGAAATTTTGTTATGAAAACCTAACAATGATGACCATAAATGCACCTTTGACTATATCTTTCTATCTCAGCTTAAAATACTTGAAGCATTTATTTATTTACTAGGTTGCAACTTCCGTGAGGACTCTGTACGTCCTATGCTTTGGAATTCCCTATGTACCCAGCAGAGTTTCTCACTCTAGGGTTTTGCACATCACTGTGGAATGAAACAAGGTATGCACAAATGCTATTACCTAAAAGTCCAAAGGAGAAGGAAATACTACCTTGTATTGGAAAATAGGTTATGTTATTTGGCATTTTTTCTAGTAACAAGTTTAACTCCCTCATATTTGCAACATTCACAGACTATAATCTACCCCACTCACAGCTGGGTAGACAATCTCTATTAAACACTTTTGCTGCTGTTTGTTAATTAAGAGGCAGTACCTATAGAATTTGTATCTCCTTTACATTTCATCACTGCATGGTCCCTAATCCTTTTTAATTTTAATTTTAATTTTTTTTTTTTTTTTTTGAGAAAGAGTCTCATTAAGTTGCTGAGACTGACTTTAAACTTGTGATCCTCCTGCCTCAGCCTCCTGAGCTGCTGGGATAACAGGCACACGCTAACATACCCAGCCATTTTTAGTAACATGTGAAATGCCTTGATCCTGTCAATGATGTTAAATTTGGTAGATTAAGAGTTTGCCTTTTACCCAAACAACTCCCATTGATTGCCTTTGACTCTTAAGACTTGAAGAGTTATCTACCCCCAAGATTAGACCAAATTATTAAACAACAAAATAAGACCTTAAAAAGAGAAGGAGGAGAGTAACTGACCAAAAATGGGTGCTAACTTGACCTTTTTGTTTATTCTTAACCTTTCTTAATTATTTACAGGGGTGTCAAAGAAGAGAGAGAAACATCACTATTATATTTTAAAGGATGCTTTTCAGAATTGTAAATAGAGCTTAATATAAATCAACATCACAAATGAGTTTGACTTCATTAAATCAAAATTAAGCTTAAGAAAGTCAAACAGCACATCAGAAATTTAAAATACCCATGTTTCCTTTTGTGTGTGTGCTTTATGTTCAGTTTTATGCAACTGTGAGTAGAGAAACCCAAAGCTATGTCTGATATTAATATCTGTGCTTTTTTTTCTAGTGACAACAGAAATTTTTTTCCCTTGAGTTTCATTTTCTCCTTCATATGATAGACCAACAGAACTCACCACATCCGTTTGTTGTATGAATAAACTAAGTCACAGAAAGCACCTGGCTCACAGCAGGCCCCAGCACTTTTGTTTCATTTTGTTTTTTATAAAGGAAATAATACATGCTATGATGGGAAGACTGTGGCATTAAGGGTGAGACCAGGGCACTTTTAAAGTGTATACCTAGCAGTTAATAAAAACATTTTACAATATTGTCATATTCAGAACTCACAAACGTGATTCCAGAACTTTCTCTAAGACTTGAAGAATTTAGGATCATAATGAACGCTCGGCTACGTCATTCCTCCTCTTTACAAAATAAAAAAATAAAAAAAGGAACAGACAATGCCTGGCAGTGAAATTTCAGGAACTAAAAGAGAAAGCTCAAGTCTTAAAAGAGTCAAAGGCAACCAATGAGAGTTGTTTGGGTAAGTTTGGGACATCTGTTAATACCATCACTTGCTTGTTCAAATGTATAGAGCTAAGGACAAGCATGGAAACTTGAAATTCCTGTGGAACTCCCCTGGATTTTTGGAATCAAATCATAAGAAAAAAAAATATATGCTATTATAATAGAAGAAAAGTGTCTATCTTGCCTATTAAGAAACGTGACTGTATAACCAATGTGATCCTGCAATCTGTACACATGGAAAAATAAGATTACGTACCATATTTGAATCAAATGTATGATATGTCAAGATCATTGTAATGTTTTGAGCATCTAATAAAAAAATTAAAAAAAAGAAGAGTAGAAAATACAGGTTGGAGTTTGTGGATGCAAAATGAAGGTGAAAACAGTAATCAGTGATTTGGGGAGAAAGAAGGATTGCATTTAGCTCTGTGTTTTAGTAATCTGTACTGGGCAAAGAAAAAAAAAAGCAACAGTTAAGACTAAATTGCTCTCTCCTCTTGAATACTTACACTTCTAATAGCAGAGGGTATTTCTTGGATTTATCAAAATGAGGAGGCAAGATCATCTGATACCAAAATTCTAAAAAGAAAAAAAAAATCAATTAGTGAGATAAGAACAATTATTAGTACAAGATTTCTTATCTCTGTCAGTGATGTCATGTCTAGAGACTAACAATTTGCTAAATTAGAATAGAAAAAAGAAAATGAGCTGCTTGGATTCAGCATGTTTTTAAGATATAAAAACACTGTCAGGTTAAAATACTCGTTAATAGTAAAACAATAAAGTTGTTTCTAAAGTATCTATTGAATACATTGGTGCCTTGTAAAATAAAAGTGCATCTTAGAATTTCTAATGTTTTGTTTTTATGATTCTGTTCTTTGGCATCTGATCTACTTATCTAGTTTGTTTATGGCTTATGTTCTAAGTTTTCCTCCAAAATGTTTTCCTCTTCTTGAATTTCCTTGAAGCTGTTTAGGATTTGTAGTTGGCCCCAACTCTATTTTAAAATTCTGATTTAATAACATTTTTATAATTCCTATTGCCATCCCAGACCGCAGAGCTGCGTTCCCATTTTCAGCTCCGTATTTCACAGAATGAAATCGGGCTTATGTGGAGCAAACTGTTGCGTACATTCTGTATGATCTCCCACGGATCTGTTTGATTCCCTGTGCTTGATTTAATGTCAGTTTGATAAGATTTGTCCTTAAATAGTGAATTGGTTTCCTTTGCTTTCAGATGAAAGATGAGTTTTTCTAACAAATCTAAAGGATTAAGCGTTTTTCCAGATTTTAATGACTATTTATAGCTTTGGGAGATTTAAATTATGGGCCAAAAATGAAAAATTCCTGATCTCTAGAGCTCTTTCCTACATTTATTTTCTTTTTTGTCTTATTGCGTTGATTTTGGTTGATTTTATTTTGGTTAAGGACAAAAGAAAGATTTAGGAGTAAAATATACAAGTAGATTAATCTTCAATTCTTATTTTGATGAATATGTTTGTTTTCCAATTTAATGTGTTTATAAGAACAAAATTTGAAGTTAATTTCTATTATAATTTCAATGAAATATCAAATTATTGGCTGCCCATGATATTTTTATTTGATTGAGGCTCTGTGAGTCAGCACTCACTCATTAGAAGATGCTAAGACACAAAGGTTACACCTTTGTGCAGAGGGATGGTCCTTTCTTTGTGGGGGAGGGTGTCTTTCTAATCTTAAAGCTCTTCCTTCCCTGCTCCCTTCTCTTGAACGCCCCCTTTAGCCCTCTTTTCCTATCAGATCCTCTTCTGTCTGAAAGCTCTACCCTGCAATCCCTATCAGTTTTCCCTTTCACGTGGCTTCCTTGATCCTAAACCCTTCAGGGATCCCCACTGTTTACCAAATGGAACAGAATGTCACATCCAGTACTCAACGCTTCTGCACCAGGCCACTAGTGTCAGCATTGAGAAGCTCTAAGTTTCTGACTTAGAGTTTTGAAAACATTGTCATCATTTAGGAGCTTACTCTAAATGCTAGAACCTGGACAGCCAACCTGACTTGCAGGACCAGAATGTAAATGTTAACGAGCTCCCAGGTGACTCACTAGCATGTTTTATTTGAGCACCCCTGCCCTAAGATATTCTTCAGAAGTACCTACACTCTCAAGGGCCTGTCTTGTCCTTAAAATGAAATGAGTTGAATATTTCCTATTATATCCAAAATTTATAGAAAGCATCCAGGCTAAATGAACCCAGATGGATTCTTCCCTTCCCTATAAGTTGTTAGCCCTTAGTGGAGAAATGAAAACCAACAAACATAGTTTCCTACTCAAAGAAACCTACTGTTCTTAGTGAATGGGATCCAGGATTAGTCAACCAAGCCCAGTCATATGACAACTATGAGAGGGGAGGAAGGATAGAAAAAAAATAAAGATTTTTCTCTTGAGACTGAATTTCAACCCTTTATAGAGAGCCCCAATTAGAAACTATAATCATCTCAGATATTTTCCATTTCTTGGTTTAAAGGAGAAACATATTAGGATAACATTAAGTTAAATGTATAGTTAATAGCTACCAGTAGAATAGTTACTAACAAGATAAAACTGAATTAGTAGTAGTGCATTTTCTCCAACACCTTTCTTCTTGACAAAATATATTTTATATAAAGTGCTGTTATTTTTTATGATGAAAGAATTCAAAAGTAGTAGATCTGTGTCAGAACATTTTATGGAAAAATAAACTAAATTATATTTATATGATATAAAAGATATATATTCAGATTATCACAGTAGTCATATTTTACTGGTGTTTCCATGAAAAGAATTATTCCAAGAGAAATTTAACTTACTTGTTTCATTCAAAATAATAAAGTCCAGCTTCTTTGAAGGCATTTGGACATCCTGCAGCATTTTATCCAAAGCTGAATTATCTTCCAGGACTCTTAGTACTGAGTAAATAAATGAAGCAACAGAAACTCATTGCAAGGTAAAGAATTTAGATTATGCAATAATGAGCAATGCAATACTCAGCAAACACAAAATGCGCGGATTGAACTGTACATACTTTGGGTCATAAACCTTTTGCTCAGGTTGTTGTGAAGATACTTTAAAGCCAAGGGAAATCACACAATGCTAAAGACATGCTAGTCCTCTTCACATGCACTTTCCTACAAGCAAATGAAGGGTGAGGTATGAGAAATTACCTTGATCATTTGTACTTCTATGCAAAGTATAGAGAGGCAGACCAGGGCCTGTTAACACAATCAGGGGAAAATATGTTTTAGATGAGAATGGCACACATGACTTTTTTTTTTTTTTTTTTTTTTAAGAGAGAGAGAGAGAGAGAGAGAGAGAGAGAGAGAATTTTTTAATATTTATTTTTTAGTTTTCGGTGGACACAACATCTTTATTTTTATTTTTATGTGGTGCTGAGGATGGAACCCAGTGCCCCGCACATGCCAGGCGAGCACATTACCACTTGAGCCACATCCCCAGCCCCATACATAACTTTTTAAATCTCTCTTTTATTACCATTTACCTTTGATAGAAGACATAATAAATATCATAGTAGATAAGAAACTTAATAAATGGTGGTAGTTGTTCCTTAAAATAACTGCAATTGGGTACAAGGTGTATTACTGCAAAGGAACAGGGCTCAGTAGAATGAGGTGGGAATGAACCTCTGCCCTGCTGGACTTGGGTACGTTACCACCTCTGTGCTGCGTTGTTTCCTTGTCATTGAGCTGAAATGGGAGCTGCCATCCTCCCCACTCTGAATCCACTCTGAAACCTTGCTGATCACAGCAGCTCCAGACCCTGCACTCTTTGGGCAGCAGGCTAGCCGAGCTCTGGAGCCAGCCACACCTGAAGGAGGGTGGGTCCCCCATCATGCCCACTCCTGAGGAGTCCCGGAGCCAGGAAGCACATCTGCAGTGCCTGACTTGGATAAGCGATTTCCTTCTGGCATGGAAAAGTGTTTTTCTCACAATCCCATATCTTCACTATTTATCCCAACTGTGGTAGTTGCAGAGTGGAAGGTAATGTATAGAAAAGCTATTTTGTGAGCTAGTTAATTCTGATGCATTTGGATGATAATATTAATTTTCATACTTGATTGAAACCACAGTGAAGGCACTATCCAGACCTGGGTTTGAATACTGGCTGAGTTGCCCTGTGCCTCCTAAGTCACATAGACAACAGATGTATGCTTCAATTTCCTCACTACAAAAAAAAAAAAAAAAAAAAAGAAGAAGAAGAAGATAATAATATCTACTTTGCAGAATTTTCTTAAGGATGAAACAAGATCATGAATATACAGCTTTTAGCACAGTGCTTAGTAAAAAGCACACACCCAAGAAAGGGGGACAAGAAACAGCGATGGTGAAGAACCACAGAAATAAATAATAAAGATAATACACTTGAGAAGAAAGATTCAGAAAACTGCTCAGAGTCATCTTTTTTGCCATTTTGACAATTCTTTTCAAAATATCCACATTTCTTCTCTCATTTAAGAGGTAGCCTCACTCACTGTTTAGAAAGAGGGCTCAGGGGCAGGGGTTGTGGCTCAGTGATAGAGCACTTGCCTGGTATGTGTGAGGTACTGGGTTTGATTCTCAGCACCACATATAAATAAATAAATAGGGAAAGAAAGAAAGAAAGGAAGGAAGAAATGAAGGAAGGAAGGAAGAAAGGTCCATCATCAACAACAATCATCATAATAATAATAATAATAATTTTAATTTTAAAAAGAAAGAGGGCTCAGGAGGCAGAGGCCTGGGTGTGAATCCTCTATAGATGCTGTGCAACTTACACTAGGTGCTGTGTCTCTCCTTGCCCAAGTTTCTTCATTTGTAAAATAAATAAATAAATAATAATAGCAATAGCAACAGAAGATAAAGCTATGAGCACATCGAGTGACAGGCACTAGTCATGGCTTCTCATTTAAAGGGGTGAGTTCATAAAATAAATATTTGAAAATGCACAATCTGTAGAGAAGACATATAGAAGATACAAAAGAAGGAAGAAGGATAAATAGGAAGGAAGTCTCCAGAGGGAAAGTTAAAGTGGTTTGAAGCTCACCACTTAAATGTGAGTGGATAAAAAGGGACTGAGGTGTTTACAACTGCCCCCCCACCGGGTTCAAAAGGAGAGAACTGAGCAGAGAAGAAACAATGATTTACAAACCGGACATTGGAAGGAATATCTTGGGCATGGGAAGAAGGGGCCAGGAGGGTGGTAAAGGGAAGCCCTGAGACAGGGGTCACATTAGCTGAGGGAGTGGAGAGAGCTACTCCTGAAGACCGTGAGTCCCTGCGGCCTCTGCCCTCCCTTTCAGTGGGCATCAACTTACCTGAACATCTCAGCTGATAATATTTTGCCATTTTACTAAATGACACAGAATAGTACTGACATCTTTCTGGATTCAGCTCACAACTAAGGCATGTCACTTTTGTGTAGTCATTAAGTTGGATTCTGTAAAACCAACAGTGGAAAGTAAGTGCTCAATGAAAGGACCAAGGAGAGGAAGAAATTTGAATAATGCCACACTCTAGATTTAGAGTATTCAGAATGCCAAAGCCATCCTCAAATTTCTTTTTCTTTAACATGAAATAAATATATGAGTTAGTAATAACCTCAAATCTCCCATTGTTTGGAAATGTCACAAAACAGCTAATAAAGTCATTCTCTTTAGTGACACGCAGGTTGATTTATGAGAGAATAAAAATACTTGGCAGCAATTCTAATTTAATATTAGGACAAGACAAAAAAATGTTAAAAGGAGTCTACAAGTTGTTTATAGGCAAAACATGATTGAAGTCCACAACTTGACAGAGCTCTTACTTATAGAGATTTCTTCCTCCTGGCATGCCTTTGTATTCATTACTAATGTAGTATCTGGAAGAAAACAAATGAAATACATATCAATTCTGCTTTTTAAAGATATTAGAAGCGTCCCCTGAGGTCAAGCAGCGGGCCCAAGGGTGCTCACAAGCCATCCTCGCATCTTTGCCCCCCACCTAGAAGCCCTCCTCTCTGTCAAAGGACGTGTTTAACCTTGGGATTTCTTCTTTAAATCAAATGACAAGTGAAGGCTCAAAATAAGCTTTTTTTTTTTTTTTTTGTAGGAAAAAATACAACTGGACAAGCAGCCTGAAATTGAAACCCCGTTTTCAGTCCTGTTTTCCATATTTTCTGTCTTATGCCATCAACTTCTAGATGTCAGGAGCCCCATCTTTCCAGAGAGTGGCAGAACCATTTCTGGAAAGGGGCTTTAGAAACTACTTCGGGCAGTAGCAAAATTCCTCCGTTAATGAGGCCAATAAAGGACCATACAAGTGCCTAAGATTCTAATGGAAAATAACACTCCCTCTGCCACCAGCTCACAGGGTAGTGGACAGCGTCAGCAAAGTTCTCCATGAACCAAAGAGAAAGGCTGAGGCATGGGCAGATAACACTGCCTTTCCAAGCCTTCCAAACATTCAGTGCCAGCTGAAGGCTCCCAGAACGCCAAGTGCTAGCGCCCAGGGACGATCCAGCAAGAGGCTGCAGCTCTTGAGATGTAAAGCAGGTAAGAGCAAGAGGTAGAGCTGCTTGGTGGCATGGCATCAAATCTGCTGCGCATATGTGAAAATCATTAAGGCTTCCGTATGTTAAAAAGAAAAAAGTATTGAACACATTCCAGATAGACTACTCTGTATTTGTCAGAGATTTTTTCCCTACTTCTGTGCAAAGAGGGCTAGATTGTGATGAATGGATTTATATCCTATCAATTATTAGCATACTTACAGATAATCGTTGGTAAGAGCTTCTATCCCAATGACTTCCCAGGCTCCTTTTGTAATAAATGTGCAGGCCTGATGGGGTTTTTTAAATAAGAGATTATTAGATTCCTTTTCTCTCTAATCACAGGTAAGTAGAGGATTAAATCACTTATGTCAGGAATTAAAATAGGAATGAGATTTCTTTTTGGGTGTCCACGTCCCATTCCACCTCACTCTAATACAAAAGAATTGAAATTGGACTATTTGTCCACATTAATTGACTTTACCAAATGATTTCTTCTTCAAATTAGTTTTCAAAACAAGGTGGTCAACTTGAAATAAATTACACAAGAATACTCACTTCCTTGTTTATTTGGTAATGGCAAATGTGTTTGTAACCCTCTCCATTGCTGATGATCTTGTAGAAGCTATTGCCATCAGAGGTAAAATGAGGTTCTGAAGGCCTAAACTAGAAAATAATTGAGAACAGTTAAACATTAAAGCACCACATATGTATCTACTTTGCAGAATGTCTTATTTGAGTACCAACTTTAGTCTCACAAAGTCCTTCCTTAACCTATGCTCAAAATCCCATGCTTCATTTACAACCCAAATGCAGCTAGAAGGTCTCTTTTATAAAATATGGATGAAAAGACCAAACCCCTAAGTAATTCTTTTTTTGTGAGGAGTAAATAAGAGAATGCATATAAAGATATTTGCACAGGACATTCAATAAATAGAAATAGCTCCTGTTATTTTAGGGCATCCTCTCTCTGTGAAGGACACTGACTCCCAAGGATCAGTGTGTTCCCAGCATCCACCTTTGTTCAAGATGTAACTTTCCTCAGTGTCACAAAGGTGCTTTCCTAAAACTGACATATTATGCTTTGCCTGCTTCAGGTTGGAGGTGGTTTGTAGTTTGGGGGAATTTTTTGTTCCTCTTTTTACACATATTTCTTTTTGAAATCCAGGCTTAACCATTTCTAGACTAGATACCATAGGAATGCCTGTTGTATACTTCATGTGAAAGCATTCATAGAGTTCTTTTTATTATAAGCCTTTTCATTTTGTGAGGTACGATCAACAATTCACCCAAAAAAGGTTGCATAGAAATATAGAATAAAATTTTCATTTTTTTTTTTTTACTGTTCAATTAAAGATAGTGTTCAGAATATAATGTAGCCTAAGTAGAAGAGTGTCTTTCCAAGCCCGAAAGGAGTACGTTGTTTTACGATTTCTGTTTCCTAGCTGCATTTGAGAGCAGGTAGGAGATGGTCTTTTAAAATTGTTGGTTCACTTCGCCCTCGATGTTTCCTCTCTCATCAGCTCCCATTTTGGGAAGGAAGAAACATGCTTCCCTCTTCTATTTAGTGATTCAAAGTGAATTCATTTATGGAGCAAGCTGAGGCGTGCAGTACACTTGGTGTTCTCATTACAGAGCTCTGAAACACATTCCCCTCTCTAGACCTGTGTTCACAGCCTTATCTTTTTAATACATTTCCCTGTTTCCCCTGGATGGAGTTGTGCCTAGTAGGAATGTGTGAAAAGTGGCATCTGTCTGGTTAAATACAGAGAGGAAAAAACATATTTTTTTCAAAGAGTCGTGAGGAAGTGTAGCGTGTCTCTTGCCATGGAGGAAACCACTTTTCATGTTGGCAAACGTCTCCCCTCTGCCCAATCAATGCCTGAAGGAAAAGGACATGTGAATGCTTCAAAGCTCTGAGTCCCCCGGAAGGGACTCATCTTTCCGAATGGGCCCTCTCCTCTATGACCCAAGAGTTGTGAAATCTTTCCGTTTTTGTGTTGCTTTGTTTCCCTCTCGAAGGAGGATTTATAGAAGTGGTCACAAAAATTAGGTGCGAGTCAGTCTTCATCTTTCACGTGGGGTGTCTCGATGGCTAGAGCTCCTTCATGTACACGTCCCATTCCATGGTTTCGAGCAATATGTGGCTGGTAATTCTGAGCAATGTGCATATAATGCAGCAGGACCGGGAAGCATGAGAAGTCTCCGAGGGTCACCATGCTTTCCTGGATAAAACTCTGCATCTGGGTGCCTAATAAAGTGTGAACTCACACGAGCACAATTTCTTCCAAAGAGAGGTGCGTAGCGGGCGTTGTGTGGTTGGTGCTGAGTTTCTGCTAGTTGTAGTCACATCTCTTTAGGCATTTGTCCAGGCTGGGATGGAAACTGTGTTTTCTGCCTTTAAAGCACATAACTTCAAATATGAGGTCAACAAGCATATTCGGCATCTTGGCTGCCTTTCAGCAATGGTTGCTTTTTAACTGACTGGGAGCTACAATTTGCCTGGAGTATGTGTTTTGTTTTGCCTGCTCTGCTCTGGGTTTTTCACTTGTCCCCTTACTTTTTCCAACTTAGTATGCTCTATATCCTTCATAAAGAGATAGCTCTGTAGGGATCATCTCCAATATTTTAAGAAACAGGTCAACTAACATCTCTATTAATAGCAAATAACATAGGTCCCTAATGTACAATGCCTACCCATTAAATAGCTCTGCGTAGCTGGCCCTTAGCACATAAAATCGTAAAACTCATAGTACTTACTCTTCCAACCCAGCCTGTAGAACTCGTTTCTGTGTGTTGCTGTGCCTAAGAAGGGGAAAAAACACAAGGACAGCATTTCAAAGAGGAGTGAGATGATGTCATCTATTCTTTAGCCATAATCTGTGGTAATATAAACAAAATTACACTTAATAAAATAATTGAAAACTATCTCCATTCACCTATTTTAGTTAGTATATTTAGTTAGTATTTTTCTTGTAATTACATTAGCTCATTTCCCTCTCTTGCCTAGAGCTCTCTCCTAGCTCCACCCCCTACACTGCCCTCCTGATGTGTGAAGTTCAACACGTACAGAACTGAAGGTCATTTCCTTCTCCATCCTCCCTCTCTACCAGCCTGTTCATGATCCTCCATCCTTCTACCCACCCATGCCCGAGACCTGGGAGGACTTCTAGATTACTACACTGCTCACAGTCAACCTCCTCAGCCCCTTTCTTTGACTTCTCTGACCTTCTCCACCATTACTGCTTTTGTTCATGTCTTTGGCAGGTTTTCCTTGGTCCACTGACACGATCTTCTGGATATTGCTTATCTTTTCTCCCTCGGGCCTCCTATCCACCCTGCTAAGCCTCCAGCTGACCACATTTGGCAACAGATATTATCTTTATGACACTCTCTGATTTATTACCTTACACTGTCCCTATTTCTTACCAAGTAAGTCCAAACTCAGAATCGTACCCGAGTCTGAGCGTGTGTATCTCTATCCTCAATGTCCACCCCTGTTTCTGTCCCCCGCCCCTGGTCATAAGTACCACAGTCTCTTATGCCCTAACTTATTCACACTAGATACTTAGCACAGCCCTCGGCGTAGATAAGCCTTTTGCCCTTATCTACTCATATATGGCATCTTATTCCAGACTCCTCTATGTCTCTCCTATGTTACTCCTTGTCCCACCCTGCCTGCCTGAGTGATGTCTCTACTGGGGGCAGGTGGGTTATACCTTGATTAGATGCTTTTATGGCACAATATTCTAACATTACAGGGATCTAAAGAGCAGGAAGCAAAGAGCTTGGATTTTGTTGTTTGAGTTTCAGCTGTGTCCTGTGACCTGAGCAAGCTCCTTAAATTTCCTGAGCCTCAGTCTCCACAGTGCCTGGCATGATATAAGTGCTCAATAAACGGTTTACCTTATGATTTATTTTTGTAATGGAATTCCCTACCAGAACAGAAACATTTTAGGGACAAGAATGCTGTCTAAATCATTTTTTAAAATATGCATGGCTTAGCACAGAGCTTGGAACATTATACATTTGAGAGCACTCAATGTTTCTTGCATAAATAAATGAATAAAGTGAGTCAAGACATGGGGTGCTCAAGCTCTCTGAGGTGAGAATCTTCCTGTGCTCAGCCAGGAAGGGGAGCAGGCAGGAAGGTGCATAGACACAGGCCCATAACCAGACAGGGAGGTTGCAGAGGCCTGGTTATATGCTAGCAAACCTTGTCTGGGTTCTACCCTTCTTGAGGCTACTGGCTCCAAAGGGGCTTTATGGTTCCCTTTGACTCATGGTCTTCTGCTCACGGTCTCCTAGCTGGGACGCCCCTGCAACCCAGCACTTCAAGATCAATCAACCCCATGTCTGCCTCAGTATTGCCATCCTGTCAGGCTGGTAGTTATTTATTTAAGTTCTAAAGCTGTTTCCTGCTTACAGTAATGGATTTGCTGCCTCAATATTTCTTTTTCTTACATATCCAGCCAGTCATTCTCAATGTCCTATATTTCTCTGTTCCAATGCACGTTGTTGCAATTGCAGCCCCTAGTCCTCTTTGCATTTTTGAATACTGACATGAGATTTTACCTTCTGCATTCCAGTCACCTCCTTTCCCTTTCCCAAGAGACCAAACCCAAACCGAACAGTATGGGTAGAGAGGGAAGGTGAAACAGAAGCCCTAATGAATATCAGGTGATCTAATCATCAAACTGATCACTGCCTCAGGGTTGAACACGGAGTCAGAGAGAATAGAAAATTAAACTTCATTTCCTGATTCCCATTCTTTACTCGAGTTTAAAGTCTACACTGATGACAAGCAGAGTATCCTGACCCAATCTTACCATTAAGCAATTCCATCTAAGGTTGTTCTTATCATAGTCACAAATATCCATGACAGAATAGTTCTGAATCCTCCTGAGCCACTGCAGGGAAATTCTTTCTTGTGTAGCCCATGTGACATCACACAAGTAGTGATCCCTGGAAGGAAGGAAGGAAGGAAGGAAGGAAGGAAGGAAGGAAGGAAGGAGGGTTGGGGTGGTGGTGGTGGGAGAAACATAACACTGAATGAATTTGTTCTAGACCTTGATACAAACATTTTACTCAGTAAAAATAAATGAATCCTAATGGGAATTAGAACTTTTAGTGGGTAAGAATACTATTTAATACCATCATGTTTTACCTTTCCTTAAGCTTAAAGTGCAATTTAATTTTGAATGGAAATTAAAATATATCCCACAAGAAAAGTTGTAGCAAAATCCCACAGTGGTTTAACATACTCGACTAGAACCATATGCTCAGGATTAACTGAGTCTTAAATGTGGCCCTGGTGGTACCAGGGAGTCCAGGGTGATGTCTCTCCTCTCCTCTCTGTTGTCTTGAGGGAACAATACACTGGCTGAGATGTGAGTATTTTCTGGTAATTTGACGTGCATCTCCAGAAATTCTTCCTATTAGTGTGAAACTGCAGCTGACCCTTTTCTCAACTTCATTTTCAAATGGAGAAAAAAAATTGACTCACACTTCCATGAACTTTGAAAATCTAAGAATTATATCCTTAAAAAAAAAACACTAAAACCCCCAAAATGACAACAAATAAAAGCCTTTTTCAAGAGTCAAAACATGAACCTTGTGAAGAAATTAAGAAGCCCTGAAATATTTCAACTTAAATTTATACAAATAGAGATAGCTCTAGCAATGCATCCTCCCCAACACATACCTGCAAACAGTTTTGGAACCCCCCTCTGATTTGTAGTGAAATGTGTGGAATTCATAATTTACTGTGCTGCTAGACTCCCTAACATTATGTGCTCTGGATAGTTTCTTTAATTTTCCCTTTTTGCCCCTCCTCCAGTATGATTTTGGATGACTATTCACAAATCACTCCTCTCCAGTGCCTGGTCCACTCCAAACTTTCTAAAATGCTCTGCTTGCTCTGTCCCCACCCAGTGGTGCCTGTCCTCTCTTCTGGACACCTGGCTTTCCAAACAGACTATATTCTTGTGGAATGCAGCCCTCCAGGGGTAAAAAACAAAATAAAAAAAAAACACCTCTCCTGAGTTGTGTTCTAAATAGCTCTGTCCTTCCTCAGAACTCACAGAGATGGGTTCCTGTCTCCACGCCCTTCACAGACACTGAATCACACAACTAATATGAGCACTGGGGGCCTTAAGATAAAGCACTTTAGGCCCCTCCCAGCTTCTCTAGGACACTCCATGGGTTAATGCTCCTGGTGACACTGTGCCTGCATCCTCTCCCACTGCAGGTTGCAGGTACTGAAAGACCAAAGCCCTTCATGCAGCAGAGGGTCACATTCCACACATAGCAACCCTTTCAGCCCTCTTCTTGCTTGTTAAGGGGCTCTGCAGCCTTCTTCCCCTTCCCATTTGTCTGAAATGACTGTCACATCCTATTTCTTCAGGTCTCAGCTTAAGTGTCCCTAGTCAACGATGGATGTTTTCTTGGAAACCCCTGTTGCCATACCAATTGTCAGCCTCACGGTGCTTATCACAAATTGCCAGGCTGTAGAACTAGAGAGTGCCTCTTTGCATGCCTGGAAGTAAGGGTGCCTCGTCTAAATCTAACTCATCTGTGTTCACAACATAGAGGCATCAAAGAGAGGATGGAAAGGCAAATAAATCTTATTCAGGAGGTAATAAATCCTTGCAAAGAAAAATGGAAAAATGAAAAAGAAGACAGAAAATGAAGATTATTAAAATTAACTTTCTAGACCAGGGGTAAGGAAATTTTAGCTGAGGGCTTCTAGATAGTAAGTGTATTAATCATTATGTTCTCTGTCATGGCTACTGAACTCTGTCTTTGTAGCATGGAAGCCCAGACAATACTTAAAACAAATAAGAGTGACTATGCTTCAAAAAAAGATGAAATGATTTTCACATCATGAAATAGGTTTTTTTGCTCTGAGTTTTCTTCCTAACCATTAAAAAACATAACAATATTCTTGTGGATGATACAAAGCAAGTGGCAGATGGGATTTAGCCCACGAACCCTAGTGGGCTAACCCCAATTCTACACAGTTGTTGAAAAAACTTTCATATAATCATTAAAATTATGTATTTCTCACTCTGAAGAAAAAAAAAAGGCTTTCTATTACCATATACAAAATTCTGTAGGGTTCCATGGGCATAGATTAGGAAACTGGGATCCAGAAACACTTTCCCCCCCTTTCAAAGGGTTCTGGTGGAAGAAAAGGAAGGTGAGGGGGGGCAAGGGAACATTTTTCCATGGTCAGTGAGTCACTGGTACTAAGTGGCTTTATCTACTAAAAGCTATAAATTATACCTCGGTTCAGAAATAAGCACTGTAAAACAACCATTCCCATTTGAAAACATTGAGTAGTGGAATTTGGGAAGTCAGCCAGGAAACTCACGTGCATTAACCATCTTCCCTGCCCATTTCTAGATAAAGGTTAATGACCCTGGATCCTCTACTACCTTTGCCACTCTCCACGGCCCACGGTGTACTCTGCACCCTGAGAGTGCTCAGCAAAGGCAGTTCATCAGTGAAACAAACAGTCAGTTTTGACTTTTCTTCTAAACACACTTCTCTTCAGTTGCAGCCCTGAGCCAAGATCATGCCAGGCTGAGATATCAGGGTCATGAAAAAAGATATAAACCAATGGCTCAACTGAACTTTTTACTGAAAGGTTTAAGACTCCACTTCACACCAGAAACATTCAACAAGCAGACTCTCAACTACGCTTTACATGCTACGTGCTGGTTTTATTCTGCAAAGAGAAAGAGGCAAATATTGAGCATATTTTCTCTCTGTAGTGGTTGGGGGAGGATGGAAGAGGGGCTGCAGGTGCAGCTTCCTCGGAGCCTGGACTGTTTAACCAGAGCTAGACACAGGGACTCCACAGCTCTTCGAACTTCTGGAGCTGGATCTGTCCGAGGGGAATACGGAATACGGTTGATTTAAATGCTAATGCAACAGAGTAATTTTTGGACATAACAATAAGAGTTCGCACCCACGTGGTATCTACTCTGAGCCAGGAAATGTTCTAAGTGGTTGACAAAAACCCATGACCACCTGTGTCCTTGTAGTTCATGTTTTGCAGATGAGGAAACAGAAGTGCAGAGAGGTTAAGTAACTTGCCCAAGATCACCCAACTGCAGAGTGTTGGAGTCAGTTTTCAGATCAAGCGGCTGGACTGGCTTTGGCTTTCCTGTTCATGCTCACTCCCAAGGCACAGGCTCTGCCCGATACTCTGGGAAACTGCGGGTTAGCTTGACCTCATTGCTCCTTTTCCGCATAACATTCCTCACTCAATGAAATTCATTTATTTATTTTTACTAGAAAGTTGTGTGTAGACTGAATTGGATAAAGCAAATCACATTTGCATTCACCGAGAGGGACTTGATTTTGAATATCACACTTACAGGGACTCTCCTTGTAGAGTGACTGTCCTAGCACAAGGCCTTGCAAAGTGTTGGCATTTAATAAAGTCTCTTAGGTGATATTCATGCCCCTAATTTGTGTAAATGTTTCTTTTAGGAAACATGAAGGCTACTTAAAATAAGGTTTGCATTACTAACTGGAAAGGATATTGGAGGGAAAATTGCTACTAAGAGCAACTTTAAATCGTGGAGTGATTAATTCAGTGAATCACCAGAGGAAGCAGGCGTACTGCCAGTGCTGGCCTCAGGCTCCATGCCACCCTCTGCTCTGATAAGGATGCCAACCCTCTTGGGTCCGCGGCTGACAAATCACTGAGAAGAGGAATGGGTGGGGCTAGATGGAACACAGCAGATATTAGGGATGCAGCCTTGGTAGCCTTCAAGCCCTAATCTGCCTCCTTTCCTGCAGATGTTATAGTTTTCCAGGAACTAGTTTTCCTCCAGTGACAATCTCAGAGTTGATGACCTTATAGTCCAAAGGTCATCCACTATTCCAGAGAGCAAGTCTTTATCTATTGTGTCCCCCAGGTGCAGAGAGAACACTGGTAGGGTATGTCATTATCCCGGTTAGATGGGCCTCCAGAGCCATTGGCAGATGTTGGGTGGGGTTGCCTCAGTAAAACACACCCTTCTCAAGTCAAAGAATTTACAGATGTTGGTAGGGAGAGAGAAAAGAGGGATTGCTAGGCAAGGTCACTTTGAAGGCTGTCTTTGGAGCTGGCTATGAGAATTCCTAAGCTCTACAAAAAAGTCACCAGGAAAACCCACCTTATCCATCCATCCACACATCTAATAATTTATTCTACACATATCAAATGGGTACTAGCTTTGTCCCAGGCACCCTGCTAAGCACTGGAGATCCTAAAATTGGTTCCTACCCTGTTGAACTTGTCTTACGTTAGTTGGCAATGTAAGTATTGCTCTAAATAAAACAGGAGTTTTATAATTTTTCATTATATGCTTTTTCCTCTCATATTTTGAGTTCTAAAAACTCCCAGTACACATTAGCAGCTTAACTTATCAACCTTAGCACTAAACCAATAAGTAGCAGAGAGGCTTGCCACTGTTCTTGGAAAACTGACCTGATGCCCTTCTCACTTGTTATCACAGAAGTAACACGTCCACCCATTTCTACCTACTTCTGCTAGTTTCTATCAAAACCACAGTCAGTCTCATCCTCCTACAGGGGTTCAGTTGCTGGAAGCTCTTTTGACAAAGGGACTCGGATAACAGGAAACTGAATGAGGAAAACATGGATAGAGGAAGGAAGGACAATGCTGGTCCTAGCAAAGCCACCCATTCCTAGAACTAGTGAATGAGGGGGTAACACAGCTGAGAGGGCTAGGCAGTTTGTTAGGTGGCATAACCTACATGGATTCATGAATTCCCTGGGTCCTGCAGGTAAAACATTCACAGTGAACAAGACAGCCCCTAGCTTAAAGAACTACAAAGCAGAAAGAATTAATGATTAATTCATTGAGGGCAATAAATAAGTCCTTAAAGTTGGATAAGTTTCCTGAGCTCAGCACTTCACAAACTGTGCTTTGGAAAGTGATATTTAAGTGGGATCATCTATGAGATGGCTGTAAAATGACCCCTTAGGGTGTTCACGGGGAATAAATGAGAGAGTAAGGGAAGAACACGGAGCTTAGTCCGGCCCACAAGCACTCAATATATTTTAACTCACTGTTTAGTTATTTGATCCTGGGAAGCACAGACCTCTGTCCTATTCCCATTTCCCACAATAACTTGCTGTGAGAGTTGAGCAAATGACTTTGCCTGTCTGAGCCTCAGCTCTCTCACAGTGGAGTTGACTATGTTCTGGGACTCCTCCAGGTTCTACTGACCTCATCTCTTGGGACTCCCAGAGGAGGAGAGAGGGGCAAGGTTAGCCACACCAGCACAAGTGGCAATTGTCCATTTTTATTTATTTATTTTTTTGTGCATTTCTAATTATATCTCACGGGAGCAAAGTTTTCCGAGTCCTTAAATAAAAGTTCATAAACTGGTGAGAGCTACACTTCCTTCCAGATGGAATATTTTTCTTAGCAGGAGCCCATGGCTTATCTATCCTCTCTGCAGACAGAGTTTGGTTGTAGATCAAGAGGTCATACCAGGCACTGCTGGGCTTTCCCCAGAGAGCCCATGATTCCCACGCCCTGTTAGTTCCACCCTGGTGCCCTTCCTCTTCTCTGTGCCCTGCTGGAATCATAACTGCTCCATCTGTGCATTCTTCAGGATACTTTCCTTGAACCCGGGGGTGGGGGTGGGGTCATGGAAAACCTGTCTTCCTTCCTTGGAATGCCTCCAGCCTATGTTATATCAACTCACTCTTGCAGAAATTTATCTGAATGTTTTATATCCTGTCCCTGATAATAAGAGCTAGCAGGACACAGACTTTCCCTGCACATGCTTGGGATTGTAAATAGTAGTCTTCAATCAGTGTTGAGGAGGTCCCTGGATGGAACCAGTCAATTTTAGAACTGTTGAGTAAAATTTTACACCTTTGAACAAAGTCAGGGAATTTTTTTTTTTTTTTAATTTACTGGCAATTGAGTCCCCTCTTGGAATAAATAAGTGTATACAGATATTTCTATCCAAGCTAAAAAATACTAATCAGAGAGCACAATCATAGCATGTCTGATAGTTAACGTAACCCCAGAGAAATCAGAGGCTTCCCTATTGCTCTGATAATGCCTTCAGGAATCTG
This sequence comes from Callospermophilus lateralis, assembly GCF_048772815.1. Classification (NCBI taxonomy): domain Eukaryota; kingdom Metazoa; phylum Chordata; class Mammalia; order Rodentia; family Sciuridae; genus Callospermophilus; species Callospermophilus lateralis. The sequence continues at coordinate 67,899,203 of NC_135313.1, read as the reverse complement.
AGGGCACTATCTGTATTCACTGGGGCGGGGGAGGAGTTGTATGTAATATCTCCAGAAAAACAGGTTTGAATACAGAGTGCTACTTGGCCATTTTTTTTGTTTTTTTTTTTTTAACCCCTGGGCTTCACTTTCTTATCTGTAAAAGAGGCATACAGTAATAATAGTTGGAAAGAGAGATAAAGTCCTACACATGGCATGGGATAAAGTCCTACATCTGGCACACAGTGAGCACTCAATATATCCTAGCTCCTATCTAAAAACAATCACAAAGCCAATATACATAATGAAAATGGGAATAAATAAAAACTTACCAGGTAGCCACAAATTGCACCCAGCATTGTTTCTTTACAGGAAAATAAATGTGTCTGAAGATGCTTACTGGCAATATTTCAAAGTTCCAGGGTCACTGAAGCAATGACATTGTGGGGCACACAATATGGTCATGGGAGTTCCTAAATTGAATCCAGTTTCTCTGAACTGCTTCAGGTCTTGCCCAGGGCCTACTGTTCTGTGAGATCCTTATCTCTTACCACACTCTGCTCAGTCAGGAGGCTCCAGTCACTCTGGCTTCCCTGCACTTCCTCTGAGGCCCCCCACTGTGTTGCCCCAGGGGCCTTTGTGCCTTCCCCTCTGCCCAACCCCAGGTATCCCTGTGGGCCAATCCCTCCCTTTCTTCAATCACTGCTCCAAGTTCACCTTAAGGGGTCTTCTTAAAACTCCCCTCACCGAGCACATTGCCTTTGCCCTGCCTTGGTTTTCCTCAGAGCATTGATCACCACCTGGCATTTTATAGTTATTTGTTTATCTGGTTATTGTCTGCCTCTTCTAATTTGAGTGTGGGCTGCACAACACCTGTTACTCAGACTGCCCTGTTCACTGTGCATGTCTACCACTAGAGCTGGGCCTAGCCTGAAGGCATGGAGGAGGGATTCAACAAGGAGTCCTCAGTGGAAGAAGTGAATGAGTGCCAGTCTGGCTGACACAAAGGGATGCTGCGACTGAGTCCGCCATTCATGTTTGAAACATGTTCCTAGGAAGTGTGGAACTGTCCCCAGCCCAAGCGTGGAAGCAAAGAGCCTTACCCTGATGACACAGAAGCAGGAGCAGTGATTTCCATGGAAATGGCACTGGTGGTGGAGTTGAGAGAGTCGATATTCACAACAAAGAACTTTACAGTTGGATTCACGGCTCCTGCCTAGGAATAATCATGGAATTGGTATACACACACACACACACACACACACACACACACACATACACACACACATGCACACAGTCATTACAGAACTTAAAACTGCACAAAAATGGCTGGGCTTTATGGCCCTAAAATTATAACAAATGACACTTTAAAGCAATTTAATGTGAATAAAATGAACATAAGGGAGAGTCAGGAGATGGAACCTTTTCATATTCAGGCAGAAACATATTATGTACTTGTGTGTGTGTGTGTGTATGTGTAAAACTTGAAGGTCCAAAGCACTGCCATTTAAATAATGAACGTTTATACACTCATCAGTTATGTACATCATGTAAGCAAGAATAAATCTCTTAAAATCGATTCAATCATTCGCAAATATACCATGACTCCCTAGGACAAAATGTCTTTGGTGGTCTCTATGAAGAGCACCTTGTGTTCTGCCAAAGACACAGTCCACCAAGTAAAATTAGTACCTGAGCCAATGATGCTAATTAGGCAGCCACCATTTCTACTCCACATTCAGGTTCACCATGTTAGAGTCTTATAGTCAATATTATGACAAAGCTTAGAAAGTCTTTTTAAATATACACATATACACACAGATATCCTATTGACAGATTAGTTAGAAATAATATGATTTTTTATAGTGAGAGCATTTTATGGTGTTTTTTTTTTTCTTTTTTTGCCAGTTTTGCTCATCAAAAAATAACATTCCACTGAAAACACATCTCCATATTTAGTCTCGGATCTTTTTTCCTTTTAACTTCCTCTCCCTTCCTAAAATGGCAGCTTTTCATAAAGCAAATTAAGTGAGTTGGTAAAAATAAAAATCTCTTTTTCCAAATTGCTTACAGCAAAATCACTTTATTAGATTTTCTGATAGATGACACTGTGACCATTATTATGATATTACTAATGAAGAATCCCTGGCTCCCTTCTAGCCTCTCCTTTCCCTGATTTTTACTGTTTAACCAAGCTCTCAATTTTAATAAACAGGCATGCTGGATGGTGGAGAAGAATCTTGAAAATCGAGATGTGACACTATTATTACAAATGTAGGATGTGCAAAACTGACATTAGTGCCAAATCTATAATAGAATCACTAAAACTAGTCATGTACTGCAGCCCGTTAATTAGTAATACAATCTGATATATAACCAAGCTTTTCAACTTCATCTCGGGCACATTCCAACTTCTACAAATGAGATGAGCTTCTGATTCAATTACAGCCTCTCTTTTCCTTCATTCAAACATTTTCATCCCCCTACCTCTCTCAAAAGCATTTTCACCATCTTTTTCTGCTTGTCATTTCTCAAAGTTTTTGGAGAAATTACAAAACCTTAAATCACACTCTTTCCTGGGATAATAAAAATACTTTAAAATTGCCAGATGCTGTTGACTACAGCAAGAGTAATCACAGCAAGCTGTTGAAGAGAGACTGACAATATTTTCATTAGCAGGAAGGGATTAAATGCAACCATTCTCTTCCCATCAAATCACAGAACCACTGAACGAACGGGAGCACAGACCTTTGGATATGGAATCTGCACCGTCTTCGGGTACTGCAACGACTCATCAGAGTAGAAGGAGTATTTAATAAGTGGGACTTCTGTGTCGTTAAATTGGGCATATGCTAAAAAAGTACTGTTTGGAGACCACCACAGAGCGGAGTAGGAACCGAAGACTTCCTCTGAAAAAAGACATAAATTGTTCTGTTACAAGAAGTAGCTGATAAATTGGCTTTGGCATTCAAAATATTGTTCTCATTAGCTTTAGTAATTACAGTAGAGTTCAACTAATGAAGCATTTTGCTTTTGCTGGGCTTCCAAAATCAGAGTAATACAAATGAATGAAAACAAAATCTTTGAGGATATATCTGGATTGTAAAAATAAGTAACCCATTGGACCATTTTAGAATATTTTAGCATGCAATATTTAATATAAGCTCTACATTTTTTCTTTATCTTGTAATCCTCTAAATTTATGCCTCAAAACATACTAAAAGTAAATTTCACACAGGAGGCTGATTTTCCTTTCTAATTTTCAAACAGTCAACATGCCAGCATACTCTCCCCAACTGGGCTGAGTTTGTACTGAGCCCGCAGGGTACTGGTGGGTGGTATGTAGCTCCAGGCTATCAAACCAATATGGTGCCCAGAGCTTACTACTCTTGGCACAAACAAGGTGTGGGAAGGATGGATTTAGAATGGCAAGAGCTCCATGAGACCCCTACTGAGAAACATCTCCTTTGCCCAGCTTAGAAACTGAAGACTCCCTTGGCTTCACACCCTCCTTTGGTATATATGCTGGTGGGTGAGGGAGGAAGGTCATAAGGGAAAAAAGTGAAATAAAGATCTTGCTTTGCAGTACGTTGTTGGCTTTGTTCTTAGTATCTGACAGAGGCAGCTTCTCCCTGAAGTTATGAGGTCGACTCAGGGGATTTTCAATCTCTGGCTCTTAAAACGTCTAACCCTCTTTCACCAGCTGGAAGTGAAGGGTTCAGGTAAACTGAGTGGAGACTTCTACTTTAATCCACAAGTCTTATGTGATGATATGAATGCAGACATAAACGCAAAAGCATAGAAACTAGAGTTTATGGGTAGGAAATTCTGTATCTCAATCACTTGTCTGACCACGGCAAGACGTCTTTACAAGTTGCTTAAAAATGTATTTTCAGGGCTGGGGTTGTGTCTCAGTGTAGAGTGTTCACCTAGCATGTGTGGAGCACTGGGTTTGATCCTCAGCACCACACAAAAAATAAAATAAATAAATAAATAAAGATATTGTGTCCACCAAAACTAAAAATAAATATTTAAAAAATGCATTTTCAATAATAACAATAGCAGCAGTAGCAGTCCAAATTGTAACAATAAACTGTAAGAATTATTTTAAAGAGCAGCTGACATTTGGTGAGCACTATCTATGTACCAGACATTGATAACTACTGGCACTTGTGCCAGTTAATCTTCACAATAACCCACTGTACAGATGAACACAATGAGGCAGGCTTACTGAGAGTAGGAAACCTGCCTAGGGTCACAAAGCTAATAATTAGTAGAAGCAAGAACTAACCCAGGTCAGATCTGAGTTATGCTGTATTTCTCCTTTGGAAAGGCAGCCTATTCCCTCTTTAATGGCTTCATGCCTATGTCACTGAGTTACATTCCTATAGTCATTTATAATTTATAAAACACATCTAACTTGTTCTTCATAGAGATCCCTAAAAGAGTCTGTTCATAACCCATTAAACAAAGAGGAAACGGAGGCTTCAAGAGATTTAGTAAATTGCCTAAAAATGCAGGCCTTTTGACTGAGTCAAGTTTCCACTCAGAACCTCTTTATGTACTGAGTTGACATCTCATTCCTCATCTTTTACCTGTTGATTTTAGTTTAAAATACAGCTTCAATGGCAAAAAATCAGTACAGTTAAAGCATGATTTTGGTTTGTAAAATTACTTGTACATATAGGTACAGGTGATGTTTCAACTACTATTTGTTTGGAAGGCAGAATATATTTTTCTCTTTTTTTGGTGGTGGGGGATAGTGTGTTACCAGGATTAAATTCAGGGGCACTTGGCCACTGAGCCATATCCCCAGCCTTATTTTGTATTTTATTTAGAGACAGGATCTCACTGAGTTGCTTAGTGCCTAGCTTTTGCTGAAACTGGCTGTGAATTCTTGATCCTCCCGCCTTGGCCTCCAGAGCCACTGGGATTATAGACGGGTGCCACTGTGCGGGCTCTTTTTCCATATTGATAAGATAATGAAGTTACCTCTGTGGACTGAAGAGTCATTTTTAGAAAAAGGGCCACACTGGAGCTGTGAAGTCATTCTTTTATACGTAATGGCTCAGTTATAAATACATAAAATTATCTACCTCAGAAAGAATTTGCGCAGGGCGTGGTGAGACACACCTGTAATCCCAGCAATTTGGGAGGCTGAGGCAGGAGGATTGTGAGTTCCAAGCTAGCCTCAGCAATAGCGAGGTGCTGAGCAACTCAGTGAGACCCTGTCTCTAAATAAGACACAAAACAGGGCTGGGGGTGTGACTCAGTAGTCAAGTGCCCCTGACTTCTATCCCCAGTACCCACTACCAAAAAGAAAGAATGTTGCATGTTAGCTGTGTTCTTATCTTAGAGAATCCAGCTCTTCCTGAGGGAGGGTCACAGCTTGGGGAAGACACTTTGCTCATTTAATGTTGATAAGCCCTGAGTATCACCTACACCATGCTATATTACCTATGCTATGCTATGTAACTCTTAAAGAACCCCTAAAAGCTAGTATTAGTAAATTTCATTAAAAGTTTTACTCAAACACTTCCTTCTGGACAATGGAAATTTATCTTTCTTTTAATAATATTTATGGTCTTCTTATAATGTCATCCTTTAATCAAACTTGACTTGGACAGGATAAGCATCAAAATTAAATCATCAACTAAAACTGTATTTTTTAAGCATGAAGAGAATAAATAATAGGATGAAATAAGGATGAGTCTTTCTAATAAGTATGAGGCAACCTCATGAACAGTTTGGAACAGCCTCAAAATGCCTTTTATCTTGGCAACTGTAGATGTGGAAATGTTTTTCTAATATTTTCTAAGTTTCTCAATGCTTTCCTAATAGTTTTTCTAAAACTTTTTCCTAAAAACAGAATGTTACTTTTAAACTCTTTTCGTTTTATTCTTTTACTCATTTTTTCCTAAGCCTTTCTAATTACTTTTTTCTTCTTTAAAATTGAAAAAAATCACAATTTGTCCAAGTTCAAGTGAACACAGATTCTCTATAAAACAGACTCTTTCTTCCTTGATACTTGCCAACCACCAGACAATATTTTAGCATCCTTTTGAATGTTACGGGTGTATTACTTTTCCTTAGAAACTTCTGGGTTAGGTTGGGCTCACTAGAGAAACATTTGATATTAATCTGGAACTTTTGTGCCTCATTAAAGCCAGAAAAGTTACCTACACAGAAAGGCCCTTTGTCACAGTTAACCAAAGACAAGTGGAGCATTGTGAGACCATTGGGACAGAGGCAGCCCTGGTTACTGTGAAGACATTGTTGGTCCCTGAGATACCTGGTATTGTGAGTTCTAAATTAGATTCATGACACTTTAAAAAATGCAGCTTATTTTGAATCCCATCAAGGGTCCTCGACTTTAAAAGAAATTTTTAAGTATTTTAAAAATCTTATAGATTTTCTGATTTGAGAAAGCGTTAGTCCCTACCTTCATAAACCCAGTCAGTTATTCCATTAAATACTACATCTTCTTTTCCCGACCATGTGATCCTTTGACTTGGTAAATTTGGTTCAATTTTAACATAAATATCATTGTTCCAAACATATGCCTAAAAGAGATAAGAAAATTTATTGGGTATCAATAATAACATGCTATATTTTATCCTGGAGTCTTAAAAATACTTTTCTCTATAGAAGTCTAAGGATTGCCATAGTTAGAGAGTCAATTTGAGCAAGAGTCATTTACTCCCTCCGTCCCATTCTTAAATGAGAACTACACAGACCATAATCCCCAAATAATACTAAAAACATTCTTAATGTGTTTAAAATAAGACTCTTACAAATATTGTGATTTGCATGCTAAAGTATGCAGAGAAGTAGCAGACTGGACCTCTTCTACGATATGATATGAGCTTGTGGGTTTCTGTTTGGGGTGGGAGCAGGGGAGTGCAGCTGCATTCTTGGAGAGGGAAGTTCCACTGCAGATAAGAATTTCATCTATGTATTTAAATTCTTTTGGGGCTTCTGACACTCTCCTTGCACCACCGAATATGAAGATATCTAGAGTGACTCAGAAGTTCACCAAACTAGCAGAAAGCATGTGTGACTCAAACAATATCTAAGCACAATAGACAATTAGAACTTCAGTTCAATGAGCATTTTTCCAGAGAACAAATAATTCTCTAATAGAAATCTGGAAACTTTCATGAATTGTATTTATTATGTCAGATTAGTAAAATATTGTCTTGGGTAATAGCACTATATTTTATAGTGAATTATTGACTTCCTAAGGTGTCTGCCTTGTTTCAGGGTTAGTGACTTCTGCATACGAAATATTGGGGTCAATATTTTTCTGATGACAGGAGAGATTCACTAACCAATTTATGACCTTCTTGTGACCATGTGATACACTGTGTATTGTTTGGAATTCTCTCTTCTGTAATCAGCTGTCTGGAAAAAAGATAAAAAGGAAATATTACCAAAAGAATAACTTACAGTGGGATTTCCTTTTAGAAAAAACAAAGTACACTAGAAAAGTCTCATAGATTTCATGGAGAAATTTCACTGACCTTTTACTTAAGTCATAAATGTCATATGAAGCTGAGTAGGAATGCCTCCATTGCTATAAGAGAAAACAAACATTTCAGGATTGTGCACTTCTTAACAGTTTGGTCACTTACTATGGGAGCTTAAGAGGACAGGTATGGTAAGATGTTATTGTATAACTCTCAAATTTCACTATATATTATAATTCTCTAATTAGATTCCTAGAATTTTAAAATTTCTAAGTATCCTAGAGCCGTTTGGTACAAACTTCTCTGATCTTCACTTACAATCTTGCTTTGGCATTTCTCCTCCAAGGTGCCTTCCCAGCAACACAGTGGGCCAAGGTGTCAGTGATAAATATAAATGAGCTATCAATTGTTACACAACATTAGCCCTAGCGTTTGGCATACTATATAAGAGTGTCTCTTTAGGAAAATGTAAATTGTACTTTTTACCCAACAGACCTGCAAAATATTTATAAGACATGATTCTACTGGTGGCAGCGTGGAAAAAATGTTTACTTTTGTAGATTGATGGTGAAAATGCTAAGTGCTATAGATTTTTTGAAATCTACTTAGTAATATGTACTAAAATTAAAATACAAGTATCATCAAGTTATTAACAGCCATCTGCAGAGAGTGAAAACGAAAATCAAACTAAACACCAAGTAGCTAGAAGAAAAGAAATAAATTTGAGAGCAATAACTAGATAGAAAGCACATAATAGAGAAAAATTGATAAAATCAGAAAGTGATTCTATAAGACTAGTAAAATGGTTAACATAGGGAAAGTGAGAAGGAAAGAAAATGCAAATGTCCAATATCAGAAACAAAAAATGGGACATCACAACAGATTCTCCAGGCATCAAAAGACCATGAGAATATTAGGAAAATTTTTGCCAATAAATTACAAAAACCATAAAAAATAAAAAATAAAAATTCCTTGAGAAAACTTAAGAAAAGTGATATAAAAGTCTGAAATCTTACACTTTATAAACAAATTGAATTCATAAACAAAACAATTTAACATAAAACTCTAATTCCAAATAATTTTACCAGTGCACTCCCTGTTATTTATCCAAATAAGTGAAAACTTTTGCACACACGCAAAACCTTTACACAAACGTATGCAGCAGGTTTATTCATAATTGACAAATCTTGGAAATAACTAAGATATTCTTCAACAATAGGTGAAAGGAAACACAGACTGTAATAAACTCATACAATGGAATATTGTTCAGTGATAAAAAGAAATGAGTACCTAGGCGCCGTGGTGGACGCCTGTAATCTCAATGACTCTGGAGGTTGAGGCAGGAGGATCACAAGTCCAAAACCAGCCTCAACAACAGTGAGGCACTAAGGAACTTATTGAGACTCTGTCTCTGAATAAAATACAAAATAGGACTGGGGATGTGGCTCAGTGGTTGAGGTTTCCTGAGTTCAATCCCTGGTATTCCCCCCTTCCCCCCAAAAAAAACAGCAAAAAAGAAATAAGCTATCAAGCCACAAAAATGACTGGAAGAACCTTAAACACATATTGCTATGTGAAATGGCCCATGCAAAGTGCTGTTCACTGGATTAACCATATGACTTTCTGGAAAAGACCAAAGGACAAAACCAGGAAAAAAAATCAGTGGTTGCTTGAGATAAAGGGGATAAAGAGGGACATATAGGTTGAAGGCAGGGGACTTTCTGGCACAGTAAAACTGCTCTTTTTGATACTATAATGATGATTCACATCATACATTTGCCTAAATCCACAGACCGTAGCCTAATGTAAACTATTCACTTGAGTTAATAATAATGTATTGCTATTGTCTTGTCAGGTGTAACAAACGTACCATAATTAACGCAAGATGTCTATAGTAGGGAAAACTGGAGAAGAAAGGATGAGAAACATCTAGGAATTTTCTGCTTAATTTCAGGAAACCTAAAGCTGCTCTAAAAATATAAAGCCTATTAATTTCTTTAGAAAATAAATTAGAGCTATGACTTGGAAGGAATTCCACATAGTATCATTAAGAAATGCAACTTACAGAAAAGAATAGAAATAGAATCTTATTTTTGTAAAATAAGCAATAACTAAAAAGAATCCCCATATACTTTCACACAGTTATATGAACAAGGAGAAAAATATAAAATATGGAGAGATATACACTAGACTCTGGGGAGCCAAACAAAAAATGGGGAAATGATGGAAGATAAAAGAGTCTGTATATGATGAGATCTTTGTATTCATAAAAATTATAATCTTTATGTGTATGATAAACATAAAACATTTTAAAAGAAATTCCTTGTCCATATATCTGTGCTCCCCACCATACTCTTACATGTAAAAATTGGGTCTTACTCATCTTTACGTATCTTGAATCTAGTGTGAGCTACATGGTAGGTGTAAAAGAAATAAATGAAATTACAATAAAGTTCAAACTGTGTCCTTGAGGATGAGATATATGAAATAAGCAGCTCATGGATAACCAGCTACATGATAACAGAGCTGAGACACAAGGTCAGGGCTCCTGAACATAACTACTGGTCATTTCTCCTCCCCTTCTGTTCCCATGTTAACAAGTATTTATTTATCAAATTGCCCTTCTCGTACATCACACATTTTTTTTTCCCCGAATCTTGGATTATTCTGACACACCCCATACTTGTTTCTAGGCAACCTTGAGCATAATAGTTGCTAAGCCAAAAGGTGTGGTATCGGCTGGAAATATTAAGGGCTGAGATCATTTTGGAATGACAAAACCATCATGGGTATAAAAGGAAATGCAAAATATTTGGTACATTTACCTCATCTCTTAAACAGAATTATCAGTCTATTTAGTCTGTGAAGACTGGCAGCTATTATCTTCCAGACATTTCTCTCCCAGAGCGGCTCCTAGTGCAGTGGGGGATATGGGCAAGTGAACTACCATCAGGGAATCACAGTGTGATGGGCGAAGAGATATAATGAAGCCAGAGAGGAGAAGCAGGAATTATAAATCAGGTCTCAGGGAGGGAGAGAGGCTTACGTAGAAAGGTGGGTCTTGGGCTGAGTTTCATAGTGGAGACTACCACAAGAATGGGCCAAAGAACATGGTATCCAAGAGAAATTAAAATGTAAAGATAAGGAAAATCATGTTTAAGAGAAGGCTTTGGAGTCTTCTAACTTGTATTTAAGTCTCTACTGTGTAACATCAGGCAAGATTATTTTCTAAACTTCCATTTTCTTTCTAGGAAAAGGGGGATAATTATGGCAACAGTCTCAGATCCATGAGAATGCGTGTAAAGTAAGGCTATGGAACATTACCACCCTGTGGTAGATGACAAGACACTTATAATCTCCAGAGCACAAGCTAACGAGAGGAGATGCTGGGATAGCCTCTATGTCAGGCTGGAGGATGACACCCATTTACTCAGTTATTTATGACTCATTTATTTGCGGTCACTACCTAGAAGTGATAATCGATAATTCTGGATGCACTAAGTCTATCCTGGAGAAGGCAAAAGAACACTGGAGAGTGAGCACCAAGGAAATGTAATAGAATCAGCCTTTTCTTTCTTCTGAATATGTTTCCTGAGATTTCGTCATGAAGAGATTTATGCTGCCCATAAAACTCTATTAAACAAACAGAAGGAAGACTTGTAGAGTAGAGGAAGTGAGTAAGGGGAAGGCAGGAAGGAAAGGGGTGGTACTGAGGTAAAAATGGAGAAAACTATGTTATACGCCTTTGTGAATATGTCAAATGAAACCTACTATTATGTATAACTATAATGCACTAAATTCAAATGTTAGTCTTTAACATGGGCAACTGTTATTCAGTGGTTCTCAATTCTGGTTGCCCATTAGAATAATCTATAACATTAAATAAAATTTTGATGTCAGATTTACCCTAAAGACTGCAATTTATTGACCTTGGTATTGAACCCAGACACTGAGAATTTTTAAAAAGTTCTTCAAGTGACTTCATCTTATGGGTAGTTATAAGAAGTAGTGGTTTACACAAACAAATCCATTAATTGAAAATAGATATGCTGAAGTTGCCATAGGATTCTGATTTGCTTATAGCTGATGGGCTTAGCAGAATATAATCAGAGAGTCTTCATATCCAGGAAACAGAGCTCAGCACTGTGGATGCAGGGTAAATATTATGATTGAGAGTCTCCATCCTGAGATGGTAAATGGAGTATGGAATGCTTTGCTTGGCCCGAGTACAGCAGTGTTGGTGTGTGAGATAAGGACATTTGATATTATTTGTCCCAGAGAGTAAAAGTCCGGGATGGGAATTCCCAGCTGTGTATTCCATTTCCAATACAGAGTATCTCTACAGGTTTCCAATCTTTCCTACATGTCTTAAAACTTCCTATCCTTGACAGCTATTGTCAACTCCATGAATTACTAAAAAGCTGCAAAGTTATCATTGATTTTTTTTTTAATGCTAAACATAAAGAGGAGGTGTGATCAAGCATTGGCTTTTCCTGAGTGTGTGAGAATTCCACATTGAGTGAGTGACTGGAGCAGACTGAGTGCTTTTGGTAGGACCTTTGTGGTCAGATTAGAGGCTCTCTTCCTTAGAATGGTTGTATATGGTGGGATGTGAGGGCTGGGAGGAGGTCTGAGGCATCTTAGAGTCTTTTCCGGAGAATGAGTGGTTTAACTTTTCAAAGTAAATATTCCCTGAAGGTCTTAAATGTAAAGCTAAGACAAAAGATATAAGGAGTAACATCAACCAATGTACAAGTCAGACATGTATACTAACTTTAAAATTATCAATAAATGCCTTTTTAAATTTAATCAACTTATAAGTATCTACAATTCAATACTAATTATACTTCATAGTACTTGAAAACATGAAAATATTTTTTTCTTTTGAAACATTAGTTGGATTTGTCTTTTATGAATAAGAACAATTTTTTGGTGTTGAATTAATGAGTTTTAGTATACTACTTAGGTGTCCATCTTAAAACATGCATACACTGAAATTAGTTACAAAATAATGTATTCATCCACCTCTTTAAATTAGTCACAGAAAGCATTTTTTTTTTTTTTTTACCTTCACATAGTTGTATTCTAAGAGAACGAACAATCCATCAGCAGATACTGAATAATCACTAATGGAATGTGGAAACTCTTCCTGTCAATCAAGGAGAAGAAAGAAAAGTTGAACAATGTAACCACCATCACTGAGCACTTACTACATAGATGGTGCTCTTCTAGACACATGGTGTGTGCCTTGGGAGCACCCAGGAGAGATGGCACAGTAACCCACACAGAAGACCATACATAATATGAGGTGGGCAAGAGATCAGTGTTAGAAAGGTTTAAATCTAACCAAGGAAAGATAGCTGTGAGGGTGGGGATCAGGAGCAGAGAGAGAACTTCCTCAGTAGAAGGAGCACCATGAGCAAAACCCAAGGTGTGGGGAAGAGTATGGAGGTTTGAGGAATGTTTAAGGGATGTGGGTAACCTGAATATAGCATGGGGTGTGCCCACAAAGTGGAAGGAGCAAGGGCATCAAATTAGGAAGAGTTGAGACTTAAATATAAGACATGGAACTATGACCTGCTTTTGTATGTGGAAGTGATAAATATCATTTTTTTAAAAAAGATAATCATGACACAGTGTCTAAAATAACACACGCAGGGGACTTGTATCAGGCTGGATTGGGGCAGTGCTAAGTGATCTGGTCTCCAGAATAGATATGCACAAGTTAGAGTACTCATTACCATAAGATTAATTGAGGGTTTAAACCAAGGCTATCAAGAGGAAATGGAAATCTGTGAAGTACTCAGACAGGGAATTGATAGGGTTTATTGAGGAGCTAATTATAGGGCATGTCAGGAGAGTCAAAGACGAATCTGATGTTTCTAGTTTGACTGGGAAGAGAATTAAGAGGTTATTTACCAAGATTGGAAACTTGGCAAGAGAAATAAGATGTTTTTGACAGTGAAGCGGAGATAACCAGTTAAGCTTGGGATACTGAATTTGAAAGGTCTGCAGGTCATCCCTGGGAAGGAGCCAGCTAGCTATTGGAAATTGAAATTTGGATCCGAGGAAGAGGTTAGTGTCAAAAACTAGAGGGAAGAGCACAGAAGCTGTGGAAGTGCATGAAATCACCCCAAACAGATACAAAGTGAGGAAAGAGGTCAGAGAGTAAAGAGAGCTGTAAGGAGCACTTACATGTAAATATATGAGCAGAGGAGAAGAATTCATCAAAGGAGACTAAAAAGTAGCAAAGACAGGGAGCATTTGAAGGTGAAAAAGATCCACTGCGTTGTATGCTGCAGAAAGTCCAACAGAATGAGAAAGGAGAGTACTCATGGAAAACAGGATAGAATTCATGAAGAAATCCCCAGAATTTCATGCATGATTTAGTTATATGGTTAAACATACAAATGTACGGTTCTCCAAGAAAATGGAGTTGTTTCCATTTTCAGCATTGAATAGCAAGATATTATCTTCTTGTTTGTAGAGATATTCATGATCTGAAGAGAGAAAAGATCCACATCAGTCTTTCAGGTTGCTGTCAAACATTTGCATAAGCTAAAAACTATGCAATAAATTTTAAAATTTTGGTTCACAAAAAGACTAAATATCTCTAGGTTGGGAAAACGTGAATGGTGACTACTACACTAGTACTTGTTCGTTCTTCCATCATTAATGTCAAGGTTTTAATTTGCATTTAACTTTTGATACTCCATGTCAAAGAAATTCTTTGTTTCTTTCCCTTTGCACCCTAAGTAGAAGAAAAAATACTCTCCAGAAGTTTTTTTTTTTCCAGAAGTTTCTTTTTTTTTTTTTATTGGTTGTTCAAAACATTACAAAGCTCATGATAAATCATCTTTCATACATTTGACTCAATTGGATTACACTCCCATTTTTACCCCAAATACATATTGCAGAATCACATCGGTTACACATTCACCTTTTTACATAATGGCATATTAGTGATTGTTGTATTCTGCTACCTTTCCTATCCCCTACTATCCCCCCTCCCCTCCCCTCCCATCTTCCCTCTCTACCTCTTGTGCTGTTGTTCAATTCTCTCCCTTGTTTCCCCCCCTTTCCCCTCACAACCTCTTCTATGTATTTTGTGTAACATTGAGGGTCTCCTACCATTTCCATATGTTTTCCCTTCTCTCTCCCTCTCTCACCCCCCAATCGTCTTTGTTTAATGTTAACCTTTTCCTCATGCTCTTCCTCCCTGTTCTGTTCTTAGTTGCTCTCTTTATATTAAAGAAGACATTTGGCATTTGTTTTTTTAAGAATTGGCTAGCTTCGCTTAGCATAATCTGCTCTAATGCCATCCATTTCCCTGCAAATATTATGATTTTATCATTTTTAGTGCTGCATAGTACTCCATTGTGTATAGATGCCACATTTTTTAAATCCATTCATCTATTGAAGGGCATCTAGGCTGGTTCCACAGTCTAGCTATTGTGAATTGTGCCAATGTGATCTTTGATGTGGCAGTATCCCTATAGTATGCTCTTTTAAGATCCTCAGGGAATAGTCCGAGGAGGGCGATAGCTGGGTCAAATGGTGGATCCATTCCGAGCTTTCCCAGGAATCTCCATACTGCTTTCCATATTGGCCTTAGCAATTTACAGTCCCACCAGCAGTGTACAAGTGTACCCTTTTCCCCACATCCTCGCCAACACTTATTGTTGTTTGGCTTCATAATGGCTGCCACTCTAACTGGAGTGAGATGGTATCTTAGGGTGGTTTTAATTTGCATTTCTCTGACTGCTAGAGATGGTGAGCATTTAAAAGCAAGAATTATATCTTCTCAGTGCCATAAAAGTACCCCACAGCCCAAGCTAACCAGGATGAAAATAAGCATAAAAATCTGCACCTCCATTAAAAAATATTCTTACCTGAAACCCACCGCAAGGAGTAAACCTTCACTCGGTAAGTATTTTTTAAGTAATCAGTTAGCAAATAAGTTTTGCGACTGTCAGCTGCGGCATCATCGGCTGGTTGAAGGAAAAAAAAAAAAGAATGCAATGTTCAATACTATGTAATAACCTAAGCTTTGGATAAAATGAACAAATGGATCTCTATAATATCAAAGGAAGAGATAGAATTCCTTTTCTATAAGTGCTCACGAAAATGTAGAGATACACTCATGCAAGGCACATTTTGAAATATTTCATACTTGATGATTGATACCAAAATGCATTTAACTAAGCTGGGTGCAGTGGCACATGCCTGTAATTCCAGTGACTTGGTTGGTTGAGGAAGAAAGATCATAAGTTGGAGGCCAGCCCCAACAATTTAGCGAGACTCTTTCTCAAAATAAAAATAAAGAGGGCTGGGGATGTAGCCCAGTGGGAGAGCACTCCTGGGTTCAATCCCCAGTATGGCAAAAAAAAAAAACAAAACAAAAACAATTAACACATACATATAAAGCATATGTATGTGTTCACAGTACTGGTAAGCTTCAATGTGAACATCTAGATAAGCAATTTCCAATAGAAACCAAATGTGAGCCACACTTGAAAAACATTTAAGATAAAATGAATCATAATAGCATATTTTATTTAGGTCAATATATCCAAAATATTTTTTCAACATGTAATCAATATTAAATTTCATTAATGAGTTCTTTCACAATCTTATTTCATATTAATTCTTTCAAATCTGTGAGTTTTTACTCAGCATGTTTCAATTTGACTAGGCACATTTCAAGTTCAATACCTACATGCGGACATGGAACTAAGTACTCTAGTGGATAGCACAGACTAGATAACCCTCTGCTGAGTCCCTGAGGTCCATTTCCAAGCCCTCTTGCTCCTCAGAGACCTTTAAGACATTCTGATCAGACCTTTTAGAAGTCCTTCTTTGTCTCACTGCTTTTCCTTGAACTTGGTGGCATTGCGTGGTTCTATATTCTGCTACTAGGGACCTAAATTCAAAATCTGAAACATGTTTGATATCTCCTTCTCTTTTCCTACCGATTCCATCTAATTGAACCTACCGATTCTTCCTGAAAAATCTGTTTCCAGGTATTCCTGCCATCCGCTTCATCCATCCCAATCCATCCTCTGCATCATCATTGGAGAGATTTTTCTTATATCACTTTCACTCAGTGCTTATTTCCTTCAAAGCTCTCCATATGTCTCCATTGCCTATAGGAAGGCAGAAATGCCTTTGCCCGGCACTGGCAGTGTTATGATTTGGACGTGGGGTGTCCCCAGAAAGCCCACACGTGAGATAATGCAAGAAAGTTTGGAGGAGGAATGATTGGGTTAGTCTAACCAGTGAGTTAACCCCTGATGGGATTAACTGGAGTGGTAGCCTGTAACTAGAAGAGGTGGGAACTGGGGTGTGGCATTGGTGTATATATCTGTATCTGGCAAGTGGAGTCCCTCTCTCTATTTTCTTATCACCGTGATGTGAGCTGCATCCTTCTGCCACCCTCTGCTGCCATGACGTTCAGCCTCACCCGGAGCCCTGAGAAGTGGAAAGGCCCTCTATAGATTAAGACCTCTGAAACTGTGAGCCCTCAAATAAACTCTTCCTTCTCTACAGTTGTTCTGGTCAGATTCTTTAGTTACAGCAGAGAAAAAACTGACTAAAACAGGCAACCTCCTCCGTCCAACATGCTTCTCTCTTCTAGGTTCATGTCTACTCCCTGCAGAAACTCTTATCTTAGTTCATGATTTGCACACTAAACCCAGGAGACCCTCTCCCCCTTTCTCACCTCTACTTCTTGTCCCAAGTCAGTTTTCTGTGATGTCTTCAACTGCTCTCTTATTTGTCACCACCAGCTACCCTCTGACTCCTACCTCTTTCATGAAGACTTCAATTCTGCCTCCTCTGACTTCTGCTCTTTTACTCTTTTGGCTCCTGTTATTTCATGACTTATATTGATAACTATTTTCCATGACTGCTTGAGTATTCTATTCAGCTAGGCTGTATATTTTTTTTAAGACAGGGTCTTTTTTTTTTTTTTTTTTTTGCATCAATTCTCAACACCTAGCACAGGTTAATGCTGTACTGTGCAGGCACACACAAAAAGTTTTAGTTGATTAACATAGGATTTCTTCCTACAAGCATAATTGAACCAATGTGCTTCCACAATCCCAGAGGCTGACAAAGAGCTTAACGTCTTTTCCCAGATCTTTGACTTTTCCCGTATATAACATTCACTCCCACAATCAGCCCCATTATAGGTCTCCTATATCTACTCCAGTAGCACCTTCTCTTATTAATTTTTCACAGCTCACGGGAAGGTAATTCTCTAACAGGAAATGTTCTTTCAAAAGGTAGTCTTGAGATTTTATCCCTGTAGACCTTATCTGGCAATAGTCTTGTACCTACCTATAAAATCTTCTGTTTCAATAGATAACGTTGCTACATTTCACTTGATCACTTTGTTGATTTTGCTTAAGCCTAGTTTGTTAAATACATTATGGAAGTTTGAAAGTAAGGTATTAATGCTAGTTAGCAGAAAAACAGAAAGTGGGTGAAATGAGCACTTGGGCTTGTCAACCGTCAAACAAGAAGTAAAGAAGTATTTGTGCTACAGAAAATATTATTTGAACTCACACTGGGGCTAGTATCTATGAATCTGGATTTTTTCACTGATGCCCTCAACTGTTTGTATGCACCCAGATATTTTTTCATACATCTAATGATTATAAAACAAGCATTATCTGATAAGTACTATTGAAAAATGCCCTGCTGTTAATACCTGTTAGTCTAAAATAGACAAAAAACACAATCCAGATTAGTATAAATTGAGGTATAGATGGTCATAGACTTTCACAACTCTATTCTCACCTATTGATGTAGTTATCTACCTGAGCATACAGAAAAGAGAACAATATATTTATGTGTACATGCATACATATGTGAACATATGACAAAACAGACATGTCAACATAGAACATCTCTCACTGGCTCTTGACTTTGTGAGAAAGGAATGAACTGAACAGCTATAACAGATCACACATGTACTATCTCATTTGAGTGCTATGTGCTGCAATTATACTTGCCCATGGTTTTTGAGGGCAACATACTTACATCTGGAAAAAAACTGAGGCCAAATTCCCATGATGTCACCCAGTGCCCAGAGGGCTGCACTTTGCACTCACAATGCCTTCCTCACTGAGCATTTACCTCTCCCGCCCTCCTGGGATGTCCCTGGATTTTTCTCTCACCAGCCCATGGCTTTTCTACACCATCATCTTTACCACAGTTGACTCCCTTCTGTTCACGATGGCCCCTGTGCATCCATCTGTCAAAGTCCCAGATATGATGGTTGATGGCACACTCTTGTTAAAGCCAAGGCATCCCGTGAGGTTTACCCCTACCTTGGCTTGAGTCAGATTCATCCGACTGCTTTACAGTAACCCTGTAACCTGGTTTCTCTCTATTAGCTACCTAGTCCCAGAGCAGCATGGCTAACTTGGAGCAAGTAGAGCAACAAATGTTCCCTGTTTTTTTGCCTTGCCATTTGATAAGCAGGGCACATTGGAAGACAGTTTGGAAACATCTAGATAAGCGAGTTCTGTGAGATGTGAGTGCCAAGTCCAGGTTTTGACCTTTAGCAAGTTCATAGTTTGCTGCCAAGTTCCAACCTATCCTGTCAAACTCTTATAGGACATGCTCATGTTTCTTCTTCCTCGTCTACTTGTTCACTGACAGGGCACGGCTGCAGCAACAGATGAAGGTCTTTGGCTGCTTGTGTGGTTTTCCTGGTGCGGCCTGGGACATGTCGTTCATTTGACTTATCAGTTCAAAGCACTGTGCTAGCCAAGTGAAGCAGTTAATCATATGTTACCCATCATCTCGTGCAGAAATCTTAGATTCAAATCTTCCTTAATTAAAAATTAAAAGAAAAAGGTTAGTAACAGTATGCTTTATTTTTTTTTTGGGGGGGGGGGTAGAGCAACTATTCTTTGAACCATAAAAAAAGAACATTTTTATCAGTCATAAAAGGTAACTAACATCATTTAAAGTGTTTAACCTCATGATAAATTCTCATCAAACTGTGGTATCTTAACAAATCCTTGCTTTAGGATCAAAATTACTTCTGAATAAAAGAAGTTCCAGAATAATAAAGTCCAAATATGAAAGTAATGTAGTTTCATGTTTTTATTAATTATTTACTGAGTAATTCCAGTAGATTTTGAATACTCATATGTCCATTCATACAAAACTATTTTAATCGGTCTTAAACTCTGATTTACAATCTTTCTACTTTACAAAGATAAAATATTTTTGGTTAAAAAAAAGACTAATAAAATACATTAGCAGGAAATGTGCTTTTATGTCTCATACAAGCATAAAGTTGTTAAAAACAGACAAAAAGATATCTGGTTATAGAGTCCCTGTGCTCCGTATGATGATCAGTTTTACATTCCACATTGATGGTTTATCTATGATGGGTATAAGAAATAAAATGGGTGTCACTTCAGAATTTGTGCTATCAAACTAGCCTTGACATGAGGACAGAGGCAGAAAAATCCATACAGTAGAAGAAGAAACTGATTGAAAGAATTCTCAGATCCTGTGGTTGGATTACCCAGCAACATGTACAAACTACTACTCATCTCTGATGATTCCAAAAATACAAGGGGTTGAGTAGCTGGAGGTTTTGAAATCAGAGAATCTGGATACAGGCTCACTCATTGCCTTAGGGCCTTAGGAAAAATTACTAAACCTTTGGTGTGGTTTCAGTGATGGTATCTCCTCCAAAATTCATGTTGAAACTTAATCCCCATTGTGGTAGTTTTAAGAGATGCAACCTTTTGTAGAAGGGGTTGAATCTTGAGGACACTGTCCTTGTGAATGTGTTAATAATCCCTTTAAAAGGGGCTGGGGGGGCGGAACTAGCTTAGGTCTTTTTTCCCTTCAACCTTCTGCCATGTGAGAAAGCAGCTGCAAGAAGATGTTATTAATGGAGGAGGATGTTACTAGGCAGGGAACCTGACTTCCCAGACTTCCAAGACTCTAGAATGGTCAAGAAATAAATCTCTGTTCTTTATAAATTATCCAGTCTCAGGTCGTCTGTTATAGCAGCCCAAAAGGGCTGAGACAGAAATTGGTACCACAGAAGTGGAGTGCTGCTATAAACACATACCTGATAATGTGGAATGAGTTTGGGAACAGGGTCATGAGTAGAGGTGGGACAGTTTTGAAGTGCATGCTAGGCAAAGCCTGTATCACTATGAAAGGGGCATTTAGGGAGATTCTGGTGAGGACTCAAAAGAAGAGGGGAGCTGTAGAGAGAGCCTCAGTCTTCTGAGAAGTTATTTTAAGAGGTCTGTGCTCTAGGGCTTTGTGGAAAGCAGAATTTAAGAGGTACAAACTGTAATATTTGGTTGAAGAATTCTCTAAGCAAATTGTTAAGGGTGTTCTGTGATTTCTTCTGACTGCCTGTTATAAAATATGAGAAGAGTGAAATGAATTATAGATAGAATTTATAATCAAAAGGAAAATAAATTTAAGGATTTGGAAAAGTGTCAGTTTGGCTAGGAAAAAAAAATCATGTTTGGAATACCAAGGGTGTGGCCAAGCAATTATTTGATAAAGAGAATCGTGTGTATAGAAGGAAGACAAATGCTATTTGTCTTGGTCTTCTTTGTGCTGCTATAGCATGTTGCCACAGACTAGATAATTTATAAGCAACAGAAGTTTATTTGGCTCATGGTTCTAGAAGTTGAAAGTCCAAAATCAAGAGACCACTTCTCAGAAGGATCTTCTGTGTCATCACATGGCAGAGGCATCAGATATCAAGAAAGTATACAAGACAGAAAAAGAGGAGCCAAATTTAATTTTTTTTAACAAACCACTTCCTTCAATAAAACATTAACCTGCTCATGAGTATCGAGTGCTCATCACCCAAACACCTCCCTTTAGTTCCATATCCAATACTTTTGCAGTGAGATTAAATTTCCTAAGCATAAACTCTGGGGGGCATGTTCAAACCATAGCACTATTCAATAAGACAGTGAAGAATAAACCTGAATGCATTTTGAAGATTATTGGTGCCTCCCATTCCTGACCCAGATCACTGAAGCCTAGGGGACAGAACTGTATCAAAGATGGACCTTGGGTTGCCCATGGTACCTGCACTGACTCAAGTCACTGTTCCCTGAATTGTGATGCTCTGCTCCTCAGTTGCCCTATTTGTGCCTTGAGCAGACCTAACAATTGCTCAGATGACCACTCTGGAAGGTACAGGCCTGAAACCTTGGTGGCATGTAGTCTACTTCTGCAGGTACAGAGTGCCTGATCTGAGAAGGCATGGCCACTGCCATCCGGATTCCAAAGGATGCCTCAGAGAGCCTTGGGGTCCATGCAGAGAAGTGTCACAGGGTGAGACCACTACAGAAAGCCCCAACTTGGGCAGTGCTTACTGGATCCTTTGGGACACACTTTCCCAAGTGACTCCACAACTGCAGATCTATGAATGTGCAGTGCCAGCCTGGGGACCACAGACACAAGACTTCAACATGAGAGTTGCAGCATGGGCTGTGCTTATTAGCAAAGTCAAGGGGGTGGGATTCTGTGAAGCCTTGGGGACCTACCCCAGTGTGTCTGAAAAGTGGAACATGGAGTCAAAGGTCATTCTCAAACCTTCCTCTGACACAGCAGGCCCACTCCTGTCTGAGGAAGTTTGCATTTACTATACCCTCTTCCTGTTGCCTGTCCTGTTGGATTTTGGACTCACCTGGGATCTGTTATGTCTTTCTTCTTGCTTACAAAAACAGGCAAGACATTCTTGGAAGCAATAACTTTCTTGATTTCACAGGTTTACAATTGGTGAAAAAACTGCCTCAGGATGAATCTTATCTGGAGTCTCACCCATTTGTGATTCAGATGAAACTCTGGACTTCAGACTTTTGAGTAGATGCTAGAATGAGGTAAGACTCTGGGGACTGTAGAGATGGAATGACTCTCTCCTGCACATCAGAGCATGAATGTGAGGGGACAAGTAGTGGAATGTCATTCAAAGTTCATGTTGAAACTTAATCCCTGTTTTGGTATTAAGAGGTAGGGCTCTGGGAAGTTATTTAGTCATGAGGTTGCTGCCCTCATGGATGGATTGGTGCTTTATAAAATGACTGGAGGGAATTAGTTTAGCTCCTTCTGCCTTTTTGCTCTTCTGCCATGTGAGGTCATAGCATGAAGACCCTCTGCAGACACTGAATGCTGGCACCTTGATCTTGAACTTCTTAACCTCCAGAACTATAAAAAAAAAATGAACTTCTGGTGTTTATTAATTCCCAATATGCGGTATTTTGTTGTACCAGCAAAATGGACTAGGATGAACTTTTAAAGTCTCAAATTATTAATTAAAAAAATAAAAATAATAGCATTATTAAGCACACAGGGATCTGAAATGATTAAATGAGATAATGTTTGCAATGTGCTTAATTCAGGACCTAGAATTTAGGAAGCCCTATATCTGTGCTACAGTATGTATTACTGCTTTGCTCAGAGCATGTGTTATACCCAACCAGGATAGAAAGATGAATTAAAAAAAGAATCTCTTCCCCAGAGCACCTAGAAGTAATGTAAAGAACAAGAATTTCACTGCAATAAAATAATAGCCAATTAAATTTCACTGTGTTCATAATTGCAAACATTCCTAATAAGGCAGAAAGAGGCCATTACACTGAGAAAATATCCAGTACAAGTGCAATCTAATGACTTGCTAGGTGTTAATGAATATCACATCTTCTCTCTGACATGCCTTTCACCATCCATTGCATCCATTGTAAAAGGCAGCAGATTATGGAATGAAGGAAAACACTGACTTAATGGAATTAGAGGATTTATGAAGAATGATGTTTCTCTGATTTTATTTATTTATTTATTCATTTTTATGTGGTGCTGAGGATTGAACCCAGGGCCTTGAACATGCTAGGCAAGTACTCTACCACTGAGTCACAACCCCAGCCCTCTCTGATTATTATACATAAAGGACTTCAGAATAACGTCACAATCAGCAGATTTACCTTCTCAATAAAAAAAATTTCAGGTTCATCAAGTGACATCTGATAAATGTGCTGCCCTTAACTAGAATCTGTAAATATGGGAACTGTGTACTATAAACATGTACTTGAGAACCAGAGTGTTAGATGCTGAAATTTTTATTGGGAATGTGAACATTGTCTTTTCAAATGTCTATCTGAAATGCCAAACAAACAGTACAACGTGCATTTTCCAGATAAGCAATAGTCTGGAAAAAAAGGGAACAACTTGACAGGGCAGTCAGGCACAGTTCTAGCCTCACCTCTTTTCTTACTCGCTTATCATTCCACTCAGCTACCCTGACCTCCTAGCTCTTCCTCTGACACAGCAGGCCCACTCCTGCCTGAGGAAGTTTGCATTTACCAGATCCTCTCCCTGGAATGGTCTTGCCCCAACAAATGCTCAAGGCTTGCTCTGTTACCTTCTCCAGATCTTACTTAACTGATGCTTTCCTTTTGTGGGCTAGTGTATAGCCCCCTCTCCTAGGGCATGCTCTACTGCTCCTTCTAGCTTTATATTTTTCCTTAGCAGTGATACCATGTAGCATATAGTTTACTTATTCCCTTCTTTACTGTCTGCCTCCCTTGATTGTAGGAGAGTTCCATGTGGGCACCGATTTGTTGCTGTTCATTTTATTTACTATTATATTGCTATAATATAGAGCATTGCCTGGCATATGGATGATCAATAAATAGTTGTTGAATAGAAGGATAAATACCAGGACAATACAAAAACAAGAACCAATAGCTTCAAGCACCAACATGTGAACTCCAAGTGGTTTTGGTTTAGGAGAACAGCAGGCCTGGCCAGATGGCTCTAGATAGATTGGGGATGGAAGCTCCTCCAGTTTGCCTTCCATAGGATCAGCTCACTTTTCTAAGCCCGTGCCAGTCATTTTTGTGCTTTTAGTCCTTGATATGCCCCTTTTTGCACAATAATGCTGAAAAGGAGACTTGCAGCTATATTTCCAAGATTATGAGTCTGCAGGCTTCGTTTTGTCAACAGGGAAAAATAGAAAAAGATCAGACACCAAAGAGAGGATAAAAGACCCCATTTTTCTTGCTGGTCCTGCCAGCATGTGACCAGAAGTAGCACCTGGCCAGGATCTACCTTCTTTTGTCTTTTGTAATATCCATCTAACCTGCTTCAGCTTGCCTATCAGTGGAACCAGAAGCAATGGGTTTTACCACACACCTGAACGTTTTAAGCTCAGATGGCCTGTGTTCCTCTTCTTTTTCTTTGTTCCCAAGCCCTCAACATAGCTCCTTCCTGCAATTACTGCCTCTGGATTACCTCAGAATTACTGTTTTGCTTGTTTATCTGTGCAACCAATTTTTATATTAAATACTTTGCTGAAATATCCAATGTGACCTCTGTTTTGCCACAGTATCCTAAATGATATAAGAACTGACACACCTTGCCTATAAATAAGAAGGTCTCTATCAGTTGTAAGAATACAACATCTGGCCAACCAGGATACAAAGATGTATTTAAAGAGTCTCTTCCCCAGAGCAACTAGCAGTGATGTGAAGATCAAGAATTTCACCACAATAAAATAATTGCCAATTAAGTTTCACTATGTAAATAATTGCAAACATTCTTAATAGGACAGTAGAAGGCCATTACATTAAGAGAACATCTGGGACACTAGATGCATTTTTTCTTAAATGGCTGGATGACAAACATCTTGGCTTTGTGGGCTGTGTGGTCTCTGGATACAGCTTCTCAAGTCTGCCCTTATAGCTTGAAAGCCATCACAGCCAACCCATAAGTAAGTGAGTGGGGTTGTTTTCCCATAAAACTTTACTTATAAAACCAGGCAGCCAACCCTTGCTGTATTTTAATGACCCATGTATTTTGGGCACTCCTCAAAATTGTGAGCAATTTTAAAAAAGTATTCTCAAGATTGATTTTAAAAGACAGATGTTGTTGAAACTTGGATGGCCTTGAAACAATATCAAAATACAGAGCAGAAAAGTGAAAATTGGCAGATTATTCATGTCTTGATATGTAGGCTGAGATGAAACCACCTGTACCTCTGGTTAAAAAAAAAAAAAAATGGTGAGCCCTGTTGACTGCTGTCACAGCAATCAGGAGGCTCCATGCATGCAGGAAGTCAGCCCTGAATAAGGTGGCAGGATAGATTCATTTCTTTTTGAAATTAAAACAAAACAAAACTTTTTTTCTGATTATAGTCTCTCTCTTCCCTTGATAGGACTCTTTCTTCTGGAAATAAGCAATAATAAAGGCTCAAACTAATTCTTAGGATATTTATGCCCCACAAAGGACCTGGCAGTGGGCCAGCATAATCCAAAATGATGAGAAACAGTTGAAAGGTGGAAACTTGAAGTGTACGATACGTGACCCACAAGCTTGAGAAACATGCAACTATTTTGGCACAGGACTGGTTTCTCATGACAAATTCTCAAAAATAGGTGTAGAGACATGAATGCAGGGTGTTACAGCAAGCTAGGAATGATCTCCTGGTGTTCAAAAGAAAATTGATGAGAGAGTGTCAGCATTTAGGGAAGTAGAAAGCTCTAATATTGAATCATTGAAGAACTTTCCAGAAATATTTATAAAAATATAATTTACAAGGTTATCCTTTGTAATAAATGTTTGCCATCCAGGATACAAGGAAAAACAATTGCTGCACATCAAAATTGCCACAGAATTTAACCCTTTCCCTGTATTTGCTAGGCAAGCCTTTGGGAATGTAGGGTAAATGTTATTACGGTATCTGCCCTCTCTTGGACTGTTAAGAAACAAAAGGAGGGCTGGGAATGTGGCTCAAGCGGTAGCGCGCTTGCCTGGCATGCGTTTGGCCCGGGTTCGATCCTCAGCATCACATGCAAACAAAGATGTCGTGTCTGCCGAAAACTAAAAATAGATATTAAAAAATTTTTTCTCTCTCTTTTAAAAAAAAGAAACAAAAGGATTAAAAAATATAAAAAGAATGATATTTGTTCATTCTTATAGAGTGTAGGTAGTTCTAGGCATTGTATATTTTTCTCAATTGATTTATTATTCTTATTCTCATCACATTTTGCAGATGAGACTAAGGCACAGACTGGCACAGCCATAGTCTCATGATTAGTGTGTACCAAACTACATTTGAACCAGGCAGTGTGAATCTGAGGCCAGTGTTTACAACCTTCTAAACCTTTCTAAGTATCTGGGGGAGTAACTGTTAATGCTATGCTGAAAGTCCTTTGTGAATTGGTGGAGATGAATTAGATTTTATGCAAGTGTGAATTTAACTTTTGTAACTAATTTAAATAGAAATAGAGATTTAATTTGTTCTAGGACTCTGAAGTCAAAAAGGGTGTCAGTTCTCTTAAAAACTCTAGAATTTTCACTCTGGACTGCATTATATATGGCAGCCCTGCGGTTTCCTGGATGGCAATTGTTATTCTTCTTGTTCTCTTTTCTATGATAGATCCAGTAACTTTCATCATCATTCCTCTAATCTCATTAAAATATAGTCAGGTAAGCCTTAATGCAAATCTCTTTTTCCTTCCTTTTTTTTTTTTTAATCCCCTATTCCCTGGATTCCAACAGGACACAGTACTGAATTGCAGGCCATGCTGTATCCATTTTGAAAAGATGATAAAGTATCCAACACAAAGAGTCAGTGATTGCTTTTACAGCAAAAGCCACCTCAGGGGCCAATCTTCTACCATGTTCTTCATTTCTGTGGTACCTATCCTTCCTGCCACTGTTTAACCCCTTGCTTAGAACTCAGGGAGAGGCTGACTTCCTCCTGATCCTCCCTCTGCCGCCTGTGCCTCGGATCCCTGGCTTCTTGATTCCCATGGGAATTCCTTTTCATTTCATTTTTACCCTTTCAAGAGTCTTCCATCTTTCCACTGCTTACTTCTGCCCAGTCCAAAGCGTGCAGCATAGGGTGTGCCTATCTTAAAGAAACAGTTTCCTGATCTTGGTGCCTTCCTTAGCCATTTCTTATTTTTCTTATTATGCTACTGACAAACTTTTAAAATAAGGAATTTCTATGTGTGGTCTTCATTTCCTCACCACCCCTTCTTATGCCTCTTGATTACTTAGTCTTTATTACATGCTCTTATTACTTATTCCATACTTATTTCCTTATTTCTTCCGCATATTTTAATTTTTTTATTTTTGCAACACTCAGTGGCACTTTACTAGTGTCATGAGTTGCATCCCCAGCCCTTTTCACTTGTTTATTTTGAGATAAGGTGTTACTGAGATACCCAGGTTGGTATTGAACTTTCAATCCTCCTGTCTCAGCCTCCCTAGTAGCTGGGATTACAGGTATGTGTCACTGCACTCAGTGATGCTTATTTTCTATGCCAGATATGACCAATTGATCAGGCAATTTATATCATTATTTAAACACTTAATTGAAATTGTTTCTTAATCAGATGATATATAAGCCAAGAGAATGAATGTATCATATCTTTATCAAACAGCAGCTCGCACTGTACTCTATAAATAGTAGGCATGCACGATCTATCACTAGATGATTTTTTCACCTTTTATTTATGAACATAAGCATTTTAATCAGAATTGCTGCAATGTTGAAAAATGTTTATCAAAATTATTTTTCTTGTGTGAACTACTAAGACAATTTCTTGAATTCACCAAATATTTACTGAACATATTCAATGTTCTAGTCAATACAGTCATAAAGCTTACATGTAAATGGGAGAGACATGTAAACAAATAAACCAATAGTGGCATAGGAGCCAGAAATAAGTGCTATGGAGGTAATAAATGGGGTAAGGAAGAGTTTGGTGATGTTGCCATTTTCAACAGGGTGATTGTAAGGGCCCCATGAATACGCAAGCATCTGAGCCAAGACCCAAAGGTAGGGAGGAAGTGAGCAATGCAAGTCCATAGGAAGAGGATCTCAGTAGAAAGATCAGCAGGTCCAAAGCCCCTAAGGGAGGCTGTTACAAAGGGGGACAGTAGGAAAAGAGCTCAGACAGGTAGTGGGCTCCAACTTCACAATTTGTCACTATGGGAGCTCTGGTTTTGACTTTAGAGATATGGGAAGCCATTGAATGGCTATCAGCTGAGAAAGACCTATGTTTAGATATGATCACTATATTCATTTTCTATTGCTGTACAACAAATTATCACAAACTTCGTGGCTTAATACAGCACCCATATATTTGCTCAGAATTCTATAGGTCAAAAGTCTAGCTCAGCATGGCTAGATTTTCTTCTCAGGGAATATCAAAGTTTTTGTGGCTAAAATCAGATTTTGGCTAAATTGAGTTTTTATCTGAAGACTCTGGGGAAAAGTCTGCATCCAAGTTAAGACTATTAGTAGAATTCAGTGCCTTGAAGTTGTGATTTTGAAGATTCCATCCACTCATTGACTATGAGCTAGGGCTTCTCTAATCTCCTAGAGACTCACCCACACTCCTTGCCATATGGCCCCATTCATCTTCCTTGTCAGTAATAACATGTCAAATCCTCCCCAGCCCTGAAGTCTCTGACTGCATGTTCTATAACCAGCTACACACTCTGTTTTTAGTGGGCTTATATGATTCTGTCAGGACCAAGCAGATAATCTTCTTTTAAAGTTGACAGTATCATATAACAAAACCAACCACAAGAATAGAATCCATCAAATTCACAATTTCAGAGATTAGTACATAAGAGGGGAGTAAAGGAAGTCTTAAAGGCCATCTTAGAATTCTGCTTACCACAATCACCTGGTCTGTCCCAGTGAAGGAATTAAGAAAATAAACAGGGAACTGTTTGCTCTAATTCAGGTGAAAGGTGAGGGCTTGGGAGACCAGGGTGGTATTAGTTGAGGTGGTAAGGTATGGTCAAACCCTGAAAGAATGTGAATATAGAGAAGATAGGATTGCTGACAAGAGGAAGTTCCCTGTGAACGAAAGAGAGGAATCAAAGAAAATTTGCCTGAGCATGGGCCTCAGTAATAGCAAAACTGAAATTGCTAATTGGTTCAGATAAGATATAGTAAGGGTTGGGGGTGAGTCTGAGGGGAAAAAGAAGTTTTAAGAGTTGTCATTATGAGATGCCAATTTCATATACAAGAGGAGAAGTCAAGTAGGTAGTTGTATATATAAGCATCTAGAGTTTAAGAAAGAGGTTTGGTCTGAAGACAAAATTAAGACTTGTCAGATTATAGATGGTATTTTAGGCTGTGAGAGTGGATGAGATCATCTAGTATAAGGAGAACTGAGGCCTTAGGATGGATCCTTGGAGTAGCTGAATGATAGAAGTCAGAAACGTGAGAAAGGAGCTCCTTAAAAAAGGTTGGGACACAGCACACAGTGAGGTAAAAGAAAAAATTAAGACACAGTGGTGAACTATAGGCAGTCATAGAAGGATGATCAACTGATGAGCATGCATGGCAGACATAGAGTGAGAACTGAGCTCTGAATTTGTCAACACAGAGAAAAGTAGGAGCCATGACAGGAACAGGGCTATTTTATCGGTGCAGTGGAAATAATCCATTTGGGGTTTAAGGGAGAAAAAGAGAGAGTACAGACAGTAATAACAGAAAATTGAGAAGTTTTGTAGTAGAGAAATAAAGGGAATGATAGGTTAGTGGAAATGTGAGATATAGAGAGATGTTTTCCTTCCTTTTTTAAAGGATGTGACAGATTATAACATGTTTATGATCACAAAGAGATGGGCAACAGGTAACAGAGAACTGTCTTGGGGTAAACAAATGGGGATGGAATCCAGTGCACAAATGGAGACTCTGGACTTAGATGAGCACTACATGGTTCATTCATTGTCTTAGGTAGAGGAAGATGCACATGAGTGCATGGGTGAGCTGGTAAGAGCTGAAGAAGCTCTTTTCAAATGGTTTTCTTATTAAAACAGGAAGCAAGTTCCTCACCTGAGAATGAGCATGTGGAAGGGGATTTGGATGGAAAGGAATATGTGGAATCATCCACCCAGAGAGTGGCCAAGTAAGCAGTGGAAATAATGTCAGAGCATTGCCAAGTAGAACTAAGGGACCATTTGATGTCAGATTCTAGATTTTCCTTTCAGTACAGTAAAATCACTTTTATTGAGATGAAATCAATAACAGGCAGATTAATTTTTCCCTTGGAAATTTGTCAATAATAATTTGAGTCATCAATTAGATTTTAGTATCATTATAAAATTAAACTGTATCTTCTAGATATTGGGTTATTTTGTTTTTATTTGTTTTCTTATTTTATTTTTATGACTACTAATTATTTCAAGTCCTACTTTCCTGAGTTACCTTTTACAGATCTAATTTTTATCGTCTTTTAAAAACCTTTTTCCATTTTATGCTGCTTCTGCCTCTTTTCTTCATTATGAATTGGATAAAATACAATAGTTAGTTTACATGTAGTTTAATAAGCAAACTGACAGTAATTCCCTTTATATGTTTCTGACTGCCTCAATTGTCTTAGATTTGCTTTTTCTTTTTTTTTCTTTCTTTCTTTCTTTTTTTTTTTTTTTTTTTTTTTTTTTTGAGTGCCAGGGTTTGAACTCAGGAGGCACTTGGCCACTGAGGCATATCTCCAGCCCTATTTTGTATTTCATTTAGAGACAGGGTCTCACTGAGTTGTTTAGTGCCTTGCTTTTGCTGAGGCTGGCTTTGAACCTGCAATGTTCCTGCCTCAGCCTCCCAAGCTGCTGGGATTACAGGCGTGTGCCACTGCACCTGGCATGAGTCTTAAATATTATACATTCAATTCTTTCCTCCTCTTGATCACTTTGAATTAAGAGAAAGCAAATAATGGGATCAAAATGCTCTTGAAATGAAATAAAAACACACAGCTCTGCAATAAACCCAGATAGACAGGAAAGAAAGGAAGGAGAAAGGAAGAAGAGACTTAAAGTTTCTGAGTCTCTGGAGATGAGAGCTACTTTGATGCCTGTTCATTTTCTGGAAAATCAAATCTTTCTAACTTAAAGATATGTGATATGCCTACACAGACCACCCCCTTGCTGACTTTCAAAAGTCTCAATTCCCCTTCTATGGGCTAAGGGATTTCCTCTTTAGACCCAGAAAAGTGAATCCTGATTAGTCTAATCATGATGACACCTGCCTTATGTTGGTGATTAATTTAGAAACAGACAAAGAATACAAATTCAGTCAATAAAGCAAACCGGAGGGAAATTCTGCCTTAGATCAGGGGACTTTTAGAAATGGTCTTCCCACTCCAATAGGGCAAACCATGAATGAGGAAGAGTCATCCGCTTCCTCCTTGTGAAAGAGCTGTGTGAACAAGTGATGGGCTGAGCTAGAGCAGCCATGCCCACCTATGAGAGGACAAGCTTGGGAACAATCAGTAGTCTGAGGAGAGCAGAGTTGAGTCCCTTTGGGTCTTTGAGGATAATGTTTGATCACTGCATTAACAGATTCAAAAAGTACTCACTTTACAATTTTCTAAATGCTAATGATAACAATTATAAACTCTTGTAGCTAAACACTTTCTGGTTCGGTATTCTGTTACTTGCATCCAAAAACACGTTGGCTGATAACATCTTTGTATAGAATCAGGGGGCTGTAAATTGCTGAGAACTGAACATGTAGGTGAACTTCATGCCTGGGATCCAGTTGTGACAGCTGGAGGATTGGAAGGATGATGTTCAGACCCATTAATTATTAACCCTTTATGCTTGGTTGGTTTCCATAAAGACTTTCCTGGACACAATTTATCATTTGCTTGGGAGTGCTTCCATAGCACTTTGCTCACTTACTAGAAGGGCACTTAACTCTTTTGATTGTAGTTAATGTTTCCTTTAATAAAGTGAATTATTTGAGAACAAGGCCATAACTATCATCTTTATATCTGTAGGGACAAAGTGCCTAGCATATACTAAAAGCTCAATGCATACCTGCTGATTTGGAGAATTACCTTCCATTGACAAGTCTGGGTTAGCAGAATAGACTAGAGAGGGCTCCCTGAGCCTGGTCTTGGAAAGGGGCAGCCTGATGTGGTAGGATGAGGGAGGTAGGCCAGTGGGACTTCTGCAGATTAGCCTTTATGGGAAGCATGGCCATGGGAGCTAGAGAAAACCCTCCACTTTGGATAGGTAGCCAGCTGTTCAAGGAGTCATACTTATCTCCTCTCCCTCCCTCCTACTTCATATTCCTATACATTGTCTTACCTACAAAATATATCCTATTAAAAAATAGATTTTTATTTCCAATACTACTACCTTTGTCCAAGCCACTGTCATCTCTTACTTAGACAACTCTTGCCCCCAAACATTATCCATACAGGAGTCAGAGACCTATTTTTGACCCATAAATAAGATCATGCCATACTCAGGCTTAAATCCTCTGGTAGCTCAAAACCATACTTGGAATAAGAGAGAAGACAAAATCCTTCAGTTCTTTCTAACCCACTTTCTTTTTGACGTAGCACTTACTATCATCCAAAATTGTTTCTGCCTATTAGCTGACTGCCCCATGGACCGTGTAAGGCCCAAGGGAGCAGGTTTTTCACCTGAACCACTGAGGACCATTTTTCCCTCACCTGCAGCAACGCCTGGCATGCAACAATTGTTCAAAAAATGTTGTTGAATTGACAAATACTTCCTTTCGTCACTATAAGACCTAAGTTCTGAAGAGGTTTTAAATTTCACTCTGAAGAAGTTTTCCTGTCTGGAGCAAAAGAATAAAGAAATATAAAAGAAAAATGAGTCACCCATGAAACTCCTAGTCCTGAGCTTAAGAAAAGCAGGTCCCTACCACAGAGATGGGATTAGGGCTACAAGATTCACCTGGTTCAGTTTTAGGAGACTTAATCAGAGAAGGGATAGATGATAGGTACTACTTGAAACTCTACCCCTCCTTCTTTTTTTCCCTCAGTTAAACCTCCATGGCTCACAGAATATCTGGAACAAAATCCAAGCTGGCTTTGGCTCTGCCTTAAATGACTTCTTCTTGAGCCTTAGATGCTGAAACAAGTGGCCTAAGATCATAGCTCTATTTGTTTACCCAGCAAACCAAATAACTAAGGAGTGTGTACATGAATGTGTACAGTTGAAGAAAGCAAACGGCTTATATTGAAGTTTCAAAAAACTTCCTATGAATTTGTACTTTTGAAGCACAATGTAAAACTGAAAATATAATACTTGGAAAACAATAACACATCTAGCTCAGAAGTCCTAACTTTGTGGTTTCAGGTTCTTCTCAAACTGAGGGGCGCACCTTCTTTTGGAGGTCATAATGGAGCTGTGAAGACTAAAGGTAAAAATATTTACAAGATATTGATTTACAACAATGAAAGGATCATCATCCAGCCATAAAGCAATGATTAAACATTAACTTCAGAAAAACTACAATCAAAGCATTTCCTAAGTTCAATTATTTATGAGAACCAGCAAGTTCAGGAAAGGATAGAAGTCAGATTTTGATTGCTCAGATCCAGTATTTACTTGCACACTCCTAAACTTCCTATGCTTAAACTTCCTCAAGTATAAAAAGTCAAGATAATAATACATGTCACATTTCAGAAAATCTTGAAGACATCAACATATTTCTAGAGAAAATGACCTACTCAAACCAAATCAGGAGGACACACACAATATAAACAAGTCTATTTCAAGCAACAAAATAGAAGATACCATCAAAAGCCTACCAATCAAGAAAAGCCCAGGACCAGACAGATTCTCAGCCAAGTTCTACAAGACCTTCAAAGAATTAACATGAAAATTCCTCAAATTATTCCATGAAATAGAAAAGGAGGCCACACTTCCAAACTCATTCTATGAGGCTAATATCATCCTGATACCAAAACCAGACACAGACACATCAAGGAAAGAAAGCTTCAGACCAATACCCCTGATGAACATAGATGTAAAAATTCTCAATAAAATTCTGGCAAATTGCATACAAAAACTTATTAAAAAGGTAGTGTCACCCTATCAAATGGGGTTCGTCCCAGGGAGGCAAGGTTGGCTTAATATACAGAAATCAATTTACAACAATGACTTCATCACATCAATAGACTTAAAGAAAAGAATCATATGATCATCTCAATATATGTAGAAAAAGCATTTAACAAAATACAGCACCCCTTCATGTTCAAAACACTAGAAAAAATAGGGAGAGCAGGAACATACCTTAACAATGTAAAAGCTATAGATGCTAAACCCAAGGCCAACATCATTCTAAATGGAGAAAAATTGGAAGCATTCCCTCTAAAAACTGGAACAAGACAAGGATGACCTCTTTCATCACTTCTATTCAACAAGATTCATGAAACTCTAGCCAGAACAATTAGAATGAAGAAAGAAATTAAAGGGATATAAATAGGAAAAGAAGAACTCAAACTATGGCTATGTGAATATGACATGATTCTATAATTAGAAGACCCAAAAAGTTCCACCAGAAAATTTATAAAACTAATAAATGAATTCAGCAAAGTAGCAGGATATAAAATCAACACCCATAAATCAAACTTGTGCCTTCCTATACATCAGTGGTGAATCTACTGCAAGAGAAATTAGGAAAATTACCCCATTCAAAATAGCCTCGAAAGAAAGAAAGAAAGAAAGAAAGAGAAAGAGAAAGAAAGAAAGAAAGAAAGAAAGAAAGAAAGAAAGAAAGAAAGAAAGACAAAACCAAAAAACTGGGATGCTGGTGTATACCTGTAATCCCAGCAACTTGAGAGGCTGAGGATCACGAATTCAAAGCCAGCCTCAGCAAAAGTGAGATGCTAAGATCTTGTCTCTAAATAAAATACAAAATAGGGCTGCAGATGTGGCTCAGTGGCTGAGTGCCCCTGAGTTCACATGCTTTTGGATAGACTTAACATTGTCAAAATGACCATGCTACCAAAAGCATTATACAGATTTAATGCAATTCCTATTAAAATCCCAAATGACATTCTTTATAGAACTAGAAAAAGCAATCATGAAATTCATTTGGAAAAATAAGAGACCCAGAATAGCCGAAAAATTCCTTAGCAAGAAAAGTGAAGCAGGAGGGCATCATAATTCCAGACCTTAAACTGTACTAGAATACAAGAAAAAGTGGCCTAAATCTTTACCATGTTGACTTAGGAACTGACTTCCCTAACAAGACTCCTAAAGCTCACAAAGTAAAATCAAGAATCAATAAATGGGATTATTCAAATTAAAAAACTTCTTTTCAGCACAAGAAACAATCAATAATGTGGGGAGAGAGCTTACAGAATGGGGGAAAATCTTTACCACATGCACCTTAGATATAGCATTAATCTCCAGGATATATAAAGAACTTTAAAAAATTAACATAAAAATAACCCAATCAATAAATGGTCTGAGGAACTGAACAGACACTTCACAGAAGAAGTACAATCGATCCAAAAATATATGAAAAAACGTTCAACTCTCTAGCAATTAGAGACATGCAAATGAAAACTACTCTGAGACTTCATCTCACTCTAGTCAGAAGAACAATTACCAAGAATATAAGCAACAATAAATGTTGGCAAGGACGTGGGGAAAAGGCACACTCATGCATAACTGGTGGGAATGTAAATTGGTGCATCCATTATGAAAAACAGCATGGGGATTCCTCAGAAAATTTGGAATGTAACTACCATTTGACCCAGCTATCCCACTCCTCAGTTTATATCTAAAGGACTTAAAATCAGCATATTACAGTGATGCAGCCATGCCAATGTTTATAGCAGCTCAACTCACAATAGCCAAACTACAGAACCAACCTAGGTGCCCTTCAAGAGATGAATGGATAAAACAATGTGGTATATATACACAAGTAATATTACTCAGCCTTAAAGGAGAATGAAACTATGGCATTTGCAGGTAAATGGATGCAGCAGGAGAATGTCATGCTAAGTGAAATAAACCAATCCCCAAAAACCAAAGGTTGAATATCTTCTCTGATATGTTTATTAATATTTTCTGTTTTTCAGGGCTGACTTTCTGTGTGCATGGAGCCTACTGATTGCTGTGACAGCTGTCAACAGGGCTCACCATTTTTTTTTTTTTTTTTTTTTACCAGTGGTACAGGTGACTTCATCTTAGCTTGCATATCAAGACACAAATAATCTGCCAATTTTCACAATTAGCAGAGACTAAGGAAGAATAGAGGTACTTTAGATTAGGCAGACGGGAGTGAAGGGAAGGGAGAGGATAATGGAGAATAGTAGAATTAATTGAACATTATTACCTTATGTGTGTATATGACTACATGACTGGTGTGATTCTACATCTTGTATAATCAGAAGAATGAGAAGTTATACTGCATTTTTGTATGATGTGTCAAAATTCATTCTACTGTCATGTGTAAATAATGAGAACAAATAAAAATTTTAAAAAATAATATATGTCTATGAAGAGTATGTTCTGGGAAGACCAAATGAAATAAAATAATTTGCATCAGAAAGAAAAGTGTAATTTATTGCAACTAAAGTAAATATGGATACTACTTAATAAGATTACTCAAAGTATGGAATGTTGGGGGTTGGTGGTGTAATAGAGGGTTAGAGTATGCGTGAGACTCTGGGTTCCCTCCCTAGC
Organism: Callospermophilus lateralis; assembly: GCF_048772815.1. NCBI lineage: Eukaryota > Metazoa > Chordata > Mammalia > Rodentia > Sciuridae > Callospermophilus > Callospermophilus lateralis. Next base: position 67,862,256 of record NC_135313.1, on the reverse strand, counting down.
ACTACTAAAATATAAATTAATAAGTAAATAATAAGAAAATGAAAAAGAAAAAGCATGCAATGTCATTCTTGGGCTGAAATTTGTTGCCTGTATACAATTTTATATAGGAATAGAAGCACTAGTGCTAGACTCTTCTCCTCAAAACACTTAAAGTTTAAGGATTAGCAATCAGGAAATTATCATATAACTGTAAAGGAGAAGTTGTAACAATTACGCTAATATGACTAAGTTGATCATATATTTGAAGCTTATATTTGATCACAAGCTAGCAAAATGATGTGAAGTTTATTAGTATCAAGTATCAGCTCTAGAGTCATAATGTCCAAATGTGAATCCTAACTCTGTGGAATATTGAGCAAGTTCCTTAACTTCTTTAGCAGCTGTTCTCCAAAAATGGTTCAAGGATATCCACCCTTGTGTAGTGCCCCTGGCATTGATGTGATGTAGAGTTGGTCCATGGGATCAACACTACACAGCAGAAGGGATGCTACAGTTCCCACTTCTGAGGATGAGTCATAAAAGACACTAGTGCCTTCTGCTTAGATCCTCTCTTGGCTCCTTCATTCCAAGGGAAGGAAGCTCCCTTGTTATCTGAGGCCCTTGCTGTGGGTGGGAACTCTAGCTAGGCATCCTGTGATTGAGCTTGGACAGGATCCTCCAGCTCCAGCTGTGCTTTCAGTTAACAGGAGGCTGAGCTAGATGGCAACCTCAGGAGAGAGCCTGAGCCAGGACACCAAGTTAAGCCACTCCCAAATTCCTGACCCACACAAAATATGAGACAATATTGTTTTAAGCTTTGGAGTAATTTGTTATGCAGTGATTGATCCTCTCAAAGTTTCTACAAACCTTCTGTACAAATGGAGATGATTATAGCACCTCTCTCCAAGAGTTATTTTAAGGATTACATGGGGGAATACATTGAAGCCCCTCAGCCCAATCGATACCTGGCACACAGTGAAAACCTGTTGAATACCACCAACTCCTCACATTCCTTCCCCTCCTGCTCCTACAGGTTATTTATAGGCACCTCCCCCCTGGGCCTCAGCACTTTCTTAAGTCATAAAAGTAGAAGGACACTGAGCCAGCTCTAGGAAGTCCCTTTATGCTCTTTCTCTGACCATTAACTGGGCAAACAATCTTCCCTTTCTGTCTCTCTGGACCCTTTCGAGAAGACAGGCAAAGATTTCTAAGACACAGAAAGTTGAGGCGCATACTATGGCTAGGGAACCAAAAGCCAAAATCATTGGCCTGTCTGCAGGAACACTCACAAAAGTTGACAATAGTTAACTGAGCTCCCTGGAATCAACTAGAGCTTTCACAGAGCATGCTGTTTAGAAACTGTCCTCTGACATGTACAAAGCTTTCATTCAGACTTATTTCTGTACTTTTCAACTGAGAATCGATCCTGGACTTTCTCAGGCAAACTTCATAGATGTTATCTTTTCTCTCTCTGATTATTCCTGTCTCCTCACATTTGGGTTTTCTTTTATTACTGGTGGGTGGGTAAGCAGGCAAATTTCCTATGAACTGAAAGAAGGTATTGAGGAAATTTACTGCTAAAGCAGACAAAAGAACAAAAGAAGAATAGCGATACTTCCCAACTCCATAATAAAACTATCTGGCAACCAAGTATTTCAAATCTCAGGATGTAATGCAAAAAAGGGAAGTAAAGGAATCACAAATACTGAGTGAGGGGGAGTTTATCATTAGGCTATTAGGATTTCTATAATTCCATACAATTGTTTTATTGCTAATTCTCAGGGAACCTAAATGTTCAAATATGCAATCTTCATCTATAATAAATTAAAAAATTAAAATAAAATTATGATTATATATAAAGTTATATATATATATAAAACTAAAAGTTTTATAAATATGTAACTAAAAGTTCTATATACATATATATGTATATATATGTGTAAATATACAAATGGAGATGATTATATATATATATATATATATATATATATATATATTCTTTTAGTAATAGACTTGTACATATATTGGAGAAATGCAGGCAGTCGTTATTTTAACCTCTAACCGCAAGACATTTTTATTCTAAAAAAAAAAAAATACCAGTAGTTTACGCCTCTCCTCAACTGCTGTGTCCATACTTCCCTCCTGTTCCAGTGTGTTTAGTTCTGCTAACTAAACTCAGCATTTCCTATGGAAACACTTGACCTTCTCTTAAATTAACCTCTCAGAGGAAGAGCGTGGGGTTGCATCTTTCTCCTTCCTTTTAGCAATTTCATTCTTTGTTTTCACATCATCTAGGTCTCTTTTTTCCCCATTAGACCTCCTTCTCTCTCTCTCTTCCTTACATTCCCCTTCTCCTTCCTTATAGATCCCCATTCTCTTTCTTTCTCCCTTTCCTGCTTAAACTTTGATAGATAATATGGGAAGCATCTCTTGATGGTTGGTTATGGATTCTCTGTAAGAATCTCTTATTATGGCACCTCCCAGGAAAGGTATTGCTGATTAAGTGAAAATGCTGCACTCCTGAGCTTTTGTCTCTGTCCCTTCTGATAAGGCAGGAGTTGAAACAAATGACTTCCGTTTTGTACCTAAACATATATAGACGGAAATTAAAAAACACAAGAAAGCGAAATGGGAAGTTTATGTAAACCGCCATAAACCACATCTCCTCCTTAAGAGAGATCCTTATCCACTCTTCCCCTTACCTCCTTATCTTTAATCAATTACTTAAGTCTAGTCCTTCACATTTCTGAATAGCTATATAGAATCAGAACTTCAATCTATACCCTAAGAGTTCTATACCATTTCCCTTGTTTTTTCTTCTATTCTTTCTCTATTTCAACCCACTTTCCAAATGTCATGCCTAACAGTCCAGTCATGCTCAAAATTCTCCAGCAGTTCTGCATCATCTACAGGTTAAAATCCAACTCCTTTTCCTGCTATCTACCCTCCTCGTTGGCTGTGGATCCTTTTAGAATCCAAGAATCGAGATATGATCTTTTGTCTCTGTGTTGTCACACAGTCATTCACATTTTCTAACTATTAAAGTTTCCCCACAAAAGAAACCTCTTGTGAGAAGTCTTCCCTGGCTTTCCCAGGAGAGTGCCCAATCTCCTGGGAAAACTTGATCAATTTGATCAAGCATCTATAATTTGCACCCTAAATTAGAGTAGTTAGGTGGAGACCTGAGTCTCTCTAGAAGTCCTCTTCAAGAAAACATCCTTGTAATTTTATTTGGAGGAGAGACTAGGTGCTGGTTAGGGTGAGACAGCTCCTCCCCGGTCTGTATACACTACTCAATGAAAGAAAATCTTGGTAGTTAATTCAAAAAAGCCCATGGAAGGCAGCTGCATGATGAAGGGCCCTCCGCAAATTCACTCCCCATCTCAAGTGGCTTATCAAAGTACAACATTCCCTCTAATTTCACCTAAGGGAAGTTCCAATAATTACAGTTTTATCCATCTTTCCAGTAATGCTTTAATGCCTTCATGATGTTTTGGAGACAAACTGGCTACACACACACACACACACACACACACACACAAACACACACAACAAGTCATTTGTTTGTATATTTCTGGTAGTCTATAAAATGTGATTGTTAAATTTGCAGCAACTAGCACAGTGTTGGAACATAATGTAAGTCCTATAAATATTTATTGATATGAATGAGCCATCCTTTTCCCACAAGGCTTTGCATGAGTTGTTGTTTAAATATACAAAGTATCATTTCATGAAAATAATTACAACTTAATAATGCAACAGAAACAATCAAACATAAGTGGACTGAAGTCTGTCACTCTGTAGTCTAAAGTAACCACAGGTTTCTTTAAGTAAATGTCATTAGCAATAGGTCAATTTATTGTTATTTTAATTTCTGGCACCTTTGCTTCAATTGCAGGGCAGCATATTTTTCATAGTTTTACAAGGTAATTCTAAATTGTTACCTTGAAATCTGGATGGAGACCCCTTGTATACAAGCACTGACTACATTTCCTCATTGACTCAACCATCCAGAAAGAATGTTTCAGTTGACTGACTAATTTAGTAAGTGTATAATGCTAAAATGAAAGTAAGTGTTTAAAAGAAAAAGAAGGGCCAGAGGAAACCCAAGCTAGTTAATATCATGTGATTGTATTCAAGCGTGTGTATTTCATTATTTGAATGTTTTGTATCAAAATCTAGGCCTAAACTGGAACACTCGGGCAAGCTAAAAAGACAAGCAGGTGACTTTAAAGGAAATAGTACACTAAAACATCATTGATACCAGATCCCTCTGAAGATTGTCATGCACACCAGCTTTATAATTTAGCTCTGCAAGATTCCTAAATTGGTGAAATAGTCACATTTCTCAAATTGATGAATTTTCACCATGCCTGAAGGAAAAAATAAAACAACAACAACAACAAAAAAAAAAAATTGGGTTCCCTGTGCATTGTCTTTGGCTTCATTTTTAAATTTTCCACCCCTTAAGACATCTAGCTGCTACATTTGGGATCTTTAAACACTACTTTCTTTTCTTAGAAGATCATAATCATAAACCTTTTGAAAAATTAAATTTAAGATTTTTAAATTTAATAAAAAGAAATCCTGACTTTCTCCTAATTTCAGGAAGTATGCATTTGTTAAAACTAACAAAACGTGGCAGCTGCAAGGTTCACAGCAGAAACTCTGGAGACCCTTTGAAGTGAATCTTGTCCCTAGATTAGACGCAGCTACAACCCCGGAAGCCTTCTTAGCGACGACCTGGCACACTGTCTGAGCCCCCCGGGAAACCTGATCCAGGTCTCCAACTGTCTAATCTTTTTCAAAAGTTTCAAACTTACTGCCTTTGTTCAGCAGAACCACGGGCACGGTGATGATGGTGACAAGCGCAGCTGCACCCAGCAGTCCCAGGAGAACCTTCCATGGTGTCTGCAAGTCGGTCAGATCACGTCCAATTAGAGGGAAGCGTTTGGCCCCAGACTGGGTAGGAGGATCGGGGCCCGAGCTGCCCCAGCGGCGGCGGGGTTTACAGGTGGGTGAGTTAGAAGAGGGAGACAGTGGGCTGGAAGGGTTTGGAGTTCGGTAAGGCGGACGCCCTTGAAAGTTTGGATTCTGCACACTTTAGTGCGGGGTTCCCTTCCCTGTTGGTCTGAAGCCAAGTGGGGGTTTGGGCGTGCATTTTCGGGGGGTGGCTCTCCGGGACTTCCAGGGCTCGGTGCCTGGCTCCTTAGCAAGAAAACCTGCAGATCTGAGAGCAAAGCGAGAGCTCTGGGACCTCTCTTCACCTGTTAGAGCGGTCCTGGGATTTCTGCCTAATGGTAGTTCCAGGTCCTCTTCCGCGAACTTCTGGGCAGTTTGGGGAGAGTCTGGCTAAGAAGCACCCGACGACTCAACCCGGGGGCTGCGTAAGTGGGAGACGCGCTAATCACTCACCTTCATGGTCGCCGTCTGCTCGGAACTGAGCTTTCGGAGCAGGAGCGCAGGCAGAAGTCACCGCGAGCTGCTCAGACCCACGTCCTGCTCCCCTGCTCTGGGCCGCGGATTCACCCTGCGCTCGCCAAGTTTCGGCCCCGAGTTAAACATTAGTTGAGCTTCCAGCCCGCTCAGTATAAAGGCGCGACGGGCAGGCTGCGGGGCGGAGGGCGCGGGAGAAGGCGCGCGGACGTGGGACCCTGCCATTCCGGCCGGGGGCGCCCGCGAGGCACCTCCCGGGCGGTGCGGGGCGCTGGGCGGCAGCTCAAGTGGCGAGGGTGAGCGCTGCGGGCGCGGTGAGCCGGAGCCGCCAGGGGAACGCGAGACTGGTGACACAGGGCACAGCGGAACATCTTAGCCCAAAAGAACGTTCGATTCCTGCAGCCCCGCCTGGCCTGGACAGGCGAGGAAACTGAGGCCCAGAGAGGACATCGGGCTTGGCAAACCCTCACAGCTCACCGCTAGTAGCTGAAAGGAAAACCCAGGCTTCTGTCCTTTGCCAGCTAAAGGGTCGTTGGGACAGGAAAGAGTGGTGTTTAATGCAATCTGGAAGGTAAAGAGGGAGAGAAGGTAACGGTTCACTTTTGAATACCAGGTAGAGACTCCATATCTGTATTTAACCTCCTCAGGAAATTTCCTCTTGTCTTGTAGGCTTACCTTTTTATCAAGATGTCAAAAGTAATACTACCACTTATGTGGAACTTACTTTTTCCCAAGAACTATGCTAAGTGTTTATCAAGCATTTTACAGGGGAGGGAGTTAAGTACAGAGAGGCTAAATAATTTGGCCAAGTTATTCAGCTAGGAAGATATGGAATCTCAATTAAGAGTTCATGTTCTTAACCACGACTCCATACGACCTCTCATCATTAAGTCTTGTAAAGAAGTTTCGGAGCAGAGAAAAGGTCACCTGTTTCTTCCTACCCTGCTTCCACCTTGTGCCCTGGAGGGTTTTCATTCATTCATTCATTCATTCATTCATTCATTTATCTATTAATTCTCACATTCTCCCATTTATTCCACTTAGCCACTAATATTGGAATGGTTACAACCTGACAAAATCTCTTCTAGGTGGTGGAGATAAAGTGGACAAGACAGATAATATCAGTGCTCTAAACTCTCTCAGTATAAAATACACAATACACAAGTTTTGCCTTTTGGTTTTTTCTATTTTTCTTTCTCTCATGAGAATAAGAACTCCTTTCTCCTCTAAGTCTCTCCAGCTTGTTCACTGCAGAAAAGCAAAAGCTGTCTGTTGGATGTTAGAGATAAAAGACTGAAAGTGCAAAGTCCTGTGGGTCATGAACACATGATTATGAAGAAGTTCAAGATTCCATTCCTTTTTTCCGAACCAGATTTTGCATCTGAACTCAGGCATTTTTCCCCCTTGCCAACTAGCTGATTATGATTCATAAATATACCCACTCCCAACTCCAGGAGCTCACACTGAACTCTGTCTTCTTCATCAGCCTCATTCCACCCTTCTTTGATAACCTCTGTATTCATTAAAAGCATCTCCATTCAGAATTCACAAAAATTAAACACTTCAAACATCTTCGTTTTTCTTCAGTCTCCTGCTACATTCACTTGCTTGGTCACTGCTATAGTTTAAATATGGCTCCCCAAATTAATGTGTTGGAAACTTAAATCTCTAGGGCAACAACGTAAGGAAGTGGGGACCAATAAGATATTAATGTCATTATTCTGGGAGTGGGTTGAGTAATAGGAGAGTGAACTTGTAATAAAAGTCAGTTTAGTCCCCTCCTGCTTGTTTGCTCTCTTGCCCTTCCACCTCCACAGTGGGATGTCACAGCTAGAAGACCTTTGTCACATGTAGTCTTCTGACCTTGGACTTCTCAGTCTCCAGAATTATAAGCAATCACTTTATAAACCACCCAGTCTGTGCTATGCTGTTATAGCTACCCAAAATGGATTAAGAGAGCAACAAATTCCTTTCAATTCTGTTTCGCAAATATCTTTGATCCATTTCTGCCTCTCTCTTCCAGTGGCTGAGGAAGGTGCATCAAGAGCCTGTGCTTAATCTGCATGTCTGCACCATAGCACTGAACATTTAGCAAGCCTTGGGACAGCTCAGGGGAGGTTGGTTGACATCCTGTTCTCTGGGGACATTCCATAGGACACAAATATCTTCACTTTTTATGCCCATTTCAAGAGACTATCACATACCTCTCTTTTTCATGTCACCAGTCTCTCAACATTGTTTATCCTAAGTCCTTAAGAAACCAGCTGGCCAACACATTAGCCACTACTTATGAGTCAGTGTGGATATTATATCACGCCATCTCTTTTTCCATGCAAAACAAAAGCAGAGTTTTGTCCATTAGTAAGGTTTCCTTTCCATTGGACTTCAGACATCCCTGAGAGTGGCTTTGGTGTACAAGCCATTCACTAATGATTAGTGCCAGATTTCTTTGCAAAGGCTGATTCTTCTCCCTCCCTGGTTGCCCATTACAGGGAATACTCCAAGGGGCTATAGTGTGTATCAAGGGAGAGACACTGGCACAATAATCGAAGGCACTATGCAGTCTCTGTGCCAATGATTTTCTCATGTCCTATGGACCTGGTAGACTCATCTCCCACCAGGTACCCTTTTCACCAAAAAATTAAAATTTTCTGCAGATGCCCAACTTTATTTATTTTTTTTGGTGGGTCAAGTTCTGTTCATTGCAGGTAGCTAGACTATGTAGTTACTTGATGCTGATGTTATGTGCTTCTCTCCACCCACCCAACCCCATCACCCCAGTGATATATTGGACCCTTAACTCCTAGGACTTCAGAATGCAATCTTATTTGGAGATGGGCTCTTTACAGAGGTAATCAAGTTAAAATGAATTCATTATCATCATGTGACTGGTATTCTTACAAAAAGGGAACACTTAGGAACTTAGAGAGGTACCCATAGAAAGAATATGATGTAAAAAGGCACAAGGAAAGGATGGCCATCTACAGGTCAAAGAGAAAGGCTTGTAGTAGAATTTTCTGTCCACAGCCCTCAGAAAAACCTAATCCAGTGAACACACTGATTTCAAACTTCTAGCCTTCAGTTCTGTGAGACATATGTTTCTGGATTGAAGTTACCCATTTTGTAGTAATTTGTTATGGCAGCCCTCTCACACTAATGCATCTGGTGTTTTGTGATCATGCCTTCAAGCTCTACAGAGCCAGGTAGCACAAGAGAGGCTGCAAATGAAATAGTGAATAGTGGTTGGCTATTATAGCTCACTTTCAAGACAGCCTCCAAAGTTTTGGTATAATTTATTATAATTGTAAATAACTAATAAATTGCCAAAGAGGGTATGGCTTTGCTCTAAGATCCTTGATCTGTGACTCTCCTGTTATGGCTTGTCCGAGTGTATCAGCATCTCTGGCTTCCACTGCTACTTCTAATAACATTGTGTTGCTAAGCCATAATTTTTAAGTAGTGGGACAACTTGCACTAGAGTCAAGAGCTGTAGAGCCCTCTTTCACTCCAGGTTCAAAACAGACTACCTTACAGATTATTGAGCAATGGTTGGAAGAGTGAACCAAATGTTAATATATACTGTCTATCAAATTCAGAGTTTTGGCAAATCTTGCTCTTCCTTATGATGGACGGATGTAAATGATTTAGTGACATCTTTCATGTTAGAAAAGGTGGCCTAACATGTTGTAGACCATGGAATCCTTTGAAACTTTGCCACATTCTCACAAGTTTTGTCCTCTACTGAGTGCCTACCTTTGTCTTACTAAATCATGTAAGGAACATGTTCACCAACTACATTTAGTATAGTATTACCAGCACAATGAACCAATGTGATGTTATGTGGGATATCAAGGTGATCAAGGTCCTGAAAAACTATTTTATGACAGAGAGTAAAAGAGTTGGTGTAGCCCTGAAAAAAAAATGGTGAGAAGACACTGCTGTCCATGCGTTTTGTTTATTACATTCAAGGAAAGAAGTGTGCAGGTTAATTGTTCCAAAGGCTAGAACCATATTTTTTTGATCCACAATAAAATTACCACATCTGAGTTGCAGCTGAGATTGAAACAACATCATTTTCCATAATCCATTTTACTTTTGCACAATTTGAACAGCAAATTAATTGATAGGAATCCAGCCCCTCTGCCTATTTCAGTTTTCAGAGAGTGGCCCTAATCTCTGCTGTTAGGAAAGCAGCACCACTTTAGCTTTCCGTATTATGTGGAGGTACCTTACCAGGCCATCCACTCGGCATTTCCTGCCTTAGTATCTTTTCATAATTCATGGAACAAAGGAGCCAAGGCAGGCAGGGAGTCTCTAGGAACTGGGAAAAGTGAGGAAGTGGTCTCTTTTAGACCCCGCAGAAGGAATGGTGCCCACTGATGCCTCCTGTTGAACATGTTTCAGACTTCTGACCTCCAGAAATATAATATACTAAAATTGTGTTATTTTAAGCCACTCAGTTTGTGGTAATTTGCTGCAATTCAAAAGGGAACTAACACACACTAACACACATTGAGGTGTTTTAACACCACAGAACTTAACAGAGACCCAGAACCAGTATTTAATACCTCTAGGGATGTCTGAATATATCCCGTATCACAGGACATTTTCAAATTTAGCTGTATATCGTGTCTATCTGGGGAAGGCTTAGAAGAAAACTTAATGTATGTACTCTGACAGCACTTCAGGGTCCTTCCTCAAAAATATTTGACTCTTTAAACAAAGTATTCTGGGTCTATTAATTAGCTTGAGTCTGGGAACTTGGTGAGAGGTTACTGCGTTTTGAATTCTCTCTCTGAAACTCAGATTGAAATTTAATTGCTACTGAAATGTAAATTAAAACTACTCTAAGATACCATCTCTCTCCAATAAGAATGGCAGCCATTATGAAGTCAAACAACAATAAGTGCTGGCGAGGATGCAGGCAAAAAGGTACACTGATACATTGCTGGTGGGACTGCAAATTGGTGCAGCCAATTTGGAAAGCAGTATGGAGATTCCTTGGAAAGCTGGGAATGGAACCACCATTTGACGCAGCTATTCCCCTTCTAGGACTATAACCAAAAGACCTAAAAAGAGCATACTACAGGGACACATCCACATCAATGCTTATAACAGCACAATTCATAATAGCTAGAATGTGGAACCAACCTAGATGCCCTTCAATATATGAATAGATTTTAAAAATGTGGCATTTATACACGATGGAATATTATTCAGCACTAAAAAAAACAAGATCATGGCATTTGCAGGCAAATGGATGGCATTAGAGCAGATTATGCAAAGTGAAGTTAGCCAATCCCTAAAAAACAAATGCTGAATGTCTTCTCTGATATAAGGGGGATGACTCAAAATGGGATACGGAGGAAGAGCATGAGAAGAAGACTACCACTAAATAGGAAAGAGAGGTGGGAGGGAAAAAGAGGGAGAAAGGGAGTTGCACAGAAGATGGAAGGAGAACCTCATTGTTATACCGAAGACATATATGATGTCATGATAAGAAAAAGAAAAAAAAAGTGTGTCACATTAGATTGGATAGAGAGAAAGGATGGGAGAGGAGGGGAGGAGTAGGGGGGATAGGAAGGGCAGCAGAATAGAATAGACAATATGATTGATGCATGTACATTCCATGTATGTATTATATGTCAAAATACATTCTGCTGTCATGTATGACTAAAAAAAATAAAAATAAATCATATGGTCAAAAATAAATAAATAAATTTTAAAAAAAAGAAATTTAATTGCTACTGAGATTGTATTAAGAGTTGGGGTCCTTAGGAGGCTATTAGGTTATGGGGGCTCTGCCCTCATGAATGAGAGTGGGTTAGTTATCATAGCAGTGTGTTTATTATACAAGAAGCAGGGAATTCAGTCCCCTTCCTCACTCCTTGATTGTTCCTTTGCTGTGTGATGCCCTCCACTGTGTTATGATGCAACAACAAGACCTCACCAGACATGGCTCTTTGGTCTTGTATGTGTGTGTGTTTCCACACAAGACATATATATCCTGTTGTTTATGATTTACCAAGTCTGTGTTACTTTTGTTTAGCTGCAGAAAACAGACAGAGGCCATGAATTCCTATTATGAAAACTTAAGTTAGATTTCTTGAGTACTTAAATCAAACCATAATTCAGTAGATTGCCCTTCTACTCTGTTCTTAAGTCCTTCATAGTTAGGGTTTGGATGTCCTCCATAGGTCCATGTGTGAAAAGCCTCGTGTCTCCTGTGGTGCTGTTGGGAAGTGGTGCATCCTTGAGAAGGTGGAGTCATTAAAAGCATGACCTCAAAGGGGATTGTGGGACTTTGGTTTCCTCTTCTTTCCCTCTTTTTTACTTCCTCTTATGATGTGAGCAGTTTTTCTCTGCCATGTGCTTCCTGCCATGATATGCTGCCTTGCTATAGGCCCAAAACAATAGGGCCCATTGATCATGGACTAAAACCTTCAAAACTATGAACCCAAATAAACTTTGGTATTAGTTGATTATCACAGGTGTTTTGTTATAGCAATGAAATGCTAACTAATACATTCATGATAAATTAACCACCATAATTATAGGTCAAACACTCAAATTTCCACATTGCCCCCTTATAACTGTTTATGTTAACTACCCCTTTTGGGAACCTGAGTTTTGGAGTGGTATTACCTAGAGTGAGCCATGGCCCTGGAGGGATGCAGCCAATGCCAGATTGCTGCACAACAAAGCAGACAAGAGCAGAAGGAACAACTACTGCAGCTCTTCCTCTTCTTTCCTTTCATTAGAGTGCTGGTAACTCTCATTAGCTGATCTCAACGGAGGACAGAGAGCAAAGAAACCTGGATGATAAAGAATGCTCTCTGCAGATTTGTCTCCTAATGTCATCCTATAATAAGAAAAGGGTGCAGAATGGATGGGGGCCCACATGGAAAATATCCAACTCCATTAGTACATATTTGCCAAGCTGTTACCTTATGGAGATTACAAAAGTTCCATTTATCCCTTTATCTTTCTCTGCCATTTTTCTGTCTCCAGTACCTAGGAAAGTGTTGGGAACATATTAGTAGTCAGTAATTGTCATTGAAGAAGTAAAACATAAAATGATAGATGAAGAAAATCTAACAACATCAAGTCTTTTCTGTGCTCTTAGGAACTAGAATTGAATGCCTGAAAGAAATAGGACCTTACATGTGAAGAAATAGGAAGGGTCCTTACAACTGCTGAGGAGTTACTTTGGGGAGTCCCTCATCTCTGCAGGACAAGTAAAGGCTGTAAGATACTTCCGTGTGTGTGTGTGTGTGTGTGTGTGTGTGTGTGTGTGTGTGTTCCACACAAGACATCTACTCTCCTCCTAAGCAACTCTGCTCCTCCTGTGTGGAAATGACTTCCTGATACCCTAGGACCAAATTCCATATCTCATCTCTTTTGGATTTCAGAATGAAACTCACCTCTTTCAGATCATCTTCAAGATAACTCCACCTGTTTCTGTTCAGTTCTCTTTTATTTACCAACCACACTATGGAAGATTATCATGTTTGTGCTCCAGTTTGAACCTATTTATAATAAAACTCATTTCCACCAGGAAATGCATAGATGTTAGATGACAGCTACCTTAGATAATCCTATGAGTTTTACTATGTGAAAGGAAGTTTTAGACTCCAGGAATAACATACACACAAAAACTTGAGTAAGAAAGGTGGAGGATCTTTAGAGAATTTCTGTTAGTTTAGTTTTTCTGGAATATAGGGACTTTAAGAGAATTGGAAAATGAATTTTGGCCCTGCACATTTTCTTCAAATTTAACTCCAATAATAAGGATGCAGCAGAGAGCCACTGAAAATTTTTCCTGGAAAGGAAATCCAACTTTTAATTTGAACTTTTGGTATAAGAATCAGATAACAGTGTCTGCCCGATAGATGAAAAAGAGAAGAGCTAATTTTACATGAAATTATTTTGCAAAATTAATTGGGCAAGTGTGTCTCTATGTGCAACTTGTAAAATAATTCATCGTGTTTATTTATACTTGTAAACATAACTCTCTGAACACTATTTCCCAGCTATGGTCATGGTGTTTTCCTGACCTACCATGAGTAATACCAAGTCAGGGTTCTTCTTACATTCAGGGCTCAATACAAGTATTTTCCTACTGGTTAGAACAGACACCAGCCAAGAGGTAAAAAGAGTGTTGCACTCTTCTTTTGATGATATCCTTTGGGTAATCTGTGGGGTTATTTTTAATTTGAAAAATTTGCTCACATTAGCCCCTGACTTATGAAGTAAATACATGATGTATTGAGGAAATGAATGAAATACTTAGAGCTGATTCTTACACAGTGGCTGTAGCTCTGGCGACATTTTCTTAGTGTTTTCCAAATTGTAAACACATGTAGATCTGCTGCTGGGTGGATGTTTATGAGAGAGGGATTGAGTTAGAAATGGAGTGGCAGAGCTAGGCTGTGGCTGCTGTAATTTAGGAAGTGAGGACCAATAGAAAAGCTGGAGGCAGGGCCCAAACTAAGCCAAAAAGAGACCTCTAATTTGCCAAGTGAGGGACCAATAGTATTCTCGTTTGAGTGGTGAATCACATAATGAGAAAATCATATGTGAGAGGACCTTTTTCTCATTTTATTATATGCTGTTTTAGGAATAATGATAATATGTAACAAAGTTCATATTATTGAACTATTGTGAAAAATAAGTCTTTCACTTCTTTCATTTTTTAAAAATGATAGCAAAATACATATTATACAAAATGTTCCATCTTACCTACCATTTTAAAGTATATGGTTATTTATTTTTTAGTTGGAGTATTACAAAGTTTACATGGTAATTTTAGTGAAGTAAAATTTTTTTCTTTTAGGACTCTTCTTTTTCTTGGCAAGATGGTGGAGTAGGACTGAACTACCACATCACACAATTTTTGGACTGGTGTCTGGTTACTGTTGCCTAAGTTTCCCTTCAGAAAGGGAGTACAGGATGGAAAACCATGACTACTGGATCTTCTCAGTGAAGCCATATGGCAGCCTTTGCCATGGTGTATGCAGATGCCTTTCTTCTGGTGATATTCCTCATGCTTTGAGAGGAAAAACAATAATAGCTGTATTCCTTCAAACAGAAACCAAACCCCGGAGGAGGATGTTTGAAAAGCCAGGAACTACAAGGCAAACGCAAGTCAACAGGAAGGGTCAGATGTTGTTTGACTCCTTGGCTGAAAAACCTTGTTTTATTTTTAGGTGGTAGTATTTACATGGGTACTATGGTATTTTACTCAATTTTATTTTTTATTCCCTACTTTAATCCCACTGCCTCAAGTCTTTTTTTAGATATGTTTTCCTTAACTACTTGTCACAAAATTTTAACACTACAAATATACTCTATTTATTTATGTACTGTATGTAACACACACACACACACACACACACACATACGCACACACACACACAAATTCTTTCTATGTATGAAGATTATATATAATATTTTCTTGCCCCCAGAATCAATTTTTATTTCCTTGGAGACTGTGTTGCTCTAATGAGAGTACAGGCTCTACAGATACACACAGTTCCAACATGAACGTGCACATTACTCCAGATCAGCAGAATATCATTACACATTTTAGAGGGATGGTTCCAGCATAGGATAGAAATACTGAATTCACTCTGGGGGAGCTATTCTCTGAAATCTTAATACTGAGAGAATCAAATATGCACACAGACAATGGCCAGAACATATCTGATCTTTGGACCCCGATCTATAACTTCTAGCAATGTGATGGCCAGAATGGTCAAGAATTGGTCAATGACTGCCTGCATCCCTATTTGTATCTATTTATTTTTATATATGGTGCTGAGCATCGAACCCAGGATCAAACCCAGTACCTTAGACGTGCGAGGCAAGCACTCTTCCACTGAGCTACAACCCCAGATTCCCCTATTTTTTTTAAATCCTTGTATCCAATCAGGACACTCAGAAAAGATTTATAAGCTTCCCACACCAATCTTGTAAGATTCACTGCTTCTTTTGAGCCTACCTGCTGTGTCTCCATGTCTTCAGATTCCAATCAAAGCAGACCTGAAGCCTTCCTCTTTTTCTTTATAAAACTTGCCCACTCTCTTCTACCTGTGTCGAATGCCATGTGATAGTGGCTAAATCCCTTGCTAGAGTAAAATGGAAAAAAATGAGTTTATTTGCTTTCATTTGGGTTTTATTCACTTTTTTCTCCACAATGCAGAATATGGATGCAGTCATTGGAGAAAAACACGTCTTCATACAACTTTGATAATAATTGTGTCATTTCCCTACTCTGTTGTTTTAGCAGTAAACATGGCTCATTTGTTGGTCTCTATGTTATTCAATGCCCCCAAACTATGTCATATTTTATCAGCCACATACTCTTAATAATTTTGAATGATATTTCTCCACTATTTGATTATAGTAGTCATAGTATGCAATGATGCTTGGAAATGCAGGCCATTGCTAAAAGACTTAGGCAGTCTTTTAAAAAGACCTTATTACTGATTTTTTAAATGCTTATCTGTTAACTTTAGTGGGGTCCAGAAAAACCATTCATGATCAGATGGCTACTTTTTGAAGATTTCATTAGAAATGTTTGTCTCTATTTAACACTTTCTATCACATACACCAGAATTTTAGCATTAATATGTTGGCAAACAAACTCAAAATGACCTCAAGAGAATCTGAAGGATGACCCACATTTATTGCAAAGCTTACTATGCAAGGCAGTGTACTGGATGAACAAGTCAGACATGTCACCAGGATCATAGTTTACAAATTCATTTATAGCTGCTAATCCACCCAAGATATTTTAGCAAAGTTCAAGTTCAAATATCAGAGATAATCAGCCTTCATTGACCTTCCCCCAAACATTGGATGGCGGGGAGAACTGAGGAAATAAGTTAGAATTCCAGGTAGCCGCAGTAATCCCCTGGGGTACAGGTCTAATGTTCAGAGTGTAGTTGTCTTCCTGGCTCCTCATGAGTTCCTTCCTTCAGGTCTTGTTATCTCTTTATCAATGTCTCTTTTATACCCAACTGTACCATTCTGTAATATTTCCTTCAAACCAATCCTCTCAAGCAAAGACTCAACCTCTTCCTCTCTTTATGTACTATCAAACTTCATCTACTCAGATTTAAGCAAATTTGAGGAGAGGTTGACAGGATTGATGTATGCATTTTTATCAGGACTTTTGAGGCTAAGAGATCCTTCCTGATTTTTAAGAGTTGTGCCAAATATGCCCTGCACGTACTTTCTGCTCTGCCTGAGCATATTTCATTGGAATGATCTAGGGACTTCCTGTCTTTCTTATCTTGCTTTGAGTGTGGCAGCCATGCTTTATTAATGTTTGTATTTTTAAAAACTACACCAGTGCTGGGCTGGAGTAAACCCAGTCAAAGTTGGCAACACAGAGACAACTGCCTCTTCCAATAACTCACCATGCCACCTGGAAGGCAGTAGGGAAAAATAAGTAAAGACTTTATAGTCAGACAAGCCTGGCTCTGCCATCCAGTCATTATATGCCCTTGGCTCATTTTTACACAACCTGCTTCACAGAGTTGTGGAGATTTAATAATATGATAGAATTGAGTCATCTCAGCTACTCCCAGAACTTCAAATAAATTTATACACTGATGCCTTCTCCGTGTGTCTCTCCTATTGGGATCTCGTCTGGAATCTGAGTCTCCTAGAAGTTCCCACCTGTGACTCAGAGACTTATCAAATGCAATTTAGCTAGAGTGAGATAATCATTACCAAGACTAATCCCTCCCCCACTAATGAAATTTGATCTTTTTTAATAATGCCCCTCCTTAGTGAAAAGAACTACCAGTTATATTGTCCACCTCTGGAACTCAGCAGTCCTCCTTTATAGGAATCACACCTTATTCCACACGTTGACTTCTTCAATATGTCCTTCTCGGTCCACATCCCTTGATGCTTGTTTTCTACTTTTGCTCAGGCCTCCCTCTCTTGCAGTCTAGGTCACTGCCCAACCTCTTCTGACTAGTGTCACCTAGCCATTGCACTCTAGGGCAACCTCTTCTACTTTCCAGCTTAAAACTAGTGGCTTCCCTTGCTGCAGGATAATGTCCAAAACCCTCTATCTGGTGAGTTATTGGAAGAAGCAGTTGTCTCTGTGTTGCCAGCTTTGATTGGGCTTACTCTAGCCCAGCACTGGTGTAGTTTTTAAAAATACAAACATTAATAAAGCATGGCTGCCAAACTCATTAACCTTCTTTCTCATAGCTCCTGTCCAGTCTCTTAGTACCTACACTAAGCTATTTGCATTTCTGAAAATTGAAATGCAATCTCTTCTTTGCTTCTGAATCTTCAAACACAATATGTCCCCTGCTAAGAATTCTGTTTTTTGTTTGTTTGTTTGTTTGTTTTTTATTGGGCTAGGTCTTCATTGGTATGAAGGACTCAGGTGCCATGTTCTCTGAGAAACCTCATGCACCACTGTTCTAGCCAGGTACTTTGACTCTGTTTTCTCCAAAAGATTTGTTTCTCATTTGTTTTTAATAAAGCATTCATCATTCTGTAATGATGAATTACAGAATGTAATTATTGTGTAATAAAGTAATATCCAAAATCAGTGGGCCCAATGTGTACTAAAGAGTCCTCCAAGCTCTTTATTTGTATAATCTCATTTAATCCTCATAACAACACTATGCAGTAGGTACCAATTTCACCTCCATTTTGCAGATGAGGAAACTGAGGCACAGAAAGGTAAATGTTCCCAGTATTACATAGCCAGAAACTGAACTCTGGAGACTGACTCTAGGGTCCATATAATTAACTATATTGTATTTTCATATCTAATAATCTGCAAGGATTTTGTCTGTGCTGCTCATTGATGTACTTCCAGGGCCTGGAATAATGTTTGGTGCATCAGAGCTGTTTATTAAGTGCTTACAGCTTCACCAAAGGAATATACGCTGACTCATTTGTGTCTCTTCTTCCTGAGAGGCAGAAACTAGGTTTATTCCATTTCTTCCTGGGAGATAGACTACTACCTGGCACATAGTAAAATTGTTAAGACCATCTCTCTACCTAGATCCATTGCCACTCATGAGATTAATGAGTTCCCAGATTCCATTTTGCTTTTGTGCTCTCATGAAACCTAGCGTTTACCCTGCCATGCCATACACACTTTGTTGCATGTCAATTTTCAGTGAGTTGGAAAAAAAAATCTGGTCAGCTGCTGCTTGACAGCTGGAAAAACAGAGCTGCTCTGGAGCCAAACAATTTTTGCCTCAAAAAAATAGGGAGGAGATCTCTTGCCTCCTGCAGATGTGTGGGTGGAGGGCTGAATCATCAAGTTCTTTGAGTTCCTTGGAAAAAGATAACTTAAAGGAATATTACATGACATGGAGAAATAGGAAGATAATGAGCAGAGACATGCACAAAAATGGCTAAAGTATTGAAAAATATGACCCAGAGTCTAAAAATATTTACAGTGTATCTTGGAGAGGAAAAGACATGGACCAACATTCCAGTGTCCTGGAAAGCTGTGCATGAATGGGCCTCCATTTGAAGAAAGCTGGACAAATGCTCACTGGCCTAGGGTCAATAGTTCTAGATGCCCTTTGAGGAGCTGAGATCAGGAATGAGGACAACTTTACCAGAATAAAACAGCTTGTTTGGCAAAACATGAGAGAGAATTGTCAATTCTATGTGATCCAGGCAGAAGGGAGTGCAATGTACTGATGGTATTTCCTGGGTGGTAGGTGCATTATGAATTTTTCTTTTCTAAGGAAACACTTAAAATTGAAAATATGTTGTAAACTTTCTCTATAAAGCTTGAAAACTTTAGGTGATAATGCATATTTCAGACTTTTATGGTCATGAAAACAAAAACAAAGCAACAATGCTCAGAATCTAATATCTGGTTTATCAGGTCAGTAACATTTGAGAGACACATTGGTGTAGTAGAACATGGGCTCAAGGTCCCTGTTGCTTTGTGACCTTAGAAGTTTGTTTATTCAGACTATGCCTCAACATTTCTTTGAGAAGCATTTTGCAAGCAGTGTTGTAAGAGCTGAAAAAGCATAAAATATCTAAAACTCTTACTTCTAGGAACATGGTGAGCTCAATGAATAAACAGAGTTGCTATTTTCATAATTTTCATTAGCATTATTTTCTTAATTTCTAACGTGTTGCCCTGTCATAAAAAAAAACTAGATTAAAATAGACCCTAAAGTCAGAAGAGTTTTGATTAGGATGAAGGGGCTAAATTGGTTCCCCAGATGGACTCATTTGTTACAAGGGGATTATGAGAAGTATTTATTCAACAGTGTTCCTCAGCCAGTGTTTGGGTTATTGGAAAAGGAAGTGTATTGTAATAACAAATGACCCCAGGGAGGAGGAGAATTGTTCTCAAATTCTTCATGTATGTTCATCTTTTCTTCCCAGAAAGAATATACTTCCTTGATGGGCAAAGTCCATTTCTTCTGTTTTTATAACTTTCTTTTTCTTTCTCTGGGTTTTCAAGAGGAATGCACATATGGATAGAAGAAAACTAGAAATTCTAACTACTTGTATTGCTAAATATGTGTGGAGTTTTATATAAATATATTTCATAAGCAGTGTAAATGGTGAGAGTTCATACTGATGATTTTTTGGAACACTTGGTGTGCTAGCTTAAGTGCAGAACATGGCAAGCTTTAGCCTCTTGGAGACCTCTGCTCTCAGCTGGTGTAACCTGTTCTCACCTCAGAGACTCACAAACCGAAGTGCCTGGACTTCTACTGCTGAGGTCCTGCTGGCCCCTCCTGTTTTGGAAAAGGAGCCTCCAAAGTGTTCTCACTTTTGAGGAAAGTGTTTCTTGGATTAAAATCTGTAGATCTTCCTGATTTCCATAAATATTCTGTGCTTTTTTTGTACTCTAATAAATGTTGCTGGAGAACAGTTTTCAGTAGTAATCTTCTCCTTCCTATTATTTTGAAAAGCATTGATTAGTAAATAGTTTATTTATATTTAACTGTAGCCTTTTGAAATTTAATTTCAAATAAAACTTATTTGAAAATGTATACAAACTTTCAAAGTTTGTTTATTCAAAAAAACTTTGAAGTTTATCCAAACGATTTTACCATTTTTACTGTAAAATCAGCTTTGTTGTTTTAGTGAAAATCGTGATAGTTAACTCAAATATATATACAAAATGATATTTCTGACCCTCTGATCTATCCAGCCATCCATGTGTGAAGTTATATATTGGTGAATGACTCTCAATGAGTGTCTAAAGAATACTTTTTTTTTTTTTTTTGCTTTAGGCATTTAACTTAATGATTGAGTGGTCACTACTGATCCCTCCTGATAAGGGGAAGAAAACATGTATTGAAAGATTATAGTCAAACCATGTGATATTACTGGTCCTTCATCACTTTTAACTTACAAAAATGAAAATTAAATATAATACAATTAATATGACTAGGGTCCATTCATAAAATAACACATTCAGTATTATGTGAAATACAAATTTGGCATTGCAATAGTGACAGAGTGCAGTTAAGAATATTTTCAAAAATTATTTTAAAATAATTTTTAAAATATTTTAATATTTTACAGATATTTAAAATAAGCTGTAAAATACTATGATAAACCAGTGATGGATGAAAGAAGATGTAATTATATTATTTTTTACTCAGTTGTTAAATATAAACCTTATAATTATAAAAAATATGTTAGTTTATCAGAAAACCTGAAGTTCCTGACATTTTATGAAACAATTCTTTATCGTGTTGTGTAGGAGGTGAGTTCCTCTGAGAAGGTTTAGGAAATCTTCCTTTATCCCACTGAAGACTGTTTCTCTTGGTCTGTTTGGGTTGATGTACCAAAGTTTCACAGACTGGGTGGTTTATAAACCACAAATTAATTTTTTCAAGTTCTTGAGGCTGGGAGTCTAAAGTTAGGGTGCTAGTGATACCGCTGTTGACCAGTGAGGAGTCCTTGCTTCCCCCATGTTGATGTTGAAGAATAACACCAAAGAAGCACGCCGAGGCAAGGTCAGAGTAGAAATTAGAAGTTTATTAAAGGACAGCAGAAAAGACTTCTCCCGGAGGAAGAAGGGGACCCAAGAGGTGGAATCCTTGGAAGTGCGGTTGTTTCCCCTTTTTATAGTTTTGGTGATGCAATGTAGGTTGGAAGGCCCAAGGGGTGGGACACAGGTGGGCCAAAGAAGTAGTCTGAGCAGGAAAGACTTCATTAACACTTCTTTGGGATGGACTTTGGCCTAGGGCCTTTTCAGGACTTCATTAACATTCCATGAGTTGTCCTGCGCTTCCTGGAATCATTCTCAGCATGGCCTCCATTTTAGATTTCACTCGGTATTAGACCCGATTTACCTAACTACACTGACTACCTAATTTTAAATCTGGCTTCACTAGCATAACATGCTCTGTGGACAGTGCTCTTCAGGGTTGCAACTGCTGATTTGTCACCATATCTTCACACGGCAGAAAGGATAGGCCTCTTTCCCTTCATAGAAGGCACTAGTCTTATTCATGAAGGTTCCAACTTCATGACCCAGTTATGTCTCAAAGGTCCCATCTCTAAATATCAGCATATGGGGATGAAAGTTTCAATGCATGAATTTGGGGAGACGTAAATATCTTGTTCATTTCAATATTTTAACAAGAAATTCTTTGAATTTTTAAACTACCCTATACATGAACAGAAAGAGCTATCATATAGAATTAATAAAATGTGATTGACAATAATTTAAATTAATTGTGACAATGAGAATTCTAAAACATATATGAATCGTTTGGGGTGGGGGTTAAAAAGTTATGGATAATACCCCAAAGGTATCACCCCTGCCTTTATATTTTGGTCTCAGATTCAGTAAAATTCACAACTCTGAATTATCTTAAAGAGCTAATAATCTTCTTCAACTTGTGTGCCTCTAATAGACAGATTTAATAAAGGAATTAATTGGCATCTGATGGCATGGTACAGCACAAACCTGAGGAGAAGCCTAACAGGCTCATTAATCACACAGTAAATCTCATTTTGTAGAAAGCAAAAAACAACAAAACCCAAACAAAATCACAGAAGGACTGCAACCAGAGAAAAAAAGTATGGCTTCTTTCCTATCAATGCCGGGATGTCTGAGAAGGGCTCCCAACCCCTTCAAAGGTAAACTCCTTACAATTCTTCACCATTTTATTACTAGGTAATTCCCCTCTGGATGTTGCCATTTATTTTTTTTTTCAAGGAAAGAGTTATACCTCTGGACTCATAATAAGTCTTTGTTTTCATCAGGAGGGTGTGGGCAGTGATAAGATGCCCCCAAGGAGTTCCATGGATGGGATTTGATCTGCATTCTTTCAATGCTTTCCTCTTGGAATACTCTCCAGCAGCCTACACTTCGCTCTCCTTCCTTCAAACCAGTCCCCGGAGTTGGCCTTCCTGCCATGATATACAACTCAATTAGTCAGGGTCATTCTAGGTGAATTGGGCTGGCTACTGAATAACCACACAGATACAGAAAATACCTTTTATGGGGTTCATTGATGGCTCCTTGACCTCAGCTCCCACAAGGGAGGCCAGAGAAAGGCAAGAGAGGCAGGCAAAAAAGAGAGAGCACGCCTGAAGCCCTCCTATTTATTGGGGGAAGACATTAGAGAAAGTTCTACCCGAATAAAGCAAGGGATTGGTTCCAGGGGGTTGCTTGGTGGCATCTCGTGGTCAGCAGATTGATTGACATCTTGGAAAGCCACACCCATCTCAGGGTCTGTATGGGCATCAGAGGCAGAGCAAGAGAAAAAGACACATACGTTGCATAGCCCAGTCAGAGCAGCAACGTCAGTCCAGTACCCCCCAGAACTTAAATGCTCATAGTTCACATACACAGCCCATGAATGGCTCTGGACACCTTCCCACTTCCCAGTCCCTAGTGCCTTAGGATTGAAGGCTACAACTGCTGGGAGCTGAGCTCTTGACTCTAGGCTCCATACTTCAATCATTCCCCAACTCTTCATCAATTCTCAAGACTCTGCTCAGAGAAAAAGTCTTCAAATGCAAGTGTGATCCTATCATCTCTAACTCCTTGGTTGTGTTCATACGTAAATATTTCTAAATAAAATATAAAATAGGCCTAGGGATGTGGCTCAATGGTTGAGTGCCCCTGGGTTCAATCCCCGGTACCAAAAAAAAAAAAAATCCTATTGAAGAGGGTAAGATTATTGTTGCTTATTAAAAACAATATTTGCCATTATAATACATTGAAATAATATATATTTACATATTATATATAAAATATATAAATTTATACACTATATATTCATATATATATGTATATATATAATTACAAATGTTTAAATATACACATAAAATATTTTGTGCTACTCTATGGGATAAGTAAATTTCAAATTGGGTTTCAAAATGTAGTTCAGTTGTAGACTACTTGTGTAACATACAAGGGATCTGGTTTTGATCCTCAGTGCTTATGAAGAAAAAAGAAAGAAAAAATGAACAAATAAATTAGATTTCCATGGGCAGAGTTTCCGTTTTATGGTATGGAGTTCAAATTTTGACCTGTTATTATTTTAACTATCAGTTATATTTATTTAAATCAAATCTTAAAATTTTTATATTTCTAATGGAAATGAAAACTTTGAATTGTATTTAAACTTAAACTAATGACATATATTTTAGATTAAATTTTTTTTCCGTAAATAATGATAGTAACGAATTCATTTTACTTCACCACTTAATGAGTTGAAATATGCAGAAAAGATCTCTGAGCTCATTCAGTGCTATTATTTTTTTTGAGGGGAAGCTTATACCTAAAGAAGGACATCACAGCATGGACCGATACACTCTTATTTCCCCAAAATGTACAACCCAAAGGCTAGTTTTTCATGTTTTCAATTTCCGGCTGAATTGTGGCTAATCATGGCCAAGTGTTTTGATGGTGTTGGTTTCGCTCTTAAATGAAACTGGATCCTGACAAGAAAGTTCAAGAATTATTGTCAGCTTCTCTGCATAACTTAGAAGCATCTCCAAAGGCATATGTACTATTGCCCTGGCAGACATATATACACGAGTACAGTGTAACACCTCCATCCTCCATGCTTGGCAAGTTAATGTGGATGTTCATTTTTATAGCCGCTAACTTATTAGCTGTGGATTACGTTGTCACTTTGTGTGTTACATTTCCAAGCATAAGAAAGTGTGAGTGAGTTCTAAGACATGTGAAATGAAGGATCAGCTCAAAAAAGCTGGTCTTGAAGGCATCAGAGAGTAGGGATAAAGACTTCATCATGCAGTTCATAGAGCCTGCCAATTCCTTGATTGACAGCGCTCTGTATGACAAGTCTTGAGGGATTGGGTATTTAAATCTTAATTACAAAAAAGTGTTACAGAATACTAAAAATCATTCACGGAAACTGGAAGGCTTATAATGAAGCATTCCTCTATTAATCTCTTTTACAGAATAAATTTGATTGACAAGATCCATATAAATAGTGTAAAGGAATTTCGGAAATCAGTACAAAACTGAAGGGAAAACTTTAAATTATTTGCCATAAATGTACCATATTTTGTAAATTGAATTGCCCTCAAAATAAGACTAAAGCAAACTTCTTATAAGATGTAATCTTAACTAGATGAAATTAATAAAATCTCATTGACATGACTCAAACGAAAATACAATAGAAATAGCGGCTTTTCTTAAAAGATATAATCACAAGATAATGAGGAATGAACTTGATGAATTTATGCTATACACATTGTATAAATATGTTATAATGAAACCCACTGTACTATATTAATATACACCAATAAAATGATTGGATTCCAGAAGATAGGGATGAAACAACTGAAGAGATTTTTTTTAAATAAAAATTGAGGAACATTCAATAATATCATTTATGTTCTTTGTATATCCATATCATTGCCTTATTAATTTATTAATTCAATAGACATTAAGTTTTGTTCCAAACTCTTTGTTGACTGAGAGAATGTGGAGCTAATGATGGTAGGGTCACAAATATCCCAGGGGAAATCACTCATGAAAACTGATCCTGACAACAGAATGTCATTAAAGTATAAATTGAAGTCTGGGAATCTTCTGTTCTTTTGAACCTCTGTGTCTACTCTCCATCTTTCTCTACCTCATTTTTCCCTGAGAGAGCTAATCTATATGGACGGTATCTGATAATCTATATGTTCCTGTATTAGCCAGGGTGCTTCAGAAAAATGGAACAGATATTATATACCTACCTATCTACCTATATCTATATGAAGATATCATTACTGTTTTAATTAGATGTCTGGGTGTCTGTATAGATATAAATACATAGACATTTATTATGAGGAATAGGCTCACACACTTGTAGAGGCTGAGGTTATATGATCTATTGTCTTCACCCCAGACTCAAGAAAGCTGTGGTAGAGGGAGTTAATGGTGTAAGTCTCAGTCTAAGTCCTGAAGGCTTAAGAACCAGGAGTCCTGATGTTCAAGAGCAGTAGAAGATGCAGAGAGCAAATACCTCTATTGGCAAGGCGAACTTTTTATTTGTTTATTGATTTGAACACTAATCTCTTCCAGAAACAGTTTCTCAGACACATTTAGAAGTAACGTTTTACCAGGTAAGGAGGTGTCCCTTAGCCCTTTAAGCTAATGCAAAATTAAACATCACAGTTCCTCCCTTTGACTTCTGGTTGGGTTTAGTCAATGGGGATCCTGCTAGAAGATCAGAAGAGGGGAGAAGTGTGAGGTAGAGTGCTGAGAGCCCCAGCTATATCCAAAACCTGTATTAGTTTACCAAAAGTCACAGCTCCTTTCCAGTAAGGTCTTCAAGTCAGCCAATTGGATGTCTCATCTGTTTCCTGGCAGATGCATCATAGGACCACAGAATCCTATGGTGATTCCAGAAAGATCACAGAGAAAGTAGCCCTGGAGCAAGGTCCTTATAGAGAAGTAGAAATTCCTGAGGATATGGGAAGAAGCTAACAGAAGCTCAGTATAGAACACGAAATGAATGGGTGAAAGAGAAGGAAAAAAAAAAAAGACACAAGATTTTGGGGGTATATTGTGAAGAACCTTATATTTCCAACAGTTGTATTTGAATTTAATTCAAAAAATATAAACAATATGGTGATTTTTTTCAGGCTCTTAAGCAAGAGGTAGCTGAAAAGAGTTTTAAAAAGCATTTTCTCATATATGACTATCAAGTACACCTTTGACTGCAATATTTTTGTGGACATTATCAGCATTGATTTAAATTTTTTTATTATAATAAGGATATGGTATTTATCAGTTTTAAGTTCCTTTTGCTTATGTTTTATATAACTAAGAAACCCAAATTAATTTTCATAATAAAAACAAAACCATCTGAACTCTAAAACACAACTTAGCATTAACAACTTTTTTTTTTTAGTTGTAGTCAGACACAATACCTTTATTTTACTTATTTATTTTTATGTGGTGCCAAGGATCAAACCCAGTGCCTCACACGTACTAGGCGAGTGCTCTACTGCTGAGCCACAATCCCAGTCCCTCCCACTTCTTTTTGTATATCTTTCATCTTACAACATGCTTTGATGTCATTTATCCTTCATTTAACATATTGTTTCCTTCAAAAGTTCTCTCATTTCATTATGTTTCTGGATTCAGAGTCAGGAATTCTCACTGAGCACAGTGGGAATGTCTTATATTTTCTTCACGATATCTTGAGCTCTGCTGCAAAGACAGATGCTGCTGATGTTGACTGTTCCTGGGAACTGAAGCTGGGGCTGTCAACAGTGCTTCTATACATGCTTTTCCATATAATCCCCCAGCATGGAATTCTCAGGGTGGTCAGATTCTTGCATGGAAGCTTATATGGTATTTCAGAGCTTCCAAGTTTCTTGGCTTGCAAAGTAGAACTAGCCTCACATTTTCCAGTCTAGATTCAGAAACCATGTGATGTCACTTCTGCTATATTCCATTGGTTGGAATGGGACAAAGTGAACTCAGATTCAGGGCAAGGAAGTATGGAGCCCACCCTTTGATATCTTGATGGAAAGGATATCCAAAAACTTTCAGCCACTTTAAAGCTCCCATGAAAATCAGGTGTGCACATACAAATACACACACGCGCGCGCGCGCACACACACACACACACACACACAATTTGGATGATCCAGAATATGCTTATTGACAGAAAAATAACTGGCATTGTCCTTTTCAGGCTCTAAAATTAGCAATTGAGGCCCCCAAATTGAGGACAAATGTGGTAGTAAATTTCTCCCATTTTAGCAGATTCACTATTAAGACATTTCAGTGTACCATTTAGATCTTCAGTGGCTAAAAGACTTTCCTTTCTGCTTTCCATGGAAGACAGAGACCCATGAGCACCCCATGGAGAAGCATATAGCACTTGCTTCTCTGCCAACCACATTGCATGCTCAGCATGAACAAGGTGGCACTTTGCCATCTGGACATCTATATTTCTATATTTCTACTTTACCAGTCTGTTACAGACCACCCATCCTGGCAAAGAGCCAATATTGAACCCCACTTTTAGATTACTACAATCCTCTCAGGCCACCTTTTAAGCCACTATTATATTAACAAATTCCGCAGTCTTAACAGCTTTCCACAGGTGCAACCTGACAGCACCGTGCCTTCAGACTCTCTACTGTGTCTCATGCTTCCTGCCTCAAGGGTCCTCTCCTGCTTCATGGCTTTGGGCTCCTATGATGACCAGCTTAACCTCTTCAATGTGCTCAACCTGTATGTGTGGAAAAATGAACACCCGTGGAGTCATCTTTCACCAAGGTGGTGGGAACAATGAATAAATGCTTGCTCTTCTTATCACCTGGTACTCTCTAAGATGCATTTACAGAGTCTCCAGAAGATTCTGTGGAATTGAATAGCAGTTACTCAGAATGATAATCAATTTGTAAATATATCCTTTTATTGACTCCCCATCCCATCCCCCAACACTTTTTGTGTGTGTGTGTGTGTGTGCTTTCTTCTCTCAGGTCCTAATTGCTGAACCCTGGAATCACTTTTCAAATAAGCTACATGCACATGAGCCTTTATCTCAGGCTTGGTTATTGGAAATACAGACCATGATAAGGTCCATGGAACTGCTGGATGAATTCATATTGCAGGTGCTAAAAAAGTATTGTCCAACTCCAGGCCAACAGTGAAGGGAAAGAGGGTTGCTGTCAGAGAAGCCTGGATAGGGCTCCTGAGATCTATAGGCCCAAACTTCTTCACATATTTGGTGTCTGTTTCTGGCTGATGTGCTGTTCAGTGGCATGGAAAATAGACAAGGTGACTGCTATATAAGACATGAAAGTGCTTGTAAACTGGAACTTCAATATCATTTAAGAAATTTAGTGTGGGAACTATTATTCAAATGGATCCTAATGATTCTTGTCTCCTCAAAGTCATGCTTTCCATTGTCCTCTGACACTTGAAGCCCAGCTCATTGTGTAACCAGTAGGATAATGCAGAAACTAATTAGAGTGTTGTATTCAAGATCAGGTCACGAAAAACACTGTAGATCACTTGCTGTGGAGAAACCAGCTGCCATGCCAGGAGGACATTCAAGAAGCCCTGTGGAGACACCAACATGGCAAGAAACTGAGTGTCCCTGCCAGAGCCCAACACCAACTTGCTACTGTATTATGTTTCCTATTGCTGCTATAACAAAAGACTACAAACAGTGGCTTATGACAACACAGTTGTATTATCTTGTAGTTATGAAGATCAAAAGTCCAGAATCATTCTCATTAGGCTAGTCAAGGTGTCCACAGGGTAATTCCTTCTAGAAGCTGTCTCCTTGCCTTTTTCAGCTTCTCGATGCCACCTGCATTCTTTGGCTCATGATCCTTTTCTTAAATTGCCACATTCTCCTGCATCTGTCTTCACATTTTCTTCTACTCATCCCAATCTTCTTGCTTCCTTTTTATATGAAATCTTATAATGCTTTTATATGGATAATACATCCCCGAGTATAATCTCTTATTTAAAGATCCTAATATAATCACATCCCACAAAGTAAGACGGCTTTTTTCCAGGTCAGACAATTTGTTGATACATTTGAGGGGCTAGAATATGGACATATTTGGGGGCCATTAGGCAGAGTAGCATACCAACTATATAAATGAACCACCCTGAAAAGAGGTCCTCTCTCTTCTATAGAGCCTTCAAATGCAATCTTATGAGAAGCCTAACCCAGAAATGCCAAGCTAGGCCATTCCTAAATGATAGACCCACAGAAACTATGGGAGACAATTTTAATTTTTCTTCTAAGTCACTGAGTTTTGGGATAATTTGTTACTCATCAATCAATAATTAGCACAAAATGGAAAATTCAATTGTATCTAAAATTTTCATATAAAATCTTAATATTTGATTCACTAAAGCCTTTGGATTCTTTATTTGTAATTTCAATTTTTGGAAATATTTGCCTAGTAGTAAGTAAATAATTTAAAATTTATATCTACTTAAGAGAATGAAGTTTTCTTGTCAAATTCAAAGAGTATGAAGAAGTAGTCATTTAAAAATCTTATTCTAGAGCTAATGTTAGGGTTGTGGCTCAGTGGTAGAGTACTAGCCTAGCATGTGTGAGGCAATGGGTTCAATTATTAGCACCTCATATAAATAAACAAAATAAAGTTCATTGACAAGTAAAAAAAAAATTTTAAAAACTTATTCTAGCCTCAAGTGTCAGGGAGTATTAGTGAGACAGTTTAAGTTTCTCACTTAAAAATTTCTGAATATTTTATTTGAAAGTTTTATGGAAATTCAAGATCTAGTATTACTCTTCATACATTGTATTATATTTCTATCACAACACAATGGCAAAATATAAAGAAAATATAATACATTTTGTACAAACCCCCAGACTCCCAAAATTCTTCAGTGTTGTACATGGGACTAATATTATTTTTATGAGTTTATTAAACACAGAACAATCTCTTAAGACCATGGTTCTCAAAACATGGATATCAAGAACTATGAAGGAGTTCTTGAAGCTAAGCTATGAAGCTAATAGGTTAGCTTACTACAGTCATAAATACTGGAAGGAGATATGAGACTCCTGGATCAGAAACAAAGAACAATCTATTATGCCCAGCTATAGCAGTAACCAGAAAATCATCAGGTTTTCCCTAAGTTTACCAAACCTCAATTCCCACATGGCAATATGAATAAATCAAGGGACATCTGCATGTACAGTGTGTATTCTGTCAGCTCTCTCTCTCTCTTCATATTCTTGATTGTTTTCTTTGCTGTGAAGAAGCTTTTTAGTTTGTTATCATCCCATTTATTGATTTTTAATTTTATATCTTGTGCTTTAGGAGTCTTATTGAGGACTTTCTTTCCTAAGCTTTCAAGGTGGAGATTTGGGCCTACTTTTTCTTCTAGTAGGCACAGGGTCTTGTTCTTGATCCACTTTGAATTGAGCTTTGTGCAGGGCCACAGATAGGGGTTAAATTTTATTTTGCTATGTACAGATTTCTAGTTTTCCCAGCACCATTTGTTGAAGAGGCTATCTTTTCTCCAATGTATGTTTATGGAGCTGAAAAGATAAATCTTGATCAAAGACAGTTGGTGCCCATGCTTGAAAGGCAAGCAGAAACTTGTGAGAATCATGGGAGATTATCTCTCAACAGTTGATAGGGGATTCTAAAGTAATGTAAGAACTTCAATGGGAGCTTCATGTGGCTGAAACTTTATAGTTATTTTCTGTTTTTACTCTCACTTTCTCATGAATGTCAGGGGAGATTTCCAGAGTCTGCCTAAAATATGATGTCATTACTGTGATTTCTAACAGAACATTTGCTTCTGTGTTTAGAACATTTCTTTCTAATATTGAATACAGTAAATTTAAATAAATGTGGCCCAAACAGACAAAAACTCTTTGGGGTCCTAAATGTTTTTTAAGAGAACAAAGATTCCTCAGTCCCAAAATAGTTTAAAAACTGGGGCCCCAGAACAATCATCAGAGAGACACGGTCTTGGGAGCGATGTCTACATGAGATGTTATTACTTTCCCCCTCTGAGTTGGAAGGGGGCTATGAGAGAATTGATTCCAGAGGTCAAGGGTGTGCTAAAGTGAGAAAAGAAGATGAACATTTCTTTCCTGAGTTCTCAGGCAGTTCATTACTGAAGGGCTACTACCTTAATTGGAGCAGAAAGAGAAAAGATTTAGAGATGACAAGGTACAGTGAAGGGGTAGCAGTACTGTAGTTGGCACATGCACTTTGGGTGAGGAAAGTGTGGGTGATTTTCCTCTGAATCACTTGAAAACTTTGTACATTAGTCAGAATTCATCCATCTTATTAGTACCACACCCCAAGGGCTGGCTTCAGGATGAAGAGAAGATGAAAGCTGCAGACATTTTAGTAGATATAGTCTACGTGCTATACTTATATATTTTCCCACTTGGGAGAAGAAATGAAAATACTAGCAAAAGTTTAACAATTAACAATATAAGAGAGAAAAAATAGACTGGAGTTACAAATTTTGTGACATTTAAAAAAAATTTTTAAATATCTATTTTTTAGTTATAGGTGGACACAATATCTTTATTTTATTTTTATGTGGTGCTGAGGATTGAACCCAGTGCCTCACACATGCTAGGTGAGCACTCTACCTCTGAACCACAACCCCAGCCCTAATTATTTTATTTTTTATTTATTCACTTATTTTATTTTTATGCTGTGCTAAGGATTGAACCTAATGCCTCATACATGCTGGGAAAGAACTCTACCACTGAGCTACAACTCCAGCCTTGTGACAATTTTTATAATGGAAATTCTCCTTCCATGGCTTATTTCAAGATACCAATGGATTAAAAACCAGCTCATTAAATTTCTGAAATTTTAGAGATGGTATAAACCATCTCTAGTATACAGCTGAATGAAGGCACTGGAATAAGTTGGTCTGGATCAGATACTTCCAGAAGCATGTGGGGAATGGGCCCTCCCATAAGAAGACATTGTGTCCAAAAGAGCTAGGATCTGAATTCCTACCATCTTGAGTGAGTGGATAAATAATCAGTGTAACCAAGCAAACCATAATAACATGCATTAATTAGGACTCTCATTCCTTCCTATAATCCTTATTCCTCCATCCACCCTACTCACGGGAAGGTGGAGATATTAAAAGGGGAGGATTGCACTTCTTCTGCCATACAGGTTTCAGTCCACTGACCAAGCAGCATAAACTATGAACAAGAGAGGAGACTCTACGAGAATTAAGTTTTAACTATATAAAAATGGACTGGACTCTAGAACTGACCCAAAAATAACTAAAAAAAGGTAGGTTTCAATTATGCTATGTCCATCATTGAAATAAATATCAAACCAATATTATGTTATATAACTCAGAGAAAGATGCTCTATGGATAGAGTGAGGTGAGTTAGTAAAGTATAAAATATCCAGAATTCAAAGTTGAAGATTTGGTCTAAAGAAACAATAGATAAGAGCCTAGGGTGGCAATTGGAACCAAATCCAAGAGGCATATCCAAAAGCAAAGTTACCTGACTTAGTTCTATATGGAAGGCAAGGAACAAAAGATGTTAAGTTTGGGCCCAATTTTTTGACTTAAAAGGGTTAATAAAGTTACATAGTTTTGGAACTTGTAGTTTTTTTAAAAAAATTATAGTATGTACATATATGTTAAAATTGGAAGAGCCTATCTGAAAAATAAACTAAGATAACACTGGTGAATGTGTCTCCTAGTGCTAAAATTAATTCAGCTTAATGTTAATAACATTGTTTTAGAGCTTTATATGAATGGTATTAATTCTGCTTAATCTTCTGGGACTTAATTATTTCACTGATTATATTTCTAAGATTTCTCAGGGCTCAGCTGTGTATAGCTGTAGTTCATTGATTTCCACTGATGGGTATTCTATTGGGTGAATATATTACAATTTGTGTAATTATTCTTTGGTTAATAGGTATTTGTGTTGTTTTCAGTTTTATGTTATAATTATGTCTATCACAATGAATAATTTCCTGATGCACATGTTAGGGATACTATGAGAAAGAGAAAATGGCATTTGAAGTGTTTTCATTCTCAAGTTGGTGGGGGATTTCATAGATGTTTATTTTGCTAGTATGCTTTAAAATTAATATATATGTGATGGGAATTCTTTATTATATACCAAATATTAAATTTTTAATGATAATGAAATAGTGCTAAGGAGAACATAAATGGAGAGAATAGGAAATATAGCTTAGAAAGAGATGAAACATTGGTTTAAGTAGGGTGATCAGAGAAGGTCCAGTGAGAAAGCAGTGTTTGGGCAAGACATAAAGGAAGTGAAAAAGTGGTTAGGTGGAGATCTGAGTGTTAAAATACAGATATCATGTGAAAAAGAAGACATTTTTATTTTTAATTTGTTCTAATTGGTTCTACATGACAGTAGAATGCATTTTGACACATTGTACACAAATGGAGCACAACTTCTCATTCCTTTGGCTTTACATGGTGCAGAGTAACACCAGGTCATACATGAATATAGGGTAATAATATCCACCTCATTCCACCATCCTTTCCACGCCACCCCCCGACTCCTCTCTACCCAATCCAAAGTTCCTTCATTTTTCTGTACCCTCTCCCCTTTATGGATCACCATCTGCTTATTAGAGAAAACATTCCCTTTGGTTTTTTGGGTTTGGTTTATTTTACTTAGCATGATATTCTCCAGCTCCATCCATTTACCTGCAAATGCCATAATTTTGTTCTTCTTTAAGGCTGAATAATATTCCACTGTGTATATATACCTCAGTTTCTTTATCCATACATCTGTTGAGGAGCATCTAGCTTGGTTCCATAGTTTGGCTATTGTGAATTGAGCTCCTATAAATATTGATGTGGCTGTGTCACTATAGTATGCTGATTTTAATTTCTTTGGGTATAAACTGAGGACTGGGATAGCTTGGTCAAATGGTGGTTTCATTCCAAGTTTTCTGAGGAATCTCCATACTGCTTTCCATAGTGGTTGCACCCATTTGTAGTCTCACCAGCAGTCTCACCCCCCACATCCTCGCCAACACTTATTGTTGCTTAAGTTCTTGATAATTGCCATTCTGACTAGAGTGAGATGAAATCTTCATTTACATTTCTCTAGTTGGTAGAGACAATGAATATTTTTTCATATATTTGTTGATTGATTGTATTTCTTCTTCTGTGAAGTGTCTGTTCATGTCCTTAGTCCATTTATTGATTGGGTTATTTGGGGGTTTTTTTTGTGTTAAGTTTTTTGATTTTTTTTTTATATATCCAGGAGATTAGTGCTCTAAGGTATAATGTGGTAAAGTTTCTCTCCCATTCTGTAGGCTCTCTCTTCATGTTATTGATTGTTTCCTTTGCTGAGAAGAAGTTTTTTAGTTTGAAACCATCCCATTTATTGATTCTTGATTGAATTCTTGTGCTTGGAGTCTTGTTAAGGAAGTCGGGTTCTAAGCCGACATAATGAAGATTTGGCCTATTTTTTCCTCTACTAGATGCAGGGTCTGTTATAGTGTTTAAGTCTTTAATCAAATTTTCTACAGGGCAATGGTAACAAAAATGGCATGATATTGGAAAAAATAGACATATTTTATAGATACAGAGGAAAAAGAAGACTTTTTAATGCCTAGTAAGAGCAATGTGCAGGTGGTACGAAGGGAGCAGTATTCAGTTATAACAGCCAGTACTATGTTCTTCCCTGAGGATCTTCACTGGCTGTCCAGACAGAAGGGTTGTGGCCACCATGAGGAATAGCCACTTGCAGCAAATATCCTGAGCTTTCTTTACCAAAATAAAAATGATCCTCTCTTCTTTTAGCTTTTGGGAAACACATGCACATGCACACATGTACACATATATATGCTCAGGACTTTAACAGAAGATAGAAACGTAGAAATAGATGCCTTTACAAGACACATTTAATTTATTCCAAAGAGGTCCAAACAGCCCTGACCCTATCACTACTGTGAGACAGGTCAAACCTGTTTGGAAAACTGCAGCCGGAAGTTCCTTGTATCTTTGGGAAATCTTCTGCTGTGCTGTCTCTGCTCAGGTTCCCTCCGGCTTGGCTTTCTCTAGAGGTAGGGCTGGGGCAAAGTCCTAAACTGTAGATCCACTGCTGAGCTAAAGAGGAGTTTCATGAGTTTATAGACTTTCTCTAAATATCCTGTCTCCTCCCCCATCTCCTCACATTTCCTGTCAAGGTAAAGATATATTTTCCAGTCAGTTTTCTCGTAAATATTTGATTGTAAGCCTCATGGAAAATATGATTTTAATGAGATTTAAACAGGGTTTCTAAAACAATAAAAAGACTAAGCACAAGTAGTTGTCTTAAAAAAAAAAAAAGCTGGAAAAGCTGGAATTGTGGCTCAGTGGTAGAGCGCTCACCTAGCATTTGTGAAGCACTGGCTTTAATTCTAAGCTCTACATATAAATGAATAAATTAATTAATTAAAGGTCCATTGAAAACTAATATATATATATATATATATATATATATATATATATATATACATACATACAAAAAAAGCTGAAATTGGCAAATATTTTTTTCTCTTGTAGATGATGAAATGCTCTTATTAGCCTTTTATAGCAACTAAAATGCTTCTATTGGTAAGAAGATATGGGGAAACTCTAATATTTAAAGTCATGAGTAACCCATACACTTGGTGGTGGAAAAATACTTTTGGCAGGAAGTACGCTTCATGACAAATATAGTAGTGTGTGTGTTGTGCAAAATGAAATGCAAATTGTATTTTCTCAGACCATATCCAATTTGGAGAGGATGGCCAGTGGGACTCCAGAATCCCCCAAGCCCCTGCTGCCCAGCTCCCAAGTGTCCTTCCCTTGAATTGGTATCAGGGGTTTCAGGGCTATTCAGCAATCATGGCGGTCACTATTGATGCCTTGGTACTGTTCTGGACCAGATCTTGGCTTTCTTTGTGATGGCTACAGTTCTGGTTGCACCTTGAGAAGGCATACGTTAATGTCTAGCCTTTTATTCAACTGAGATTTGAGTAGTTTACTCTGTGAGGCTAGACTTATGCCTTCTGTGTTAGAACTACAGCAATATCCCTAATTACAACCCACTCAACTCCAGTTTAGGGGTTGGATCTGGGAAGGAGGGAAGTAGGAAGCCTCCAGAGAAGTTCTTCTAACCTTCTGCAGCATCTGTGGAGTCAGTGGCTGGATTTGTGGTAGGGAGAGTGAGATCCCATTGGTGGGCAGAGTAGTCTTCATGCAGCTGAAGGTTGCAGCAGACTGGACCCCCAGAGGCACTGACTCTAGCCATAAATGGGCTGTGTGCTGTTACAGCTAGAATGGCCTGACAACAGTCTCTCTGGAAAAACATCAATAATGCCCTGCTGATCTGGGATGATAGGTTGCTAGGCCCCAGTAGACTGAAGAAGTTCCCACCATGCAAGAAGGAGGCTGGGTTAGAGGTAGACAGGTACCTGCCACTCTTGCAGCTCTTTGAATCCTGCTAGTATATCAGGGTAGTCAAAAAATGTTGCACTGAATGGGGTGAACTTTTAACTCCATGCTTTCTATTCCACTACTTTGTGCATCAGTCACCTTAGTCTAAATTATATGACAGGAATAAATGTCCCTGAAATAAATGAGAGTTTTTTGTTTTGTTTTGTTTTTGCTCAGATTACAAATCCATTGTAATCCATTGTGGCTATGGCTTAACTACACAGGGAGAAGAAGGTAGAAGAACTACTCCTAAAGCTTATATTTGAAATTGGCATTTGCCATCAGGGGCTTGTTCAGAAGATAAACTGAAGTCATGCATTCAAATGCCATATACATGTGAAAGCTAAAAGAAGGAAAAGACTTCTCAGGATTGCTCTCTCTCAATTAATGTTATTCCCCAAAGCTGTGCAAATTTTCCCTCTTTAATTCTTTATTCAATATAGGAAATAATCTTAAGGGGGGAAAAAGGATCTCTGGTAAAGCTATTTGCACATGTCAAAAGGCATCTTGTCTAACTGAAAAAATGCCTTGTTTCACTGCCAACAAAAGTTGTGTGATATACCAAAAGTTTCTGATATATGAGTTTTCCACTGTTTTCTGCCCCTGATCCCTTCCTCCTAAAGAGACGTTTGGACATGGTTGTTTGGTTTCCTCCCCTCTTGCCTTCCAAACAGGCCCCACCATGGCCAGCCAGTCGTGGAAAAAGAGTACAAGCAGCTGGAGCCTAAGGGTCGGGCCGAAAGGAGAGGGTGGAGTGACAAGAAGCTTGTCACTGGGAGTGGAAATGTTTTCTCTTGTAAAGAAAAGAAAATCCCTTTGGAGCAGTGTTCCTGGAGCAGGGAGTTTTTCTAGGGGGTTTTAGAAAAGGAGGATTTAGTAATATAGAACGTAAGCAATTTGGCTTTGAATCAGGTTTAGGTATGTTTGGCTTCCAACTACAGAAAAACCTCCAAATGATTGCAACTATGTGAGACAGAAGGTCGTTTCTGGATCAGGTTACAGTCTGGACACAGGCAGTTTGTCATTGTTAAGGAAGCACCATGATCAACAAGGATCAACAAGGATTTTGTCTCTTCTTAGTCCCACACTGTCAGCCTACTCGCCCATGGTCCAAAACAGGTGTTTCAGCTCTTGCTAAATCATCTATATTATTGCTTCATGAAAAGGGAAGGAACAAAAAAGGCACACTGCCTCCCTCTAGGACATTTGCCAGGTGTTGCTCTAATATTACCACTAAACTCATTGCCCAGAATTTATACACACGGCCACACCTAGGAAATGTTTTCTTTTATTCCATCCAGGTGTCTAGCCAAATCAGAGGTTCTACTTCTGAGGAAGAAATGGAGTGCATGACTGACATCCCTAAGAAGGCATCTTGAGATGGTGCTGTGAACTATACTTTAATGCCTTGAACCGTCTGAGAAATGAAGTGAATAGTGTGAGTTGAAATCTTGGTTTCTGTACTGTATGTCATTGTCTGTCACATAGGTTTTAGGCTAAATCAGATTAGCCACGGCTCAGTGTTCATCTAACTGGTACAGTGTTCACTAAATTCTTAATTTCGGTTACCACCCATGAGCTCCTCCAACTGAAATACTTTACTATTTCCATCTATAAAACTATTGTGATCCAGGAAAGAATATTCTCCTCAACATTGTTGCAAGATATGGAATTTCCCAATGGATAACCTTGATTTTTTTTGTTCTCATATTTGTGAGGATCAGCATATTTAATTCTATTTATTATTTTACCTTCTTTTATTTATATACATCTTTTTGGAAAATTTGGGACAACTTCTTTTGGAATTGGCACAATGTAAGTCAAATAGCACAATGTAAGTATCAATGACAGAAGCACTTCTATTTTAAGAACATTATTGTTTCAGGGCAATTCCCAGAAACCTTGGGTTCTTTTCTGTTTCGAGGTACAGTTTCGGCCCAGAAGAGAATTTAGGAAATACCCTGTTGCCTTTCTCCTCATTTCCAAGATTGTCAGTGTTTGAAGTTCTATAAACCCCACCTCTAGCCACTATGAAACCTTCATTTTCATTTCAACCAAGTATTATATTAGGATTCCAAGCTTATTTGCTTCTTGTGGTGGTCTTAGAAAGCCTAAGTTCCAGAAATAAATGTAAAAGTTAACTCTTCAATTTCCTTTCCTCTTAGAATGTTTGTTATATCTGTTATCTGCTGTATTACATACCAGGGATTGAACCCAGAAGCACTCAACAACAGAGCCATATCCTTAGTCCTTTTTTATACTTTATTTAGAGACAGAGTCTTGCTGAGTTGCTTAGGGCCTTGATAAATTGCTGAGGCTGGCTTTGAACTCAAAATCCTCCTGCCTCAGCCTCCTGAGCCACTGGGATTACAGGCATGCACCACTGTGCCCAGCTATATTATAATTTTTGTTTTAAAAACAATACAAGTACATTGTATTTGAAAAAGGACAAAGAAGGAAAAAATTTATCCATATCCCAACCATCTTAACCATGTTCATGGTATTCTTTTCTGGTCTTATTTTCACAAATGTGTGTGTGTGTGTGTGTGTGTGTATGCATGAATATTTTATATATATCACTATGTGCTCTGCTTTCCACTTTAGCCTTTTTTATTTTCAAAAATTCTTCAGATTCACTTTGTTTAATGCATAGTATTTAGTTGAATACACCATTAAAAATCCCATACTTTTCAACTACCGAATTGTAACTCAAATATAACTTTCTTTTATAAGTTAAAAAAATCCTCTTAAATAGTGATTTCAGTTGTTTTCCTGCTGTTTAGTATTTAAAGGTGAAATCACTTTAACAACCATGTGCAAGCCAAAACTAGTCATCAGGATTACAACTATTAGTCCAGTGTTTATTTAACCTCTAAA
Source organism: Callospermophilus lateralis (assembly GCF_048772815.1). Classification (NCBI taxonomy): domain Eukaryota; kingdom Metazoa; phylum Chordata; class Mammalia; order Rodentia; family Sciuridae; genus Callospermophilus; species Callospermophilus lateralis. The sequence goes on along the minus strand of NC_135313.1, from coordinate 67,822,525 downwards.
AAGTTTCTGGTTAGTCTCTAAGGATGATCCCCAACAAACTACTTTATCTTGCTTTTGTGGCCTTGGGTCATTCTCTCCTACAATAAATCTGGGCTTGTCCTATGTAGCTAGTAGAATTCAACGGAAGTGAGGCTGCATTACTTTTGGAACCAGGTCATAGAACTAGGTCTGGAACTAGAAGCCTTGCAGCTTTTGCCTTGGTCTCTTTGAGCTCTGGAGGAATTCAGAAGTCCAATTACCTGGGGTTGCCTGGGTATAAGAAGCCTGAGTTAGTAATGTGTCTGCAGAGTACATGCTGGGGCAGGGGTGGGGGGAGGAAGTTGGGGGGAGAAGAAAGAGTTGTTTGATTTTCTGGACTGCCCCTAGCCATTCTAGGCATAAGCAAGCAAGCCAATTCGACATCCAGATCAGTCAGGCTTTCCTATGACTGTGCTGCCAACTATCTAATCGTAACTACCTGAATCATCCCAAGTGAGCACTGATCAGCTGAGTCCAGTTAAACCGCTAAATTCTTAGAGGTCACTGCAAATTAGTGTTAAAAGAATTAAGTTGTGGGGTGGTTTGTGTTTCAGCAATAGATAAGCAAAACACTATCATATTCACTCCAGTATCCTTAGTACCTAAAATGAGCCTGACATACTTGGTATATTGGAGATGCTTGGAAAACATTTGTTAAGTGAGTAAATGCAATTACAAGATTACCTGCCTGCATGCAATTATCAAATTGTGTACAATTATGAAAATTTTCTTATGATTAAAATGCTAAGAAAATGAATCACTTATTACTTCTTCACTAGACTGAATCAGTGAAGGTTGATAGTATAAAACTATGGAAGAAAATGCCAAAAATGGCTGAAAATTTTCCTTTCAATATCCTTTGTTACTGAAATCGTGAAACTTGTATTTTAAATAAATGTAATTTGGGGTCTTACTTTGAAACTCCAGAAAGAAAGAGAGAGAGAGAGAGAGAGAGAGAGAGAGAGAGAGAGAGAGAGATTTTCCCAGTTGCAAGGCTATGAAAATAGTGTTGTGATCTTATTCCTGTTTCCACTGTAGCACCAGGAGGACTGGTGAGGTGTGGCAACAGAGGTGTCATGGGCCAGTGCCCCTATGGCAGTTGATGAGGTGGTAAGTTGAGTGTGGGCAAAGTATGTTTTCATGTGGTTTGGGGGATTCAAAGCAAGATGAAAAGAACAAGAATTTTTCCAAACATTCTTTGCCCAAGGTTATTCTTTACCCCTTTGTGAAAAAAAAGGTGGGTTTTAGGAAAAGTGCCAAGAAAATAAAGGTGGAGAAGTGTAGATGAAGGAAACAAAGGAACGGGCTACTCTCTGGCAGCTTATGTTTTTTCCAAGTAACATTGCAGCCATCACAAGTTAGCACAGTTTCTCTGTTCCTCCTTCTTTTGCTCTCCTTCCCTCTCTCTGGTTCCCTCTTTAATCAAAAGAGAAGTGTGGCAGAAAGAGAAAGAGGCTGTCACCTTCCTGTGAGCGGCAGCAGAGAACTGGGACTTTTGCTGGGGCACAGCTGTGCTTTCTGGGTCCTGAGCCAGGTGCAGCAGGGTCAGAGTTTCAGGCGTGGCCATCAGGGTTTTGGTACTTGAGAAACGAGAGTCCCAGTGCGCTGCCAAGTAGCCAATAAGTAACATAGGAGGCCAGAGTGAGGCAAAGGCTCAACAAATATTTGGTGTATCTGTGTGCAGACTCCTGGTTGTAGAAGCCTCAGTGTGAACATAGCGAAGATGCATAATGTCTTAAGGAGACAAATGGCACCTATAAAATATCTAAAATAAAGAACATTCTCTGATATTTAATATCAAAGTCCATTCAGGTGTTATAGAAGGCCCAGAGACGGACCCATCCTATTGGAGAGGGCACCCTCTCACTCTAAACATGTGCTATCTTGCTCCAAACATTTAAAAAGGTAGAAAGCATAAAGAGCCCCAGAACTCCCATGAAGTGTTCCCATGACCACAGTTTTATCCTGAGGGAAAATTTGGGGGTAGAAATTATTAAGTGCCAATTTAAGACTTCTATAAAAACAACATGAAACAAACTAAAAAGGTGGGTCTGCGTAGGTTGCTGCCAAATTTCTAATTCGCAAAGGAGCGCACTTCTCTCAAGGTCGCTATCAGGCCTTGGCTGCTTGCTGCGCACCATGGGAGATACCTGGGGAGGCTCTTTCTTGATTTACACTTTAAAAAAAAAACTAACCTAATTCTGATTTCAGCTTTCAACATTTCTCTTATCGGATTATCTACTTTAAACAGACAACCCACTGGCACTCCTCTCTGTTCTTCTAGACGCTGTGGGAGCCGAGTGGCTTTCCACAGTGTGTGCTACTTGGTCTCACCCTAGAGCAGAGACGATTTTGCCTTGTACAACTTCAAAAAGCACTTTGATAAGTTCGTTTTGGTTTCTTACTTAAATATGGAACAATCCAAGTTATTATCACTTCTGGTTTGTTTTTTAAATGAACTCTTTTTTTTTTTTAAATTGCACTCACTATATCCATCCAAAGAATGTCCAATTTCTCCTAAAACAATTCAGAAAAACCACCCAAGGTATTCACAACAGCAAGGGTGAATTTGTGATGTGATGCAATGTTTCTCAGGTATTTTCTCTGCTCCAAAGTCTTGTCATTGAGTCCCACAAGCAGATTATTCACCCATCAGGCCACCTGTGAGGTCTCATTGCATATAGGAGTCAAAGGATGACAGGATAATTCTGAATGGCCAAATTCACAGGCTCATTGGTGAAACAGTGGGCCAAATTAAATGACAGGCAGTGAATGAAATATGAGGTCAAACCACAGAGCAATTGCTGTGGTTTGGAATACTGTCATCACAGAATATTTATTGTTACTAAGATACATACTAGTGTTCCTTTAAGAGTAGTTTGTGAAATGCTGATTTAGACACACTGGATTAAAACAATTTCATCAGGTAATCTCTGGTTTAAGGGTTCGGCTAAGGATCAGTTACACCAGGAAGCCTTTTTAGTTCCATAGCAGTTCATCTCTATTCTGTCACTCACTCTGTAAGAGCATATTTGAGTTATCTGGCTCAGCTCTCCATCAAACTGCTTTCCTTGATACATTTTTCACAAAAAGTTTGGCTTTGAAGAGTTCAAGGATGAATTAATGGGTGAATATCATGTCAGGTATGTGAGGTTTGGAGAACATTGGACACAGTGGTGGCTGTATAACTCTAGGATTTCTCTTGAGTAATAGCAATGGTATTGCCCAACCTGAAAGGTTGTTGAGGAGGGAAAAAAAAAGAGATAAGCTATATTACTTTATTTAATAAACATAACTGAATGACTGCTCAGAGATAAGTACTGTGAAAACATTCCAAAGTGCTTTAAAAATGTTTTCACTTATTTCATAACAGAATTTAGTTGACTAATAGCTCTTGTACACTACTGGACAGAGCAGTGTCTGTTTTTTTCCTAACACTTTGATTTTGGACTTTCCAGATAAGAATTTATATTTCTTCACAACACACTACTATTCCTACTTTGAAATATTAGAGCAATATGAAGGATCCCTTAAGAAACAGGAACTATATTTCGATGACCTTTCTTTATGATCATGCTTGGTTTACTTTGGTCATGGTTCAGGAAAAATAAAAGAGAAAAGAGCTGTGCAAAAAGTCTTCTTTCTTTATTTTCTTTTTCTTTCCTTCTTTCTTTCTTTTTTTACTAATTCAACATAATCCCTTGGGAAGATCGATGTGGTTTGGATACAGAAAACAAGGTTCATAGAAGTCTGAATTTGAGTTTGTTTGGCAACTAGATACCAAAGAAAAATGTAAGAGATATTTTTAAGATTTGAGAATATTTAGGTTCTTAAAAAGCGTGTGTTATGTAAGTTAATTTTTACATGGCCCAGGCACTTGTATATGTCTGAAAGGAAAAGTCAGGGAAAATGGCTACTTAGGAATAGCTGATCTGGAGAACTAACAAAAACTGAGCAGATAATTCAGCAAGTTGCTGCATGGAATAAGTTCACTATGGTAAGAACATCATTTAGTTTGAGAACATTCCTACATTTTTCAAAATAACTCATAACATCATTTTGTATAATGGATGAGTTTCTTTCAGTGGTCATGGTTTCATAATTTGTAAAACCTAAAAAAAATGCCTAACCTTCTAGTTAGAGTTTTTATTTTTATACTTCTTTTCTAGAGTGCTATGGCATATTAAATTGCTTTGGGTTGAGTGTTTTAAATTCCAAAAGATACGACTCCCAAAGGCACTGGAAAAAGCAAGCAGAAGGGACAGAGTCATGGACTTCCAACAGCTATTTAAGTCAAAAGGAGTGTATGTGATCACAGATTGGATTGTGGTTCTTATTAATGAAAAGGTTGGGTTTCATAACTTTGAAGTTTGGGACTCTGACTCTCATTTTCATAGAAACCCTAATATAGATGAGGCATAAGCTCTGTGTCTACTCCATCTGGCCAATTTAATGGATGCGTATGCAGAAAGCATAACTCCCAATGTGAAACTGGGGACTCATTTCAGTGGTGCTGTATCTAAAAGGTTGTCTGTGGAATCAGGGCTGGGTCATCTCAACGGTCCTCATGTCCTGTAGCTCAAGTCCTGTGAGAGATGCTGCAGAGCCTTTAGTGGAGGACTCCGGTGGTCCCATGCTGAGTCTGAGGAAGAGGCTGCTTTAGGCCCTAGAGGGTGCAGAGGCAATTGGATTTTGTTGCCAGCGTGTTATAATCTAGAGACTTAGAACTTTCCAACAACACTGGTTATTGTTATTGAAGGATGCACCAGTGGGCAGATAATCCTGTAGCAGAGAAAGGACAGGTTTGACTGGGCTATGTGTTTAAGTCAATGTCTAAAAAATCTGCTACTCTAGCTACAATGGTGTGTAACAGCCTCAGTACGGCAGAAGGAACCGTTCATCAAGTTCTTGGGTTCTTTGGATAAAGCTCAGTGGATAAAGCTTTTCTGTGAGGCTTAGAATGCCACCCAGAAAAATGAGTCTGGGGCTCCTGCAACCATCTGAGTGCTTGCTCATGTATAGGCTGTTGGCTGTTGGCTCAGGGTATTTCTAAGGCTACTGATTGTTCATGCCCCAACACTGAAACCAAATTCCCAACATGGTGACATTTGGAGGTGTCACTTTTGAAAGATAATTAGGTCAAAATGGTGGAACACTTGAATAGAATTTGTGAGTACTTATAAGAAGCAGTCAGAGAGCTAGCTCACCCTCAATCTCTAAGAACATAAAAAGATAACCTTCTGTAAAACAAGAACAGGGTAATCAATATAATCTGACCCTCTTGAGCTTTTGAAACTCCAAAATAAATGTTTATTGTTTGAGCCACCCATTTTATGATATTTTGTTATACCAGCACAAGCTAAGACAGTTTTCACTGGATAGCTGCACATGACTAAGGTAATTTGTGGGCTCACCTGATATATCATAAGGTTTCAACCAACTTGACCCTGTCCATTTGGCCAGGGCTTCCTCTCAACATGAAGGCTTGTTTTAAAGGGTAAGCAGAGCTGGCTTCATGAGTTTGTGATCTGTGCATGTTTGAGGGTCCTGGGTTTGTCACTGGTTTGGATGTCTTAATTTTGAAAAGAGGGCTGTTCATTTTCATTTTGTACTAGATCCTGAAAACGTGTGTGTGTGTGTGTGTGTGTGTGTGTGTGTGTGTGTGAGAGAGAGAGAGAAAATGAGAGAGAGAGAGAGAGAGAGAGAGAGAGAGAGAGAGAGAGAGAGAGAAACACCAGCCAGAAGCAATATTGTTTCCCCTTTGCTTTTAAAACCTCATCTAGGAAGTAAAGAGAGCATTACTTCTACTACATGCACTTTGTTAGAAGTGAGTAGCTGAGGTGTTCCATATTCAAAGGGAAGAGAATAGATTCCACTGCTTGATGGAAGGATGTCAAGGTTCTGGGAGAGTATGTGGGAACATAAATATTGCTATGGCCATTTTTGGAAAATACAATCTGCCACACATGCTCTGCATATATTTCTGCAGGTGCCACCTACTGGGTTAGTTTTTATTTTGTTTCTTGTGTAATAGAGTGTTAAAATTAAAGTTAGAGACTGAGACACCAAGATAGAATTGATGTGAGATTCCATAGCCAGATCGCAGTATGCAAAATTCTCTTTCCATGACTCAAATCACCTCAACCAATTTCAGAATGGGAAGAAGTGATGAACAGGAGAATTTTGAAATAATTTATTTGGAAGGAATAGTTGCTCCATCCTATTTTATCCCAGGTTTAATAAGGATCTTTTTGATGGGTCCTAAAACATGCTGAAGTTAGGTTGGAATTCTCAGAGGACTAGGGCCCTATTTGTATCTTTAAAAATTTTAAAATATGACAACATGGTAAAGTACTATCCTCATTTTAAAATTTTAATTTATTAAAATTTATTATTTTTTATTTAATGCTTTTATTTTATTTTATAATTATTAATTCTTTTAAAGGTGATTTAATTTAAAAGTCTTTATTTTTATTCAGTATATAACAGACCAGACAAGGTAGGTTACTTCCTGGTTTGCGTAATTCATGGGCTCCCCAGATATATCATAAGGGGTTCAGTAGACTTGCCCACATGCATGAGGAATATGCATCTTCTCATAAATCCCAAACTGGATGTTGCTCAAATCCCCTTGGCCATTGCTGAATCTTCTCAGAGGCTATGGTAAGGAGAGCATTCTATAGGGCCCAGGACAATCCTGAGACTCTCTAGGAAAGAGGCAGTGAGAGAGGACAGGGAGCTGCTTATCCTGTGCTTATGGATCACATTGTTGAATACATTGAATATTGAATCCAGGCAGGATGGAGACTGTACATCTCCAGGATTCAAAGAACGAAGAAACACTATCTGTGGGCGAGATGTGTGTGGCACTTTGGTGAGTGAGTCAGTGTGAGTTCAACATGAGTTTGTCCAACGGGACCATAAAAGGATGAAGGACCAGAAGCCAGAAGCTGGAGTTGATGCCAGGTAATTATGGGCTGTAGAAGGATTCACAAGTATGATGACCAGCCATTCTGGTTTGCCCAGAACTGAGAGGTTTCCCAGAATGTGGGTATTTTAGTGCTTTAGCATATTTCTGGATAAAACTGGGAAGGTCAGTCCCCTACCTTGATTACCCACAATAGGATGCATCTTCCCAGGACTTCAGGATTAGAGAGGAGGGGCCCAGCAGAAACCCTTCAGGATACCTATGAAACTGCCAATGAAGGACCGACTTTGCAAACATTAGCCAGGCTCAGAAGGCTCAAAGCCAGTTTGAGAAGGACATTTTCTAGCCCCCTTACTATGTCTCTCTTCAAGCTCTGGCTCCAGACCAGAAACTGACTAGCAGGCTGTGAGGAACACATCAGGAGGGGAAAGCAAAAATGGAGACGTAGAGAATAAGTGGTCCACAGTAGAGCAGAGAAAGCAAGAGGGCAGGAGGAGGCTTAGTGCTGAATCACTTCCTTGCCTAATCACTTCTGATTAGGCAAGGAATTCCAGCTACTGAATTTATTTGTTACTAAAGGGACTTGTCCTTGTCCTTACATAGTCATCTGAGCAAGTCTAGAAAAGTCCTGAGATACTTACTCGTGAAAGCTCAACCAGGGATAAGGGAATGTTAACTGTACTGAACACATGTGAAAGCGGGGTGAGTCACAAAAACAGGGGTGCTAGGATTTCATCATGGGATCACATTTGTTCAACATACCTGCTATGCTTGAAATTTCAAGCAGCCTACTCCAAGAAGACGTCACAAATGACATGATAAAGAAATAACTGTGTTGATTATTTTGCTCTACATTTAAAAGGCTGTGTGCTTTCTATGAACTATTTAAAATCTTTCAGATGATCAAGATAAACATAGGAAAGTATTCCACCTTACCCATCCCTCACTCAGCTTCCAATGACCATCCCATTAGTTGAATATTTGTCTCTTCCCTAGGCTGGAGGCCAAGACTCCAGGAGGTAAATGTCAGAGCTTCTACGGGGAACTGTGGTTTCATTTATACTGAGATGATTGTCAAAAATTACTCAGCTTCCTTCACTTCTGTAGGGTCCCCTCAGCCATATGAACCAAGCTGCTCTCGCCATCTGACTCAGCTCAGCTCATCTGCTTCTACTTGAGCTTTGGCTCTTGGGACATGCCCCTTTCGCTGACACTGGCTTATCATTATTGGTACTTAATCCTACACAGCCCTACACCCAGTCATATTTGGCACCCAGTCTCAAGATCTAATGATTCCTCAGTCTTTCTGGACCAAACCATCTGATGCTTCCGACTCCATTGCCTGGGATTTTTGTATTAGTGCCTTCGTTGATGTTGCCTAAGAGCTGCTTCTTGGTTTTCTTGGATCTGGATTCTAGTCTCAACTCTGATAAAAACTGTCTGTGTAATTTTCTTCATCCATTCAATTGGGACAAAAAGTAACTAATTGTCCAGGGCTATTGTAAAGAAATAAAATAACCGGTGTGGAAAGCCACTTACAAAAGTTAGGTAGTAAATACATGTGTGATATTACCATCAGTCCAATCCTGATAACAAACTAACGTTGGGATTTCCAATCACATTCCCATCTGATTTTTACCCTTACCTACTATTACTGCACCCCTTGGCCTCTTGCCTGGATCCCTGATCATCTGAGCCTGATGTGTTAAATGCTAGTATCTGTTTGTCCACCCACACTATCTTCCAGGGATATTTTCTCACACACAAAGGTCAATTATTCTTTCAATCCCAGGTGAGCCACCTGAACCTCTCTAACTACTTTTCTCCCTGACATGACTTCTGAGTGACTACAGAGATCTGTAGAATTCCAGTTCAACCAACATTCTTCTCCTTGCTTCCTTCAGAGCTACCCCACCGAGGGAAATCAGGACGACAGAGCATCTGGAATCCAAGGGAAGGTTATTTTGAAGAAGGAGAAAACAAACTCCGCCAAATGCTGCCAATAGCTCCAAGTAGACAAGGCCTGAGAATTGATCAATGGATTTGGCAATATGGAGGTTACTGATGAACATGGAAAGAGCAAATTTGGAGAACAAAATAAAAACAAAAATGTGATTAGAGTAGATTCGGTAGAGGTCAGGAAGAAATAAATTAGAGACCGTCAGTTGGTCAAGTATAGCTAGTTCTATCAAGGAGTTTTTTGTTTTGTTATTTTTTTTTCTTAAGGAAAAAGAAAAGAATGTGCAATAGCTGAAAAATAGGAAGAAGAAAGTGTTTTTTTTTTTAATGAAGGAATAGAGAAATAAAAGAGAGAAATAAATTGATGAGACAGTAGAGAGAGAATTTCTGGAGCAATGACTTGAATAGGTTAGAGCAGATGGACTGTAGCACTATTGCAGGGGTTGGCCTTAGAAACATGGATGGCTCAACCATAGTCCGTAAAGGGAATGAAGCACACATGTACATGCAGTTGGGTGGGTGGATGTGGAGGTGTCTTCTGGTTGATTCAGTTTTCTTATTTACGCAGGAGGAAAAGTCATCAACTGAGAGTGGGGTATTGGAATTTGAGGACAGAGAAGGTAGACAAGTTTCATGGGGGAGTAGAACCATAAACGACTTAGAAAAATTCAATATAATCACTGGGCATGTTCAACGCCCTCATTGTGTTCATGGTCAGGCATCTGCATTGATATAAATAATTGATGAGATATGGTCATCCATGCAAGTATAGGCACAGAGTAGGCAGAACGTTGATTATTTATTATTATTTGTTATTTTTTTTTGAGAAGGAATCTCACTATGTTGTCCAGGATAGTCTCAAAAGAATGTTGAATTTGGCCCAGATTGAAATTTATCCAAGATTGAACTTTACCCAATAGAATTTAATAAAACAAGAGCCAAAGAAGTTGGAGGCAAATTTAAGATGGATAATGGGGGAAGGGAGTGAAATTGCAGGAAAAACTAGGGAAAGCTTGCAGGATTGATAGATTGAGGGTGTTTGTTGTAGGGTAAAGTGGCTGTTGGAATTGAGGTACAGGAAGTGAATTGAAAAAATAGTGATTATTGGCCAGAGAAGTAAATTTCTGTTTAAATAAATTAAAATTGAGATTATGCCAGGTTAGTAGTTATGGTGAAAATCTAAGAATATACTCAAATGCATGAGGCAGCTAAGTGAAGGGAAGGGTTACGTAATTAGAAGAAGCCCTTCTTCCTGGGGCTTGAGAAAACAGATACTGGAAAGCATCAGCTATGGGGATCCCCAACTCACCAAAAAGTAGGGAGAAATAGAAAGAGTGCATCTCTTTTAAATTTTAAGCTAATTTTCTTAAAACATAACAAGGAGCAACCAAGTAGTGCTGGTCTACAGATATGCTCAACAAGCCTCTTTGCCTGCGAATAACATATTGATCTAGCTTTACATATTCTCCCAGTTGTTCCATGTTGGCAAGGACCATGATTTTTATGCTAGTGTTCTTATTCTCCTCATTATGTTTCAGTTTTAGTTCAATATATTAAAAAAGGAAGAGAGAAAGAAAGAACAGGGGGTGATGGTAATAAGTTTAATTCAGCGAAGCAATGAAGCTTAAAGTGTGATCTGAGAATCACTGAGTTTCCCCCAAGATCTTTTTCTGATTATAACTATTTTCATAACAATACTAAGATGTCATTTGCCATTTTTGCTTTTTTCAAACAAGCAAGTGTATAGTGGAGTTTTCCAGAAGCTACCTAACGTACAATAGCATAAAGATTGAGTACAGAAGTTGACTTGGGGATGCAGTTAACTTCTTTCAAGTCAGAAATTAGAGATCTCAAAAATTGTGAACTATGCCACTTACCTTTACGTATAGTTTTTTCCCATGTTGGAAAAGATGGTCTTTTTCATAAAAATTATTATTTTTGCTAACTTTTAGTTGGACTATTCTCTTAACTTATTTAGAAATTTGTTTTAACTTCATAGATATAATCCACATGAACAAAATATGTTTTGGAATAGTGGCAGTTTTTAAGAGGGTAAAGTGGTCTTGATGGCAGAATCTCTAAGGACTTATGAATTTTGTCTCTTTCTGGAAGGTGGAGATTCTTTCAAGGGAAAGTCTGACAGGTTGGACGTGAGAAAGAATGTCCTACATGAGGATTTCTGATAACTGTGACCCAGCATAAGTCACATAATTTCCCAGAGGCCGATACCGGAGAATGTGGGTAGAAAAACTATCAGAGATAGTTCCTCTTTAAGCTATGCAAGATTTCCTTACTTTGAATATCACTTAGAGTATTTATTTAATAAACAATTATTCTTTAAAAAATTGAGCAATGATTTACTCTGTTTAAGAAAATGTCATATCTTTTACAATCTCTCTGAAGCCAAATTATTTGAAAATTTGAGAATTTAGTTTTTCATCTCTGATTATAGAAAAACTATACATGTCACTGTAGAAAATGTGAAAAATCCTGAAATGTACAAAGAAAATATGAATCAGTTATAATTGTGCCTTCAAAAGAAAATGTTAGTATATTTCTTCTAATTTTTTAAACAAAATTGTTGTCTTGTATAATTTTACATAAACTCTATTTAACCTTTTATTATGAGTATTTTCTCATTTGTTAATCATTTTAAATGTATTAAATGGAGTAGAATATTTCATTTGGATTATATAAATATATTTAAGCAATAAGCTATAGATATAAAAAGACTCTTCATTTTCCTCTTATAAAGAATGTTTGAATATGCCTCTCCTGTTATAGCAATTATTCTGCTTGCATGAACATGCATGTGCATACACATATACCATGAACTCTGTATATTTATATCACTGGTTCAGAAATATTTGTTTTACTGAAGGAAATAAATATAAAGACATAACTTCCTCCAAAACTAACTTATACGTTTATTATTGTTATTGCTATTGTTGAGCTTATTGACAATTTCAATAAAAGGGCCAGTATGTTTTTTTTCTTTCTTTCCTTTTAAACAATATTTAATGAACTTGCATTTTATTTGAACAAATTAATTGGATAAGAAATATTTTGAAAATGAAGAGACACTTGAGGAAGAATGGTGGTTACACTGGGTATTGAAAAGTATTGTAAAAGAAGAAAAAATTAAATAGCAGGGGTTTGTAATTAGGATCAATGTATAAAGGAAGAAAATTCCCTGGAAATAAAATCTAGCATAAATTAAAATTCAGCATATGATGCAAAGGAGTATCAAAAGTAAGTAGTGATGCTAATGGATATTCAATAAATGGTGCAAAAATGCCATAGTTTCTTTGGAAAACAATAAACAAAAACAAAAATACAAATCTCATTTCTGAAAAGCTAGTTTAGCTAGATAAAATTAGAAGAAAAGATGTATGGTGCCATCTAGTGGATAAATGGATAACTGCATAATACTGTTCAACCTAGTGTCTATTGGCAGAAATTAAAATCTGCTGAAATCTCCAGGGAGGTAAATTATTATTCATTAATAAAAGGTCTATACATCATGTCCCAACACTAATTTAAGGAAAAATTTAACACCTATAAGATTATTTTCCTTTTTCACAGAACATTATATATGGTAGCTTATAAAGTGATCCAAAGTTAAAGTATGAGAAATTTCAGTTCCAGACATTCACATAAACAAGCATGCCAACCTGTCATACTTTTTTTAGTAACACAAAGAAACAAAAGAACCATTTGAATAAGAGCCTGCTGATTGAAAATTCATATATGAGAGTAGAACCTGCCAGCAGTTATAGTTTTGAATAAAGAACACAATTGGAGAAACCTGCTCTCTGGATTGTGGAGCCTGATGGAGGTGCAGAACTTGCCCTGGGCTGTGGCTAGTGAGGCTGTGCAATTCTTGGGCTCAGTGGAGACCCTCCTCATTGACCCAGGTACAAGCTGCACACCCACATCCAACCCCATGCTGGTTCCCTGCCTATAGTCTCCCCCACCAAGCAAACCTAGGTTGCTGCAAGGGTATGCAGACTAATCTGCAAGACAGTCCTTAGATCTCTGAGAAGGAGCCCCTTTCTCCATCCAAGGTGGCTGCAGGCGCTGCTTCTCTGTTGCTGTATACCTCTGCTCTCCGGTTTTTGCTCCTTGGTCCAAAGAGGAGCACCCAAATTGAAGCTGCATCTATTAATTCCCTTCTTTGGGATTTTGAATTTTGGAACAAGAGAATCAGGCCTAACTCCGGGTAGTCAAGACTGAAAGCTTAAAATTCAAGAATTTTGGATGTTCCCATGAATATAAACTGGAAAAACAGGAAGGATGAAGTCCAAAGGAGCAGCAATGGGAGATGGACCAAGAAGGACCCCGACATTCCTCTCCCAGGATATTGCTTTACTCTGTTCGGGTGTTCAGTTGCTACTTGGATTTCCATTATCTTTCTGATAAACCCTTCATTTTACAGAAGCAGATGGAAATGTTTTTCTTTTGAGTTCAAAAGAGTCATAATAAGCCTTTTGAAAGGGCAAATTTTATCTGTTATGTTCAAAGGCTGCTTATTGCTTTCATATCTAGTTGGAATGCTTTAGCATAGTCTATGAGGATTCTCATGACCTCTGAACCTCCCTACCTGACTTTCCTTTGCTCTCTTTTCTCCCACCTGCCTTTTACGCTCCCTTTACACTCTCCACGCTCCAGCTATATCCAATGACTACACTTCCCATGCCCTGGCATTCTGGCCTCTGGGCCAGGCTGTACCCTCTCGAGGAGATACTTTTACACTTTTCATTTCTCCTGGAAGTTGCTTCGCAGGATCCTTTGGATCTCATCTCTGGCATCAATTCTTCCAGAAAATCCCCTCAGGTCCACTGAAACTGCGTTGGTGGCTGCTCCTGTGTTATCCTATAGCACCGTGTGCCTAATACCGTTACAGCTTTTACCACTGCATCAAAACGGCTTGTCCATTTGGAAGAGACTCTAAGCTCTGTGAGGGAAGGAGAGTATTTGCCCCATGGTTGCATTCCCCAGTGCTTTGTACTAAACCTAGAATACAGTCAGCGCTCGAATATCCGTTCGATGAACTAATGAACATATACAGAGAGCTGCATCTGTTATCTAAGTGAGAAGCACTAAGGCACAGTGAGCCATAAATCTTTTCACAGTAAGTGTCCAATCAGCCTCATTTCTGCTTAGACTAGGGTTTGTAAATCTCTGATAACATTTTTTTGAGAGCTGCCATCTCAGGTTTCAAAACCAGATAAATACTTTCAATGCATGCAACTTTCATTTTACGCCATGTCAAAGCTAAATGCACATAAATCAAAATAAGGATTACCTATATTTTGCAGGCATGGGTGGTCCAGACACCCACGAGGAGATAAATAAATGTTTGAGGTGGGTCCTTCAATGATTTTTACAATGGATGCCAATTTGGCAAGCTTGACTGGGCCCTACCAGTGTGAGGAACCATGATTTTGGTATGATGTTGGGGAATTTGTGGCTTCCATCTGCTGGTTATCTCACAAAATGTAGAGCTGAGAAAAATCACATACTGATTAAATCATAGAATCCCACACTTGGAAGGGACTTCATGAGATGATCGGGCCCGCCTCCTGAAGGTCAATGCATAAATCATCTTGTGCAGATGGCTGTTTATACTATTTTTAAAGCTCTTTAAGGATGGAGATTACACAGCTTCCCTTGGTAGTCTGATCTTCATGGTCAAGAACTTCCTTTTTTAAAAGCCCAGCTTCTCACTGCAGTTTGGCTCATTTCCTCTTTTTTTTAGCTCTCTGTGAACATGGAGAGTACATGATCAACCTTCCCTGCTAATTATCTCTGGCCCACACCTCACACCCTTGCAACTAATTATTAAGATCTATGCTATTTCCCCCCTCCTAAGCGACACAGTTGTAATTCCTTTATTTTTCAGACTTATTTTCCCTTTCTATTATTTTTGTAATTTAAATATTTGCTCCACAGAATCCATCCCCTACTTCACTTTGTAAAACTGGTAATTGCATTTCTGCTCCAGTCCTGATCAGCTGTAAATAAACAGCAAAACTTGGTTCTTATCTTATTCCAGTATCATGCTTGCAGTTTAAATCACGGCATTTCCTTTTTTGTTTCTCGTGTAGATGACATCCTACGATATGTCTTACGCTGTTTACCGTCAAACTTCTACTTTCTCTGTGTCCTGTCTGTGTACTCTGTCTTGGGTGGGCTGGATCCCAGCCCCTCCCAAACCAGTCCATGTCCTGATCTCCAGAACTGTGGGTGGGTTTCCTTGCCTGGAGAAGGGACTGTGAAGATGTGATGAAGGATCTTGAGTTGGGGAGATTTTCCTGGATTATCCAGGTGGGCTCAATGTAAACAGAAAAGTTTTTATAAAATGGACATGGGAGGTTCTGGGGCCAGAAAGAAAAGATGGGAACAGAGACTGCAGTCACAGGCTTTGAGGACAGCTGACATGGGCCAGATAAGGCTGCTGCCTCTAGAATCTGGAAAAGGTGTGGACATGGATTCTCCTTCACAACTCCCACAGAGAGCCTGGCCCCACCAGCACCTTGATTTGGGTCCACAAAAACCCATTGGGATTTCTGACTTGCAGAACTGTAGGTTGATATATTTGTACTGTTGAAAATAACTCAGTTTGTGGTGATTTGTACAGCAACAGTTAAAAAAAAAAGTGGATACCATTTATTAATGAAAATAACTGTGCTCATCTTGAATGTACTGGTTTTATGTAATAGGCTATTTTTTTGGATTTATAAAGGTTTCCTAGCACTAGGTTCCTATCATCCAAAGCCTCAGCAAAACTGCAATGGAAGCGTGATTTCTTATTAGTTGTCTTAACGTGATTTATGTCATGGAGTATTTCATTTATCAAAAGGGTTCTCTGTGCCAGATATTGCACTATGAGGTTGGACGGTGCTTTCTCACTGCTGATCAGAACAAGCCCAGAAGCAGGGATTACTGTGCCACTTTCCTGAAGCTTGGAGTAGTGCAAGGACACAGCTAGTTGCCGGCAGAGCTGACACTCAAGCCCCAGTTTGCCGGGTTTTAAAGCGCATCTCTATCTTGACATGCTGACCTGCTGTGGTACCATGCTCAACTTCTCTAGATGGAAGAAACTGAAGTGTCATGCATTTTTCAAGGAAGATGTGTTACTATAAATGTAAGTTTCTTGGAAAAAAAAAAAGGCTGGTTTCCTAGAAATGCCGTGTATTTGTTCCAGATGTCAGAGGAACATGCTTTCAAACAGCAAGAACAAAATTATAATTGTTAGAAAAGTGAGAGGGATCACTCAAAAAAAAACCTTGTGGGAGGGTGGGAAGAGATACAAGCTCTCTCTGTCTTGGCAGTAACCTGTAATTTCCCTGGGGGAAATCATGTGTAAAGAGAAAACTCCTAAATGAGTGTTCAGCATGGTGTGATTGAAACTCTTATTATGCCCTATGAAAGTCTCTGACATCGTATTGTTTTTAAAGTAGAATTTTGTCACCCACGTAATTTGACATATGTGGCCAGGAGGGATGCTATTTGATTATGACTTCCGTGCTTCTCTTCCCTGTTTTGGTACTCTCTGGAAGAAGAGAAAGTACAATTTTGTTTTTAATGTTCATTTTTTTTCCAATTAATTTTCCATGTGGTCTGCCAAGACTGAGAGAACATGCGAATTTGTTCTCTTCATCTCATCTTAAATCAACCAACAAATATTCAGTTAACAAACAACTGCCCCTTGCTTCTGTTTATCAGCTTTTCCCTACTACTTACTTTGATCTGAGCAGTTCATAAGCTGTCTCGTCTTCTGGTATGGCTTCTCTACCCACCTCTCTACTGCACACCACTGCCCTGTGTTCCTCTTATGCGTAAACCTCACTTTTGCCCTCATTCCCTCTCTTCCTGGCACACTGTGAAAGACCACAGTGGTCTTCTTGTTATCTGCACCCTCACTTTCTTGTCTCTTCTTAGTCCATGAAAATCCTATCTGTTCTGCCATTCTTTCCTAAGAATCCTATCTGTTCTGCCATTCTTTCCTAAGAGGCAACAAAACTTCTCACTAAAAAAAAAAAAAAAAAAAATCACTCTCATGGGATGGAAGTGATAGTAGTTGCACCTATATAACTTTTTTTTTTTTTTAATATGTGCCAAACTAAACTTACTGTTTTCCTTCCAGCCTTTAAACACTGCTCCTTATTTGGTATTTATTCTTTGATACATGACACCATTTAGATGCTGAACCAGGAATCTAAGATGTAGCTGCTGTATTCCCTTCTTGTGTCCGTCCATCTTTTTAACGTTTTGCTTGCCTCTTCCTTCCTGATTCTATTTGTTTCTTAATTCAAGTTTTCATCTTTTTACAAATGAATTATTGGAAAACACCACAAACTGCTATTTTTTTTTCAATCTTCAGAGTTGTTTTATGAAATTAACTGTTCCTCCCAGGTAACAGAAGAAGGGAGAGATGAGTGCAGGAAAAAAGGTGGTAAGAGAGGTTGAAATAAGATTGAAGATGTGAACTAAAACACAAGGATCACGGTAGCAGCTCTAAAGTACGTGTGGACCCATGTGCTGTTAAACACTCCAACCTGCAGGAGAGTGTTCATGCTGATGAGAGGAACTAAGTTGTTATGAGTGTCCCTGGAATCACCAGTGCAACTACAAATAATAGACGATCATTGTTCTGCCTTCATGGGTAGAACAATAGTTCCAGCTTGGAACTCGGTAGCCTTTGCTTCTCTCTGTTTGTTCCTTATTTCTTGTGTAATTTATTATGATACATTCAAGACATTAAAGCAGACATGGAGATCATTACATTCCCATTAGTTGTGTATGATGTTCTGTTTTCAAACAAAACCTACCAGCCTTGATGCCGTTAGAGGTTCCTCTTTTTGCCAATATCTTGCTATAAATAATATCATTGTTAAAATCCACATTTGTCTGATTGTCAGTAACATAATAATAATTGATGTTTCATTTTATTTTTCTACATATTTTTTAACTTTCTTTGGCAACCTTCTGTTAGATATCTGTCCTTTTGCTATTTGTGTGCAGTTTCATATATTCAGTATCTCAATGTGAATACAAAACCTTGACATTTATTGAACCTAGGAAATTGAAGATTAGCATTCCTGACACATCAGCAATTTCCTGGCTGATGTATAGTCTACAGAAACTTGTGAATGTGTAACTTTTTATTGTTTGTATTTTCACTGTTTGTAATTGCAGAGATGTTGAGAATAAACTGATTTATTTCCATGAATGGAAAGTACATATTTATGAGTCATAATGAGTAAAGATTGGAGGATTTAAAATCAAAGGAAGTATTAACATATTAAAGATTTCAAAATTGTAGATAAAATAGGACACTGGGGTACAGGTATGTGTTGGTGGTAAAACACTTGCCTAGACCCTGGGTGTTATTCCAGTAACATAAAATATATAAATTAGTTAAAATTGGATACAATTCATGTAAAATCTTAAAAGACAAAATATTATGGTGTGTAGGTTTATATTACATATATGTATCCTAAAGACTAATGGTTCATGGGAACTATCAGTACTATTTTGGGGATAGTTTTAATTCCTGGGAAGGATTGAAAGAGTAAATAAGGAGATTGAATATAAGTAGTACTTGCTGAAACTCTTAAAACTTTGCTTGCTATTTTAAGTTAAAAATTCAGAGAAAATATAACAAAACATTATATCTTCACATTAGGTAATAATTTGTGTTATATTTTTATTTTGTACTTTAGCTTATCAACATTTTTATTATTGCTTTAACAATGAGAAAACAAGTAATTTTTCATCATAAATTACATTTAAACTTACTTTGAGTGAACATTAAATGTGATTTAAATTACAAAACAGTTTACATATCAACACAAATTTGAAGATGCTCTTCATTGGATTCATAATTTTAAGCTACCAGATAATGGGTTTCTCTGATCTTGGAAGCAACAAAACTTCTTGGTTAAGTTTGAAAAAGAAGAAAAAAGAGGAAGAGGAGAAGGAGGAAGGGGAGGGGAAAAGAGAAGAAGAAGGAAAAGGAGAAAAGATGATAAAGGCATAATTAAACAAACACCCATCTATTGACCACTAACCTTAAAATATAATCAGCATACGACAGTGACACAGCCACATCAGTGTTTATAGCAGCTAAATTCACAATAGTCACACTATGGAACCAACCTAGATGCCCTTCAACAGATTAAAGGATAAAGAAAATGTGGTACAAGTACACAATGGAATATTACTCAGCCTTAAAGAAGAATGAATTTATGACATTTACAGGTAAATGGATGAAGCTGGAGAATATCATGCCAAGCAAAATAAGCCAATCCCAACACAAAGGCCGAATGTTCTCTCTGATATGCAGATGCTAATTCACAATAAGAGGACGTGGTGCTAGGGAAAAATAAAGGTACTTTGTATTAGGCAGAGGGGAGTGAAGGAGTGGGTAGGAAGGATAGTAGAATGAATCCGATGTTATTACCCTATTTCATATATGATTACACTACCGGTGTGATTCTACATGATGTACAACCAGAAGAATGAGAAGTTTTACTCCATTTATGTATGTTGTGTGAAAATGCATTCTACTATCATATACAATCAATTAGAACAATTTTTAAAAAATAAATAAATACCATAAGAATTAAAACCCTGTACTTAGTCTCTCTTCCTTCTCCTTCTGACTCCCAACCTGAGGTAAACTGCTATTCTGAAATTTGTGTTTTTGCATTCTCATGAACCTTTACTTTTAATGTTGAAACTGTAAAGACTCTCACTTACCTAATATAGAACCTCGACTATTCTACCCAACCATTGAAGACTCATGAGTCATCCTTGATCCACCACTGTTTCTCATCCTGTTGTGCTCTGGTTCCGGCTCCCACAGAGGGGAAAGGCACCCGTACACCTCTCTTCCCAAATCCACGTTCCCAATGAGATCACTCACCACCCTAACCAACTTCAATAAGTATCAACGTTTTGCCAACTTTGTCTTATCTACTCTGCCTTCCCTGTTTGTTTTGGGGGGAGTGATTGGTTGGAGTAACTGACAGCAAATCTATATAATTTCTTAATTCCTAATATGCGTCTGTCTCCATATATCCCACATATATGTATGTTTTTATACCTATATCAGGTCATTTTAAACCCTAAACAATTAACAATTATTTTTTAATATCATTTAACACCCAAATTATTTTCAAATGTCTCCAGTTTGATCAAAATGAGTTTATCAAGTTTGAAAAAGTTTCCTAATAAGGTCCACAATTTCTTTGATTGATATGTCTTTACTGTGTCTCTTATTCTATAACAAATCTATTCTCTTTTTTTGCTTAAACAATTGTCTGGTAGGGAAACTGTTTGTAGAATATACAATATTTTGCATTTGGTTCCTAGCTCCCCATGTTCATTATTACCTCATATTTAGTTTGAGAGGTTTCATGGGTTGAGTTTTGATTTTTTAGACAGGAGTAGCCTGGATGGTACATTCTATCACACAATGTAACCATTAGCAGGTTCCCATGTGGCCAGTCTGAGTTCCTCATCCATTTTTTTCCCTAATGATTCTAGAAACTTTTAATCATAACTGTCTAGCTCTATTTTTTTATTAGAGTTTGCAAAATGGTGATTTTTTTAAATTTTATAATTTCATTTTTAGTATTTAGTTGAGATCCTATCAAAAAATCTTTCTCTTATCAACTATTTGATTACTCTGAATAACAATTGGTACCGAAAAAGTTAAAATATGCCTGCTTCTTTTCCCACATCTGTCATATTTTAGAATAATGAGTTGATATTTTAGCAATTACGGGTGGTAATGAGTATTTAAGAATTTTTTAGATAGTGAAAAACTAGAATCAATGAAAAAGTTGAAAGAAGAGTTCTAAGAAGTGTTCATTCTAGGCCCATCAATTAGTAACATTATCCTATTTGTACCTGTCCCCGTCATCTTGTTTTCTCTCACCACAAAATGTTTCAAATTAACCTTGTCCTTTATGTAATTGAGGAATTAGATTGAGCATTTATCCAAGGAGTTTCTGATTTTTTTAGTAAAAAATGGTACCTCAAACTAAGATGTGTGCTTGTGTGTGTGGGTGGGGTGGGGTGGGGTGGGGTGGGTGGGTGTGTGATCACACTGTGGTTTGAACCTGAAATGTCCCCCCAAAACTCATGTGTTGAAGGCTTGGTCCCTCAATAGCTGGTGGGGCTATTGGGAGGTGGTAAAAACTTTGGGAAGTAGAGTCTATTTGAAGGAAATAGGTCAACTGGGGAAGTGTCCTTAAAGGGTATATCTTATCCCTAGGTCCTGTCTCTTTCTTTCTTGACTGCCATAAATTGAGCAATTTTGTTCCACCATATGTTCCCTGCCTCACAACAAACCCATGGCAATGGGGTCAAGTGATTCTGAAACCATGAGCCAAAATAAATCTGTATTTATTAAAGTTGATTTTCTCAGGTATTATGTCACAGTGATGAAATAATGCAATATATTAAGTACATAAACACACATATATTCATGTACATGCATATTTATACTTATATCTACAATTCAAATTTATGCTGTCTTTTCTCACCTTTCCTATTCCATATTGGTTTTTACCTTCTTGTACAATGAGAACCCTGTTTTCTCACAAACTCAAATGTAATTTACTCATTTGTTCTCTTCCACAACACACACAAAGGAATTTCAAAGTTACCATATCAATAATGCTACTTAAAAGCAATTGGAACTGTATGAACAGATACTCATTTTTAAATAGTGGTTACATAATTCTTCATTTTAGTAGATGTAACTTGATTGATTCAACCAGTATTCTATGGCAGGTTATTTAAGATGTTTCTAATTTTTCACAGTGAATGATCAATATCCACAAAGAATAAACGTATTTATATGTAGTTTTTAGTTTCTGGATGTATACCGTTAGGATGAATTTCTAGAACTGGTGCTGTTGAGTAGTTTTGGTAAATACTATCAAATTCCCCTTTGTAAGAGATATAGTAACATTTTGCACATTCATCTGCCATGTTTGAAAAGCTCTGTAGACCCATATCCTTGTCAACACAAGGTATTCTTAAGCTTTTAAATTAGAAATGATATCCCATTGAAGTTTCATTTTGTTGTACTCAAATGTTTTGCATTCTTAAATGCTTTTATAAGACATTTATAAGACATCATTTATATAATGTGAAATGTACAGATCTTAAGTATTCATTTAGATGATGTTAGATAAATGTATGCAGCATACCCTAATCAAGAAATAGAACATTTCCACCATGTCAGTATGCTCTCTTGTTCCTATTTCTATTCAAATTCTACACCTCCCTTCCCCAGAGGCAACCACTAAGCTATTCTGCAGCCATTGCTTAGTTTGTACTATTCTTAAACTTTATATAAATAGAATCATGTAGTAAGTTCTATTTTGTGTCTGGCTTCTTTCCTGAAACATGTTATTTGTGGGATTTATCCATGTTGTTTCGTTATTGTATTGCTGGGTAATATGCCACTGTGTGAATATATGTTATGGTTTGGATATGTGGGTGGTGTCCCACAAAAGCTCATGTGTGAAAAAATGCAAGAATGTTCAGAGGTGAAATGACTAGATTATAGGCGTTGTAATCTAATCAATGGATTCATCCACTGATAAGGATGAACTGAATGGTAAGTATAGGCAGGTTGGTTAGGTAGGGTGTGGCTGGAGGAGGTTGGTCAATAGGGTTAAACCTTGGAGGGTTTATATTTTGTCCTTGGTGAACACAGTGCCTCTCTCTCTCTCTTTCTCTCTCTCTCCCCTCTCTGCTGCCATGTTCAGAGCTGCTTTCTTTCTCTACACCAGCTTCTGCCATGATATTCTGCCTCACGTTGGACCTAGAGCTTTAGACTCAACCATCTATGGGCTGAGACCTCTGAAACTGTGAACCAAATAAGTATTTTCATCAAGTCTTTTGGTCTCAGCAATGAAAAACCTGACTTAAAGAACATACAAATATTTCTATCCATTCTACTGTTAATGGACATTAGGGTTGTTTTTCCAATTTTTTGGCTAGTATGAAAACAACTAAAGACATCCTTGCTCAAATAATTTAATGAAAATGTAGTCTCCATTTTGTCCATTTAACTTGATTCTTTAACCAATATCCTGTGCATGGTGACTTAGGTTACTGTATACATCTGCATTTTATATATATTCCATCAACAGATAATGTCAACCTGTGTCTAGAGAAGTAGATGATTGTCAAGTATGGCTGTTTGCCAAAGAGTTTATGCAACCCTGGGCCCTTCCTCGAGGACCTAACATATATCTGTTTACATATTTCTATTTTACACATACATAAGTGTATATATACATTTAACTGTAAGAAATTGCCAAATGATTTTCCTAAGTGTTTGTCTCATTTTATGCTACTACCAAGAGTATATGAGACTTCCAATTGTTCATGTTCTTGTCACCAGTTAGTCTTCTTCCTTTGCATATTTGATATAAACATATAATGCATTAATTCCATTTTACGGATTTTTTATGAGGATTAGGTATAGATTTTTATCAAAGACATATACATTGCATGGATTTTATAAAATATTTTTTTAAGATTTCTTAATACAGTGTATTATATTAGTAGATTTCCTAATATGGAACACCCTTGACAATTTTGAAATAAATTGCATTTGGTCATAGTGTGTTATTAATAGTTTAAACATGCCATTGAACTCTACTTTCCATTTATTTTTGGAATTTAAAAATTACTACACATAGGTGAAATTAGTCCATATAACTTTCCTTTTTTATATTTCTTCCATCTGTATCAAGTTAGCTATTGATGTTATGCTCACTTTATAAGGACACAGTATTTAGAATATTCTTTTATTTTCCGCCTTAGCCTGTAGAACAATTCACATAGTATTATAATTACCACTCTTGAAAAGTGTGGTAGACATTATGTATGAAAACATCTGGACATGGTGCTTTTTCAGGGGATAATCCTTAATACTTCCATTTCTTCTATGGAAACTGGTTTATGTAAAATTTTTAAAAAAATATCTACTGGTGTCAATTTTTTAAAAATCATATTTTCTTAAAAATGTTACTTATTTGTTCTAGATTTTCAAATATATTTGTTGAGAATTTTCAATCATTTTGTTTTAGTTTCCTATTTCAGTTTGTTTTCCAACTCCTTTATTTTATAGATTGTTTCTTCTTAGCTAGTAATTTTGTGGTTTCTTTTTAAAGTCGTACTTTTGATTTATTAGTCCTATTGTTTTTTGTTTTGTTTTCTAATTTAATTCTGTTTTTACCTTCATTACTGCTTCTGAAAGCTTTAAAAAAATCATAAATAGGTTTTGAATGCCAACTAGTGTGTTGTTAACATTTCTTGAAACAATCCCATGATTTTCTCTTTTTATTTCTGGTAATGTTGTGAATTACATCAAATTGTTTTGCAAATGCTAAACTGCCACAGAATTGCTAGAATACAACTTGTTTATCTACACTGTATTTTTCCTTATATAAATTGATGTGTTTGATTTGGTGGTGTTTTATAGAGGATTTTTTTAAATCTATATTCATGAGTCAGATTAACCTGATGTTTTCCTTTCTTGAGAAAACTTTTTCAGATTTTTGTATGAAAGTTATTCTGGTTTTGTAAAATGAACTGGAAAATACTCCGTCTTTTCCCTTTGTTTTAAAGAGTTTATGTAATATTAATATTATTTATTTCTTAAATGTTTAGAAGAATTCACCTGTGGAGCCATATGGGCATGAAGATCTTTTTTGGAAAGGGTTTTAAAAATAACAAACCAATTTCCATAATAGACAGGATTATTATTTTTTCCCCTGTTTTTTGTGAGTTTATTTAAATGGATTTTTTGAGGAATTTGTCTATTTAAGTGTGCAAACTTTGGGGTATATAATTTTACATAGACTTTGCCTTTTTCTTTTGTTGTGAAGTGTTGGAGATCAAACCAAGGACTTTGTGCTTGCTAGACAAGTGCTCTACCACTGAACTACAGCCACCCCAATACAGTATATTCTCATATATGCTTTTATTGTCCATGAGAACTTTAGAAATGTCTACTTTAATTAAAGCATTTTGGTAATTTATTTATTTACTGTGTAGTCTTGCTAGGGATTTATTAATTGTATTAATCTAGTCAAAGAACCAACTTTCATCATTGTTGATATTTACAATTGGCTGCTTTCTAGATTTCGCACTTATTTTTAATACTTTCATTTTAATCTTTCTGTATCTTTTGTTTTAGGTATGTCTTTTGAATACAGCATGCATCTATCTGAATTTAGCATTATTTGTTATTCTGGTAATCTTTTTCTTAATACGTGGTTAAAATTCATTTATACTAATTGATATGACTTCTGTTAGCCTCAATTTTGTAATATTGTTTTATATAAGTATGAATATTAACATAGTGCTTTCCATTAACAAAACACAATATGCTCATTCCACCTGGCTCCTTTACTTCTTTATCCTAATTATTTGATCTTAGTTCTGTAATTAAAGATATAAAATATTTATATCAGTCTCATACTGAATACTCTCCAACATGTTTCTTCTTGGATATTTTACCTTTATTCACTATATTCAAAGCGAGTCTAGGGTTTGTCAAGCAGTTTGAACTTAAATAACTTAAATAACGCCGCCAAATAGCTCCATACTACAAAGGGTGATAGTAAAAGGAATTTTGGGTCTCTGTCCTGACTGTGGTAATATATATGCCTTTGATCTTAGTGGCCTACATAATATTCACTGTTCCTTTTTCTTACTGGTAGAGTCTTGGTTTTGTGAGAGATGCAATATATCCTGCTGAAATACAGCATTTATCAGCCTATCTTGTTGTCAGAATGCATCATGGCTTATATTTCAGGCCAAAAGGAAAGATGGTGGAATGAATTTGTCATGACTTTACTAGGTGCTTACATGAATATACCACAGTGAATCTCACCATTGAGTACATCCAATAGAACATGATATATTCCATGCTCTGATTGTTATGTCAAATGGATTCTAATATCATGTATAAACTGAGAAGAACCAATACAAAAGACATGATTCAAAATCTGTTGGGATTTCTGGGAATGCTTTGCTGTCTTTAAGTTGGTGCATCCATTTTCTGGTTAGTTCTTTCCCATTCTTCTTTTCTTTTTCCTCTATTTTATCTTTACCTTTCTACTCATTCTTATGACTTTTCATATTCCATAGAAAGTAGACAGGAGTTGGAAGAAGGGGCAGCGATCTTTTAATCTTGAGGTAGCCATGGGGGGAAAACCATTTGTTAATGATGGCAGACCAGAAAGAAAAAGATCATGAGCTATACCTGACATGTCTGCCTTTGGACTTCTTGCCTCTGGATTTGATCTTACCCGTTGAATGCCTTAACAATCAGCATAGCCATCTTCTACTTAAAAATGATATTACTTTATGTAGCTTGTTAGATTCCCCCTTTGAAATGCGTTGGAGTAAGACATGGTTTTGGTCTGGAGAGACTGACACATCTTGACACATACAAAGGTACTTTTTGTCCTGAGAAGTTTCATTTTTAGGACTTTAGTATCCTGTTATTAATGAACCTCATGATGAAGCAAATGCAGGGTTGGGAATAAAGATGTTTATAAAATATGATGGTGCTTAGATGGTTTCAATTTTGCTTTTTAATATAAGAAACTTAGACTCAAAAGAACTTAAACTGTGTAGGATCTTCAGCTAGCATTAGACTAACTTAGGTAATACTAATCTTAAATTTTCCTTTCAACCCAGAAAAGGTTGATCATATATAAATGATTGAAAATGAATATTAAAATATTACTTCAAGTTCACTATTGCTGATAAAAGTATAAAAATAAATTTACTAACTTTGGAATCTTATTGGTGGGTAATTTTATGGGAGTGCTATTGAGATAGAGAAAGACAGATGGCAATACAGTATGCAGCAGAGAAAAACCAAGGGCATGTCAATCAGCATCAGGCTGGCTTAAGATATTGGCCCTTGCAGAATAGAGAAACCAGGGTATGGGGAATTTTGGACAAACTTGGGTGTCTACTGGGAGGTGAGGTTTATAAAGTGGGCTGGGGGTAAGTGACAAGGTGTGCATATCCAATCTAGAGAGGATGTGTGTTGGTGTATGCATATGTATGTGTATGGGCCACTGTAATGAACAGGGGACAGGCTGAATCTTTAGAAAGTGTCAGCTGTTACAGAGCGCTTGGAGAGATTTGCCTTTTGAGTCTATACTGCCTGCTGACCTGCTCTTTCAAGATAAACCAGAAATGAATATTTATATATAAAAAGCCTTGGCTTTTCAATGATGGCTCAAAATGTTAAAGCATCCTGCAACCATTCAAAACATGGAGTCATATTTGTGCATTAGTTTTGAATTTTAGGTTACCAGCTTAGGCAGAAACTGTGTTGGAAGTAGGCAGATAGAGAAAAAAAGACAATGGTAAAGAAGCTTGAAAGTTTTATTTATAACTATGTTTGATACATTAAAAGCTGAACATTTTTTATGACGAAGGCTTCAAGATAGAAGTTCTCTTTTCAGTTTCATCACTGTGGCCAGATTGTCTCTTCTCTTATTATTCTGATGCAGATATGTTGTGATTTCAATAATTTACATTTACAAATTATATCATAGAAAAATAATTGCACTGCTAAATGTAAATGGGTGGGGGTTCTTCATTCAAAATAAGAAGAAAATAAAAGAATCTAGTACTTTTATACTTTAAAGCTGATAATTTAGCAATACTCTGACAATAGTTTATTCCATTTACAATCTTTTGGCTACACAATGCTAAAAGAAAATTCACTTATTGGCATGCAAAGCAATATGGCTTCAGAATACGTCTCTTAAATTTACAGAACTTAAAATTTCAAACATCCCAAGTGGCTGGCAAGTGATGGTGTGAAGATGGTCTTGAATAATGACATAGTTATTTCCTACAGATAAAAAATAAAAACAATGATTTAACATATTATCATAACCAGAAGATATAGCTAACTTATGTTGAAAACATTTTAATGATTTTTGATGAAAGTTGTTTATTGATCCCTTCATCTGTGAATCCCCCAATCTTTTGGACACATGACATATTTTCATTTAAAGATGATTTATCTAAAGTCTGCCCATTATAAAATATAACAATTTATGAAAAATTATAGAAATAATTAAAATCCACCAAGTTAGTGGTTATTTGCATTTAATTGTTATTACTATGCTTATTAAATGAAGCAAATAACACCACATATACTGACATTTTACTTTTGTGCTAAAATTTCAGCATATGTGACAATTTGGACATATAGCAATTGTTACATTAATATGTGACTTCACATCTCCATGTTTCATTCATATCTGTGTTTCTAACTCCCATAGGCAGTAAAGGTTTTTGGAATAAATGAGTTAATGGATAAAAAATTATAATGATGAAAAACAGATAGAATGATGTTTTCTTAAATAATTTAAAAATACAAAATTTTATCACATATCAGGAGAGTCAAACTCTCCTTCACACAAGAAACAACTTGTAGCAGTACGATGATCAATGATTGTGAAAGGTTTAATGCTTGTCAGAATTAGCTAACGAGCTGTCACCTGTCAGTGATTTTGGTCTGAATCAGCCAGTTGATGAAGTCCCTGGTGGCAAGGTTATCAAGAACTGTGTTCATCTCATCTGAGAAAGAGCCATCCGCGTGTCTGCGGCGGAGTTCTTCAACGATGGTAACTTCTTCTGGGAAACTAAGAAAACAAGGCTTAAAGTTAGTGTTTGGATAGACATTTTAAACAAATATATTATATTTTATAAAAGCAACATTTGTCAACATACTATTTCCTTTTTATCTTAAGATCTATATTCCAAATTCAATTTAAAAATCAGTGTTGAACTTAAATTTCATGTCTCTTATATTTCAAATGCTAATAAAAATAGTCACAAAGAGTTTAGGGGTCCTTGTGGTATAAGATCCAAGCAAGTAATTAAAGATCCTAGTTCCATTTTCAATTTTGATTTAATGGATATCTATATGATAATCCTATCAAAAACTGAGTGTGTGTGTGTGTTTAAATATATGAACGTTTCTGTACCCTGAGTTTCATTTCATTAACATTTTATGTTTGGTTGTTTTAGGTTTTTATCACACATTAATCCAAATATCTGCTCATACGTGTAGTTGTTGATCACATATGTACATATGTAACTACTTCAAATCAAGTTTTAAATATAAAAATTTTATTCAAATAATGAAATATTTTAAGTTTTCAGTGCTATGTGTTTCTTTTCTTATCTTCAGCTTTCCTGGGACAGTACTCATTTAAATTTGTTGTTCTGTGGAAGTTTTCAAAAGCATAATGTTTACTCTCAAATGTTTCTGTCCTCACCTGGAAAGTCAATATCCAATTATACATGATAATAATGGAGAATAAAAATGTAACCTGCTGTACTCATTATTAATGCCTGTTGCAAAATTTTTATATTAATCCTTATCAATATAGGTTATAATCTTTGTTGATAAGACTATACTAATTGCTTCTTTAATCCAGATCCATATATAGATAACTATACTATTAAATTTTCTGCATCAAGGAAAAAAATGTCAGATAAGAATGTACAGACTTACTCTCGCCTTTCTCGGCCTTTCACCAGCCAAGCAATGAATTCCTTGGCAGCTTGACCTTCCAAGTAAGAACTTACATCACTGGTAAAGGTCCCTTCAGCATGTCTCTCAAATTCATCATGACGTTTGGCAATGTTATTCCTGAAAGAAATGTGAGTTAAGTGGAAGCTTTGTCTCTTGGGCAATATGGTTCTCACTTACAAGCAGTGGCAACCTCAGGTTCAGGATCTGATGAACAAGGGGCTTAGTGAGTTTGGGAGATTCAGGTGGCTGGGGTTTCATTTTGAAGTTATATTCATGATCTGGGTTGAAGACTGGTGGGAGAGGGCCAATGGCACTTAGGAAATGACCAAAGCATGACCTTCCTTCCCAGTATACCTCTTCTCACCTCCCCTGCTCACCTGTGCCATTGCGGATGAAAGCTGCATTATTTGTTACTTTATTCCCAATAGATGTAGGCTATCCACTGTGCTTTGCTACTCACCATCAAGTTAGGTATTTGTTATTAGTATGTACAGGGTCATCATCAGTTGATTGATTCAAAGGAAAACAAAGGAACCATCTCCAAATGTCATGGAAAGAATCACACAGTATGGATTAAAGAAAATGTGTGATCTGCTAGGAGGAAAACAAGGAAGATAATCCCACATCAGGCACAAGTTTGTGCAGAGTGCTCTGGGGAGGAGACGTCTGCTGCTCTCGTCTGTCCAGCATGCATTTTGCCTCCGGAAGGTTTCATCTTAAACATATAGCAAACACCGGAGAGTGAGGATTGTTATATTTTATTTAATTTGCCAAGTTGTGGCATTTCCATACAGAAAAAGAGGACAGTGTTTTTCGTTTGTATAAATCTGTGGTTTCTCAGATTTCTTGGTAACTCCACATGTAGTCCTCGACAGAGATGTCTTCCAGGGACTCCCCTGACCTTGACGGCCATCTTTCCTGCAGTTGGACCCTCCCATTTTAAGGTTAACTTTGGTTGACAACTCTATGTCTCCTATTTCTCCTACTTGCTTGTGCTCTCTCTTCTGCTCTCACTCCTTTCTTCCTTCTCCTTCCATCCAGACAAATCTATGTCCTTTTCCTGATTCTTAGATTCCTTCAGCTACTTTGTATGCATAACTCCCTTCCCCTTGTGGGCCATCCTCCAAAGAAATTGTGAAATTCTACCATCTCTGTGAAACCCATGTGGATAATTTTCTCCAGTAGCCTAGGAGCAGCAAAACCCCAACACTCGTCAAAGAAAATCCAACATTAAAATGTATGCCTTACGATAGGTTTGTGTTCTTATTTGCCGCCTTCTCTCTTTATGCCGTGCAGCTAGCTAGGCTGTAATTTTAAATGCATATCTTGGATTTTCTTTTACAAGAAAAGGAATGCATCTGTTTCCATTCCTTACCACGATTAACTTGGCGGGGGGATCATTTTAATGTGATCACAGTCATGGGTTTGAACCCCAAAAGGGAGTATGGAATTTGCTCTCTCTTTTGTCAGAAATTAAATTCCTAACCTTGCAGGTCCACAGAAATTCATGTTCAACTTTAGGTAAAAGTGAATGAGAGTAAATATCACTAAGACCACAGTTGGGAAAATAAAGTCTATGTGCCCTTGGAATCTGGGTAAGGCATTTGGAGGGGTGAAGAGTGAGACATTCAGACGTCTAATGCAAAGGACAGTCTCTCCAAACTTGAGAATAATCAAAGTTGAAAGGGCTTCTGGGAATTACTAGAAAAGTGTGATGACTTTAAAAGGTCATGAAAAAAAATTTGGACATGTTTCATACATTTGTATATAAATTTTGGACCAGATTTAGACTCTGACCTGTTTCTCTTGGTATTCATTAGCCACTGCACAAAGTCCTGAGCACGCCTGGAGTCTAAGTACTTGCTGTAGTCACTGGTGAATGTGCCCTGCGAATGACGTTTGTCTTCACTCATCTGGTCAGGATCATTCAGCGGTTCTGTCTGTGAAGCCAGGAAGGATCTGTGAAGAACAGAGATAGGTGTATCACAAGACTTTCCAAAAGTAGGCTTATTTGAGAAGCACATGAGCCATTCGCAGCTGTTTCAATAGGTATTTCAGTGAGACCTTTGCTTCTCATGGGAATCTCATAGTTGAATACATTCTTATTCTGAATTCTAGTAACAGGTTTCTTAACTGACTTCATTAATTTTCTGAAATGGGATCAAATAAATCCCTTTTCAGTTAATGAATCTACTCAGGGTAATGCTAATAATGACAGAAAAGAACAGTGACTTGAATATTTTAAAAGAGTAAAGAATCACAAATCATTTGTTTTGGTTAGCACATTTATGTTCCCAAGCTTGTTTTGAATATATTAATACAAAGTATAGCTCAATCACCTATTTATGTGGTAGCTAATGGTAGAAGAAAGAAAATTAAAAGTTCAGAGACAGACATGAAAAAAGATCACTTGCTAATTTGAAACCATATAGTGGATAATTCTTATGCCATTAATCAACAGTTGGTTGGCATGGTAAATATATGTGGAACTATTCAATGGGATTGGTACCCCAGGAATAGAATACTATTTTTACCTGTCAAATTAGCATTGATTAAATATTAGGGAGAATAAAATATTTCTTTATTGCTAATGGCAATGCACATGTATATGGCTTTGCTGGAAGGAAACTTAGCGAGGTACTAAAAAATGGTTTAAACTCATTAAAACGCTTGAAAATAATAATTCTTCTACTACAAATCTACCATCAGAAAATAATAAGAAATGCAGGAAAAAAGTGTATATGCAAAAATGTTATTTGTAGTACTCTTTATGAGAAAATTTAAAGATCTCTTTAAGTGTCCAATAGAAGAGAAATAACTAAATAAAGGTTGAAAATTTCTTGGGTGAAATAGTATGCAACTGTTAAATATCATGTTTAATAGATATTCTAATGATATTAGAAAAAGCTAAGAACACAATGTTAAATGAAAAAAAAAAACATGTTACAAAACCATATAAGTAGAGAGATATTTAAATACAATATACATAGAACCCAAAGAAATATACCACTTTTCTCTATTTTGAATAGTTTTCTTTGGATAGTGGAATTTTGAGCACTTAAGTTTTCTTTTTTTTGCATAGTTTTCAAATTTTCCATCATGAACATGTATGATTTTTACAATTAGAAAAGAACAATGTTATTTTTAAAAGGAGTAAAAAGAGAAAAGAGTTAGTGAGAATAATTAAAATAATCTACTGTGCAGTACATGGATAATGAATGGATAGATCAGATTGGATCATCTAAAGAATTCAAAGAGCTGTAATTTTCCCTGAAGATGTTTTTCCAGGTCCCTCACCCCTTTGATTGTGAAACAAGACATATTCTGATCCATACTCCAGAAAAGACTGTCTTTATCACCATCATACTATAAAGCATTTGAAAAGTATAGAGGATATATGCTCTTAATTCCAGAGATCCCACTCGCCTGTCCTGTTCTCCCAGTCTCTCTTCTAACCACAGTACTAAGTTACTTAAAGAGTAAGGATTTAATACCTGGTTTTCTCCTCTGTGTCTTGAAGGGATCGTTGCCAGCTTCCTTGCACCAGCATTATAAACAATCCGGCCACAAAGTAAATGTTCTTCATCTTTGCTGCCTGTCAGGACACAGCAGGGAGTAGGAAGGAAAGGGCAGGGGCAGGCAACCCTATATAAACATGTCAGGCCAGGGGAGTTAGATTTCCACTCACCAAATATTATAAGAAGAAAGAAAAGCTAATCTGATCAATTTTATTCTGATTATAATTCTATCTTAATTCCAAATAATTTTAAAATTTCCCTAGATTTTTAGAGGCAAAAAAAGAATATATATATATATATATATATATATATATATATATATATATATATATGTGCTCCTTCATTAAGCTTTTTCATTAATGTAGGACACTTCTGTTAATGATTAAAAGGCTCATTTCCAGACTTGAAATAAAAGATGTCCACAATAAACATTTAAAATTCCCACTGTAGATGATATGCCACATATGGTTAGCCTGAATGGCACCTTATCCATAATGCCACCCCCTTCACTATCAGTCTGGCTTTCAATTAATAGTCCTTCACTTCCAAGCATTTACATTATACTGCATTTCAACCATCTTAAAGCAGCCTCAGGCTACAACTTGGCATACCAGCTGTCGGTTCAGATGTATTATTCATTTATATTTTAAATAGTGTAACTTGGTCTAGACTTTGTAATTATAAAGCGGCCAACAGATTTGAGGTATTTTAGGGTGCTTTGACCTGTTCTAAATTAAAGGGAAAAAATCATTTTAAAGACAAGCAATTTGCAACAAGAACTAATGCTTCTGGCAACTTGAACAATCACAACTAAGAAACTAAGAAATTAGTATCATAAAGGAAATTAGTGCTTGCTTCTGAAGTCTTGGAAGTCCCCAGGTTGTTTCATAATTGGATTCATTTCAGGACGTAACTTTTCCTGTCCGTGACACCAAAGCCCTAATTGTAGGACACACTGGACTTCTTATCCTTATATCACAAGCAGATGCCTTGTGATCCTTATATCACCAGCCCTAAGATGCCAAGGATGTGGTGATGTGGTGTGAATGGGGACAGGCACCCACGAATGTCGGGCAGAATACCCCTGTGGAGCAAGCGCCTCTACTTTCTGAATGGAAACCCGGAGTCCACTATTTGTCATAAACTTCTCTCTGCTTCTTTCAAACTTATCCATGTTTCTTTCTTTCCTTTTTTTTTCTAGAAAAGGGGATTTCAATCCAAGATTCATTATGTTTATCCATAAATAAATTGAATGAGTATTTTTAGCAAATGACATTTGGTTTGGAATAAGGATTTTACAAATATTATCATTTTAAACTATCAATCTTTTCTTTAACATTCTTGCCATATTTACTATTTATCTCTGGCACTAAAACACAGAGAGTATGATACCTGCAGAGGTGAATTTATTCTCTGAAATATTTAGTACTTATATATTAGGCAGCCAATTAGACAAAGCAATAATGGGAATTATGCATTCACCCTTCTTATTCATTAGCATTAAATTACTAATTTGGCATTTTGCCATATTTCAGTTTAACCAGTTGGCAAACCTCAGAAACCTTGCCATCTATTTAGTTAGTGTTGATTATAACTCTCAATTATAATATCTTTCAGGAATATTTAAAACTTAAAGTCACCACCTTTTAATATAGAGGATTATACCTCTTTTGGAAAGTTTCATGTAAAAGACTGAAAACTGTCAATTTAGTTTTGAGTAAATGATTTCCACCCAAAGTCCCTACAGGTTTTGCCATGTCTCCTATTACTTTCTATTGGGGCAGATTTAGAGCATGTGGTATTCTACCAATGTGGGAGCTGATGGAACAAGAAGCAATCCAGAAAGGAGTGTTCAAATCCCTATAATGCAATCCTATAATGAGTTCTACTGATAGAACTGCCTTTTAAAATCTCATTCATTCATTTTAGAAGGTTGACAGAATTGTAAAAAAAATAGAGATATTTCACTGTTTGAACACCATTGTTGAGAAATTAAATATTGTTATTTTAATATCAAAATTTTATTTAAAATAAGAAACAAATTTAGGATTACTTTCCTCCTCAGTATATAGCCTAAGTACAGAGTATGATGCTTTTTGAGAGCAAAATTTAAACAGGAAATATGGTAATAATAATATTCCTTTTTAGGAAGACTTTAAGACTTAGGAAAGAAGACATTGTATTACATTCCTAAATATATTGATTTTTTAGGCCACATAAATACTTTTAAAACTGGTTGGTTCATAACAGAACCCCAGTATGTACTGAAAAACACACTACTTAATCATTTACTTCCTTGAGGATCTTTGTAAATTTATTTTCTTTCTTTGAGAGTCTAAATAAATACCTTGATTTTTTTTCCTAAAGAGATGTTCTAAAATTCCATTTTAGAGTATAGCTACTTGAATGTTTATTATTACTATTGGTCCTCAATACCTAGTACCTAGTTATTAATTTATGGCTTTAATCATAGCCATTCGAATAAATCCACAATAATAAATGATACATGTTCTCCGCACCAACTATGTTACGTCTTATTTACAAAGAACTGATTTCATGAACTTTGATTATTTGACAGACATCAGAAATTCAAATATTTGAAAGATGATACTGAAACTGCTCTTTTGGAAAACAAGAGATTTTAATTGATAAGGAACAATTACTGTTATAGCCTCTGTAATGGACACATTTCTGAGTTTAAAAGGCACCTTCTGTTCACACATCTATCAAATACAAGGACAAGTATTCATTTTCCAGAATATTTCTACTTATTTGAACATGCAATTCTTAAAACAGTTAAGACTTGTAACAAGTGCATCCATCTGAGTCTTTGTTTTTATTTTCTATTCTCACATAGGATAATTTCTCTGAATCACTTTGTGGCTTCATTTTGTTAAAGTAGGTACAAATATATTTGATATTATATTTTATCTCAATTCTAGCCTGCGTATTATTAGTAATAAAATCAAAGAAGAATATCAAGGCAATTCACAACATTTTGTTCTCTTAAAAATACTTAACACTTCCCCAAAACAGGTTTAGAATTTGATAATCATCCAACATGAATCTTACCTTCTGATGGAGTGGTGTGGGCAGAGCAGGTGGAGAGAGAGTGGGCCCTCTTTGGAACTTTGGATGTGCTCTGTGCCCTGAGCTCTGCTGTTTGGCATCCAAGTGCTCTGCTTTTATATACTCTCCAGCTGTTTAGCCTCACAGATATTACGCTGACAATATAAATTTCTCATCTGTAAATAATGAGGTTTTGTTACAAATGATTTCCCTCGCCCACTCGTTTTACTCATCTGCATCCTACTGGGACCTCAGAGAGACCCGGAAACTTTTTATTTACTCTTGTGCCTTTTTGTTGTTGTTGTTGGAAATGGAAAGGGCAGTTTTGAAAACTCATTTTCTTGGTCAAGCATGAAAATCACTTAAGATCTCTAAAGTGAGCTTGCTATTGAGGAACATGGCCTCAATTGAGGGTCTTACAAGTCCTTCTTTTGCTCCGTAGCCATGATGAATTTGCCTGAATCATCAATCATTCATTCTTCTCTTCAAATAACACATAATTCACTTAAGGCATTTCTGCTATATGAAATTAATCTGTGTTACTTTTTTTTAATATTTTATTTCTTAGTTTTTGGCAGACACAACATCTTTGTTTGTATGTGGTGCTGAGGATCGAACCTGGGCCGCACGCATGCCAGCGGGCGTGCTACCACTTGAGCCACATCCCCAGCCCCAATCTGTGTTACTTTTGTGGGGAATTTGAAAGAGCTTCATTTACAACCTAATGTGTCTTGTTTGAATAAACTGGGTTTGGGCAGAGAGTATAAAGGAAAAAATAAGGACCAAACATCAAATATAGGTGATGTTAATTATATAGGATCTAGTATTTCTTTTTCTTTTGACTAAATATTTAAGGTCTAACTTTACTGATAGGAAGGTGGATCACTAGGTTACAAAAGAATGAGATATGAGAAAAACTGTTGGAGATGCTTATTGTCATATTTCCAAACTTTCATGCTTTGCCATATAGGCCCATAGTGATCTATAAATGTCCCAAATATGATTCTGGTCATATCAGAGAAAAGAATAATGCAGAACAATGTGGTCAGACAGCACAAAAACCCATCAGCATAATTTTACTCCTGCTGCTATCAACAAGCTGTGTGACCTTGGTTGAGTAACATTTTCTCTTTGTGCTTCTGCTACTGATTTGTAAAATGAGAGGTGGGGTTAAATGTCCCGTTGAAAATAAAACATGATATTCCTTAGATAAAATCATTGCGACATTTTGTAACTAGATTCCACTATTCTAATACAACCAACTGCATTATATGACAATGACATGTATGGAAGTCAATCATTGAGAAGTCAATTACTAAAGAAATATTCCAAATGAGCTTTTCAAATTGCGCCTCAGACCAACTGCTGGATGTAGAGCTACATAAAGGCAATATATAAAAGCATCATGTCAAATTGGGAAACCCCACTGAGGGACTTCTGTGCTGATTAGTGATGGTATGAAGCGTTGCTATTCAAAGTCTGGTCCAAGGACCAGCCATCACTTGGGAACTTGTTGCAGATGCAGAATTTCATGCTCCTACCCAGAATTACTGAATTGGAACCTTAAATTAAAGAGATACCCAGGAAATCCATAGGAAATTCATATGTATATTAAAATTTGAGAAATAGAGCTGTATAAATGATCTATCTCACTTTCTTCACCTGCTTGCTGGTGTCCTGGGTGGGTTGATCTGAGGACTGCTTCTTGGCACTACCAGCAGAGGGGGCGAAAGAGCAGAGAAAGGTATCAAGACTTAGATCCCTCTGGAGTAACAGGAATGCAGTAATGGCTTCAAAGTGTGGATTGGCTTAATATATAATTAAATTGTCCTTTCTCTGACTACAATCTTTATGAGCATAATGGCTATATTTTAGTGAAATGTTTTGACACATTCTGCTTTATTTTTTCTTGGTGTTTTTTTTCTTTTCTTTTCTTTCTTTTTTTTGTGATTTACTCATTTATTTACTCCTTTCTCCCTCTCCTTCTCCTTCTTCTTCTCCCTCTTCCTCTCCCTTACTCTCTCCTTTGTCAGACTACCTCTCTGTGGAGCAGCCCTCACTGGGGACCTCTATAGCTGGTATACATAAAGCCCCTTAACACAGCACCAGCATCTAAGTAAGTACCCTCTGCCAACATTTCACTACCAAACACCTTTCTTCTCTTCCACAATGCTTGGTTTCTAATGCTTCAGAAGTAATTATCACAACTTCTTTCAGGCATCTTCCTCTAACTTAATTCCCAGTTCAATAACACTGATGTTTGGGCCCCAAAACAGTGAAGATAAGCATTCTGAGAATGAAGAAACATTAAGAACCCAAAGGGAAAGTACACTGCTCTTCACCCTAAGAGTGACAAATTGGCTTCTTAATGGCAAGTTGTTGTCAGAAATAAAGACAAACATCAAGTGCAATTGGATGTGCAGGTCTTTCATAACTGTCTTAGTGTCAGGCTCTACTTGTCCTTCAATGCTCATGGTTACAGTTGTTTGGTTATTTATATGAGAAGTAGAGTGGTAACAGCCCTGTATTTATACTACCAATGACACAAAGCTTGTTCCAGAAGCAGTGAAGTTCTGGGTGGTGTTGTCTAAAGTTCTTGCATCAGGCAGCATGGGACTACCCAAGTTTCCAATGGATATTGCCTCATTAAATCTGTGCTATGCCAGTTTGACTTGATGAAAATAATATAAAAAGAAATTTGTTTTATGGAATGCAATGCAAAAATTTACATCAATATTAAGATAAAATAAGCTACTTATTCAAAGATTTTTGTGCTTTTTATGATATTTAGTACCAAGGACCTCCCTGGGTTCAAACCTGCACATTTGCACAGGGGCCCACACTGAGAGGGTCTGTGCTTGCCTTAATGCTGTTTGTACCATCTTAAATTCTTAATAATTTTTAGGCAAGGCTAAATTTTCTAATTTTTTAGACAATGATGTTGCAACCTGGTACCACAAATTATGTAGCTGGTTCTGCATAGAACCTCACCTCACAAAACTTTAGTTTTCTGTAGTCATTAAAGATACCAAGAATGAAGTGTTTGAGAATGGCAG
This sequence comes from Callospermophilus lateralis, assembly GCF_048772815.1. Classification (NCBI taxonomy): domain Eukaryota; kingdom Metazoa; phylum Chordata; class Mammalia; order Rodentia; family Sciuridae; genus Callospermophilus; species Callospermophilus lateralis. Next base: position 67,783,348 of record NC_135313.1, on the reverse strand, counting down.
GATCCAACACTCATAGTCCACTCTGGTGACAAGTCTATGGGCAACCATGCAAGGTTGGTGAGAGTACAAAGCATTACAAGCTCTTTGGAAATCAATTTAGTAATCCTTAGGAGAATTAAAAATACCTCTCTCTGAGCCCAGTAAGGCTTAAGCACTATTCTGAAGAATTATACAACATATATTCCTACATATTTATGTAATGATACAGGTACAATGATCTTTGCTGCAGTACCATATATAATAGTAACAAGCAGGACTAATCCAAGAGGCCATCTGTTGATTACTGTTTAGAAAAAGAATGAGAAAGCTCTCTATTTTTCAATGTGGAAAGACTTCGAGATATGTTTTTGTTGGAAAAAGAAGGTGCCGGATGGTTGTACAGAGGAGGCTATCTTTTTGTGCTTGAAAAGGGAGGAGTGCAAACATATGTTTATCTACTCATGATTACATTAAAAATCAGAAGAATATACAAGAAACAGGTGAAAGTGCTTACCTGTAGGATACACTGAGGGATGGACAGTAAGTGCAAAGAATACTTCTCAATATATATCTCTTTTATTATTGGACAGTTTTGATCATTTGATTGAAATACCTGTTCAAAATTGCAGTTTGAAAAGCAACAAAACAACCACTTTGAAAAAGAGGTTAAACTCTAGATCCGAATGTACAACGAACCTTTGATCTAACAATTCCACTTCTAGTTGCTTTACCCAAGAGAAATAAATATATATGTCTCCCCAAACGTGTATAAAATGTTCAAAGAAGCTTTATTACAATATTTGAAAACTGGAAGCAACTGAACTCTACATTAGCAAGAGAAAGAATAACCAAACAGTGCTATGGAATTCATCCCATGGAACATCACTTAAAAACAACAAAAATGAACTAGCAGCAGATACAGGCAACAAAGTGGACAAATCACACAGACATCATGCTGCATGAAAGAAGCTAGACACACAAAGCAACTACTGCATGCTTGGTGCATCATGTACAGAGGTTCAAGAACAGGCAAAACTAAGGTTCAAAAAAAATCAGAGTTCTGGTTGCTTCTTGGAAGAGGATAGGAGAGGATTGCCTGGGAGGGAACTTTCTGGCAAGATGGAAATATTCTATATTGTGATAAGGATATGTGCTGCCAGATTTATCCAATTGTCAAAATAGCAAAGCTAAGATTTGTGATTTCAATTTGTGTAAATTTTACCTAAAAGAAAAAAAAAAGGAATAGTTTTAAAAGAGGAGTATAAAGTGTGATTATAGAAGGATAGAAAATACAGAATACTGATAATTGTTGAGGTTGACTGATGGGTAAACAGGGTTTATTATCTGGTTCTGCTTTCTTTAGGTATGTTTGAAACTTTCTATACTAAAAAGTTAAAATGAACTACAATAAAATGATTATGGGAATAGAGGAGTGGCACCAATGAATCAGTTATCATTTTTTAAGCTAAAGAGTCTGACCTTTCAGTTAATAAATAGAAGGTAGGCAAAGTCAGTCCAGTTCAGAGACATGTGGTGGCAACAGAGCTGGCAAGTAAACTGGAAGCGCAGCACAGGGCCTAGGTCATGGGGAAAGTGGAAGAGTGAGCCACCATTCAGAGGTAATGAAACTCAGGCTGCAGCTTCCTTCTCTGTATTACACAAAGCTCATCTCTGCTGCACCTCTGCTCTATATGAGAAATCCACAGAAGGGATCAAACTTTCCTCAAGAGTCTGCAGTCCAGTTTTTATTCTTGGAGGTAACTGCAATATGCAGTGCTCTTTTTTGGGTTAGAACACTCTTCTGTATAACAAGGGTTTTCTGAAAATAGGTGTAAACCTTCAAAAGATTTTAAAAAAAAAAGATCACAGAAAAAAATTATATACAGCATTTGAGGGAAATGTTTGCCTCAATTGAGGTTTATTTTAATTTTAGCTTTGAAGATAAAAAGCTCTGAGTTCACTTAATAATGCCTTTTGAAAAATTCAAAACTGAGTCCATAGAATATAATCATCAGATGCCCTCCTTCACATCTCTGCGATGACTTGATGGGCTCAAGTATTCAGGGGCAATAAAGGAAGAATTTCCAGGGGAAGCCAGAGGATGTGAGAAATACCCTTCCAGTGAGATATTTAAGAGTTGGTCCATGACCCATCCATCTGGAATGATTGGAGGAAGCCTGCTGGGGGAGGGGAGGTTTGTCAGAGGATCAGTGGACAGTCTTCCTGCCCTGAGGCTCTGAGACCCTGTAGATAGCTCAGCTCGATTTCGAGTCTGTGCAAGAGATAGTGCAGCATCGTGGCTTTGCATTCGTTGATTTTATCTTTTGCAAGATCTCTGGCATAATGAGATGTTTAAAATTGTTCTAAGTTTCAGTTGTTATTTTTATTCCTAAAGGGAACAAGAAGGAGAAAGAAAACAAAATCACATTTGTACAAAAGAATCTTATGTCATAATTTATAAGCAGAATATATATTTATATGTATAAATACATATATATCATTGAATACATGTGTTATGCTACTATTTTTCGCATATTGTAGCTATAAAAAACAAACCATATGTCATTACATTTATCCAACCTCTTGCTCATCTGGAAAGACTTTTTTCAAGATTCTAAGAGTCTTTAATGTGAACCAATTAAAACATTGCAATTTTCAAAGTCTTGTGTATAAGGAAGTAACTTCAACCATTAGAAAATTTAAAATTTGAAATCTGGACACACAAAAAAAATACAATGCAGAAAATGCAAAATGGAGTTATGGACATTTTTTTCTATTCACTGGGCCTTGGAATCAGACTTGCCCCCTGCCTGACACTTGTTCAGTGTAGGCAACTCTTATCATATGTATTGCAAGAGATGACCACTTTTCTGGTGATATTGAAATGATATAATCATAGAAGATAATTCATACAGTCTTCTAGGCTATTATTATTTTTTCAGAGCTTTATTTATTATACTTTGTTGTTTGGCTATTTTTTCTTCAACCCTTCAGCATATTTCCTACATTTTAATTTTGTAATAAATTTGCAGAAAAATTTATTTCTATAGTCAGCATCATTTCTGGAGGCCAGAAGTCTTTCATACTGTGTTCCAATACCTACTCTTTCTTGCTGAAAAGCAAGTTGCTTCCCTGTTTCCATATTGCCAGAGGACATAAAGCCTAAATTTTCATTCCCATTTTAATAAAATCCTTTGTCTTCATGGAGTGCAAAGGATTAACAATAAGATCTTTCCAAGGCTGAGAATGACAGTCTCTCTTTTTTCTTTCTTCACAATTACCAGCATCTTTTTCCACAGGTCTGATCATCCAAACTGTAAAAGCCAAGGACCATGGCCCATGGCTTCCCCTTCCTCACAACTACTAGGCATAATGAATAGGATAACGAACTTAGTCAAATGAATACCTTAAAATTTGATTTGATTTACTAAGCATCAGTTTTCATTTAATGTTTTTATGGAAACTGGTTCTAAATAAATGCATTATTTAGGATAGTTGACATTGATTCAAACAATTAAATGAAAACTATAAATTCAGAGATACATTTGACTAAACACCTTGGTGAAAAGTACAATTATCACCCATTCCAGCAGTTACATACAACACCATCCTGCAGATTAGATTATATTTTTCATTTCCAACTGAATTCATATAGAGAATTGCAGGCCATAGATTATTAAAATAATAATAATAATTTAAATTGAATGAAAACATTTCTATTCTTTTTAAAAAATATTTATTTTTTAGTTACAAGTGGACACAGTATCTTTATTTTATTTTTATGTGGTGCTGAGGATTGAATCCAGTGTGTCTCATGCATGGTAGGTGAGCACACTACCTCTGAGCCACAACCCCAGCCCCAATATTTCTATGCTTTGAGGCCATTTTTTTTTTTTTTTTTTTTTTACAATTTGGGGACAAAGACCAAGCCTTCTAAGAATAGAAATAACTACCATTTACTCCAAGCAAAATCCCCCAAGTCCTCAGAATCTGCTCTGACTGCTGTCTAAAATCCATTCATTGCTGCTAGTTAGCTAAGATGGGGAGACATCTAAATACAAAACAACTGGCAATTGGGCTATTTTTGTAGTTTAGTTTTTTTTTAAGTGTATGATTCAGTAGTTTTTAGTGTATTCAAGAATGTTGTGTAACTATCTAAATCTGGAATTTTTTTCATCACCCCCAAAAGAAGCCCATACCCACTTAACTGTCACTCTCCCTTGTCCCGTTTCCAAGCTCTTGACAATCACCAAACTATGTTCTCTCTTTTTATATATATTTGCTTATTCTGCACATCTTATATAAATAGGATCACTCAATATGTGACTTTTGGTTTATTTATTTATTTTTCAGTACTAGGGATTGGATCCAGGGTCTTGCACATGCTAACTAGTCATGCTGCCACTGGCTATATGCCATACATTTGTTTATTCATTTATTTTTTTGAGATAGGGTCTCAGTAAGTTTTCTCACTGGCCTTGAACTTGGGACCCTTCTGCCTCCTTGCTTCCAGAGTAGCTGGGCTTGTAGGAGTGTACTACGGCTCTCAGGCATTTAGTTATGGGGTCCTCTAAGTTAATGTCAGACAGATAAGGTGCCAAGATTGAAACACCTTTCTGAGGGAAGCAGTTCTCAACACAGTGACATGGAACATGTAATCATCATCCTTATGAAGCAAAAATGGATACTCCTTTCATTTTTTTTATAAAAATGTTTTTAGTTCTTGATAGACCTTTATTTTTATTTATTTATATGTGGTGCTGAGAATCGAACCCAGTGCCTCACACATACTGAGCAAGTGTGCTAACGCTAAGCCACAGCCCCAGTCCCCTCCTTTCACTTTTTGATGTCTTTATTTAGTATAATATTTTCAAGTTTCATTTACATTGCAGAGAGAATCAGTAATTCATTCCTTTTTATGGCTCAGTACTATTTCTATAATATAGTAATATGTCTGTATCATATTCTTTTATACCCATTAATCAGTTGATGGACTTTTAGATTGTTTCTACTTTTTGCTTATGATAAATAAAGCTGCTATAAACACTTATGAACAAGTTTTTGTCTTCATTATTTTTTATTTTTATTTTTTTGTACTGGGGATTACCACAGGGGTTTAACCAGTGAGCCACATCCCCAGCCCCTTTTTTATGTTTCATTTAGAGACAGGGTCTCACTGAGTTGTGTAGGTCCTTGCTAAGTTGCTGAGGCTGGCTTTGAACTCGTGATCCTTCTGCTTCAGCCTCCCAAGCCACTGGGATTATAGGTGTGCCAGTAAATACATAGGATCAGAATTGCTAGGTTATCCGATAACTCTCTGAAAAAAAATTGCCAGCTCCTTTCCAAGGTGACAGTGGAAATTTTGCTCTTTAAAGAATCAGAACCATGAATTTTGGATAAGTCACATGATTGACTTTTCATTCTTTTTAATGCCTGCAGATTTCACAGAGAACATTAGGATTGAGAGCCCTGTGGCAGGGTAGGACATGGCAAGAAGGAGCAGATGTGAAGGCAGAATTGGAGCCATAATGAGGAGACTGGATGAGGCTGAGTGTCTGAGAAAGTCTTTTTGGAAGACTCTGTTTAGACAATTGAGCAAGAAGCTGGAAGACTAGAATGCAGGGGTCAGAGAAGGGAGTATGTGGTATTTGAGAGGTTTAAGCATTTTGAGTGTGTGCAAGGATGTAAGATAGGAATTTGAAAAACTGAGGGGGTAAATTCTATGGGTTTCTCCTCTGCCTTTTATAGAGTTATGGCAGTGTGAGTAGAAACTGGTTAAAGTAAGCAAATTTAAATGTTATGTTTTTTCTTTAATTGAGAATGAAAATATTCTTATTGGCAATAAGAATAGATCAAAATAGATATTCATAAAATGCTAAAAAGCCTAGTTTCCTGGAATACACTATATCTTTTATATCAGAACTTAATTGTACTGATTCTAGAACTGATTCAGTACTTATTATGAATTAATTATACTGAATTAATTATTGAAAAATAAATCCTTTAAAAAATTATTGAGGTGAAATTCAAACAACAAAATCTCCCGTTTGAAGTGAGTGTCTCATTGGCATTTTACTCCATTCATGAGTAAATGGCACCTCCGTTAGGTGCCAAGACTGCCCACATCACTCCAAAATAAAAGCCCATGACCCTTATGCACTTCCTCTCATTTTCCTGTTTCCCATCCTCTGACAACCACCTGTTTGCATTTTGTCTCTATGGATTTACCTCTTCTAGATCTTTCACGTGAGTGAAATACACAATAGTCTTTGTGTCTTAACATGAATTCAAGATCCATCCACATTGTAGGATGTAATAGTGCTTCGTTCCCTTTCATGGCTGATCATTCCCATGTGTATACACCTCAATTTGTTTGTCCATTCACCCTTCGATGGCTGTTCAGGCTGTTCACACCCTGGGACTATTGTGAATAATAATACCATGAGTCTAATAAGTAGCATCTCACTGTTGCTTTGATTTGTATTTCCCTAATGACTGAGGATGTTGAGCATCTCTTCATGCATTTCTTGGATACTTGAATATCTTCTCTGCAGAACTGTCCATTGAAGACCTTTGCCCATTTTTTAAATTGTGTTGTCTTTTTATTGTTGAATTTGTAAGAATTCTTTATATATTCTTCATACAGGACCCTACAAATAATGTTATACATGTAAATATGTGTGATACATATGTTTAGAATGCTTATATGAAATGCATATATAATACACATTAACATCTTTTCCAAAAGTGAAAAGAAAATTTAATGATAAAATGACACATTTTAATAAATTATATATCTTAACAACTTACAGTCATTATTTCCATGACTTTATCCATTTTGGGGGAAGTGTGACACAAGGATCATATGAATATTGGGTTGCTATTTATAGGGTTTATTATAATTTTAAGACTGATAAGATCGTACTTTTTGTTAAGAGAAAATAGCATGGAAAATATTCTAAATAAATACGTCAGAGAAGGTTTAAAGGGACATTTTTTTTTTTTTACCATAGAAGATTATATAAACAATATTTTATGGCTCCTGCTACTGTAGCTTGCAAAAGTACATAACAAATGTACTCTGGATATATTAAAGTTGTTTTGGCAAACTTGAGGTACACAAATGAGTTTTTAAAACTACAGATTGGTAGCCACTCACTAAAATGGGAGAGAGATAAAAGACTTATTTTATGTGGAATCTTCTAAATTTTATTATTTTTTTTGTCTTTCTTAAAAATCTAATCTGAAGGAATAAAACTTGAGGTTTACACATTCATTGTTCTTTTTCTCTGGAGTCTCTGCTTTGGCAGTCTGAATGTTTTGGGCATGATACACATGGTGCCAACTTGAGGATGATTCTTGTGCAATATCTTGGAAGCTTTTCCTCACCCTGCCCCCATCTGTAGTTCTATGGCCATGGCGTGGGAGTTGGCAGGAGAACAACTGTGGGAAGACATAATGTAGGGGTAACATTAGAGAGAAGACATGGAAGAAACACTGGGATGGCTTGTGGTGGTGCCCACTTGTAATCCCAGGAGCTCAGAAGGCTGAGGAAGGAGGGTAGCAATTTTAAGCCCAGCCTCAGCAATTTAGTGAGACCCACAGCAATTTAATGAGACCCTGTCTCAAAAAAGAAATTAAATGTAAAGAAGAAAAAAGGAACACATAAACACTAGTGAGTGAAGGAGAGCTAATGAGAAGACTGGAAAGCTAGCATCATTTTGACTTTAGTCACAGACTCAGTTTACATGTTGAATGGCTTCCCTTTTTATACACACAATGTTGCTGAGACCAGAAACAAAATGTAGACCCCTTTAGAAGTCACTAAGTTATAGATGAGCACAAATTCATTTTCAAAACCCACCTGTAAATGTTTACTTATCAGTCACTGAATAGATACTTCATTGACTGTACTTAAATTCTAATAATGATTAGTAACAGCTTACTACAGCTAGGGTCATGGTGTTGATACTCTATAGAATATTTGCCTAATGAAACAAATATGTCATTAAGCTGTCTGAAAAGGCATTCCATTTCTTTTTTTCTAGAATACTTGACAAGAGACACAGCCAGTGTTACATGGAACTCTGGTGATAGAAGGAAGTCATGTCCAGTAGACCTGGACCTATGAGATCTTAGGTGAGGTCATAATACATACCTCATTTTCCTACTAAGAAATACTTATATTTTAACGTCTAATTAATAGTTTCAAAAATTAGATGGAATAATATAAATGGAGCACCTACATTCAAAAAAAAAAAAAAAAGCAGAAAAAACTATTATTCCAAATAGAAATTGATACCTACAGGCCAAATCTGTCATACAGAATTTTCTTTACTTGTAAATTAGTTGTCAAGTGTTCAAAATTTGGAGAGAGTTTATATTTGAAAATACACTCCTTGGGCTTCTGTTGACAAAAATTCTGGCCACAGTAAGCCCACATTTCTGCACTGCAATTCTGAACTTAGTTGTTATTTCTCTGGAAGAACCCCCAGCTCTCCGAGTCCCACCCTTGGCTTACCAGGACCTTCCTGGTCCATTCGTGGTTGACTTCCTTGATTCTGATCCCTTCATTCTGGTTGCCTACCTGGCCTCAGCAATTGCTTGGAATTGTCAACTTTGCACCTAGGCAATATGTTCTATTCCTCCAATGGAAGATTTTTCAGATATCTATTTAAATCCTATAAAATGAGTTAATCAAAGAAGGTGGTGGGTTCCTTAAGAATGTTTTCATCTGAGCATCACACAAGAGACCAATGCTCACATTCCCTGGCTAAGTCAGGGAAGAAACTTCAACTTCAGCACTTTTAAGGCATCTACATCTGCTATTCAATCAAGCATTTCACCCCATCCTGGTAAATAGAGCCTCAGAAAAACTCATTAGAGTTCCATAATGAGAGGGCACAGTGTAACCACTGTGATCTCAGAAGATATTAAGATTCAAAGGTGAGAGGAGTGAATGAAAACAGATATATATATATATATATATCTCAGGGTACAGACATAAATAAAATATCTCAGACAGTAAACCCAGGAGTGCTTTACCACTGAGCAATGTCCACAACCCTTTTTTAAAACTTTTTATTTTGAGAGAGGTTCTTGCTAAGTTGCTGAGTCTGGCTTTGTACTTGTGATCCTCCTGCCTCAGCCTCCTGAGTCATTCGGATTACAGGTGTGTGCCATGTGCCTGGCTTTGTCCTCAGATTTTTAAAAACAATTTAGGACTTCAGCATTTCTGTGTACTATTCACTAATAAGATTTCTTAGGGCTTGGATTTCTTGGACTTACAGCACACTCCCTGTGGCACATAGAGAAAATAATTGAATCTCAGAAAGAGAGAGAACTAGTCTAAATCACAAGAACTGAGACACAGTTTTCTTGATTCTGTCTGGATATTTTGCAGGTATACAAGGCTGCACTCCATGTGGGATCCTAAAAAGCTCAATGTACTTGAGTTAAATCATCAACTACAAAAGTATGATCTAAAATGCACAACTTTTGGAGGATGTATCTTGCTGATGTACTTTGCATGACTTTAAGTTTGTAATGTGAATTTAGGAAAATTAGCCAATCAAACATTCAGGGTTTGAATTTATGACTTGATCAGTGACAGTATAAAGCATGGATATTCTTGTTCCTAAATGTTAAGTAAACCCTTCACATTCAAAATATATACTTATTCATTAAAATATATTATTGTTTAAAAAGTAGTATTCATAAAGGTGAAAGATTTACATGATCTGAAGAGAAACCGAAGTAACATTATTTTTTTAAAATAAAAGATGCTAGATACCCAAGAGCAATTTCAGATGTTTATTTGTAGTCTGAACATTTTGTGCCAAACTTCCTCAGTTTGCATGTCCCTTTAATGATTCATCTAGAGGCAGCAAGTGTTTAAGTTAGGACAATGCAGTAGGCTGTTTCCATTTCCTATTCCAAATTATTTTTGTTTCAAAGGCCAGTCTCGTTTACATCTCTGACTGATTGATGTTGTCCTTAATCCCATTTTTCTTACTGCTTATCAGAGATTTTTTTCTTCTTTCTCTTTGCTTTGAGGGGGTCAAAGCAAGACCTGTTTCATACTAAGTTACAGAAAGGGTAAGATGCTTCTATTGGGAGATTGCACATAAAAATTTTAATGGCCACAGCAAGTGGCGATACAATCAGCAAATATTTATTGAGCTTCTCTTATCTTATTCCTCCTGTTTAGGGCCTGGAGGCAGAGAAGTGAAATGACAGATGAGCTCTTTGTTTAGGGAGCTGGTGTTCAAATAGGAGAAATAGAGAACAAATGGGTGCAGACATAAATAAAATTATTTCTGGTGCTTCTAAGTGCTAACAATAAAGCAAATTTAGATAATGTGGTTGAAAGTTTCTGAATGGTGGAAGTAACATTAAATCCAGTGACCAGGGAAATTCCCTCTACGGAGTGAAACTTAGTTAAAAAAGACACAGTCAAGAGAAAAGTTGAGAAAAGATGTTCCAGGCTCTAAAGCAGAAAGAAGTTTGCTCTCCAAAAAACCACAGAGAAGACCAGAGTGGCTGGAATTTGGTGAGCAGTGTGAGAGCCGTGGAAATGAGCCCAAGAGGAAGGCCTCTGTGGGCTTTATAGGTTGCAAAGAAACCTGATGCATGTGTTGTCTCTTTCACCTGCATGGTGCCCTGGCAGTTTGTCCTTCCCAATTGTGATTCAGTCTCTACTATGAAATATTAGACTTCATGGACAGGTGTTAAGATACCAGGGTGAACTATTCGCTCAAGGTAAGGACCAGGGGATTACATGAACTTTCTTGGGCACTCATGGCTTCAATATTGGTTATTCCTGAAAGACTGCATTGCTTTAGAAGTAGAGATGCCCTTATAAGTGATTGAGGATTCTAACACATATGAAATTCACTGATACGAGAAAGAAATTTAATGGCTTCAGATGCAGACTATTAATTTCTTGAGAAGTTTTTTTTTTTTTAAATGACAACAAAACACTTGTTCATTTTATGTCGCTAACAAACACCTACAAAATTCTTACTATGTGTCTGATATGTTAGCTCTACAAACAGTTTTTTTTTTTTTGGTACTGGGGATTGAACTCAGGGGCACTCAACCACTGAGCCACATCCCTAGCCCAATTTTGTATTTTATTTAGAGACAAAGTCTTACTAAGTTGCTTAGCGCCTCACTGTTGTTGAGGCTGGCTTTGAACTCTAGAGCCTTCAGCCCTCCCCTCCCCAAGCCACTGGGATTACAGGCATGCACTACCATGCCCAGCTACAAAAAATAACTCTTTTAAAACTCTAATCAACTCCATAGGATACGAATCATTATTATTTTCATTTCACTTAAAAGGAAAAGGAAGCAGAGAAAATGAATAGAAGTTGAACGAAGTTACATGCCTAGTATGTTCCTGAGCTGGGATTCAAACCAGGTAGCCTGACACCCATGCCTTAATCACTGTGGTGTGCTGGAATAAATTGGTGACAATCAACATGCTATGTTAGAAAGACTAACATATGAGATAGCTTGCATTTTATTTGGAAAAAAAGTGCTTCCAATATTGCAAAGAATTGCTTTAATCTTCTGAAGAAAATGAGAATACAGCATTGTCATCCCTGTAGGAACACAAAGTACTTATATATATTAAAGCATCATCACTTTTTATTCATTATTTAAGTTAGAAATGCAGTTTAGTATCTGTGTGATATAAGTAAATTTTATAATATTAAAAAATTTTCTACCATATCCATTGATACCTGAAAGGATGTTTCAAGAACAATCTAAATCCTATGTGAATGAACAGTAGATTTTTTTTAACAGACTAATCATTTTTATATTCTACTAAATGTTTCAGTAAGATGTGTACTTCCAAAACTCATCTTTTATAGTAGTAAGAAAATTCGTATTACCAAAAATGCTACTAAAAAAATTCCTACTAGCAAAGATGCTCCTACCCCTGAAGGACAATGGACAGCAATTATGAAAGAAGGAAGATGGATTGTCAAGCCACCATGGCATGACCTTGGCTTGACTATGCTTCTATCTCACTCATAGGATATAGACTTTCTATAGCCCTAAAGCAAAGGGTAGCATGCTGTACCAAGGAATAGTTGATAAAACATACACTATCAAAGCACCTTTTAAAGTCATAAAACGGAGTATTGGAGTATTAATTAGAAGCTGATAGAATGAAATCTATGTTGCCAACAACATTACCTATGTCCAAAAGAAGTGCTTATAACAAGCATGCTAGTATTATATGGCAATAATCTAAGCAGGTGATCATTAGAGGCTGTCACTAGAAACCAGGTTATTTCACTTATAAACCACTTGGTAAGGTGTAGGCACTTATTTCTTCCTGAATGAGAATTTATTCTACATCAGCTTGCCAAGGTACCTGTCCATAATGCCAAGAAAGCATTTTAGCAATTCTCCTTTAGCAATTCACAGGCTGGGAATGATTTACTGCATTCAGAATTTTTCAATCTGTTTTATTGGATAAACTCAGAATATCTGGTTTATTGAATAAATTCAAAATCTCTGTTAGGTGCCTTCCTTCTTTTTTATAAACAGTGTAATTGAAAGCATTGTTTTGGTTGAATCTTCTCAGAAGACCATATAATCACCATTTAAATTAGCCCTAATTCATTTTACATTTGCTTATTTTACTGTTAACTTTCCCAGAACTATTTTTTTTTTTTTACAATTAGAACATCTGAATTTTAATTACATTACCATCAAGAAGCTCATTAAAGTCACTTAATTGGCAACATTTCCAAAAAAACCTTAGCTGGGTTTAATATATTTTAAAGAGTTACTGTCAAAGTATAATTTCACCATTACAAACAGCTTGGCAACAACATTTGCATAAAGATCTGTCAGTTTCTGAAAAATGCTCAAATGTTGGGAAAATCAGATTCGTTAAGTCGCCTTTACTGAAACAGCCTAGAAATGGAGAAATTGTCACATATATTCATCCTTGTAACCCCTGAAGTTCCCAGAATACTGCCATGCCAGCATAGGGATTCAATATATGTTTCTTGAAGGAAATAAATAATGTATCTTATATGTTGGAATAGATTTTTAAAAATGTAAAACCCCAATGAAAGTTCTCTCATTTTGTCAAATTTAACCAAATACTAATATACTTGATTTTTTTTCATTTTTAAAAATACTGGATAGTCATTTAGAATTTTGAGACCTTTATAAATAGCCCTGGGGCCAGCATTGTGGTACTATAATTTGTGATTACTTTTAGAACTCGTTCTATGATTTCCCTCTTACATATACTAGAAATTTTTTTCTTCTTTCTGTTTTTTTGTCATACACAGTATCTAAAACAATGACTCATAATTGCATTTGTTGAATGAATAAATGAATGAATGAATGTAAATCCCAAATTTGTGATAAGTAAGAAATGATTATACTTTGCAGTATTTATCAGGGTTTTAGAACACCCCGCTCCAAATACATTCAAAGATTAAAATGTGGTAAAAGGTCATTATTACTATATGCTACCTTTTTTAAAAACAGAAAAACCCAAAGAGGAATCTAGGAAAGCTGTAAAAAATATATGTTAAAAAAAATTTCCACTTGCTGCCTTGCTTTACAAAGTCTTGCACAATGTTTGATATTCAGTCAGACTCAACACGTGTCTGTTGAATGAATAAGTGAAAGAATATATGCTGAGAGTCCTGAGGAAGACCTGGACTCAGGTAGGATCCATCAACAGTAATGTGTGAAACCTGAATTTTCATGAAATAGAGGCATTCATTCATTCATTCAACAGTTGGTGAGCTTCTGTAATATGCTGTGTTCCAAGACAGAGACTATGAAGATTTCTCTATGACAGTGTTGTTACAAAAGCACGTTGTGAGGATGGACATATTCTACATGTACACTGTCTACTATGGTAGTCATTAGTGACTACCATGTCACTGTCTGGTGACATGTGACTAGTATGACCAAAGAGCTGAATTTTATCTTCACTTTTGCTCATTTAAATTGAAACAGCCGCATATGCAGAGTGGCTATCACAGGTGGGCAAATACCACAAGAATTTCACAGTGTGTGGAAGAACATAATGTATTTGAGGAAATATTGGGCTTATAGAGGCTGATGTTAGGAGAGTGTGGGAAATCTGCATGTGGACAGGTCATCAAAGGCTCTGTGTGACTATGGATAATCACTAAGTAGGCAAATGACATGACAGATTTGTCTCTTAGAAGTTGCTTCTGTGCCTATGGATGTAAAGGTCTAAGACTGGAGAATCAAACTTTTCGAATTTCGCAGAGAAAAGAAATTGAAGATCTATAGATAGATAGATAAATAAATATATATATATATATATATATATATATATATATATATATATATACACACACACACACACACACACTTTTTTTTTTTCCTTCATTACATAGGTAAGATGCAATTTGAACCTTGTAGTCTCCCTAGATTGAATATTAGAAAATGACTACTGGTTGGTCTCTCTCCACAGTGGGAGAGTTTAAATGGTGAGGCTGCTCTTTGGAGATAGAAAAAGAAGGTGGTACTTTCCTTTTACTCTCAGGGCATCAGCCATTGAATGCAGGTAGAGAAAAGGGGCTATTTTCAATCCTGAGTCAGTAAAAGTGCTCTCTGGGCTCCCTGACCACCACAAAGGACCCCTTCCTGCTGTGTGAGGTGGGGCTATTTGGCCTAAGTGGGAGGCATGGTTTTAGAAGGCAGCAGTGGAAAGAGCACTGGACTGGGAAACGCCTGAAAATTCTAGAAAAGACTATGGTATATGATCCCTGAAGCCCCTTCCTGATGTAATCTTCCATTCCTGATGGGTTCTTCTGGCTACAGAACATAAAAGAAGGCATGAGAGTAATAGGACTTGAAATTGGAAAGGAAGAATTAAGCTAGAAATGGAGAAAAGTAATCCAGGATGGTTCAGTGCTGAGAGACATACCAGTGAAAAATCTCCTGGACAGTGGCTTGGTGGATACTTCCAACATTCATGAAAGAATATCTTCTGGTGACCTGGTATGGATCTTTAAAATTCTGTGGCAATCATAGAAATGGCAAGTTGCCCATAGTTTCTAATTGATGGTGACAGTTAACTGGCAGAGCATTGCTTTCAGGATTGCAGTTATTACAGCTTTTTTTTTTTTTTTTAATTTCCCAAAATGAACTTTATAATATAGAACTAAAACCCCAGAAAAATTTCATAGATATCAAAATTTCCCCTCTAGCTATTGGTATCTATTTTATTTATTTGTTTTCTTAGTTAAGTTATAGCCTAGTAATCTGAAGGCACTTACTATCATTAATTTGAAAAAGGGATATGACATGGGCACATTTCCAAATTTGAAGCATTTCTTAAAAGAAGTATGAATTCAAAAGTCTGACTTTATCCTTACCCAATGCTTTTGGCAATGCTAAAGAAATCTGGGAGAAATTTAATAAACATTTCTTGGAGGGAGAACATATAATGCAAACATCTCAAACTTGACTCACTGCATTTTCTGAACTATGTTTTTGCCTACTCTGAGCTATTTGTTCCATAATTGGAAGACCCCAAACTGCTTCTAGATTCTTTGCTTCCATGACCATCAAGATATTATTCACACACTTGCTGTGTACAACACTTCATTCTGTGATAGAACCCAGAACCTGAAATCAATGAACACAAACAACATGAGATAGCACTTGAACTTCTGACTTTATTTATTTATTTTTCTCAAATAAACATGTTGAAAAAATACTAGCTGTGTCCAAAGGAAAATGCATGGTTCCTTTTTTCTCCTTCCACAGAGTATCAGAAAATGTAAACAATATTGAACTTCTGAGCCTTCCTAAATTTTTGCCATCCTTTAGAAAAACATTCATTTGTTTGTTTATACCAGCATTTTACAACATAAAAGTACACGAGCAAACGGTCTGAGACATTCATATAAAGTTTTCAGATTGTGATACAGGCTTGTATCTGTGTCAGTTTTAGTTTGATGAAGAAAAACATTGTTTTAGAAAGTGGGTCATATGGGTGTATAAGTGGTTTGTGGACAGACCGGATAAGCCGTGGTTCTGGTCAGAGTACCACTGAAATAGAAAAGGAAAGAAGCCTGTTTTAATCCTGTAGTCACAAAATGCATACAACTTTGATGTCTCTGTATACTCCCAGGACCTGCTGTTTTTTTTTTCTTTTTAAATATTATCGGGAAATTCTACCTAAGAACATTTGAATGAATAAAATAGTTTACACATGAACATTTAGAGTAGGAAGAACTACAGAGCTTCTATTAATGTCCCCACTGTTTTATATCCTTTAAACTTATATTTTATAGACCTCAGAGGCAGAATTTTCACAGTGTCCAGCATCTTGAGGCATCAGGATCAGGAAGCATGGGTTCCATGTTGGTATGTTGGGGCTGGTCTTTGCATCTATGGAACTTAATTTTTTTTCATTTGAAAATCAAAGGCATTGGATTTAATTTTATCTAAGAAGGCTTATAGCTCAAAAATTTTATGAGGAACAGACTTCCTCTCTGTTACAGAAAACTCACAATATTGTGCATCACATATGACCATAAATACCCCTTATGGGAGTAAAAAACAACATTGTAAAAAACAGGAGGGAGGGTGTATCAGAGATAAAGTAACAATATAACTTTAAAATTCATTGTTGGGAGAGATACCAATAAGATTATTATTTTCATTAATAAAAGTGGCAGTGGTTATGATATAATTCTACATATTTACTGGATTGAATTTTCTTTGGAGAACACAATAAAAAAGGTCAGAAAATGATCAAATTATGTCATGTGCATGTATTATTATGACAAAGTGAATGCATCTGTTATGTTTTATAAATGCACCATTAAAAATCAGAAAAAAAATCTCACCTCACTCTGCATTAAGTATTAAAATAAACAAATTTACAAAAGATAAAAGAGCTCCCTTTCTGGCTTCTCATTCCATGTAAGCAAGCAATTGAGGGAGAATCTATGCTCACTGAAGAGGGAACAATGTGGCTACCAAGGACTGCTTTCCTTCTCTTGGCTTCTGTCTTATTTTGTCCTGTTTCCATTTCCCTTTCCTCATGCAAACTGGATTTTACATTGAGCTCATTTATTCATTTGCTCAGTAAAAATCTGAGCTGTGTTGGGTGGGGCATGTGCCAGGTGCTGAGCAGATACAGGTGAAAAGATTCTTTAACCCTGAATGGGGACTGTGTGACTTCAGGGAGCCTTGGCAGTTCTGATAACATTTTGCAATTGCTTTTTACTGAATATCCAGGATTTTCTAGCTGCTTTGAGAATCCTAGGTTTTCTAGGGACTCTAAGTACATAAATGCACTTATGTACATAGGATTGCAGAACTATTTGATGTTTGCGATAAAATATCATTTGATCTTGTGAACTCCCTTATTTTATATAACTCAAGTGGGAACTCCAGAGGTAATTTTGCTTCTCTATGGTGTTTCAGGGAGTTCATGAAAGACCTGCAATTTATTTGCTAATGTTCTGCTTACTCTACAGTCTCTTTGTCAGGTTTACTAAAAGATAGATAAATAAGACCCTCTTCTTTTAGCTTGAGGGGTCTAAGACCATGAACATGAGTGAAACAAAATTATGTACCATTGCCTGGAAATCCACTTGTGCATTAACCAGAGCTTTAGCAATCTGTGCTGAGTTTTGAAAGTGCACATTATCTGCAACAAAGAGGGAGACAGAGAGAGAGAGAGTGAGTTAAAGTGCTGCTAAATACCAGAAAGCATAGAGTGACAATGTACTGCCTGGAAATGAACACCAACAATTATCTAGTCATGCATTTGACATTGTCAGCAGTGAGTAATCACACTCAGATATGGAAATGTCCCTGACTCTTAGGTACTGACCCCGAGCATAGGCATAGGAGGATGCTTAATGTTTCTTAAACAAAGTGATGCTGGCTCAGTATTTTTATGTGTAAGAGTCTTGCTTAAACCTCACCATCTGCTGTTCCGTGGATGAGAAGATAGTCTACATTTCTGAAATATTCTGCTCTTGCCATCACAGTTGAATTCTGGAAAAGAGGAAAAATTAACATTTTAGTTGCTGCAAGTTCTAATAGAAAACTAGCTAAATCATTGTGCAATGGACTTAGCACCAATACTGAAATTATGTATTGCTTTGGTTGATAAATATTTAAGAG
Organism: Callospermophilus lateralis; assembly: GCF_048772815.1. Classification (NCBI taxonomy): domain Eukaryota; kingdom Metazoa; phylum Chordata; class Mammalia; order Rodentia; family Sciuridae; genus Callospermophilus; species Callospermophilus lateralis. Next base: position 67,765,198 of record NC_135313.1, on the reverse strand, counting down.
TCAGAGCAACACATTTTCATCATCATTTGCATTACTTCCATCTGATTCTTAGTTTGAAAAACTGAAAGTTTATGTGTCATATGTTACATATGAGTGAGACCTTAGGCATAAATGATGCCCGCTCAAGCTGTGTAAGGGTTGGGGGGGTGGGGTGGAGGATTGGGAAAAGGGAGGTTAGGAAAAGGAGAATGAGGAAAGAAAGAATAAAATCCCAAAGGAGTAAAAATCCTTTCTCGTGATGTGTTTTGCAGTTAACAAAAGAGGATCATTTTTGCTTGGAGACCCAGAATTAAAGCTATAAAATCTGGTTTTCTACTTTAAAATTATTTAGCATGTTAGAAATAAATTAATGGCCTAAGTAAATTAGAAAACACTTACTTTATAATGCTCAAGATTATCATCCTTTGTTGGGAAACCCATGAATCGTTCTGTGTAGATAGATGCTACAAAATATGTAAGAACATGTTAATTTGCATATGATACATGTTATTTCATTAACCAAAAAGAACTCTTTAATAACTCTTCCTCAACTCTCCTATGAGAAAATCTTGGGTAAATTTTGCTTTAGTTTACATAACGATTGGCCTCAGTGAAGGTCTGTTATCTGTGCAGTTCAACTCAGTAGGGCAAGAGAGAGAATGCAGGAAGAAATTACAGGAACAAGAACATCCTAACATTTTCTTTCTAGAACTGCTCTATCTTAGGGGGACTGCTGAGGTGGGCATGAAGCTGTTGAATGACTTTGTATTTTAAAAGAAATCAGGAATGCAGCCATTTGAGCACTTGACCAATGTCTTTTCTCATCTGAGATGAAATATGTCCCCATTCTCCTCAACACCACGCACGTGCGCGCACACACACACACACACACACACATGCACACACATGCACACACACATACACACACATATTTTCCTGGATCCTCTCTAAAAATCACAATGATCTCATTTCTATCCTAATACAGGGAAGAAGCTCTGATGAAATCCAATTTTTGTACAACTTTTTGAATCACTTTCAAATAATTACTCTACACTGATGTTAATCATAAAAATAGGCAAGAGCAGGAAGGGTTCTTCCCAAACATAGTTTTAATTTCTATGATTTCTGGAGTAAAGGAGATGCAGTTGCAAACTGCAGCATGGAGGTGAATTGCTTGGTTCCCAGATGGACTTTGCACTTAACTGGCTTAAAAGCCAGTTAAGCTGCAAATGTGTGCTTTCAAAAACATGAGTTAGCTCTGATTTTAAAGATTTGGTTCAGAGCCTCCAAGCTTCTGGGAGAAAATAAGATATAATGAATTTTAGAAGAATCCTTCCTCACTCTTAAGATTTCTTTGATTGTTGCAGGGTGATTATAATGAATCATATGAACCACATCATGTATAGATTACATTTTTCCTGGTGATGCTGGGGTGAATTTTACCACATGATTTATTTTTCTAGCAACCTCAAATATAGAGTAATTATGTGTCAATTGTTTTCATGGCAATATTTATAAAATGTTTTTATACCATAATATTCCCAGCTGGAGACAGGAGCCACTGCTATTCCACATTTGAAAAGACCAGTTCCAGATGCAAGGGCCAGTGATGAAACGTAACCTCCGTAGGACTGTGGAGACATTGTCATGTGTCAGACCCAGATTTACTTTCAGAATATCCTCCATATTTTTAGAGCAACCCTAATCAAAATCAGGTTTGAAGGGAACTGGGAGATATGCATAAGACTACATTAAATGTCTGTCTTGCACCCTCAGCAGTAAGCTCCATCCGTAATTTTACCCCTAATAAATTAGAAATAATTGGTGTGCTAATCAGAATAGACTGTTCTAAATCAGGGTTGAAACAGCTTAAGAGATAAACATAATTGCAATCTTTCTGCAAGAAAATTCTCCTTTCATCCTCTATATTTCTATTTAGGACCTTGCTAGAACAAAAACAGGATTCTATATGAAAGAATGAACAGAAAAGTGTAAATGTAATATACTTTATATTGTTTGCAAAAGTCCTGTGAAGAAGAACCTGTGTCTATGTATCTATTCATTTTCATAACAGAAAAAATATAAAGAAGCCCATAATAATCTTTTGGAGAGCTTAAGACCTGGCCAGAGTTTGTGTATTAGATAGCTACAAATTTTAAGGAATCTGACATAGTAGCACAAAGAAGGGGAAGTCATTGATGTCTTTAAAAACCTTATATTTCATCGCACAAATTTAATAAAAAAGCAAAAAAAAATATAAAAAGGAGATAAAAAGCACAGAGAGAGGAGTAGGTTTAGCTGGTCTTTCATACAGGAATCAATGGGTAATTCAGAAATGGGACCCTGATAATAGCATTTCCATGTCACTTGGATAACTGAATATATGCCTAAATGTGAAAAATTAAACAGGGAATAACAAGTAGATTCATGTCCTCCTGGAAGCCAACTTAGTCTGTTTGGACATACTAGGATGGAGGTCCTTCTTGGACTAAGCAGGCTTTTGGAACATGAACCAAAACAGTGTGTGAAGCAGGTTAAGAAATGATTCTCTGTTCATCCTTGCCTTGATGCAGGGACATCTCTAGCCATCCTAGGGCAGCAGTGTGATTCCCACTACAGTTTTGCCTTGTTTCTAAGACATTATTACCACAAATTTGGGAATTGCTTCCTTTGGATCATGACAGATTATGTTACATTTCACTATAGAAAAGTCAGTCCTTAGGCAAAGAGAGAGAGAGAGAGAGAGAGAGAGAGAGAGAGAGAGAGGGAGACAGACAGGGTGATGGCAGGAAGTCAGTGGCAGGGGTCTATTCTGTAGCCATGAAATACAGGGAGTGGGAAAATAAGCTAAATTATCTTGTTGAATCCAACAGTTAAATGAAGATCCTCTAACTAGTTTACAGTTTTATGTCTCCAACTCTGAGAAATTTTATTGAGGGCCGTTGGCTGCAAAACACAGAATAAAAGAGGCGGCTCCAATTATACCATGGCCTCTTTTTATTATACTTGGAGTAGAACTGAACCATGTTTTAATAGGGGAAAATATATTTTAAAAACAGAAGGAACATTTGGGTTTGAAAATCATTGTGTTAAGTTAAAATTCTCTGATTCAAACTTTCACTTATAAAAATAATTTGTTATGATTAGTAGGTTAGCAAGAACTATTTCTAAAATTAAAGGGGTTTCCTTTCTTTTTAGCTTTAAATTCAAATGAGAGCAGGGGAAGGCTAAGACCTTTAACAATTATTATTATTTATGGTTTTATTGGAAAAGAGTGTTTACCAAAATTGAAAATACTGGGTCTGGTTCTGCTTCTTCCATGCCCTAGAGCAGGAAATAGCATGAAGTGAGATTTGGCATGGAAAGACTTTGCACATAGTAAAATTGTTCTTGAACATTTCTGTTTAAACTCTTAGGAATTATTTAAATGTGTCAACTCAGAGATTAGGTGATAGTGCTGTATTTAAATATGATTCTCCTGTTTTCAGAATGAATATAAATTTTTTTCTAAGAATTTGTAAGAGCAAAAAGCCACTGTATCTGCAGTATGACAAAAGAAGGCTATACTTTAAATTCCCAGGCAGCTTGGAAAAGCTATTCCTATTGTAGAAATGAAGAGGGGGAGAAAATCCTGTGTTGACTTTTTTCTGCTCCCCCATGAGTGGGGCTCCCAGGCAGAGTGGGTGGCTGCCGTAAGAAAAGAACCCACAGAGCAGATTGGCCATGAGAATTCTAGAATTGTGTCCTTTGCACTTAGATGCCTTGCCATTTTGTTTAAATGAAGGATGTCTTTAAAAACATTCTTAGAAGGGCACAGAATTTTAAAAGAGGGCTTGTGGAACACTCTTATTTGAGCTATAATGCACATTGGGACATTTTACCTAAAAGCAATAATCATAACTAGCTAACATTTGTCTGGTCAAGCTTATTGCAATGGTCTCTGGGGTCCCACGCAATCCCCCCGCCACACACACACACACACACACACACACACACACACACACCTCCTCCTCTTTTCTCTTCCCCTGATCACTGGTTCTCTTGATGTTCTTTGAACTCTCCAAGCATGATTTAGCCTCAGGACGGTTGCAAATGCTGTCACCTCTAGCTGGGCGCTCTTTCCCCAGAATCAGCCTGCTTTACTTCCTCACCTCTTCCAAGTCTTCACTTAAATAAAAAGAGCCATCTCCAACCTTCTGATTAAAACACACCCACCCTTCTTGTTTGTTTCACATTTCTCCATCCTGCTAACCATCAATCAACATTCTCTATATCATTTATCTTGCTTTTGTCTTTCTCTCCAACTATTTGCAACTCCTTAAGCATGGAGAGTTCTGTTTTATAAAAGAATGTTTCCTCAGCACTGAGGATATGGCCTGACATACAATAGGAATAAAATAAATACTTGTTGAATATAACTTTGTTATTAACTCACATAATTTTCAAAGTGACTTGGTGGGAAAACTGAAACTGAGAGGGAACTTACAGTGGCTATAGTCAGTAAGCACCAGAGCTAGGACCCCAACCCAAGACACCTGGTTCAGAAACTTGGGCCATTTCCTCTCCATCCCTACACCAGCGCAACTTCTTTTGAGGTGGGGAATAATATAGTCTAATACAGTCTCATTAGAAGTGCATTTGTCCTACTTTAACATCGTTGATCACACATAGCAATTCAAATTACTTATAATTAGTCACTGGAAGAGAAAGAACTAAGATTAAATAATGAACTAATGCTTATTCAACACCACCTGTCTAGGTCTATATTAACAATGCAAAGCCCACAAGTGAGACTGTTTTTCTAATAATTTAGACAAAACCCTCACTGCTCTTCAATTGTCAGAATAATTGATCCATTTTTTTATTGCATATAGGTTTTTAACACTATTGATATATTTTTGGCTGGATAATTCTTTGTTGTAGGACTGTGCTGAGCATTGTGGGATGTTTAACATTATCTCTGGTTTCTATCTTCTCCATGCCAACAGCTGTCCTTCAGTATGACAGCCAAAAATGTCCCCAGATATTGCCAAATGTCCTGAGGGTAAAATCATCTTGGTTAGGAACTACTGTAATAAACCCATAATTTTTGGGCACCATGAATAGATATTTAATAACTAGTTAAAACCAGGGTTACTGAGCTGTGTTTTGTATGAGCCAGAAAAATGAAAGGAGAAGGTAAAAATGCTTCCTACTACAAATATAGTGTTTGTAGCTTACTGAACAACTATTTAAAAAAAAAAATGGTTTCATTAGGCGTGATATATTGTGCAGACCACAAAAATATCTAGTACTTCATAGAAACATACCTTATTCCCTGATACAGAGCCCATTAATAGCTAAATAACTCTCCTGGTCTTTCTCAATCCTTTTTCCCACCTATAATTTTTTTTTATTGGTCTTGGCCTGTATAAGAACACTTAAAGCTACGGTCTTTCCCCAACCCCTACTTCTCTAGCTAACTTCATATGTTTGGTATTTATTCCTAGTATTCATGTTCTTCTGGCCCTTTGGTCTACCCCTCCCCTTTGGCCACTCTCCACTCTGCTGCCAAGATTATCTTTCTAACATACTAATAATAGCTTCAACAGTATTCTCATATGATGTTCATGGAAAATATTGTTAATGTGTGCTTTGTGATGGAAAAGGAATAAAGCATTGTGTAATCTCATGCTTTTCGGTAATATGGTGCTAAACAAAATTTAACAGGTTTTTTTTTTTTTTTTTTTTTTTTTTTTTTTTTACTCACCCTTCAGAGTCTGTACACTCTTTTATAAACATTTAATGATTTATCAAATTATTAGATCGTAGAACCTTTTCTTGTAAAATCTCCTAGGACTAGTGGGACGCATTTTGGGAGAACTTGTGGGAACTTGTAGGATTAACTTCTAGTTTAAACAACATTGTGGATGCTTGACAAGGCCATGCATCATGCTAAGTATTTGAGAAACAAAGCTTAGAAAAGACAGTCTATTTTCTTGAGCCTACATTCTTGAGGGAGAAACCAAGAGACAGATGAAGCTTGCTGATTCCCACAAGAGAAGGATAAAGAGTTATTGGAACACAAGGAAAGTCATACCTCAGTTGTGTTTTCAGGAGTAAGTAGAAGTGTTCCATTTGGGAGTGAGAAAGAAGCAGGGAATGGAAGAAGTGAATTGAAGTGGGTGGACATTGCAAAGCACAGGGAACTGCACATACAAAATCATGGGAAGAAGGAAGAATAGACATGATTTAAGTTACTTATGAGATATAGGGAAAAGTGGGGAGATAAGACTGGAAAAATAACCTGGAGCCAGACTGCCAAAGGCATTGCATGCTAGGGAATGTATTTGGGCCTTATGAGGTAGGAATCTTGGAATCCTAGTAAGCAGGAGCAGAAAAGCAACATGATAAAAATTGTGCTTTGGAATGACAACTTTTTAAACAACATTGCAACTTGTGGAGTCAAAGCAGGGAGAATGGTTTAAAAGCATATTGATTGGTTTAAACAGGTGTTACCCAAGTGATGGCCCATGGATTAAAAGCCTCAGCATTCCTGCGTTCTTGTTAGTAAATCAAACTCTCGAGCCTCACCCTAGAATACCACACTAGAATCTCTGGTGCTCAGGCCCTGGAAGCTATGTCTCAAGCTCTTCAGGTTAGCTTGTGCATCTAAAGTTTGAGAAGTCCTGATATAAATGCATATGAAGAAACTCAAAGCAATGTCAGTGCAGATGGAGAGAACTTACCTAGATGCCTGAATGTAGAGTTGAAAGAATTTACCAACCAACAGAATGTAAGATTCACAGAGAGGGGGAGGTTGAAAGTAACTCTGAGCTTTATAATTTGGATGACTAGGTGGGTTGTGAGGCCTTCATATGAAGAAGAAGACTTATCTTAAAGTAGACAGTAATAAGTTTAGTTTGGGGGTAAATAAAGCCTCAGGTTCAGGTAGGACATTTAAAAGAGATAACCAGTAAGCAGTGAAATAAGCAGCTCAAAATAAATAAACAAATAAATAAATGTAATTGCTAGGAATCTGGCATTCATCATCAATTTTTAGATCACAAGGTTTTCTCAAGAAAATGAAGAGTATTGTTGGGTCAAGGCTAGACCCTGAAACATACTTACATTTAAAGAATTAATGCTGTGTAATGATCATAGAGACATAGACAGATGAAAAGAGAAAGGTGTCACAAAGTCACGTACAAAGTCTATTCTCCTTTAGGAAGTCTAGAAGACCCTTGTTATCTGGTTACCTTTCTGTGCAGACTCATGTCCTACCTCTTCTTTATGATTTTTTAGACTTGAAATTTCATGTATTCCTGACCAACTTACACATGCCCTGCTCTCTGTCACCTCAGGATCTAGGCAGTGTGGTCTTTACTCTGCCTGGAATGCCCTGTTATGAAGTTATCTTTGCCAATCTCAAGTGCTGACTCACTTCTGAATCCTTCCTTAGCTCTCACAGCCATAAATAACTACTCTTCTTCCTGTTGTTCTTCACAGCAAGTTCATCTCTCTTAACACTTGGAACATTGCTGAGCCATTGCTTTTCCCCACAAGAGGGTCAGGGCTGTAGCTTGTCATCCTTTCATCCCCAAAGACCCCAGGACAAGTCCTAGCTGAGATTCAGTGAAAATTTATGTGAATGAAAGAATAAATGCATGCAGTGATGAGAGAGATGGATTAATATATGTGAATTTAGTCTAAAATCTGAAGAACAGATAAAAACAGCATAGTATTAAACTCTTTCTCCACCTTCCCTTTCTTCTGCTGATCTAGTACGTGCTCAGATATTGCATCCATCAGCTGTCCACTTTCTTATCTCAATCGTTCTCTCAAAGTCTGCTTCACAATCACTATCATGTTGTAAATAAGCAATAAAAGGAGTCTAATATACTATTTCTTTCAGTGGCATTTGCACAGTTAGATGTGATGAGAATCCCTTATTGAAAAATTTTAGGCTGATATGGATGTACTTTCGGGTGATGAGTGGGTTCTTTAAATCATCCCACATAGATGGTTCTCTACCAAACTAATACCAAAGATGTTCTATAAATGAATGTAAAGTTCTACTTTATGGTTATTTCAAAGCCTGCAGATAAAGCAAAGCATAACGCTAAGTGTTAAATACTGTATACAGCATTCAGCTTGAAGTAAAAATTTTCAAAGATTTACTTTAGGAAATTTCATAAAAAAGAATAGGAGGACAGGTCTTATCTGAAATATTCCACTACAAAAATATTTTATTTATTTCCACCCATTTGAATTCCATTCTGTTATTTAACATTTGATAGTTTTAAGAAGGACCAAATGGTTTGAAATAACAACTTTCTCCAAATTCATAACAGCCCTTCATCTGGTCACTGAGCTGAAAGTTGAGCCGAATCCTGCAGATTCCCTTCAATACTGGGTTTCATTCCCTCCATCTTGTGCAGGCCTCTCAGAGAAAACAGCCAAGAAAAACAACCCAAGCACAACCGGCTGCAAATTGACTTGCAAATGTACAAATTCAGACCAAAAAGTGAAGCAGGAAATCTTTGAAGGGTAATTATCATAATTTATAATGGGCAAACCTAAACTCTTTCCAATACTTCTCCAAACTTTCCAGTGACTTCATTGCCCAGGGCTGATATATTTTGCCACTTCCTTTTTGTGTACTTTCAATATACATACCAGTCCTCAATTATGAGAAATTATCTCCATGACCAATAGCTAAGAAACCAAATAAAATTTGTCTTCAGTTAGCATAAATCAGTATTGTGTCTACTAAAATAATTTAATGTCAAAAATAAATAAATAGATAAATAGGAAAGAAAGAAATCCTGGATAGGATTGGAGTAAACTAGGTACTAAGTTTATATTGTAAACTTCCTATAATTTCAAACTTTAGCTCAATGTTTCACAAATATTAAATATAAAATAGAAGCATATTTAAGTCCAAAATAACAAAAAAAATTAAATGTCTGATGAGTATAGTGCAGTTCAATATGCTATAATTTAGTACCAAAAACCCAGTAAAAAAAATGTGTCAATTATGTGTTAATTTGCTGTATGCGAATGAAATAAAATGATTGAAGAAAAAAAAGGAACAAACACTTATAATCACCACTTTGAAGCCCAGATTATCAAACTGACTGTTTCCATTGACAGATTAAATTATGTTGCAACATTAACATTTCATGAGAAACCTTATAAGCGAATACTTTAGAAAATGATGATTGCTAAACCGAATAACAGGCATAAAACATATAAAACAACTCACCCAGCCCCATATGGCTATTCTTTTTTCATCAATGAAACCCATTTCTATGAATTTTCTGAAGTAAAAGAAACAAATTTTTAGAATTTTAAGTGTGTACACATGACATTTACTTCATTACACAAGCATATTTAATCTGAAGATTTAATAGAAACGCTACATTTTCTTTGTTTAAACACATGCATAATAAGGCTGCATTTACAAATAATTAAAATAATATTATCATGTTTTCTGCAAAGGATTAAAAGATCCTCTATTGAACATTTACTGAGTCATGATCTCTGAGCTGTCAGGCCTCGTATCCTAATCATGTGGGTGAGGTACTGAGACTCAGAGAGGTCAAGAAACCAGTTCACAGTAATACAAGAAAGGGCAGCCCCACTAAGTAGGACCAAATTTCTAAATTCCCACCTTTTGGAAAGAAGGTTTTGTTTTGTTGCTGTTTTATATTTTATTAATTTCTTATCACCTTGTGTGCTTAGTTGTTGCCAATAACCACCGATTTCATTTTTAGCTATGTTGAGAAAAATATCCATCCTTCTCCCATTTCATACTTAGCTGCCCTCAATTCATTATGGTATGAACAAGTACCTTTTAAAAAGAGAAATGATTCATTTTAGTTCTATCATAGAGGAGCCTCCATTCAAAAACCACTTTTTAAATACAATTTTCCTTAGGAACAAGAGGCCAGGAGGAAAACAGCCTTTAAAAAGTCACGAGAAGCCTTCAAAGTCAATGTAGAACAAGTGTTTTTATGCCGTGTCCCCCCGATGGCAGGTGTTCTAGAGCAAATGTGACTTATTTGGGGAATGATTTGATAAAAACTCAAAATCTCAGAGAAACAGAAGGGGTGAGAGAAAGAAGTGGTTGAAAAACTGGAGGAGCCTCTGCAGAAGCCACTGTATGCAATAGTAACTGGATGAGAAGGAGACTCAAGTGTCATCCAGCCCCAGAATGATACCTTTGTTTCGATCTCTTGAGTTTCTCTTAGTGCCCTTTCTCATCAGTTCTTTGGAAGCAGAACGGAGTGATTTTCATTAGTTAAATAATGGAGTTTCTTAAAGGGATTTTACAGCAAACATTTCACTCATTGCATTGATTCATCATGCACGCTTCCGATGCATAGAGGAGTTGGGCAAATGCCCGGGACAAACATATGGGAAGAGGCCCCGTTAGTCACAGCTTACCCGACACTGATTCTGAAGGACACTGAGGAGTGTTCAGGGAAGAAATGCAATAGCAAATGGAAAGTTGCTACCTGGGTGGATGCTGCTCATGGTAAAGCAGAAATGTGCAGCAAATTGTGGCCCCTCAGCCCTTCTTCCATAAAACTTCAAAACCCAAAAGAAGAGGAGGTTCACTCTCCTGTTAAAAAATAGTCTTGCTACTAGTGTTTGAAGACAGTTCTGAGCCATAAAATTGGATGTGATTTTATGATCTCCCAGAAGCTAGCAATCATATTGCCTTGCATCTGGGGTAAAAAGCAAATAACAGGTGATACAAGAGAACAGGAAATTCTTTACAGCTCCCTTCCTAGGTTTATTCCGAAAGGATGACATTTACAGGAAATGATAGCGCAATAGTTAACATGGAAATGAAACATTAACACTTAATGTGGCAGGACTAGGTTAAAAGTTAGCTAGATAATCTGAGCACACTGAGATCAACAAGGCCCTATAAAATTCACCTCCAAGCTTTCAGCAAGGTAATCAGAAATGCTATTGATAATGTGGTTAAATCAACACAGTGTCAGTAATAAATGAATAGGATGCTCTCCTAATCTTAGAGGCTAGATTGAACTTTGCAATTTTTCCTCCCAATAAAAATGGCTCCAGGCCAAGGTCAACTGGAAAACTTAGTGATCAATTATTATGCTATTTTAGAAATGTTCTTATTGGTACCATCTATAAGAGTATGATAGGATATTTTTTCACATGTGATTCTTTACTGTTAACTCTCAAATTGCATAAAAATTAAAAGCTGTGGAAATGCTAAAAATGCAAAATACTCTCCAAATGAGCAGATTCGATCCTATAGCCACTGGAAATTTATGGTTCTCTTATATGTGCAATTTTCAGAGAAGCCTGAGGAAAGCAAGCCCACTTTCACTTATATGTGTGACTTCAGAAACATCTCCTTAGAACTCTCCCTTATAGCCAGAATATTCTCTCTTGTATACAGAAGTTATGAGGTTGTAAGACTTCTGCTTTTTCTATCCTGCTTTGTTTTGTTTAAATCTATTTGTTGGACTTGACTAGTATTTACTATTGCTTCCAAATATATACATAATTTTCTTTCAATATGTAGAAAATTTAGCCAGATTGTATTTTATAAGAGATTTAAGAAGACAATTTTTATTCTTAGGCCTGGGAGGAATTTGAGGGTTACAATGGAGGGATTATACCAATTTCTCAAGTCAAATATTTTTTTTTTTTGTCTGATTCCTAAAACACTTCTTTGGGAGATAAGTGGTGGAATCATTCCCAGGACTATCATTATAACTTTACCCTTTTTAGCTTTTGATTTCTCAAAGCATTAGGTTCGAAGGCCTCCTTTTCACTTTTGCATAACAGTGATTTCAAGAAAGTCCAAGGTCAGCCTTGGAGACATATGCCATGAATTGGGCCAGGCAGCCATCTCTGGTTCACTGAGATATTTACTAAAATTACATCAAACAGCAATTCTGTCCCCTCAGAATACAGACAGTTTATTCACTTTTACCAGATTGTAAGTGCATTGAAAGCAGACATTGTAAGTTGGACAATATCAGAGTGAAATACAGTGGCATGTATTAATATTCGATATATTGTTGGTAAATGGCTGAATGAATAAGTGAATACATGCTTGTCCTACCATAGGAAAACTCTCTTTGGATTTCATCCTAAATAACCATTTACTACTTCTGGTTCATCTTCAATTTAAATACCAAAGACAAACTGGTTACTGCAATAATTGGTATAAGCAGAATTTGTGGCTTTGTGTCCTCTATATTGAATATCAGAAATAACAATTTTTATTAAGGTCTATACATAGGATTCAGTATTAAAATTTCATTCTATCCAAGGGAGACATTAAGAAGCTATATGTTCTTAAGCTCAAATGCTACATTTCTGGTGGTAAATCAATATACAAAAGTATAATGTCATATTTTGTTATCATTGGTGGATTGTGATGATGATGATGATGGTGATGGTGGTGATTTTTATGACCAATGTGAAAATGACTTTTTAGCTCTGTCCACTTTGGAAAAGATCTAATTAAATTACAAATGAAACATCATTGTCATCTTTGTGTTTTCATGTAGTCCTGGGATTACATGTTCTTAGTGTTTCTTGCATGGTTTAAGTAAAAATAGGTTGACCCAAGATGACCAAAAATAAATAAATAACAATTTAAAAAAAATAAAACCTAAGGAGTTAAGGCTACAATGCTGACAATAGCTAATATTCTTGTTAAGGCATGCCACAATCCTTAGATAAGAAACTGATGTCTTGGTGGGACAAAATTCCTCCAAAGAAATTAATAGTGGGCTGGGGATGTGGCTCAAGCGGTAGCACGCTCGCCTGGCATGCATGTGGCCCGGGTTCGATCCTCAGCACCACATACAAACAAAGATGTTGTGTCTACCAAAAACTAAAAAAAAAAAAAATATTAAAAATTCTTTCTCTCTCTCTCTCTCTCTCTCTCTCTCTCTCTGATTCTCTCTCTCACTCTCTTAAAAAAAAAAAGAAAAGAAACTAATAGTAAAAACACAAGAAATCTGGATCAGTGAAAATCAGAGCTTTCTAGAAGTAAGGGGTTAATGATGGCCATAGATTTTCATGTTATTTAACAACCTGCTTATTAATTTGCCTAATTTTATTCAAATAGACTTTTTAATTGAACATATTATGTGTATATAAATTCACAGAATGAAAGAAACATGAAATATGTAAGTTATTATTATCTTTTTATTTTTAAAGTAATTACTTGTGAATCTAAACTCTCCTGCTTTGATTAGAGATAAAAACACAGAAAAATATTATCTGGGCTTGGCTCCTGGCTGTTAAATACAATCAGTGTTGTGTGTGTTACTTTGAAATCAATAACTATTAATGGCAATAGGTGATAAAAATAATAAAATTTCTAGATTGGTCTGCTGTGAATCAGTGTTTGACCTTCAGCTATCATGCATGCAAAATCGTCCATAGCTGAGAGTACCATTAGCATTTAGCTTTTAGATTTATAAACGACCATTCTATAACTTCACTAATTTACACTCTAATAACAGAAACCCAACAGCTAGAGAAATAGCCAGAAGAATCCTGCACAGTGTTTCCAAAGAAGCAGCAATTTTGGTGGCAATGTTCTTTTTGTTTCAGAAAAAGATGATTGAACTGTAAGTTGTGGTTGAAAATATACTTGATAATAAGAAATCAGATTATGAATCTGTCTTCCCACTAAATATTATTTTAATTTTATTATTCTAATATTCTTTCTACTATATAAAATATGTTTTTGCCAAATGAAATAGGCAAAAACTTTTATGCTAGCATAGCTGATCTTGACATCTAGTTTAACCAAAAACGAATGCCCAACACCTAAAAATATGTAGTGCTCATGAAATCCTGAGTTATTTCTTAAACTAAGAGTATTCACAATGCTTGAGCAAATTTAGATGTTTGGTTTTCTGAAGATTATTGCTAGAGTTACACAACATTTATATTGTAAATATAATATTGTGAGCTGTAAATGAAAAAATATTGCAACAGCTGACACATTGAAAAAGGATATGTGTCACTTAGCACAGTAAATCGTTTTTCTATGTATTTATTAGATCCCTTCCATGAATAATTTTCCCTATATTTGGAAAAATATTTCTTTAATATTAATAATAGTTTAGATCAAGGTAGGACAAGAGACAGAATTATGTCCTTAAAAATGAAGAAACGAACTGAGGATGTGGCTCAAGTGATAGAGCACCTAGCTAGTATGCATAAGGCCCAGGGTTCAATCCCCAGCACTGCAAACAAACAAACAACCAGCCAACCACCACTACCAACAACAAAAGAATGGAGAAACACAGTAGTGAGTAATGATATTTGTTGCATGTCGATGTCAGTTTTAATGAGAAGGGGCTCACCTGACTGCTGTAATCTGGTCTTCAACTTCATAAACACCCAGCTTTCGATACACTGCATACAAGAGTTTGTCACCTTGGAAAGCTGTGCCTCGACCATCCACCAAAGCAATGACCATGCCTTCCTTACTTGAAAGATAGGATATCCAATTAACAGAAAACACAGATCTCACACTTTGACTGCAGGGACCACCATACCTAATGGGAGGGGGAAAAAGAATCTCAGAATCCTTTATAATACTTAATTTTCCATACTGGTCTAGCATTGCCTCTAGTAATTCCCAGAACAATTATGTGATAAAATTTTAATAACAATGGCATTAGAACTGGCTCAAAATCAAGAGACCAGGCTTTTCCCAGAGGTTTGCTACAAGGAAGTTGTTTTGGGACACAGCCTCCCTTATTCCCCAAAACGGATACATCTAGGGTTGGCATTTCAAGGAATATGTGTGGGTTTTTCGTCATTTCTGCCACCTGCCACTTGCTAAAAGCAGACATAAGATATACTAAAAAAAATGCATGGTGTTTTAAGCAAATTGTGTGTAGGTCAGCACTGATTTTGGGTGTGATTCCACTAAATGTATTCCATTCCTTTATTTCATTTCTAACTCAATTACATAAGATGTTAAGATGATTTACAATATTTTTTTGGCTGCAATTTCTCTATCTCAAAGGTATTCTGACACATTCGGCAATTTGCCATGCAAAGGAAATTCAACACAGAAATTGCAGGCAAGTCCATCTAAAATCTCAAAACTTCCTCAATCTATTTTAAATAGCCATATTTTATTTACTCTGATTAGTTGAGGAATATATAAAAACAGCATCAATAGGAACTGTTACCAAGGAGAATGGTTCATTCTATTTCATAAATGTGTATTTCATCCAACATATTTTCAGTAAATAGATTTTACACCAAAGAAAATATTACATACACTTGAATTAGCAAGGGATACTTCTTTGATCTGTCAAATTGAGGAGGAAGAATCATCTTGTACCATAATGCTTTTGGGAAAAAAAAGGAAAAAATGTTTATTCCACAACATGCATGATAATATCATTTATTTTCTTTAATAACAATATACACCATAAAAGCAATTCATAACTAGTAAATCATTAGGAATTAAGAATATATTTAAATTAATTTTTGTTACATAAATTACATCTAATTTACAAATGACTAGAAATCTTGAATTACTGTTTGTTCTAGAAGCAGACATTCTAAAATTAAAATTAGATAAGATCTTTTTAAAAAATGTCAGTTGAAAGTGAGTTATGGAAAAGTATAAGATCAACTTTATTCATAACCACATTAAAAATGTTTAGCAAAACTACATATCATTACAATAAGACTGTTTTATACAAGAGACTCTAATATGTCAGAGAGTTTGGACTATAACATTTACCAGAAATATTTTTAAAGCAGGAAAGTATTCAATTTCATATTGATAAGAGAGAAGTTTTTAAAAGATCTTACTAATTTCATCCACTTTGAGCTTCTTAATTTCCTCTTTAGGTAGCTGGATATTTTTCAAAGCATTTTCCAATTCCTTGTTTTCTTCTAAAATTTTTATTTCTTAAAAAATAAAATGTTTAATTAATAATATTTCCATAAATATTTTTTCTTAAAATTCCTTTGGCTTTAATATGGATAAAACAGAACAGGTTAAGGCTTCTTTAGGAGATTTCATATTGGCTAGCAGTTTTAAATCAACCTTCAGAACAGATACAAGTTTATGAAGGACATCACATTTTAATTACTGCCTCCTATGCTGATCCTTATGGCATCATAATTTCTGACATTTTCGGCAGTATCATAGAGCAACAATGTTAATTCAAGCATGTTTTCCCATCTCCAATTATTGGTTTTTTTTTTCCAACTTAAAGCCAAGACCTAAGTAGGTGACATTTCTTAGATCATCCATTAAAAAATAAGTAGTAAATATAAAATCAAGATTGTTGAGCCCTCAAATTTAAAATAATTAATTGTGAAGTTACACAATTTAAAAATTTTCAGGTGTAAAGACAAATATTATCTCTGTGATTTTTATATCTATTTTTGATCTTTTTCTGATGCACTCAATCTAAAAAGTTCTCTTTTTTTGTAATCGAAGAACCATGTGTATAATTCCTTCAAATCCTTTAATAATATATGCATATATATATATATATATATATATATGTATCAGTAAAACAACAACATACAAATGCACTATGCTCTCTTTGTCTTACATATTAAAATATCTGAAAACTGTTGTTTAGATTTGAGCCCAGTTGTGTTTCACACTTTAATTTTAACAACTGAATAAATCCATCGATCTCCTGAATATTATCAATCAAAGATACATGCAAATCTGTTTCCAAAAATAGAGGACTTTTCTATAAGTTTACTTTGAAATAAGACTGACACCAGCATGTTTGTCTTTTTTATAATATGTGGGGTTTGTACCTTTGTTTTTTACAAGAGGGACTAGGTGACTTACGAAATACAGCGATTACTACATAAGATATCCTGAGGACTTCTTATTCATTTGTCTTTTTGAAAAAAAAATGGTTCCTGAAAATAGCAAAGTGGAGACTTGTGACTACAATAAGTTGCCAAACCATTTCTCTTGTAACTATCAGTTTTCATATACTCAGGACATCTTGCTCCAACATGTTATATTTAATCTTAGCACAAGTATGGGTGTTTTGGGAGGAATTGTATAAGATGAATATTAAATTTCACATTAACTTTGGGTAATCCATCAGAAAACAGGTACTTGTTATGCCTTAAAAATTGAAACAAAAAATAAACAAACAAATAAATAGATAAACAAATTAAATACACAATTCTGAGTTAGAGCCAACTTCATTCTCCTTTTATGGATTCTGTATGTGAATTCTATGTGGAGCCAGCATATAGAATGGTTGGTTGATTGATTTAATTGATCATTATTTTACAAAGTACTGGAAATAGGAGGTGTTACCAGGTTGGTATCAGTTTGACTCCTCTCTAGTCTGTTTCTATCCATTGAATTGTTCTGATTTATGACAATGAAATACTAAATTTAACTAAAAAGCTAATCAATGTCTCTAGAATCAGAGTTATACTTTTAGGGATATTAATTGGGAAATTTTTGTACTTTTTGAAGCACAAATGGAATTTCATAGGGCTATAAGTAGAGTAAAAGATGGTAGCTGGATTTCTCTATCAGGCATTGAGTTGAAAGCCTGTTACCTGCAAGCTGTGGTATAATACAGATGGCACACTTTATTTTGTTTCATTTGTCATTGTGTATTCAGAACCCAGTGCACTGACATGTAGTATGTGCTCCATCTGTATTTGTATGTATGTATGTATGTATGTATGTATTTATTTATTTATTTATTATTTGATACCAAAGATTGAACCCAGAGGTGCTTAAACATTGAGCCACAATCCCAGGTCTTTATTTTTATTTTAATATAGGGTCTCACTAAGTTGCTTATGACCTTGCTAGGTTACTGAGGCTGACTTTGAACTTGTGACCCTCCTGTCTCAGCCTCCTAAGCTGCTGGGATTACAGGTGTTCACCACCATACTGGGCTTGTAGTGGCTTTATTATGATGAAATTAAGTGTTAGAATGATGGCTTTTATATTTGATTTTTGTTTAAATCATATGAAAATGCAATATTGCTCATTAGCTAAATTATGTGAGAATTTGTGAAAATTTGATATAGGAGGCCATTCAGTCGGCTGCTTAATTTTAATGAGAACCTGCCTTGCCCCAACAACTAAGCCTCAACTGGGCACTCAGTGTCAAGCCATCTCTTCTAGGTTTCCATAGCATCTGGTTCAAATACTATCTGCTATTTTCAAATGACATCCACCTTTGCAAAGAAAATGAAATCATTGTGCTCTCTTCCATAATGCTTAGAATTTTCACTTAATTATGCCAGTACCACTTTCTTCATTCTCTACCATCACAACACACAGGATTGATTTCTTTACCTGTCTCTGGACTCCATCCCCTCCCAACTTCTCACTGGACTCCTTTCTCTGTTGCTTCAACCTCCTTTTTGTTTCCTAATTTCTTCCAACATCATTTAATGAAATTCAATTTTTTAAAAATATTGGTTTAGTTGTCAATGGACTTTATTTTGTTTTTATTTATATGCAGTGCTGAGAATTGAACCCAGTGCCTCACTCACGCTAGGCAAGCACTGTACCACTGAGCCACAATCCCACCCCAAACTCAAATATTTATCATCTTTCAAAAACAAAATTAAAACTCCATCAATCACTTCCAACCATCATCC
The DNA here is from genome assembly GCF_048772815.1 of Callospermophilus lateralis. Classification (NCBI taxonomy): domain Eukaryota; kingdom Metazoa; phylum Chordata; class Mammalia; order Rodentia; family Sciuridae; genus Callospermophilus; species Callospermophilus lateralis. Next base: position 67,746,574 of record NC_135313.1, on the reverse strand, counting down.
AATCTCTCCCCTCTTCTCATCACAGTCAAGTCCACTGGAAATACTGTTTCTTCTTCTTTATGTCTTATACATCCCTAATCTTATTTCAATCTAGCTTCCACCTCCACTGCTCCACTGCTCTGACCAAGGTAACATCAATCTCTTGTGGCTAAATCCATTAATTTAGATGCGATCTCACTTCACATTCTGCAGCATTTGACACAGCTATTTACCTCCACTTTCTTGAGCTCTTCTCCTCCCCTGCCTCCTATAACACCATGCTCTCAAGATCCATACCCCACACCCCCACTGTTCCCTTACAGGCTCATTTTTCTTTTTCCATTTCTCCTGTGTTGATGTTCCACACAGTTTTCCACTAATCCCATCCAACCCCCATTTTTATGACTCTGCTGATCTCAATTATTTTCAAAGCCTTTATAACCAGGTTTTCCATAAACAAATGACTTCTTGATGGTCATCCTCAGTACAACTTGATGCTTTGACATGCAGCTCTAAAACTATGTCACTTAGGACAGTCCCGTTTATATATCCCATCAGTATCCTAAACTCAACATTCAAAACAAAATTCATCATCTCTCCAAAGACTTATTTCCACAGTGAGTCCTCTCTTCCAGTGAAAAACACAAATTTCAATCGACTTGACCAAGCCAACCACTTAAACAGTATCAGCCCTTCTTTCATATTCATGAGTCCCAGATTTGATATAGCTACCACTAGGAAATATTTCCTACCCACCCCCTCAAAAAAGCCAGATGAGGTGCTCTCTCGGATTCAGATTTTCTGTATTTCCTCTCTTTTACAATATTATCTTACTTTTTTGTAACTTCCCATTCACACAATTGCATCCTCCACTGGTTTATTATAACCTTCTTGAGAACAGGGCACATCTAACCCAGTTATCTATCATTTTATAGATCTAGTAACCTAACACAGTGTCTGGTTTAATTTGGTAAAGCGCCCAATAAATATCTGTTGAATGAAAATTGCTGGCACCAAATGCAATGAAAGTGGGTGGAATAACTGTATATAAATAGAAGATACAGCATCAACTGTAAAACAGTAGCTGGACATTTATTCAAGGTACAGATTCCCAAGCATAAAATCTACTAGATTGGAATCTCTGGGGAAGGCCTGATAATCTGCATTAATGGTAAACATAGTAGAAGAATTTCAATATAAGGCAAGTTCACAGAACTATGATCTAAAAGAATTTGAGTTCTTCTTTATGAATTAGGAAATATAAAAATACAGATGATGTTATGTTTAGAGTGACATGAATACTGTACCTATGTGGTAAGAATTCAGTGACATAATAAAGCCTCAAAAGCAGTATAGAGATTAGCATCTGCAAGAAATATGACCAGTACATTAGGGAAAAAAATGTTATGATGTAGAAATTCATGCTATGAGAAAAGAAAAGCTGTTTTATTTTATAGTCAGGATAAATTGGGAATTTTATATCTATAGTGTTTTGCATTAAAAGAAAATTTAGGACTTGGAAGTAGTATTACTTTAAAATTTCTCTCACTGAAGGTTGATATGAGCCAAACTGTAAATCTGTTATTCTTAAAAGCATTTCATTATTAGATACAAAGTTAAAACAACCACAAAATAAAACTAGATTCACAGTACTTCCATCTTACAATGTGGGTCCTATCTAGAGATCCTGAATCAACTCTGATTTTCTTTATGATTTTATTTTTACTATACTTAAGCCATTGAACTGACAGTCAGACTAATCCTAAAGTAGCTTGTCACCAAAGCTGACCAGAGGCCACTATAGGCATGAGTGCTGAAGGAAGTGGCATCACTGTCCCAGATCTCCAACAACTCCAACCATATAAGGCCATTTAATAGAAAATTAAAAGATAATGGAGAATCAGCTGGATGAATTTCAGAGCAATAAGGCACTTGGGAACTCTGTTGAGAGCAAAAGCAGTCATCTCTGAGCTGGGAACTATCTTGAACTAATATCACAAATTTAGGACACAGGAGGGCTGTCTTGATAGCACTTGAAAATGGAAAGAGCCTCCAAATTTCAGAGCTTTCATATGTGGCAACTATAGTGATGTAGCTGTTAAAAAAAAAAAAAGCTAGCATGATAGTCACCCTCTGTTCTGAACTGAACTGAAGAAGTTATATCTAGAATTTTTCTTGTTTGGGATGTTACAAAACAATAACAACAAAACCCCAAAAGCAAAAGCTTCCCTGTGAAACAGGAATTCTTTTTTGGGAAGGAGAGTGTACTGAATATTCTGTTTCTTTCCAATTCTAATCTGTGCTTTTTATAAGGCCAGTTGGGGAAGCTAGAATTAATCCCTATGATATAATTTATCTGCATTATGCCAGATTCTCATAGCAAATAGTCATCAAATTCCATATGATCAGGTTTGACTAAAATAATATCTTGATCTGTGTAATAAGATGTGTGCTAAAAGGATTCCATCACAGTTCCTCTTTTCCATGTGGGGCCACTGTAATGCTCTCTCTAGTGGAGTATCACAGAGAATTCAGGATGCTTTTAGACAAGACAGCAGTATGTAAGAGAGTTACCTTGATCTGTGCGGCCATCATGAAGGGTAGAAATGGGGAGGCCTGGGCCTATAAGCAGGATAGAAGCAAAAACATTTTAGTGTTAAAATAACAGGGAGTTTTCAACAAGGAATGCTGACAGTATTTAAGATGAGTGTCAAGGTCAAGTACCTCTTTTAATTTCGCAATAATATTTTTTTCCCACGAAGAAATAAACATCACTTTTGTTACATTTAAATAACAGAGGAGATCAGAGCTCAAAGAACAGATGCAAGAGAAGCATTACTTGTACGTATACTTTCTAAGAGTGATCCTAAATAACTAAAATCAAATTACACAAAGGGGCCTCCAAAGATGCTGTGGCAAATATCCTTCTGGAAAGATACCACAGTGTGTTGGGCCTGTTTTAGCTGTGTCTTTATTATCAAATAAACTTCATCAGTACCCAGATCATATTTTGAATCTGGCTTTCTGGTTCCCTGTTCAGTTTATGTTGTTGGGCAAATTCAGCATTGTTTTCTTTATGTAATTGCTTCATGCAGAAATAAATTGATACAGAATATATACATTTTTTTTTCAAATATTCTGTTTCTGGTCATGTTCCCTGGGATACAGAAGGGTTGTAGGTCAGAATTTCATGGGGGGAAGGTGGCTCTGAGATGCACATTTGTGGGACTAGTGTGAAAGGATGTGACAGGAAGGGAAGGAGGGCTTCAGTGTTGTTACACAGGGACCCCAGCCAAACCCCTGCACAACTCTGGAACTAGCTAGTCAGCAGATTTGTCTTTTGGGGGCAGCAGGGTATGCTTTTATTCCCTAGCATGAAATGTAGTCATTGCATGTAGCCTGGGACTCGAATAGTCTGTAGAGGGGGACTCAGCTATAAGCTGACAGCCACCTGCACCCTCATTAGCTGGAGAAATTTTAGTGAATCAGTTCTAAAGATGGTGGGAGTGGGTCCTGCTGGTACACCAATGTCCACTACATATTCCAAAGTAGACTTCAGCTTTTGCATGCAGAAAATGGCCATTTTAAGAAAATCTAGAAATTATCATCAACTATCTATCATTCATTTGACTTATAGAATCACATCATACCTAGAAATACACTTTTAAAGAAAATGCTTGCTCAGGCAGTCACAAGGTTAAACAGGCAACACAAGTGGAGTGTGGGATAGGTGTTCATGCCACCCCAGTACTTCCTTCTGTGTAGAGGGAACACCATCGGAGAAGTACCCTTGACCCCAAGCAAAGCAGAAGAAGAGTGGTTTTCTAGATGAGTCTGAGAAGATCTGGCTATGAATAGTTTCTCCTGTCTTGCTCCTGGCATCTTTACATCTTCTGAGAACATGCTTTTGCTCTATTCCTCAGAGCTATAAGTGTGCAGTGCCAAACCGCATGGGCGAAACCTATAGATGTTCAGTTTTAACCGTATCTCTGGGTGCAATTGTAATCCTGCAGTGGAATATTAGAAAGCCACACACCTCAGCCACATTTTCCAATTAGCCTTTTACAAATAACAAAGCTAATATTTTGATTTTCTACCTGACACCTCAGTCTAACTTAGGGATGAAGAGCACAGATATTATTGGGCTTTCTCAAAAACCAAAGTTCATTTATGGACTTTCAGAGCTTTATAGAATATAATTGCAGAGATTTTCATTTAGGTCAGTTTTTCTTCAAAGTTATCAGAAGAGACAAGTATACCTATGACCTTTTGGGCCAGAATGGAAGGAAATGAGCCAGGAGTATAAATTTCGAGACTTTAACCAATCAGCACCCATATTGCAGAATTTTCATGGGTGTGCAGTTCCAGTAATGAAAACTTTGCATTTCTTTTTTTGTCTAAACTATGAGTCAAACTAATGATTGACTGTTCTTGACACTGAAGCCTCGGATAAGGTCCTGAAGACCCTAGTACCAGTTGTCTAAAATTCCTACATCACATCCTTTTTGTTCCATCAGCATCATTGGTGTGATTTTATCTGCTCTAATCCTGTCATCTTGGACTTAGCACCCCTTTGGAGAGTTTGAAGTTACATAATGAGGCTTTACTCTTAGTCCTAAAGGGAAAGATTTCAAGGTTTTTCCTATGATGGTGCAGTGACTCATTTTACTGGAGCTTCAAAAACACCAGACGATGTGATGCTTCCCACACAGTATATTTTTTGCTAAATGGGAAATTACCATACTGCCGAGGAAGAGTGAGTGGTGGAAAAGTCAGGCGATTCAAGTTCTAGAAAGGACTCTTCCACCAACTTTTGAGGAGAGCTTAGTCTTTGATTTCTGATTTCTTTGGTAGGCATTTAAGCTCAAGTAAATATTAGGAAGACAAAGTGGTAGAGTGCTCTCTAAAACGTTATTCAAATACAGAGTGTATGCCAATATAAATGCAGGTACATTAATGTAGTGTCACTGATGCCTTTATCAGCAAATGCTTCATCACAATACAAGTTTCTTGGTAGACTCTGCAAAAGGCAGCAATGCCTATGATACTCCCTAGCACCTATGTTTCATCTCCAAGTTCTGAATGGCTAGGATGCATTAGGCATTCTTCTTGGCCTTATGTATATAAAGATTAAAAGAAAGCAGCTCCTGCTTTCCAGGAGAGAAAGACAGATACTAACAGTTGACTCAGTACGGTTAGCTCAATGATGCTATGTGCCCAGCATGTAAGCTTTGAATACATGTTACATAAATACAGAGCTTTGGATGAAAAATGTTTTTACATAACTTGAGAGGGATATTTAATGTATACCTTTGAATGCCATAGCCACAATCAGCACATATGGTCATGAACAACAATCTCTTGACATTTCAAAGATACCATTGACCAAAACACTTTATGACAATGTTATTTAAAACTGACATCACGTGTCATTTTGAAGGAGGCATTTGGGTTAAAATGTTTGTTCATGTCCACACAGTCAAATGAACTGTGGTTCAGGTTCTAGGCCCAGGTGGCTGGATTGAGGGAAATGGCATGTCAGGTGGCCTTCATACTGGTTCTCTTTTCAGAGGACTCTGCATTTGAGCAGGGATCCCAAATAGAGATTCCACATGTTCTCCATGCCATGTACTTCAACACAGGGAGTTAATACCAGAAATGCAAGGGCAGCAGGCATTTCCTATAATCTTATGCCAAATGCTCTAATCCCCACCCCTAAATTGGGGATTAACTAGAGGGTGGAGACACAAATGGGCAAATCAGAAATTTTCCAATCCAGTTTTCCAGATCTCTCCGATGACTATTAAGATCTCAACAAATTTCAAGGATCTATGTTGTTATCTTAGCCTGTTTTACTATTTGTCACCTCTTCAAGATAAAATGTTGTGCATAGAATAAAATTATTAGGGTAGAAATTATTCATGAAATATACAAATGGCCTGAACAAGCAGGAAATGATTATTTTGTACTTGAATCAATTACTTAAGATGTCATTCAAGTTTTGAAAGGGTATACAGAATGACAAAAGTTCATTTTCTATACCCATTGAAACTGAAGCTGGAAGAAGGTTGGCCTCCAAGGAGAGATCTTGGGATTCTAGGCCACTGTTCTTTCTACTGGATGCAGGAGTTTGAAATTTCTCCAGCAAATGAAGTCAAAGTCCCACAACCATTTTACCAGAGAGTGCTTCTTTTTATAATATTTCCCCTGCTATGGATGGGATAGATTGTGTTTGGATACAGCATCATGAAGCTGTGGACCTTGGTGGTTAAGAGCATGGGATTTAGAAGCAACAGACTCTTGCTTCAATCTGGCTGGTGTTATCCACAGTGCACACCTTTGGCAAGTTATTCTGTTTCCTTAACAGCGGAGATAATAGTACCTTCCATTCTTGCTTTCGTTGCTTCTCTTGGCCATTAGATAGGAGCCTTACATGTAAGAAGGGCTCAGTACTGAAGCTGGGAACACACCAGTTGGTGGTGACTAGGGTGAGGACAGTGGAATGGGATGGTAGTGCTTGTGGTGAGGCCATCACCTACCATAGCAGATGAGTGCATAGTACTTGGCATAGTCGCTGAAACTTGCTGTGTAATATTGGCACCTTTCTTTCCTTAGATGGCAAGTAACACACTTCTTGCTCGGAGGATAGCTTCCAATGCTAATTCTAGAGGGAAATGAAAATAAAACTAAGCTAAAATTTTGAGATTGTATTTATCAAAATGTACTACTCCATGTAAAGTGACTAATTTACATATTGACATCAAACCCACTCTATTTTTCGGTTGCCAATATCATTTAAAGTAAAGGGGAATCACAGTATTTTGATGTAGCTTGATTTTTGATCCATTTGTGCCTGAAGAGGCATAAACTTTGAGGGAGAAGCCCTGTGTGCTTTTCCCAAAGTAGGATAAATGTCTAACACTTCCCATGGAAGTAAGGTAGTTACTTCCCATAACCACTTTATGGAGTGGTTTGGGAATCCATACCTCTTGATTTCCCCATCTCTTTTTCTAACCCACAGCAAAACATACCAAGAAAACCTGGCAGTGTCAATAAGAAAAGGGTCCCTGTTCTAATCATAAATCTGGGAAGGGAAAACAGTAACAAGAAAATTAGAAATAAGAAGCCATGGTTATTTACACCTTTCATTCCTTTCAGCAGAAATTTGGGCTTGAGGAATCTCAGACTGAGAATGCTCCTTCGTCAAAGCTCTAGCCAAGTCAACCTGCACCTTCCACGGTGGCCCTATACTCACCTCAGCAGAGCCTCAGTGTGTTTCCTGAATGCAGTTATTGATTTTAATAAGACTCCTGGATCTTTTTGCAAACCATCAGAATTAGAATCCCACTTGGGAAATAATAGATGGTGTTATGCCAGGGTGCAGGCAGGACCATAACCCCATAGTGGCTGTCAGGGTTACCTGTGCCACCTCAGAGTCCCTTCTGCTGTCCCCTGACCTTGCTTTGGGCATGGTAGAGAGTAAACAGAAACATGGCTTGTTTCAAATAAGGATGCTCTCCAACAGCTAAGGGAAGGGCATGATTCAGGAGGGAACAGAGGAATATGACACAGGAAAACTTCTTATTTCTTCTTCACAGTTTTCATGTTCGTATTTTAGTGTATCATTGGAAATGAAAGGGAGGGAATTAACAAGGGCTCAGAGATTAATATGTCCAGGTACAGATTGTGGCTCTAACAACCCTACATATCTCAGAGTTGTAGGGATTAAATAAAATTATAGATGCAAATCAGATAAAAGAGGTGCCTGGCATATAGTGAACTACCAGCACATGGTAACTATTGTTTCTATTTCTACATCCAGAAGGAGTGTTGAGGGCACCATTCCAGTCAAAAAGGGACAACCAGACGGCACTTAAGCATTAAAGCAGGAAGAGAGATGGCTTATGCCAAAGTGAACCATAGTAAAATAAACCACACATTATGGGAACAAAAGCAATGCCTGACACATAGTGGGTACACAATAAATGTGTGTTAAGTGAATCATGTCCTTAATTACCTTTACATGCTGTTGAACTATTTAATATCATATAAATAACACTTAGTATTTGTATTGACATTACAATTTACTGTTTTCTCCTTTTGAAAATAAACATTTTAAAATGACTAAAAATGTATGTTTTGTTTTTATTCTGATGTAGTACAAAACAACATTCCCTGAATGTTTTATATTATAAATAATTTTTATTAATTTTCACACTTCAAAAAGTTTCCTACTACTCCTGGGGATTATGATATATTTTTATTCAACTATTAATATATATAAATAAAAGAATGGAGTGGCATGATTTACCTGTAGATATTTCTTCTTCCAGGGTAACCTTCAAATTCATTGCTAGAGTAAAACCTGAAAATGTATTCAGAAATTGTTACATATTGATGATTAATGATCATAGTATTGTTACTAATATTAGTAGAATATAAAATATAGGTAAGCATTCACCTAATAAAATTATTAATTGGTAGTTATGTGCACATATCACTGTTATTTATAACTGAATTCTGGGTATTTACCATGCATTCTAAATCATCAGAGAAAGGTTGAATTATGCTAGCACTCATTTTATTATAGATATATAATATTTTGATTCATTATGAGCCATTTGATATAAACTATGATTTTAAATTAATATTATGGCTTTCCTTTTCCAAGATTAATAACAATTTATTGGTTTCTATATCTTCTCCTCCACTTAACAAATATATACTGAACTGGTTCTCTGTGTCAGACATAGTGCTAAGTGTCACACAAAAAAGGAGAGTAGATTTGTCCTCCGTGTACACCCTTTATTGCCATTATTCAAGTTCAGGACTCAGCTCAACATTTTGACCACAGCTGTGTCATTTTTTTTTCTTTCTGGTACTGGGAAGTGAACCCAGGGGTGCTCTACCACTGAGCTGCCTCCCTAGTTCTTATTTTTAATTTTTTTATTTTGAAATAGGGTCTCGCTAAGTTGCCCAGGATGGAAGTTGTGATTTTCCTGCCTCAGCCTCAGTAGCTGGTATCATAGCCATTTACCATATTTGTGGGTCTTCTTGTCTTCAATTTTCTCTACTTCCTAAATCCATCATAAATGAAATTAATCTCCCATCTGTTTCTATCTTTTTAACCCCCTTACTGTAGAGATTTTAATGGCTGTTCTATATAAGGTCCAAACTCCTTTGCCCACTATTCAAATAATTCCACATATTGGCAATAGGCTTTTGACAGGTGTCTATCCAGTGAGCTTGGCTAATGATGCTGACCTTTTGCTCCATGAATTTGAGATAATGACAGGTAGTTTATGAGTACTAAGGGGAAACTCTGTGACAGTCAGGAAGTGCACATTTGTGATTAGAGAAGTTTTATCATAAATGATTATTTCAAAATGATAGGCAGTATTCAGGATGGACTGTGAAGGAAATAACCAAAAGAAAAAAATCCCCACTGGAGGATAACAACAAAAGCCTTAGATTTAATATGGTTTATGTCTGAATCTTCATCTGTCACTAACTAACTGAGTGGCTTTTGGCCAAGTTAATTAAATTTTCTGAGTATCAGTTTTCTTATCTGTAAACTTGAGAAAATTATTTCTACTTTACAATATCTGGTACATAGTAATTCCTCAATAATGAATAGCTATTATAGATGATAATATTAAGCTTAGATAATAATGAATATTTACAAAATATTCTTCATATCAATGGGCTGTACCCTCTGCCCCCATTGAATTTTGAAGCTTGTTCATTGCTTCAAGTGCTGAAGAGTAACACTTGGCTTCAGAATTAGTTGTTGTTTTAAACTTTTTAGACTTTTATATAATTACCTATCAAATATCAGAATAAAAGTGTCTACTGAAAATTCTTCCCCAAAGGAAACAGTATTGGCTAATTATTAAAGAATGCAATCCTAAATGAAATCATAGCCATCTGAACTAAACTGCAGAGTAACAGAAATGCTCTTTTAGTTAACTGGAAGAGATGGTGCAGTATCATTTTTACGTCCATCGGTCGGTGCCAATTAAAACCTGAATGGTGCATCGTGCTTCATGCAGTACTTACAGTGAATCCTGTGTTACTCTGAATATATTTATGGCCTCCCACTTGCCACTTGTAATTTGAATAGCATTTTCCTATAAAAAGACAAACATTATGTTGTGTGAATCTGAGCGTTATTTGAGCAACCTCAAGTGAATGATCTTTGAGGAGATAAATCTTGGAAGGAACGTACCACAGAGTCTTTGATATAGTGAATATGTTTGTAGCCATCCTTGTCGCTAAATATTTTGTAGTATGAAATGGCATCATAGCTGAAAACTGGTGTTGAAACAAAGAACTGAAAGAAATTAACAGAGGTTATGTTCAAAAGACAAACTGAACTAAAACCATAGATTATTTTCAAAGCAATATATGGTCATGTTTGTAGGAATCAGAGTGCCTGACCTCCTGCTTCCATCTTCTGTCACTCACATCTGAAATTTCAATTTTCCAGATGACAGCTTTTCCAGAGATTCAAATAGGCACTCACACATGCCAGCTACTGCTGGGTGATACTATATACCCCTGACTTTATAATATTTAATTTGATTAAATTTTTATGTTCTGGGATGAAGAATCACAAATAAATGTTGATATTTAACCAAACCAAACTTTAAAATGAGATATTTGACCAAAGTGTGACTCTTATGAAAGCTGACTTGTCTAATGTCAAGCAACTAATGGCAATGCTTGAATAGAGACATTTTAGAGATTAAAATAGCACCTGCTAGCCACAGATTTTAATGGTGAAGAGAGGATTCTGTACTTCAGAGAAAAATGTTATCCACGATGAGGGAGGTTTACTTCTGAATCTCAGGAAACCTGACCTTATTGTTTTAGCTTGACCTTTTCCAGGGAACCTTCCTGAGTGCCTGCTGGGAACCACATTATTACATCTACATCGGGAATGCTAGACACTCAAATGCACCTTGGAACAGAACTAGCCACACCGCAACATCCTAAATGGTATAGAAAACTGAGATCCTGCAAATGTCCTCATAGTAAATTTCAACCAGTATTATCATGTTTCTCCCATTAAAAAAAAATGATATGCTCCTCCATCTCCTGTTATTTGTAAAATGATCACAAATTTGTAAAAAAAAATTACACAAGAAAAGAATTATTCTATTGATACAGAGTAGCTGTTTTCCTAAATAATTTAAAACCAAATCTCTCTAGTTGATGTTCCTCCATGTGACAGAGGACGAAGATATTTAGTACTTTTAGAGCTAAGCCAAGCAACAAAACTAAACAAATAAATTACTAATAAAATTCAAAAACACCAACATCTTTTAGCTATGAACATTTATTCTACTAAGACCTAGTCTGACATCCATTTTTGAGAAGTTACTGTCGATTTCCTTAATCATAGTTGCATGTGTGATCTGATATTGATGACTTTTGTTAATATTAATCATTATTTTTCTTAAAATGATTGTAATCACATGACATTAATATGAAGCACATTTGATGCATCTGTAGTAGGATGAATAGAGTTAGTGGAATAAAGTACCACTAAAGTTAATTCCTGGGATAAGAGTCTAAGATGTGATGATACTTGAATGGGTGTACCCTAAGTCCAATTCTGGAGTTCTCAAGAAAGAGGACACAGAGAGACACAGAATTACAGGAAACGGACCTAAGTGAGAACAGTAGCAGGATTAAGGTGATGTAGTTGGAAACCAAAGAATTCCAGGGGTTGCCTAGAGCCATTAGAAGCTGGAAGAAGCAAGGAAGGATTCTCTCCTGGAGCGATAAGAGAGGGCACAGCCCTGTTAGCACCTGATTTCAGATTCTATCCCCCAGAAATATGAAAGAAAAAAATTCCGTTGTTTTAACCCACCAAGTTTGTGTAATTTATTATAACAATTAGGAAACTAATATAGTGTCCTAAGTCTTATCACACTGACTATACAATTAAATTAGGAGGAGGCTATTAGCTTGAGGCTGTTTCCACACTTTGAGTTGTATATGATGAACCACAACCTAACCCCAACCAGCCAATCACAGGCAGGCAACTCATCACACAGGGCCCAATAAAGCAAACTCCTAGCTGCAACCAGCTGGGGTTTCTCAATTTTGCTTCTGTCTCAGTTCACTGCTCACATTCTTGGGTAGAGCTTTCAGAACCTCTTCTATTCTGAGTGCTGCCTGATTCATAAATTATTCTTTGCTCAAATAATCTCTGCTAAATTTAATTTATCTAAAATTTTTCTTTTAATAAACGGTGAACAAAATGGAAAATGGAATAATGAAAAATTGCTGTCTCCTTATAGGATTCCTTCATTAGGCTTGTTTATTAATAATAAACACCAATCCTGGTAGGGTTTTGCAATTAAGTGAAATTATGAGTCATGAGACCCAGGTAAAGAAAACTGATATGAAATTTTTGTGAATGGAATTTTATTATTATCTGGGTCTTTACCAAAATTGTTTCTTCAGAATGAAATTTTGTCTTCTTAGCCTAAAGATGATATAATTGCCTACTAGTAACCTCTTTATGTCCTCCTCCTTAGTGTGAAAGACAAAAATTGGTTTTATAATGTCTTAATTACTAACATGAAACCTGAGTCACAAAATACTTTAAGCCATTTTGTAGCACTGTCATAAATGAGGAACACCTACAAAACTTCTAGGATATGATCTAATACAATTATATATAATTATACAACAGTATATAATTATACTATAATAGAATATTAATTAATACAGTAATATGTATAAGCTGTAGATTATGATCTCCAAACTATTTTAATGTTTCTGTATCAATTTTGCTGAAATAGTCACAGAATTGAAAAATTAGGATTTAATGGGTTAAGGTAACAGTTAAAAAAAAAGTTCTCCACACACTTGTAGTCAATTAAGAGACTTTGAAAAGGCTTTCTTCTGTATTAAAACCTAAAATTTTGCTTTTATGGAAAATAAAAAAAAAATTAACTGGGTGGAGTGTTATATTTTAAGATACCAGAATCAGGCAAACAGGAAGAATCTTTCTGTTAAGCAAAGACTGTTATCTTCTCTCTCCTCTTTGGTTGTGGAACAGCTGGTTTAGATGATTGGGGTAACTTGGGTGAGGTAAAGAGAGTGTGAAATATTTCCGCTCTCATTGGGCCAGAGCTGGGCCCCTAATGCATTCTGAGTTAAGTGCTTCTTTCAGCAAGTCACACCTGGACCCAGATAAGCCACACAGCTAGGCTGTTGTCAGTTTTAACAAGGCCCCTACACTGGCCTTTTTATTATGCTTAGAATTTCTGATGAATTGCTCATCTCAATGTGAAGTGCAAAGCCATTTAAATGTTTTGCTTGGAAAGTGAGATTATTTACCACCATGTCATATCTTGTCTTAGTGGTTAAATGACGTAAAGCTGATGCCTAAACTGAGTTCACATTCAACCAAAAGCAAAGGCTTTCCAACATCAAGTAGAAAACTTATTTGTTTTTAACCAAGAGGTTTCTCCAACAGCCTAAAGAAGGAGTAATGTAGTCCTTAATTATTTTAAAATAATTTCATAGTGATTTTGCAGTCTAAGCAATATGCTTTCAATGCTTGTTCTCCAGATATA